>NC_133422.1:84557500-85169062 GCF_049350105.2 Macaca mulatta
CTCCCTTTTCATTCTGCTTCACTATTTGGCTCATAATGATTCTGGGGTCTGGTCTTCCTCTTCTGAGATATTTCTAGCTAGTTTGCATATACCAACTTTTAATCTCAAAGTGAACTTCTCTCCAGAACTATGGGCTCAAGATGCCACAGAACCTTCTTCAGATATAAACTACTCATATCTGCAGACACCTGTGCTACTGGCTTTTGCATGGTTTCATAATAATGTGATAAATGATTTTTGAGACGCGTTGAGTACGTGCACATGACAGAGTGAAAAAAATGGGATCAGTGGACTATGATGGAGACCACTGATGATGCAGTATTTTGCCTGTCCAAGGTTGGTTTAATAAAAGAAAAATTGCTAGATTATATAATCACACATTTTTGTAAAATAATAGGAAATAACATGTGGAAAAAAAACAGTATTCAAGTTTTGTCATATGTATATTTTTTAAAAATGCAATAGGGAAGAGGTAAAATTAGGTCAAAATATGACAAGTATCTTGTTGACATTAATTAGAATATACTAGTAATATGCTCACAAATAATTATTTATGCCTAACATGTGAATGATTAATGATTTATAGAATGTCTAAATGTATGATACATAATGAAAATAATGAGCTATAATATAATAAGTTGATTTTGTATCTACTGTTGCATTTGGTTAAATTATATTCAGAGAAAATATTATAACAAAAATCAAAATAATATGGTCATGACAAAAATGTATTAAATTATTGTGCTAAAATTCAAGAAAGAATAAGACAAAGATTCTTAATTTAAAGAATTTTCAATCAATGGTATTGGTAGTATAGAAGGAACAGGAGACAGAGGAATAAAACTAGAATTACTGGAACCAGTAGATAAAAAATGATAAAGATATGCTGAAATAATACAGAACAGGGGATTCAAACCATCTTTTGACTTAAGGAAAACACAGGAATTTTTGTAAACCAAATTTGTAGCCTAGCATCTATAGATACCCACTTCTGGAAAATTCATTTCCCAGAAGTTTATTTATTCTGAATTAGCAAAGGCATTGGTTGATCAAGATGTTACTCTGTTAGATTACAGGTGGGTGGGTTATGGTAATTTTGTTTCATGGAACTGTGCAGGACAAAGACACAATTCTCATATGCACGAGTGAGGACTGCCTGCATTTAATAATATGCAAAGTGAGGACTGCCTGCATTTAATGATAGTTCTATGTTATAATTAAATAAAACTATTTTATGCTTAACTTCCCTATGCTTTGTTAGAATATGTGTGTGTGTAGGTGTGTGCATCTATATGTATATATACATGTAAATATATATATGTGTATGTGTATATATATAGTGGATGTGTGTGTTTACTTTTATGAACTCAAACACTACATTGCCCAGAAATAACTCTCTGGAAATTACGTTTCTTAAGGAAATTATCATTATGCTCTATAGCTTGCTATTATTCTGAAGAGCAATATTAAGCAGAAAATTGTTCTATCCATTTCATGGATATTATGAATAATTGGAATCCAACCAACAATAACAGCAATTTCCATAGAAATTTTGTGTAATAGACTGGTAAGAACCAAGTTGACCCACTTTCAGTTAATGTCATGTGTGGCAATTGGCCTTCCAGTGTTCTGTATTAGCGAATTTTAATAAGGCTAAATGTGATGCTGTGCCACAATATTCAACTAACCAATAGGGCATTTTAAACATAGCCTAGCTTAATATCATTTAGCCCAGAAGCCCATATTCCACAAGAGCTTTGCCAGAGAAGTTTCTAGTCCAGCATGTTCCCAGCAGATGGTATTCATCTGCCATATGCTGTAATGCCTAGATAAGCATAATGATACAATGCCTGCTATTTCATTCAATAGTGAATTTGACTATGTGAATTAATACATACCAGAGGTAAATGACAGAAGTCAATGGAGGTAATGAATATGGAAAATATTTAATATAATCAATTGACAGATAATTCTGGTAGTATTTTTTTAATATTCTGTTTGGCTCTATTTAGGACAAACAAAGTTTAAAATACAAATGGAGGCTAGTGTATAATACTTTGTAATCTGTTAGAGTCTACATTACATAAGTCTTTTAAATACACTACAACTCAAATTCTCAATGCATAAAGACATTATAGATTATGGATATCCTAAAAATTACCTAATATTTTCAACCCTACAGAATTTACAAAATTTCTTGCCCAAAGCCTCCCAGTCTCTAGGATGGTCACTTTTTCCCCTGAAGAAATTAACACTGTGTTTTCACTATTATTTTCTAATATAAGTGCAAACCAGTGTAGTGTATATTTTTTCTATCATAATATACTGGCTATTGCAAGGAAGTCATAATTTTCCAGTTGGGGACAATCAATCATACAGTCAAATTTCTATAATATAATAAAATAATTTCATTACAAAATATTTTATAGAAGATAGTGAATTAATAAAACACATACCTGGTTTTATGTCTCATAATCTCATACATGCCTGGTGTAATTCTGTCTCAAAAAAGAGACTATTCATATCAAATAATAAAATGTATTCTCTACTGAGATGATGGGTTTGTATTCTTCAAAAGCCCCCTTTTTAGCCATTGATACATCTTTGCATGTAAGCTAATCTTAGGTAATAAATATTCTCACTGGCCAATTATTAAGGAAAGATGTATTCCAATTATGATCAATTGCCATTATAATGTATTTTACCAATACGTGGTTTATGAGATATTGATACTACTTCATAATAAGGACTGCTGTCTCATATAGGTGGATACTATGTTTATCATTTTATCATTTTGTGAAACCACACTTTCAGCAACCTTCTGCTCATAGCGCATGCTTTCATTTTTTTAATTCCTCTTTTGTTAAAGAAATACAAATATATGACTCACATGTAAATTAGAAACAAAATCAGTACACAGCTTGTATACAATTTTTTATCATAAAAATGTTTTTCAGCAATATAAAGTTTCTCAAAGTGTACATGATACTCTTTCAACAATGGTATCTAATTATAAGCAGTGAAACAGTAATATCAAATATTCAAGGGAGAATTCTCACAGCTGCCAAGTTAATCTCCTCTAACCCAAAGTTCTGTTCGTGTTCTTACGCAGTTACCATCATTTGTTTCCCTTTAGCTTACCAAATTAATTAAAATTGATGTACTTTGGTATTCAAGGCAGGATACAATATGTCCTCAATCTGGCATTATAAGTGTTCTCTATCATAGTTCCTTAATTGTAACATACATTTCAGCTAAAGTGGGTTATTATCAATTATAGTCCATAACCATTCTGGACTTCCCTAAGTGGGGTGTTATCAACTATAGTCCATAAACATTCTGGACTTCCCTCAATTTGAGTCTACATTTGTTTATGCTGTTCTGTTTCAATGGAAACTATCTCTTGCTTTCAATTACTACTAACAGAAATCCTACTAAGAACATCCGAAATGCTACCACCTTCAGAATATTTTTGGATTATCCTAACCCTACAGTGTCACTTCCTCTCAAGGAAATATTTGGTTGTCTCTATCCTGTGACATGTAAAGGCTTTAATTTTAAATATATTTACTTGTATACTTTTGTTCTCAGATTAATATTCTAAGATGTTGCCTAATTCACTAACACTTTAGAAACCCATTAGAATTTTTAAGTACAGCTTTCTGACCTTTCTTGTCTCTGCATGGTCAATCTACTTGACTCTACTTGACTAACTTTTTATATGTATTAATGGGATTAATCTCTCTCAGGATTGAAGATATAGATTGAAGTCTGCTTTTATCAGCTGGAAATCTTCCTCCTTTTCTTAGGTTTTACATTTAATATCTCTCATGTAGATCTCCTATGTAGTCATGTATTTTTTCCTTGATTTACGACTCAACTGACACTGATGTATCATCCTTTAATATTCCAATGGCTTGATTCAGTCACAAGAATCACACTCACTAGGTGTATATATCAACCTGGAGTAGATGAATGCTTTTTATTATCCCTTGGTGGATGTGTTAATTTTAACTGCTGAACATTTTCTTCAAAGAATGTATCCTTTCTTGCTGGTCAATTTTCCCATTCTCTATCCTTTAGGACTTTACTTCCTTCTGTACAACTAACAGATCTCAGTATCTACAGTACCTGGGGCTTCACCAAACATGACAACAGATTTCAATTTTGAGGGATCATTTATTTTTCAGCTGCTTCAGTGGGAACACCTACTTAAAAGAGGTATAACTTCAGAAGGTGGTGCAAGCTTGTATTTAGCTGACGTTCTATAGGAAGTGTTCGTGTTCTATTTTGTCTTAGAATCTGCATCACTGTAGAGTAACTCCAGCTTTTTCTTATTTTTGTGGGTGAACAAATTGTATGATGTCACAAAGTTCCATGTAGGCATTACTATAACCTTCCTGCAACTGCAACTGAAACGATTTTCGTTTCCTGTTTCCCTGCCCCAATGAAGTGGCTTTTCATTGATATTTGGGATCTGCTAATGATCACCTATCCTGAGAGAGTCTTGTCTGATGATGTCATCCAGAGAACTAGCTCATACATTTTTTTTTTTAAATAAATCATGGTAGTATGTATCACTTTATTCATAGGAATTATCACATACTGAAATTAGTTCATTCATGTATTTATTCACATGTAGATATCCAAAGATTATAATTTGAATAAATGAAAAAACTGTCTATCATGCTATCATTGTAATGGTATTTTATAAGGAGTTACTGTTTCTCTCTAGAAAGAAGAAATGTTGTGTAAATCTTCAGAGAGATGGTAGGTTTTAAAATTGGTCACAAAATACTTTTGGTCATTTTCATGTAGAAAACAATGAAATATTTTAGATATTATTTGACTTGGAAGAGGTTTTATATGTAAAGAGTGTGATACAATGTTGTTTCAACAATTTACACATGTGTCTGGACAGCTTCTCAAGAAAATTTGCAAAAATTAAATCAATTTTTGGTTCTTCAGTTCTACAGTAATATAATGGCTCAATATCACTAACAATTTTTTTCAATGTCAACTCTGCCTAGTTATTTTTGCAAATTTTGTGTTTCATGTGTCATTTAATTTACACATTTTTAATATATCATATTGAAATAGAGAATACAGAGATTTTCAATCAAAAGCTAAATTTCCAAACTCATTGTTCTCACATTAAGAAGTAATAATTTTCACATCATTTAATGTCTATGACTACTCTTGTTAGTTTGGTCCTTTATATCAATCTTTGTCGGTCACTAGAAGTCTATGCCACCTTTTTCCCCCACTTTTGAGATTACTTCAGACAAATAGCTGCTCTAAGTAAATAATCTGTTGTTTTCTTTCTCTTCTTTCCCATTCCCCCAACCCCAATGCAGTTTCTTTCAGGTCTAAGATGACAGGTCAATATCATTTCTAAATCTAAGATCGTTCATTCTCTTCCACATAGAGGGCCTCTCTTATTTTGTCTGTAGCCACTACATTTCTCAATATTAAGTTGAACAAACAGGGAGATCATGCTCATGCCTGTATTACCTTTTTTCTGAACCTTTCCCTTAGTTCCTTGTGGAGCCATATCACAGTCTTTGACTTATTGTCAATGATTTCCCCCACAATGGTCAAATTTTAAAAAATTATTTTGCTCAATGTCAATCTTGGAAAAGATATTTTAAATTGAAGTGCTTTCTTAAGGTAACATATGGTACTGCATGTGCTGAATTATAGTTATTTTCTTCAAGGCACACGTGCATGAACACACACACGCACACACACGCACATACTGATTTTAGTTTTGTTAATTTATATTCCATAAATAGAAGCAAATGGGAATGCAAGAAATTAGAGCACCAGAGGACATAAATTTTGTTCCTCCAAAAGTATCATATTTAATACTTGATTTTCTGTTTCATAGAAACAGAAAAAAATTTCTTATATTTTAAATGTAAGAACTTTCTAAAAAGCAAAAAACTTGAGGAGAGAGAAGGAAAATAGGAAATGCAACAGGAAAAAAAAAAATAGCTGATCTCATGTGATATTCAACTCGTGTGGAATTCAACCTGAAAGTGGTTTAGATATTAGACAAACTTTTCTTTTTTTTTTTTTTTTTTTTTTTTTTTTTTTTTTTGAGACGGAGTCTCACTCTGTAGCCCAGGCTGGAGTGCAGTGGCCGGATCTCAGCTCACTGCAAGCTCCGCCTCCCGGGTTCACGCCATTCTCCGGCCTCAGCCTCCCAAGTAGCTGGGAATACAGGCGCCCGCCACCTCGCCCGGCTAGTTTTTTGTATTTCTTAGTAGAGACGGGGTTTCACCGTGTTAGCCAGGATGGTCTCGATCTCCTGACCTCGTGATCCACCCGTCTCGGCCTCCCAAAGTGCTGGGATTACAGGCTTGAGCCACCGCGCCCGGCCGACAAACTTTTCTTTTGTTTATTAATGGTTCTGTTCATTTTTGTTATCCTTTCCAATGGTTTCTCTTCAGCTCTTTTTAAAAGCATTTTTTATCCTTAATTTTTCAGTTCTCTCTTACAGTTAAATATAGTTTGAAACTCATTTTCAAGACTAGTAATAGCCAGTAGAATGGTATAGAGTTTGAGAGAAATTGTGAAATAATGAAATTATACTTTCTCAATTTATGTTGAATTTAAAAGTGTAAATAAGCAAATCAGCAAATGTCATTACTTATTCATCTCACTTTTTGCTCTGCACAATCCCATATTTGTCAGCAAAACAATATGTTGTCCCAGTAAACATCAGTAACATTTCAGAGCACATAAACTTTTACTACCTCTGCAGTACCCATCTACATAACACGAATCCCCCAAACCACACATGTTTTCTTCCTCCTACATTTCCCTGCAACGTGGGAATTTTCTGCAGTTTTCTTCTTTGTTTTCAAAGCCTGTGACTGCAGGGATGGCTGCTTTTCCTCTCCTAATGTCCCTCTGCTGATCACTGGCTTCTTCAGCTGATGTTCTTCTGTGGCTTCTTTCACAGTTATCCATCTGGAATATTTACTACTTTGAGTTGTCCAAAGTCATGACATTGAAAATGTGACAAAAATACTGCTTTCTTTCTAATCTTCAAAGAAGACAGAGAATTTCATTCTGTTGTGTCAGAAACGGGGACGTTGCTCCTTCTCCCTGAAGTCAGTTCTGTAATTCTTCCACAACCCTGTAATTTCTCCGTCTTTGGAGCAGCACTATTTTGGTGACAAGGATTACAGTTGCCTATGGCAAAAACCAAAGCTTTTTGTTTTTCTGTTGACATTTTAGTCAAAGACCTCAAACAACCTCATATGGGTCTACCTAAATGATTCTCCATTCCTTCGGCACCACTGCAAGTGTTTTATGTGTATATCAAAAGATCTATCCCAATAACTCTCAGTCAAAAATTAAAAGAAATAAAACTTTAATGTTTACTAATATAGTAAAACTTGAGAAGAGAAAGAAGGAAAAATAAGAAGGGAATGCAACAGGAGCAACGTTTGTATTTTTACTATACAAAATTTATATATGTATTTGTATAAAAATTTGTATTTTTACTATATAAGCAGTAAAAGTACAAATAGGTCTCATGTTTATCATCTCATACAAATAGACACCATGAAGGAAATGGAAAGCTATAGACCTAACTACATTAAATGGATCATAGTGTGACTCACATGATAGCCTCAGTTTAGACAACTCATTGTGCACAGACACAAATACATACACTAATAGTAAGCCATTTTTCCTTAAACAATATGTTGATTTAGGTAAGGAGGTATTGAACATGACTATTTCACACCTAGAGATGTATATTTTTGCACTTTTATTTTTTAACGAGCCTCTGTGTTTTATTAATTTCCTCTGTGATGTTTGTTGAAGGGATTCTTAATATAGTTAGCTATTATGTTTTTATTCATAGAAAAAGTCAATCTTTTTATACATGCTTTTAGATAATGCAGAATAAAAATCAGAGTGATCAAAATCTGGTTCTGAATGGAAGAACAAAAGCTTAGATGAACTTGTAGAAAATTTAAATTGGTCACTTGAGTAAATTTTTCTACTTCTTTTTCTTTTGAAAGAAACATATAACAAAGAATTATATTCAGAATTATTATTATTAATTATAAGAAGAATATTAAGGAGGGTAAGGAAAATGCTTCCAGAGGAGGAGTGATTTTTAGTTTTGCACAAGGTAGAAAGTATAACTCTTTGATAAGTTTATATTTGACAAAGATTTGACAAATGTGAGGACATGAGTTGGATATCTGTGAAAGACTATCTCAGGTAGAGGGAAAAACAAGAGCAAATAACTTCTGAGAATAAAATTCTTTGGTGTTTTCTAATATGGGCAAGTACAGGATATCACTCAAGGTAAGTGAAGAGGACTCCAAGATTTCTGGATTGATCTGGAAGGATTTAGTTGTCATTAACTAGGTTGAGAAAAGAATGTAGGTGAAACAGGTTTGAGAATGAGTTATTGAGCAACAGTAAATATCTGGACATACTAAGTGTAAAATATGAGATGGGTATTAATGAAAATGTCAAGTAGAGAGATATATAAGGTTGGAGTTCAGAAGACAGGTCAGAACTGGAGATACACATTTGTAAGTTATCAGTTAGTGTGAATGAAATCACAAAAGGAGGGCACACAGAGAGAAAACAGAAGACCAGGCTCTGAGCATTTGGGAACTTCCAAAATAAGATAGGAGGAGGAACCAGCAAAGAAATTAGTATTGAGAAAGACGTACATGGGCGGCTAAAGGAAAACCAAGATTCTATGCTACTGAAGAGAAAAGAAGAGAGAATGCTGCATCCTTCTGAATAGTGCAAATATGTCAAGTCAAATAAGGCCTAAAAAGTGAGTTGAACAAAGTGGAAGTGAGATGGAATAGAGTTTCAAACCAAATTGCAGTTAGGTTCACAAGAGGAATTGAAGACAATGCTAACAGACAATTTTTTTTAATGATCTTTTTATCTTGTGTAAAGAACAGCAAAGAAATGGGCCTGTGGCTCATGAGGTACATAGAATCAGAATAAGCTTGTTTGTGTATTTGATTGTTTCAAATGAAAGGCATAATAGTGTGTTGAAATGCTATTTCAACAGACAGTTTAAGAGATAGGGACCTAGGTGATCTAGGGAAGAAACAGATGATCTAGAAGACTGATGTTCTCTCAAATAGGTGGAAAACAGTAGGATCCCGCTGCATTACATAAGAGCGGAGATTTCTCATTTACGGTTCTAGGCAGAAAATCATGCAACTGCAGTTGCTGATAGGAGCATAGATGTATTCTATTAAAGAATGAGACTAGGACCTTGGGCACTAGAGCATTGGTGACCTTTTCTTATATTATTACCTCAACATCCTTTTATTATACAGGATACCATTGATATATGCAATGTCAGATTCAAGAAGACATGGAGCTTATACAATTCTTGTGACAATTTGTCTATGACAAATGTAGGTCAATTTCTGACCACTCTATTGTGATTACAACTTTATAGTCAGTAAAATAATTAGAGTTCTTCTTGCCAGTATTTTTCTGTCCTACAATACTAATGAATGAATTCACTGAACAACACAAAATGTACTTAATCTAAGATTAATATATTTTTGTTCATTTCATTGACAGAGCTAATATCTATATAAGACAAAATATGCTGGGAATGATTCTAAATGCTATACAAATACTCTATTACAATATATGACAATGAAAACTGTTGGGTATTCACTAGCATTAGTTTTAGATTAGGAAATTAAAGTGACTGATCTTTTTTTTTTTTTTTTTTTTTTTTGAGTGTTCTGTGTTCTGTTCTGCCCTTATTTGCTGAAATTTTGAATTTTGAGAATCGGAAATGAAAATCCTACTGGCTTCAATGTAAATTAATCTTTTTCTCTTACCATTCTTTATCCAGCAAAATGGCTATTTTCTTCCTCACACATTTTTAGTGCTACAAAAGATTAGGGGAAGATTGAAAAATATTTTTGTTTGGCTTAGTCAGGAGAAAATGTCTTCCCATATAAGTAAATGTTTAATCTCAGAAAAATCTACATCATTGTTTTGATTTCAAAGAATACCATCACTGAATCTTATCTGGCCATATGGCTTCCATTAGGTAAAGAGGAACAAAACCAACAAATACAAATTTATATTCACTTTTTCCAATATGCCTTTCTTCTTGCCTCTTTAACTTCATTTTACTTTATTTTTAAAGATACTATAATATAATATACAAATGCTAAATAAAAATAAATGTATGCCAATTTTGCAAAAATATGATTGGATTTAAATGATTATTTAATGAACTGTCCCACTAAACATGAACTAACAAGAGAATAATGGTAAAATAAAAATCTTTATACATCAAGCTATTGATTCTTACAGATTTTTAGAAATAATATAGTGTATACAAATAGGTTTACATTTAATATGTATAAAATTTTATGTTATTATTTTTAATATATCTTTCTTATTGCCTCTTAAATTTTATTATAAACATTTCAATATCTATGCTATTTCCAGAGTAATGATTATGCTTATACAGTATATTCAAATCAACATAGAAAACAAAAAATAAGAGGTAAAATGCTTTAACATGAATATAATTACATAAAATTGTCCCTGGAAGATATTTAATTTGTTTATAATATTAACAAGGTTATTAATGTGAAATTCTTTAGTATAATTTGACATTTCTTAACCTGGAAGAGAACACCTGGGGGACAGAATGCAAGCAAGCTGTTTTTAATATTCTTATGTTTGATATCTATCACAAGACAAACCGTAAGACTACCTGGATAATAATTAGAAACATATATTATTTCTGCATAATTCTCATTTATAGAGTTCAGTTTAGTTAATATGAGCATGATTTTGATACAGATAAGATAACCTGGTAAATGCTTAAAATAACAAGAATCACTTACTTTCTTAGAAAAATTCCAAAACTAATGGTCATTAAATAAAACACTCTGATAAACTGCATGGGATGTTTTCCAGGGTGGAGTTTTGAGAGCCATGGCTTGACTAAGAGTAAATGAAACTAGTTCACAATGAAAGCATAGGAACTGAATAGAACTAAGGATTACTTTCTAAATCTGGTTGATGTTAACAGTGGTTATGAGAAATTTGTAAAGGAAACTGCATTTTTGCACCCCAACTGAGGAACACAGAAATAAGGAAACTAGGGGAGAGAAACCTGGATCCAGACAAAAAAATGAAAAGATCAGCAAAACACACCAAGGGTGAAATTCAGTGCATCGTTTGCATCTATTTGACCTTGTCTTTGTGTGCATGTGTATCTGTGTGTTTGAGGAAAGGGAGTATCGCCTATAAAATGTGCCTTAAAAAAACCTCAGAACACAACTCTAGCTAGTTGGTTTTGGAGATGAGTCCTGCAATTGTGCATGTCTATCTTTTTGTCTAGGTGTCAGGAAGGAAATTTGTCTGCCATGAAAATTACCCAACTAAAAAAAAAAAAAAAAAAACTGAAAAAAATCATAAAACAATGCTTGTGCTAATTTTTGTATAAGGAGTAAGGAAAGGATCCAGTTTCAGCTTTCTACTTATGGTTAGCCAATTTTCCCAGCACCATTTATTAAATAGGGAATCCTTTCCCCATTTCTTGTTTTTGTCAGGTTTGTCAAAGATCAGATGGCTGTGGATGTGTGGTATTATTTCTGAGGACTCTGTTCTGTTCCATTGGTCTATATCTCTGTTTTGGTACCAGTACCATGCTGTTTTGGTTACTGTAGCCTTGTAGTATAGTTTGAAGTCAGGTAGCGTGATGCCTCCAGCTTTGTTCTTTTGACTTAGGATTGTCTTGGAGATGCGGGCTCTTTTTTGGTTCCATATGAACTTTAAAGCAGTTTTTACCAATTCTGTGAAGAAAGTCATTGGTAGCTTGATGGGGATGGCATTGAATCTGTAAATTACCTTGGGCAGTATGGCCATTTTCACAATATTGATTCTTCCTATCCATGAGCATGGTATGTTCTTCCATTTGTTTGTGTCCTCTTTTATTTCACTGAGCAGTGGTTTGTAGTTCTCCTTGAAGAGGTCCTTTACATCCCTTGTAAGTTGGATTCCTAGATATTTTATTCTCTTTGAAGCAATTGTGAATGGAAGTTCATTCATGATTTGGCTCTCTGTTTGTCTGTTACTGGTGTATAAGAATGCTTGTGATTTTTGCACATTAATTTTGTATCCTGAGACTTTGCTGAAGTTGCTTATCAGCTTAAGGAGATTAGAGACTTAAATGTTAGACCTAATGCCATAAAAACCCTAGAAGAAAACCTAGGTAATACCATTCAGGACATAGGCATGGGCAAGGACTTCATGTCTAAAACACCAAAAGCAATGGTAACAAAAGCCAAAATTGATAAATGGGATCTAATTAAAGAGCTTCTCCACTGCAAAAGAAACTGCCATCAGAGTGAACAGGCAACCTACAGAATGGGAGAAAATTTTTGCAATCTACTCATCTGACAAAGGGCTAATATCCAGAACCTACAAGGAACTCAAACAAATTTACAAGAAAAAAACAAACAACCCTATCAAAAAGTGGGCAAAGGATATGAACAGACATTCCTCAAAAGAAGACATGCATACAGCCAACAGACACATGAAAAAATGCTCATCATCACTGGCCATCAGAGAAATGCAAATCAAAACCACAGTGAGATACCATCTCACACCAGTTAGAATGGCAATCATTAAAAAGTCAGGAAACAACAGGTGCTGAAGAGGATGTGGAGAAATAGGAACACTTTTACACTGTTGGTGGGATTGTAAACTAGTTCAACCATTATGGAAAACAGTATGGCGATTCCTCAAGGATCTAGAACTAGATGTACCATATGACCCAGCCATCCCATTACTGGGTATATACCCAAAGGATTATAAATCATGCTGCTATAAAGACACATGCACACGTATGTTTATTGCGGCACTATTCACAATAGCAAAGACTTGGAATCAACCCAAATGTCCATCAGTGGCAGACTGGATTAAGAAAATATGGCGCATATACACCATGGAATACTATGCAGCCTTAAAAAAGGATGAGTTTGTGTCCTTTGTAGGGACATGGATGCAGCTGGAAACCATCATTCTTAGCAAACTATCACAAGAACAGAAAACCAAACACCGCATGTTCTCATTCATAGGTGGGAACTGAACAATGAGATCACTTGGACTTGGGAAAGGGAATATCACACACCAGGGCCTATCATGGGGAGGGGCGAGGGGGGAGGGATTGCATTGGGAGTTATACCTGATGTAACTGACGAGTTGATGGGTGCTGACGAGTTGATGGGTGCAGCACACCAACATGGCACAACTATACATATGTAGCAAACCTGCACGTTATGCACATGTACCCTAGAACTTGAAGTATAATAATAATAAAAAAATAGAATAAAATCTATATCACGTCACCATTTTATTTCATAAATTAAAATATATAACCATAGAATTTACACTTTTTACAGTAATGCACACAAGTAAAAAGATTTCCATCAAATACATTAAGATAATTTCTTATGGTGCAATAGAGAAATGGAAGCCGTGAATAGGAATAAAGTAGAGTACATGTGGATAAATGAAATGTTAGGAGTTTGTGTAGAGCAATGTTAACATGCCATATACTGCCTATGATTGTCTGAATCTGAGGTCTAAAACCACATAAAAAATAATAAAAGATAACAAGGTGAATGGGAAGTTAAACAATGTCAGTTCTGTGAATTACAGGATTTTCTGGTAGGAGAAATAACACCCACAAAAAATTGATATATGATTTTTACAATATGTCTTGAGATTTGAGATAGAAGAAGGCTGACTCGTTTCAGTTTTGCAAGAGCAATTTATTGTGTTCATTTCCCATTGTAAATATACATAGTCATACATTATTCATATTAGCAATTTATCTTTTAAGTGTGTAGGTGAATCTGAGAAAATTGATTGAATATTTGTGGGGAAATCTTTAGAACTACTTGAGAAAAGCATAGGACTCAAAAACCCTCAAATATTTCAGAAGTTCTTATTTGATTACCAATGTTTGCTATTAAATTTCAAGGATTGCTCTCTGTCTGCCTAATTTAACATAGAATAGATGTTCCTGGGCTGATTTGTGTTCCATGATTATACTTATTATAGTAAATCTAATGATATTTTCCATTGAAAATTTATATAGTTGACTCTCTGTAACCTCAGGTTTTGCATATGCGAATTCAACCAACCACGGATGAAAAGTATTTGAAAAAAAATTTAAAAATACAAATAAGAAGTACTGGATAACAATTATTTACATAGGATTTACATTGTATTAAGTATTATAAGTATTCTAAAGATGATTTAAAGTACATGAGAGGATGTGAATAAGCTAGATACAAATACCATGACAATTTCTGTAAAGGACTTGAGTATCCATAGATCTTGGTAGAAAGGTGCCCTGAAACCAATCCCCGCTCCCCGCAAATATTAAGATATGACTGTGATTTAAGATGTTTTAAGATTTAATTTATTCCATATATACTTCCAGTTTTCACCATGCTATTAATTTTTTTCTTTCTATAAAGCTGGATATTCTCTTGAGATTTCTGCCTTGACTTATGTGTTATTTAGAAGTACGTTATTTAATCTCTATGTATTTTGTGATTTTCCAGCTGTTTTTCTGTTTTAATTTTTAGTTCAATTGCATCGTGAACTGAGGGCAAAAATTGTAAGATTTCTATTTTTAAAAAATTTATTAAGGTTTTCTAATGGCCTGGAATATGGTTTATCTTGGTAAATGTTTCATGTGAGCTTGAGAAGGATGTATGTTATGCTGTTGTTGCCTAAAATGTTTATATATGTCGATTATGTCAATTTGATTGATTGTGGTGTTGTTTTGAAGTAAGTTTTTAGAGACTTATTTCCTGCTGGATCTGTTCAAGGATAGAAAGATATTAAAGTCTCCAATTATAATACTGGATTCATCTATTTTTTCTGGTGTTCTAGTCACTTTTTGCCCTATATATTTTGATGGTCTATTGTTAGGCACATACACTTTAAGGATTGTTACATGCTCAGGAAGAATTGACTCCTTTAACATTATTTTGGCCTACTTTATGTCTGACAACATTCCTTGCTTTGAAATTACTCTGCCTGAAGTTATTATTGCTAATCTCACTTTCTTTTGCTTAGTGTTAGCATGGCATATATTTCTCCATTCATTTATCTTTAACCTATTGATGTCTTTATCTTTAAAGTGTTTCCTGTAGACAACATAGAGTAATTGAATCTTGTTTTTTTTTTTTTGATCCAGTCTTAAAAATTTGTATCTTTTAAGTAGTGCATTTAGACCATTGATATTTAAGGATATAGGTGGAATAATATCTAACAATTTTTTTTACTGTTTTCTATTTGTTTTTATTTTTCTCTGTTCCTTTCTGGTCTTCCACTCTTTGTCTGCCTTTTGTGCTTTTAAGTGACCATTTTATAACATTCCATTTTCTCTTCTTTTTAAATATATTAATTGTACTCATTTCCTAGTCAATTTTTTGGTGGTTGACCTAGAATTTTTAATATACATCTATAACTAATTCAACCCACTCTCAGATAACACTGCATCACTTCACAGGTACGGCCAGTAATACAAATAACAAAGTAACAAAATAACCAAACATTTACAATTTCTCTCTTCTGTCACCTGTATCATTGTTGATATTTATTTCACCTATACAAAAGCACAAACACACTCAGACACACACACACACACACACACACACGCAGATAACGTCATTGCCGAAACAAAACTCCAGGAAGCTCAGAGAACTTCAGTTATATACATATATATAATGCCATATATTTTAAAACATGTATGTAGGCATATATAGTTGATTCACGAACAATAGGGTTTGAGTGACACTGACCCTCCATACGGTAGAATATTTGTAAATAACTTTTGACGGTTAAAAATTTAACTACAAATAGCCTACTGTTGATTGGAATCCTTGCCAAAAACAAAAAATATGAATTAACATGTATTTTGTATGTTTTGTGTATTGTATGTTGTATTCTTACAACAAATTAAGGTAGACCAAAGGGAATGTTATTAAGAAATGTATAAGAAGGATAAAATATATTTACTATTCATTAAATGGAGGTGGATCATCATAAAGGTCTTCATCCTCATTGTGTTCACACTGATGAGACTTAGGGAGAAGAGGAAGAGAAGAGATTGGTATTACTGTTTTATGGGTGGCAGAAGTGAAAGAAAATATGCATTTAAGTTGACCTATCTTGTTCAGACTGATGTTGCGTAAGATTAAACTATATATGCATATATATTTGAATGCATTGAGAACACTGAGCATATAAATGTGTGTATATACATACATAATGAAACACATTGTTTCTATTTTTTTAGAAAACTATCTGTTAGATCAATTAAGAATAAGGACAACAAAAACTTTTATTTTATATTTAATCATTTATTCTCAGGTGCTCTTTTTAAAACGTAGATCTGAATTTCTGACACATTTTTTTTTTCCTTCTCTCTAAGTACTTTCTTTTAACACTGCTTGCAAGACAGATCAACTGGTAACAAATACTTTCATTCTTTTTTTTTTGAGATGGAGTCTCTCTTTATTGCCAGGCTGGAGTGCGGTGGCATGATATCAGCCCACTGCAACCTCCATCTCTTGGGTTCAAGCGATTTTCCTGTCTCAGTCTCCCAAGTAGCTGGGACTACAGGCGCACACCACCATGCCCAGCTAATTTTTGTATATTTAGTAGGGATGAGGTTTCACCATGTTGGCCAGGATGGTCTCGACCTCTTGACCTCATATCTGCCCACCTCGGCCTCCCAATGTGCTTGGATTACAGGTCTGAAATAAATACTTTCAATTTTTATTCGTCTTAGAAAGTCTTCATTTCCCCTTCAGTTTTGAAGAATAATTTCATAAAGTACTGAATTCTAGATTGGTGTTTTTTTGTCATTGTTGTTCTCTGTTTCTCAATACTTTAAATATTTCACTTCACTGTCATCTTTCTTGCAATGTTTCTGTATTTAATTTTTATTTTTGCTCCTCTATAGGTAATTTTTTCTCCTGTAGTTTCTTTCAGAATTTTTGCTTCATCTGTCATTTTTTGTAATATCAAATTGATATGTCTATTTGTAGTTTTCCAGCATTTATCTAGCATGGTGCTCTCAGTGCTCCCTGGATCTGTCGTTTGATATCTGGCATTAATTTTGGAAAATTCTCAGTAATTTTATTGCTTCAAATATTTCACCTGTTTTTTTTTTTTCCTCTTCCTTCTCCTTTTGGCATTCTAAATACAGGTGTTCCTTGGTTTTTAATAAAGTTATGTCCCACAACTTTTAATAAACTATGTTCTAGTTATGGTAGAACAATATTCAATTGTTTTGAGCCAATATTCCATCTCACGTAACTTATTTATTGGCATGCTTATGTTTGTGTAAAAATATGATGCTACTTAATGTTTCATTATATATTAGAAATCATGTGAAACAACTTAAGTTTCTATCTAAAGAGAGCTGGAAGGGAATTACTTCTTGGATGATTTGGTATGTATCTTAAATAATTTGATCCTCCATTTATGTGATAAGAACACTGAAAAAAATAGTCAAGATAAACTTTTTCCATCCTCTTTAAATTGGTAAAAGGCTTACAAAAATCGGAGGAGCATTTATTCAATGTAAAACACAAGCTTCTTGGCATTTTAACTTACATTATTCCTTTTACACTATCCCAACTCCGTGGGAGCTTTGAAAACCAATAGGTAGCACAATAAACACGAGACTCTGAAAACCACCAGCTTAATGGCCACTGAAAAGTTCAAAGTGGATTTGAATTTTCCCTGAAGCACCACTCTAGATAGCTGTAACTATCTAAATAGGTGAAACACAGAGAATATTTTTAGTATGTGAATCTATTCTGTATGGCACTATAATTGTAGACATATGACACCATACATTTGTCAAAGCCCACAGAATAATATGAAAATAAAGGTTAACTTTAATGTATGAAACATTTTAAGAAATAAATTATGAAGTTGGGGGATCCTAGGATGGAATTCAGACTGTCACAAAAGAACTTAATTATAATATGTGAGACAATTTCATGGAAGGGATAGGGAAAATGTTTTGGCCTACATTCTTTTGAAAAGGAGTGGACATTATAAAAGTAAACACAAAAGAATCAGTAAACAAGCAGAGTTTGTTTGGCAATGTTGTTATTCATGAGATTAAGTTAACAACCCTGAAGCCACTATAATTGAATACTGGAAATGAACAAGTAACTAAGCGAATGGCAGAAGCTGACTCCTGGGGGCTAGATGTCTCACTGTTGGAGTGAAAGGTTACAGACAGAGTCAGGGAGGCTAGCATAAACCATGTGATACCACGTTAAACACACACACATGCACTTATACACACACACACACACACTTTCAAGCTGTATTTGCTGAGAAGGTCTGGAAGCAATGACACCTCAATAGCAATAAAAGCCGATCTTGTTTTTAAAAAACTATCACCCAATTAAAAAGAACAGGTATCCTTGGCAAAAAGCAGATTCCATGATTGGGCTAGGGAATATATAAGGTGAGCCTGGAGTATCCTATGTGCCAGAGGGTAAGGATGTGGTCAAAATGCACCATGGTGGAGATACGTCAAAGGGACACAGGATCCAATTAAGAAACCTCCCAATGGACAAAGCTGGAAGAATGTGAGCAACATAATGAATAAATATTGAATTATACATAAAAGCAATATTTATGACTCCAATCTGGTAGAAATTATTGAATACGTTAGGAAATAAGGGGGACTAGAGAAAACACCCAATCAGAAATATTTGAAATAATTTGTGTAGCTATATCTACCTAAAGAAGGTGGAACGTAACTCTTCACTCCTTATGTGTATGGTGCACATGGTGAGTTTCTCCACAATAATATAGTTTGGAAAGGGTGGAAAATGAATAACTCTGCAGTAAAGATCCTGACAAATACTATCTTAGTCAACATCAACAGTCATAAGTCACATTGATAGTATGTAGCCTTGTCAGTAAGGTAATGAGAAAGTTTATTTAACTCTGTGTATTTTTTCCTCTTGAAAGCCTTCAACTCCACTCTAGCAGGACTGGAGTCCTTCTAGTCTAGAAGGACATCAGTAAAACCTCAATTGAGAGGTTGTCTATAAAATATCTGACTAGTATTCCTTAAAACTGTCAAAGTCTTCCAAAACTAGGAAAGTCTGAGAAATTGTCACAATCAAAAGGACACTAAGGAGATGCAATTATTAAAGAGTGTTTTATCCTGGAATGGGTCTTAGAACAGAGAAAAAGATACTAAGTTAAAAACTAAGGATATCTCTATAACATATGGACATTAGCTAATAATAATGCATCAATATTAATTTATTAGTTATTTCAAATGTGTCACAGTAGTATCAAATCTTAACAAGATAGAAAAGTTGATGCATGCTATGAAGAAACTCTATATAGTGTTTGTAAGCTTCCTTCAAATGGAAAACAATTTCAAAAGAAAAAAATGCATTTAAAATATCACAAAACACAAAGAAAAAATATAATAATTATAAAGAAAATACAAAAACGATTAGATAATAAATACAGTGAAATAGATATGGATTTAAATAAAGGTTTAAAATGAGAATATACAAAGGTGAAAATAGAACGGGGGAATTAATCACATAATTAAAGAAGAAAATAATGGTAACAAACACAAGACAGAGTTGTTTTGAAAGGTGGTGGGGTGAGGAATGTTTCTCTATCACTTTACCACATTAAAGAAAGAAATCTGTTATCTTTGAGCTGTGGGGAATATTCTGCCCCCTGCACTGTAAATTGTGTATACCATACTCGCTTTTTCATTGTCTTTCCATGAAATGAAGTTGAAAAAATGATTTTCCCTTTGCAGGTTGCACACAGTTTTGTTTATGCATTTCCCTAAAATAAATTGTAGACGCCAGAACACAAACCATAGAAGGCAATACAATTTTAGAATGTAACATATGGAGGTATATTTAGCCTCTTTCAGAAGTCAGTGGATTGAAAGTCTTTTTATTTTAAACTTTACGTTCATTAAGGTGCCTCGTTTTTGACTTTGTCCATTAACATCTAACCATATGCCTTTGCGATAACCAGATTGTGAAAAGGTAACAAGTGTTGTTGTAACAACAATCCATTGTTTCAGGTGCTTACAGTTGTCTTAAAAATTAAAGTGTTTTTTTTTCCCAAAAAAAATAATAAAAGAAAGAAATCTAACAACTACACATAGCCTACTGGCATTTTTGAATTTTCAGCATTAAGAAAACTGTACATGCATTCAAACAAACAAACAAAAAAAAAACTCTGTGAAACTAGTAGTATTTTTAGAGTTAGAGAAAAAAATAGCAATTAGTACACTTTCACCAAATCAAGATATTGTTCATACACAAAAATAACAAGAAAACACTTTTCTGCATGCACAAACTCTGGCAGCATTCCAGAGGGAGTTTTCCGTATAATTTCTACATAATCAATCACAGTCATGACCGATTTATCAATATTATAGCTAATAATATTTGAATGTTTATGAATGTTTATGATACACAAGTCATTTCCTAAGTTATGTAATGCATCATTTTGTTTAAACTGAACATTCCATTTTTTTATCATCTGTGTTTCATCGAAGAGTATAATGAGGCTCAGATAGTTTAGTAATAAACACCAAATCATAAATGATTGAATTATTACAGTGGCCTGTATTTAATAATGCAGACATCCAGAAATAATAAAAAATTGAATGTTTCTAAAAATTGAAATAATCTCTACAGATCTGTAATACATTATATTAGGATGTTGACAACGCCTGATGATACGATTTTGAAATATTGCCAACATAGAAATAATTTAGAGTTTTCTTTTAATTTGGGGGGACAAATTTTCATTGCTAAAAGAAACATTTCAACATTTTTTTTCTTCACATTTCTCATATTATTTGTGTACATTAATGGTTACTGAGGAATATAATCTATGTGCTGGGTTTTCTGCATGTACTCCATCCAATTTCACATTCTATCTCATTTCATTGAGAATGCTGGAAGATTAGAGACTACTACATACTGGAAGAGGCCACTATAGCTCAAACTCTCTTGAATCCAGAAACTTCACTTAAAACATATCATGCACATTTTTGAGACTTGGAAGTGATGTCAGAGGCCACCTGTCTGGAGTGGCCATTGTTAAGGTGCCCGCTGCAGCAGGTAAGGCACGGTGGGGGGCTACACACTCCATGGAGCCGCCAGGAGCCAGGAACAGGTAGGAGCCCTGCTCCCTTATGCGTTGGTGGGGTGGGAGCCCTCCCCTCCCAGGTGTGGCTGCAGCCACCCAGCCGCAGCTCTGTACCGGGCATCCCTACACTCTTGCTCCTGAAGGGGTAGCCTGCCCCTCCACACCTGTGGGCGTTTCTGGTTAGGTGGAACGAGAGACTTGAGAAGAGAAATGAGACACAGAGACAAAGTATAGAGAAAGAAAAAGTGGGCCCAGGGGACCGGCGCTCAGCTTACAGAGGACCCACACCGGCATCGGTCTCTGAATTCCCTCAGTATTTATTGATCATTATCTTTACCATCTTAGAAAAAGGGAAGTGGCAGGATAATAGGATCATAGTAGGGAGAAGGTCGCAGTATATGAATAAAGATCTCTGTGACATGAATAAGTTTAAGGAAAAGTGCTGTGCCTTGATATGCATATGCAAACATCTCCATAAACCTTTTTAGTGTATAAAGAGCAGCATTGCTAGCACGTCCCACCTTCAGCCCTAAGGTGGTTTTCTCCTTTCTCAGTAAACAGAACATACAATCGGGTTTTACACCAAGATGTTCCATTGCCCAGGGACAGGCAGGAGACAGATGCTTTTCTCTATCTCAACTGCCATGAGGCCTTCTTTCCTCTTATACTAGTCCTCCTCAGCACCGACCCTTCACGGGTGTCAGGCTGGGGGACGATCAGGTCTTTCCCTTCCCACGAGGCCATATTTCAGACTATCACATGGAGAGAAACCTTGGACAATACCTAGCTTTCCTAGGCAGAGGTCCCTGTGACCTTTGGCAGTGTACGTGTCCCTGGGTACTTGAGATTAAGAGAATGGTGATGACTTTTAACCAGCAAGCTGCCTTCAGGCACTTGTTTAACAAAGACACATCCTGCACAGCCCAAAATCTGTTAAACCTTGAGTCACCACAGCACATGTCTCTTGCAAGGACAAGGTTGGGGGTAGGGTCACAGATTAACAGCATCTCAAATACAGAACAAAATGGAGTCTCTTATGTCTACTTCTTTCTATATAGACACAGGAACAGTCTGATCTCTCTTTCTTTTCCCCACAGTTCCACGCATGGCTTACCATTGGTAGGCATGGGATCTGGGCCGGTAGGGTGGGCTGAGCGCAGCCTGCTGGGCTGAACGTGCAGAAGGAGCCCAGCGGGCTCAAACAAATCTCAGATAAAGGCGCCACAGGGCACAGAGGTGTCTGGCTGGTGAAATGACACTCGAAAGATCCTGTGACAGAAGCAAAAATCACAGATTATTATACTACAGTACTTGACTGCTAGCAGGCAGGGTGCTGCCAAGCAAGAGGATGGAAATAGGAGCCATTCCTGGACAGTCTACCACCCTCCATTTTTTTCTTCCGGGTGTGAGAGGTAGCCATGTCAAAAGCTATATATATATATCTTTTTTTTTTTCTTTTTTGCTTCTGGTTTAGCCCTAATGTAATTGGATTGAGATGTAGTATTGCCCACTGTTGAATCACTTCTGTAATATTCTTGGAGACAAAATAGAGCCTGTTTTTCAATCTTCCCATCTATTTTGTAAGCACCCTGTATTATATACTCGCCTACCTGAAATTTCTGGACTGCTTTGTTTCCTTATTGGACAAATAGCATACGTTCTTTTTTATACTTCTGATTCGAATTAAAAATAAAAGTATGTGTCTTCACATACACGGTAAAATCTTAAAATATTTCTGGAACCTTGCCTGCTTAACTTCTGCTGTGGAAGGCAGCACTCTAGAGGTGTACCCTTAGATTCCATCCATGCAGCCAAAAACGATTCTGCTCTAGAGAGTCAGAAAATCTTGAGAACTTTTATTGAGCCTAGAGTTCTTGCTGGCATGTGAGGCCAGCCTGAATTCCACCTTCTGGTTCAGAGAAACAAAGTGTTGAAAATGTTAGCAATGTTACTTATAATAATTTATTTTCTCAAAATTTTTCATCTGGTATCCTCCAAGCTCTCCAACAATTCATAGTATTAAAGTTATTAGCAGGAAAAGTGTGACATGGCTTCTATCTTGCTGTAAAATTCATGAGTCTTTCAGTTATTTCTAGACTTCTGGAATAGACAGTGTTGCTCCAAGTGTTTATAAATAGTCCTAACAATATCTAGCAGCTGCTCATGGGAGTGTGTAAGAGTCGAGTTAGACGTGGAACTTTCTTCCCACCCCTCCCAAAACATCATAATTGCTGATGTTATAATAGCCCAGTATAGAAAGGCAGTGCATATTTCTCAGCACCCTACAGAAACACATAGACTAGGGCCGCTCTGCCCTCCTTATGAGTGTAAAATGCCTTAGATCACAGGTTCATACATAGAAAAAGAAGATAATTTATGTAATTTTTTTTCAGGTCACTCCACATTTTGCAAAAATTCTGTTTGAGGTTTAGGTTCTTGAATTTATCTTTTACAATCTAAATATCCGTTCTTTGTCATACTTCTTTTCTATATTTGATAAAAAGAAAAAAAAATCATTTAACTTATTCCAGAAGAGCTCAATTAGTATTTTTTAGTTGGAGAATCTGATCGTCTAAGCAACAATTCTGCAACTCTGAATACGTACTATTTTAAAATTAGTCATCTGAATAAACAGGTGTGAGCTAGTTCAAAGAAAAAAAATACCACTCTTTCTTCTTACTGTCATCAAACTCAAAAGTATATCACAAATTTACTTCTTTATGTATATCTTCCTAAGAAAATAACCACACTTATTTCATATGAATTGATGCTGGTTTGAGTTAAGTGTATCATGAAGTATGTTTTTATTCTGTATTTTAATGATAAAATCCCTTCAATTTATGGTAGAACATTTATTTGACATAGTGACTATGTCATTTAAATTATAGAATTTGCATCATGAATTATAAAGGGTTTAATTTTAGTATTCACAAAGAAACATCACTTGGAACTTCTTTATTCAAGAATCTTACTACAGGCCGGGCGCGGTGGCTCAAGCCTGTAATCCCAGCACTTTGGGAGGCTGAGACGGGAGGATCACGAGGTCAGGAGATCGAGACCATCCTGGCTAACATGGTGAAACCCCGTCTCTACTAAAAAATACAAAAAACTAGCACGGCGAGGTGGTGGGCGCCTGTAGTCCCAGCTACTCGGGAGGCTGAGGCAGGAGAATGGTGTAAACCTGGGAGGTGGAGCTTGCAGTGAGCTGAGATCCGGCCACTGCACTCCAGCCTGGGCGACAGAGCAAGACTCCGTCTCGGAAAAAAAAAAAATCTTACCATAAACAATTGGTCAAATTTTATAATTTTGAAAAGAAATGCATGTTTCAAAATCAGTTAAAGGTTGAAACTTATCATTATATTTTATAATTTTTTCTCCAAGTGAGAAATTTTCGAAGATAGTCTTTGACATTGTATGACTGATGAGGCAAATTTTATCGTGCATGAAAAAGGAAGGTAAAATAGTCAATATATTTTATGATAGTATATATTTATCATATTGTTCTTGCAAAATACTATGTAAATATTTTCTATAATCTTCATTTTGTGTTAAATTGTAGTCATTTTTATGTTTTAGCTGTTATTTTATGATATACAATTTGAAGGAGTATTTTCAAACTTTTGCACAGAATTAATGATGTTAGGATATACTTTTGTCATATGAAATTAGATATAACCCAATGAAATGATTAAAAAATATCATGAGTATAGAAATTACTACAAGCAGGCCGGGCGCGGTGGCTCACGCCTGTAATCCCAGCACTTTGGGAGGCCGAGGCGGGCGGATCACAAGGTCAGGAGATCCAGACCACGGTGAAACCCCGTCTCTACTAACAATACAAAAAATTAGCCGGGCGCGGTGGCGGGCGCCTGTAGTCCCAGCTACTCAGGAGGCTGAGGCAGGAGAATGGCATGAAGCCGGGAGGCGGAGCTTGCAGTGAGCCGAGATCGCGCCACTGCACTCCAGCCTGGGCAACAGAGCGAGACTCTGTCTCAAAAAAAAAAAAAAAAAAAAGAAATTACTACAAGCAGAAATAAATACATACACACATGCATGCAAACATATATCATATTCTGATATGAGTTGCTAAACTATTTTGTGCCTTACAAGTAGTTGGAAAATTACCAAAGCTGTATCATGCTTATTCATTGCCACAGTCCATAACTAGTTTTTGATTTTTGTAGAAGCATTATTTTTTGTAGCATTTTACTGCATTTCCCCCCACACCTGTTTAAGAAAAGAGTAAAAAATGTATGTGGAATTTAACAGTTTAACATTTTGCATATCAGCATAACAGCAAACTGTGGTGTCTCAAATATAATACATTTAAGGACACTTCACCTATGCCTGGGAATATTATTCAGTCTTCTGTATAATAGCAGCAGCTACTCCAGAAATTCTCTAATGGAAGGGTATGGAGTTGGAATACGATTATAAGAGGCAAGAGGACCAGGGAAGTCGTATGCAGGTAGACATTATTTTAGTTTTGACTCTGCATGCTGGTGTGTCATGGTAAGTAGTGACTATGACTCCTTTTATGTGAATCCATGTTTGCATAGCAATTATAATGCATTTATTTATAGGATTTACTTGGACAAATGAGGTATCGGTCTAACAGAGATGAGAAGTATGATGGTAAAGCTGATTTAAGCTTTTTTTCTCCAATTCCATCAGGAGAACAAAAATGAACTAAACACCAAAACTAGCTATCTTTGAACAATGGGGTGATCCTAATCAGTTATTATTACAGGAACAAATTATATGATATCAGAATGGATCCTCCCAAATAGAATGTGTCAGAATTCAACCTCAATATACATAGATTACATCGCCCTTCAAGAAGTGATCTATAAAATGAACCTTCTCCACAAGCCAATCCAACAACTGGGTGGCTAGTTCACATTCTAATGAACTCCATAGCTATTTATGCTGACTTTTAGAAGCTTTTCCATTTGTAACATTTCCTATACTCATTTAATATGATTTTTTTTTTGCCCGTCTTTTTACAACAGACTGATCTTGTCTAGGACTTTATTCAATTTTATTTTGAAGCATGTGGCAAATTTCAGACGCTCCAGTTATACTTTATGTTGAATAAAAAAAGTGTAATGAAGGAGAAAGAGAAAAAATAATAATTGTTGCTATTAGTAATGCAAAAATAATAAATGCCTTTTAGCAGTTACTTAGATATTAATTAAATGTTTTATCATTCAATATTTGTTATAATAAATATTAATTGTGAAAATTTAGAAATGTCAAAGTAATGTAAAAAGAAAATAAAGTGTGTTTTTATTTGCTCCACATATGAATACCTAATTTCAGAGTATATTTTTAAAAGAATATTACTCCTTATATTGCTATCTTAACCTGTTAATCTTTACAAAAATCAAACAGACTACCCATTTGTACGGGTCATCTGTACAGTAGACTTAGGGAAGAAACAAACCAGAAGACAGACATATATTAAGGAATCAATATCAAAACCTTAAGATTTTGTCTTGAGGTAATTAAATCTTAAAAAAACAAAGTATTATTGCTCTTTTTGAATAATTTTCCATGACCAGTCTTCCAGTTAATCTTTCACTTTGTTCCTGCAGGCCTCAGGCACACAATCTGCTTTCCCTCCTCACTAGCTCCCAACACTTACTGCTCCCACCTGGCTTCCTTTTTTGCTCAAGCCTGCATTGGACTAGGATGCTGTGTCTTCAACTTTTCTGAATTTTATCAGTTCGTAAATATAACACAAAGACAATTTTAATTTAAACCAGTTTCCTATTAATTTCCAAGAGGAGATAAAAAAGAGAAACAAAAATAAACTAACTTAAAACATAAGAAACATAGAAGAAAAAATGTAAATTTTCCAATACCTAACAAAACTCTCATTTTTTTAATACAGCCTCTGGTCCCTACCTCATTTTTACAGACAGTATCCTAAATGCTTCGAAGACCTCTTGATGCCATTCTGTTATACCTAAGGTTAGAAATTCTTCCTTCCTTGCCAGTACCAGGGCAAACAGAATTCTAGTTTTCCTCCTTCCCTCTTTACAGATTGTTTTTAATCAATCACTATTCAATTAAACACTAGTCTAGGCACTCTTGTGAAGTGGCTTTGAAGATGAATGAATGAGGATATTAATCAGCTTACAATAAATTAGGAAGATATTGCGTATTATCTGAATGGACTCACTGTAATCACAAGTGCCTTTACAAACAGTTAACAATAATGCATTATATAGATTCAAATAGCAAGAAGAATATTGAATGTTCCTAACACACACAAAAAGAAGATAAATGTTTGAGATGATGAATATGCTCATTACCCTGATCTGATCACTATACATTATAGACATCAAAACATTACAGTGTACCCCATGAATATGTACAATTATTTGCCAATTTAAACATTCAATTTTAATTTGAAAAAGAAGAAAAGAAAACTGAAAGAGTCAGTTAACGCTGTAACTGAAGAAGAAGAGTCAGGAGACATAATACGGAAGGGAAAGCACTGTTGCTGGTACAGGGGACCATGTGGAGAGCTTGAGAAAAAGAGCAAGGTAGCCTCTGTGAACAAGGACCGGTCCCAACTGGAAGCAGGAACTTCAGTCCTGTAGCTGCAAATAATTGAATTTAGTCAACAAACTGAAGGAGGCTAGGGACAGACTATCTTCAGAGCCTTCGGTGGCTTCACAAAGCCACTTAGATCCTGGCTTTGTGAAATCTAAAGCAAAGAGATCAGCTGAGTCATCCTGGACTTCTGGACTGCAGAAAAATGAGATAATAAATTTGTGCTATTTTAAGCTACTACATTTGTGAATTTTTATGGCAGCATGGAAATCTAATACAAGTACAAAAGCCCAAATCTTAATTTTCTGTAAACTGTTTGTCAACGTAAAAGACAGAGAGAGGCTCTCTGAAAGGAAATGGTATTTATTCTGGAATAGTTACAATGGGAATACACATGCCATAGTAAACTATGTGTAAATTCTGGAAGGTAAAGGAAGACAAAGACTTTTAAAGAAATAAATGAGAAGGATTGCATCATTGTTTTGAGGTAATTATACTTGGCTACAAGGATCACTAATCCCTAGAGAGAGAGAGAGCTGGGGAAAATGCCAGTCATGTATCAAGCAACCAGATCACATGAGAACTCCCTATCTTGAGAACAGCAGGGGCCCCATGATCCAATCACCTCCAGCTAGGTCCCTCCCCTGACACCTGGGGATTACAATTAAAGATGAGATTTGGGTGGGGACACAAACTCAAACTGTATCAGCTGTAATGACATTTATTGAACATTGTAGTTGTTGTAGAGTCTTTTTGCGATAGTCTTGTTTTCAGATACATGCATGAGAACCATCTCTTCATGGGCTTCCCTGGCTCTCTCTGTCAGATTTTTAAAAATTTTTTTTTTCCTGCCAGTGATTCCATTTTAATTTAGATGACTTTCAGATATTTTGTCCTCTTGGCCATGCCTTCTTAAATATTATAGTCCTACATACACACAGAGTCGACTAACAATTAATTTAGAGTATGTAAGTCCAAATACAATTTTCCATTCATTTAGAAAGATAAAAAGCTACAAGCAAACATTGTAGAATTGTCTGGACAGCAAATGCACAAGAATATGATAAACTAGTTGCAGAAGAACAATTAATTCAGTATTGTACACGATTTTGGGGTTTTTGTGTGTATATGTGTGTAAATTGGAAAGGAAAAGCTTGAAAGATAAAGACTAGATTCTAAAAGGCCTCGGTATTGTATCCAACAAATTGGGCATGTATTTATCACATACTGTGCCAGCCCCTGGAAATTCAATAGGGAGCAAAGGAGGCATGCTTTTTGTGTTGTGGAGAATCCAGTCCAGTAGGGAACCCAAAATTTAATCACATTATCACTCTAGTAAATATGATTATAGCCTATGCAGTCTAGGCAGGGCCTTGCCAATCTGTTGCAGGTTTTACCCTACAGAAAACAGAAAACTATTGCATGGTTCAACTTCAGATGGTTAGATTTTCTGTTGGGAAGAGAGGTGATTTATCAGATTATGTTTTATAAAAATTACACTGATGGCTGTAGTATTGAGTAATTGTAAAAAGGTAAGTGTGATGGCAGGAAGACTGCTAAAACTATTATGGTTAATATGTAAGACAAGGAAACATTAGGAATAAAACTCAGGGAGAATTAAAATAATAGGTGAATTCGGTAATTATTTAGGAGAAAAATAAGAAACAATTTAGAATCTAATTGGATGTGAGGATTAAAAAAAATATATAGCATGATTATTAGGCATTTACTTGAGCAAGTTGCTCCCACTAACTTAGATATATGCAAGGAGGAGCCATGAGAGTATTAAAATTAAGTACTTAAATTTGTCTAATTCAAATTTCCAAGGGGCATGCAAATAGTGATATTTAACAGTCAGATGTGGTAAGCTGAATAATGACCTTCCAAAAATGTCTCTGGCCTAATTCCAGAAACAAGTGAAAATTATGTGAAAAAGGGAACTTGGAAATGGGGTTAAAGATCTTGATGAGGAGATTTTTCTGAATTGTTTCAATGGTCCTGATGTAATCACAGGCGTCTTTATAGGAGGAGGTGAGATTTGGTTGTAAAAGATGTGATATGACAACAAAAACAAGAGGTTGATGTGACACTAGAAGAAGTGATAAGTCAGAGAATGCAGACAACTTCTAGAACCTGAAAAAGCAAGAGAATGAATTATCCCCAAAGAGCCTCTAGAAGGAACTAGCTCTTCTCACAAGTTTACTTTAGCTCTGTGAGACTGATTTTTGACTTCTGACCTCTAGAAATGTAAGGTAATAAATGTTAAACCACTAGGTTGGTGGTAATTTGCTATAGCAGCAATAAGACACTGGTACAGATGTCTACATACCTGTGAACCTGAACATAGATCTGGTCCCCTCTATGGCTAACTCCTGTCTCAGCGTGCCTGCAGCTCCATCAACAAATTCCATCACGCATTTGATGATACAGATTAAGATACGAAATGATGTGCTGCCAAACCATCTAATTTTAAAGTAATAAATTTTATCTCAGATCCTTCTCCTACTTAATACCCTCTCTCTAGGGGAAAAATACTTGAAATCAGCAGCTTTAGCATTTGTTCATAAAACAGAAATTCATCAAAAAGATTATGCTAGGATAATGGGCAGAAGTGGGGATACCATGAAGGATAGAAAAATAGAGCGCCTCCAGGGACAACAAAGGTGAGCGACTGTAGATTCCGACAGACTTGGAAATTGTCCAAGAATGCTGGAAGCATTCACAGTGTTCCCTGCAGCATATGGAAAGGGAAAAATTGCCCACAGGGAAAGGCTGTGTGATATTTCTATGGAGGCAGAGCTCTAGTGCCAGAACTTTTGGGGCTTGGCAGTATCTCAACCTCTGTATGTATTAGGTTGGTGCAAAAATTATTGTGGCTTTTGCCATTACTTTTAAATGGCAAAAACCACAATTACTTTTGCACCAACTAATAGCAAAACAGGAGACTTCAAGGGTCCACGTGGGTTAGGGAAAATAAGGTGTTGCTTAAAATTGACTAGGGTCTTAATATCCTTCTTCTCTTTCCTGGGAATCATAAACTTCCCAGATTCTTGTGCAATTAGAGGAATGATATACAAATCACAGGAATAGTTGGGGTATATTAACCCATTATCCATTTGAGATAAATACTTGAAGCTGGGTTTTTTTACAGTTTTTAAATATTTAAAATGTAATAATTCTTCCAAATATCTTCTTGTGAAGTAAGGTTTTCCACATACAGAAATGAGAGAATCTATAAATTATTAAAATTAATAGGAAAGTTCAACATATTTAATGGACACAACTACATAAATTCATTGATTTACCACATAGAAGCAATAAAGTAGCTTATTTTAAAAATTACATACAAAATTGTTACACTAATAGAATTTACAATAGATGCACACCCAAAAATATTGAAGGCATGTATAAATCAGTTTTATAAACAAGGAATAAGTTATTTTTGGAGAGAAATATAAAATGTATCAATTTTTAAGGAAATTTGGTGAAGATTCTAAACATGCTGTCTATGGAATTTGAAATATATAGGGAAGTACCCAGAGCCAAAAAGGGACAATGCATGTTTCTGAAAATAATCAGCATGAGGAACTTGCCCTACAGATATCAAGATTAACTGTGAAGCTATAAAATAATACAGTTTGATATACAATTTTACATTTAGTTACAGTGGAAAAAACAGAGAAAAAAAGCACATTTTTAAATGTAAGAGAATATTTTACACCCTTGGGACAGGAAAGTATTTTTTAAATAGGACCCAAAAGTGAAACCACAAAGAAATGATGAATACATTTGACTTTGTTAACATGAAGAACTTACATTCTTTTTTTTTTTTGGAGACAGAGTCTCGCCCTGTCGCCCCGGCTGGAGTGCAGTGGCGCGATCTCGGCTCGCTGCAAGCTCCGCCTCCCGGGTTCCCGCCATTTTCCTGCCTCAGCCTCCCGAGTAGCTGGGACTACAGGCGCCCGCTACCACGCCTGGCTCATTTTTTTGAATTTTTAGTACAGGCGGAGTTTCGCTGTGTTAGTCATGATGGTCCCGATCTCCGGACCTCGTGATCCGCCCGCCTCCGCCTCCCAAAGTGCTGGGATTACAGGAGTAAGCCACTGCACCCGGCCAGAACTTACATTCTTAAAGAGAGGCTGAACAGTTCAGACCCAAACTGGGCAACAATAATGATAACATGTATAACTGAAACATACAAATAATTAACATACATTTACAATTCTGACAAAACAAAAAGGGAACAACTATGTCAATAAAAGTGTGTTGAAGAAAATGTATAACCCACAGAAGAGGAAACATGAATGACTAATACAAATGTGAAGATATGCCTTAATTCATCAGTAAGAAGAAAAATGTAAATACAGTTACAAAGAAACACAATTATACACTGAACAGATTGGCCAAAATTAAAGTGCGACAACCTCTACCATTGGGATAGACAAATAGAATCTAGTCCTCTGATGCATTTCTGGTAGAAATGTTAATATTTATTTGAAAATAATTTTCCATTATTTATGATATTTCCTTAACTTTGTTGTGTATAGTTTTTATATTTAAGGTGTCTTACAAGAGATTCACTTTTAATAAGCTGCATTTAAAACATTTCTTAGTATTACCTCTAATAATGGTCTGTGTTACACTCGATGACATGTTAAGATTTAATGACACATGGGAAGACATTTGAAAAATTGTGACTCCTGCATCACAGAATTTCTGCCTCCAGTTTCACAGCCTGAAGTTAAATTCTTACGTGTGTTCACATTTTCCTAGCTACACTGGTCATATCAATAAAAATGTAAACAGAATAAGATAAATACCAGCATGACTTGGAAGTAATAAAAAGCTGAGTTTTAAGAATGACAGACATCCTCTGTGGAAAAAAACAATTGATAGATATTATTCCTCCATTGTAGTGGAACCTTTTTCTTTTACATCTTCATGGCGTTAACCAATAAATACGTTATATTGTCTTGTGAAGACAGTTATTAAATGGGTGCCTAGACTGGTAACGATCTATACTTATACATAGTATCTTAATAAATCACTGTCAACCTCACAAGGATATAATAAATGCAATTTGTAAGGGAGAAAGCACACAGATGATTAAACAACTGAAAAAACTATCTTAATTTCTTTCAGAATATAAGATAAACTATACTACTAAATCTAGATAAAGAGAGAAAATGTGAGTAGATTGATTTGATACAAAATGAATGGATACATAAGAACTATTGAAACTGTGCTTTATGGAGTTACACACCCAAGGTGCATTTTCTCAGACCACTCAAGAAGATGCAGAGTGTGGTGAAAGGGACACAGCCCTTCTTCAACCACAGCAGTTCTTTTTCCGTTGTATTTTCATCACTGGAATAAAGGCTTTTCATTTGAGTTACAATCTGAGTGGCCACTTACCTAATTCTATGTAAGATATATTTTTTAAATGAAATGCAAATGAAATGTTTTCCCTTCATACTTCCATTGAATGTATTTTGATAGAGATTCTTTCTATTCCAAGGGTCAGAATAATGTCGTTAAACCTGACTGGAGCTAAAAGAGAATTCATTGTCTCAATTGAAAATGTTCAGCAATTTGTCAGGCTTCAAGTGCAGGACATTCTAAGAGATCAAATGATGCCTCAGGAACCCGTCCAAGCTGTGGCTCCACTCTCTTCTCCTCTGCATGCTGACTTGCATCTCAGACAGGCCTTTTTTTTATGGTGACCTCAAGACAACTGCATTAATTCCAGATCTCACAGCCCCTTACTTCTCATTCAGTGGAGAAGAGAAAGCTCAGAATACTAAATAGTTTTTAAAAAGTCAGTCAATCATCTTAGGCTGATTTTTCACTGCCATGATATAGCCTGGTGTTCCCAGGAATTTCTAGCTGAAGGAGAACACAATTATACTAACAAGTTAAGCTGTCAGGGCCCACTCAAAGGAGAGAAGGCCTTATGCTCCACCAAGAATGCCATGTATAATATCAGAAACAGTTACTAGATTTTCAGGGCCCAGTGCAAAATGAGAGCACAGGATCTTCTGTTAAAAAGAAAATCTAATGATCTTTAGATATGCTTAAATCAAGCATGGGACTCCTATAAGTATGGGGCCCTGTTGTACTGCACAGGCTGCATTCCCATGAAGTCCTCACTGTGTACTTTTTAACCAGAAGAAGAGTGAATACCTTCTGGATGGCAAAAATGGCATATGTGCAATACGTAAATTACGCATAAGATTTTATTCACCCTTTACCATTTTTGTTCCAGCTGGTATTTTGCAGTTTTGGAAAAGTCCAAAACTAAAAAGAAAAAAAGAAAACTTATGTCAATAATAAAAACCATGAAACATACATTATTTTCTTTCATAAACTTTATGCTTTTTTACATCTGTATCTTAACTTCCATTTTCTTTTTTATTTTCTTTTCTGCATTATCCTCACTTATATATACCAGTATCTCTTATTCTATAAGAAAAAGAAAAATTCTTAAGTAAGCAGAATCTCCTTCTCTCACATTAATGCAGATGTGCCTGTTTGCTTTCTGACTGACTTCTCTTCATTCATTCAATCCTTAGTTATATTTATTTCATCTGTTTTCCTGGAGCACTTCATGTCTCTCACTTTTCCAGTGACTTTTCAGTGTTCAATATTTCTGAATCTAACTATGATACACTTATAGTATGCAAATCAATGCCTTGCAACTTGCAGGGCCCAATAAATATTTGATGAATAAATGAGTATAATTATTTAGTTTACTGTTATGCTGATTTGCATTCCTGGCTCTGATTGAATTCCACAATTTAATTAGGTAATATATGTTAAAGCACACATATGATACTTGCTACTAGTCCATTCTCAGAACAAAAGATAATATGATTTGAATTTGTTTGATTAAGTCATTTGAATAAATGATTCACATTTTTATATCTCAGGGAAATGTGTTTGGGGCTGCTTAATCTCCAACTTTGCCATGAGTACAGAAGGCATGTTATACATAATATTTTCTCTTAAATAAATCATGATTCAATAAACATAATTATAATCTGTGATTTTCTAAATGAAGAAATCTTTATGTCGAAGTAGTATTTTTTCTTTACTTGTGTGTGTGTGTGTGTGTGTGAGAGAGAGAGAGAGAGAGAGAGAGCGAGCTTCCTTGTGTTATCTTAATTATGTTCCAAGTCCCATTATATTTTAATTTAGGAAAGCACTATACAAACATGAAAAAGCCTTGCTTGCTGGATGATTTTATAATTATATTTCATATACCAGGTTGTCATGACTAATTACTCACTTTTATACCTTAAAATGAAAACCAAGTTAGTGACACTCCATATTCTTAAAATGATATTAGCACAACATTATTTTTGCTTAAAGACCTTACTAGAGTACAAACATGTTTGCTTACCTTATCTGCAATTGCAAATGTTACTGTAGCAGGAAGGCTATTAATGTTGTGTGGTGAACATGAAAAAATGCTCTCACTGAAAGAAAAAATATTAGGCAGATTATTTCATTATTAGCTTGATTGGTTTTTAATCTGGTCATCAGCCTTATTCCTCATGCTTATAACAATTTGCATTCTTCTAGTAAACTTTAACTGAAATTATCAAAAAAGTCAACATATTTTCCAAGCAGTAAGTCTACTAATAGAAAAAATCAGTTTTCAAGATCAGGTTTTATGTTGTTTGAATGTAATTTTGCCTTAAAAATATATTACTTTGTAATGATTAGTGTCACGTTTTATGGCCATTCATGTAAATAGTATATCTCTTACTACTCATTTTTTTATTCTAATAAGAAAAAAATTCATAACACTTTCAGGAAAATCAATTATAAAATCTACTTTATACTAAATAACATTTTCTTTTATGTTTACTGATATTTATATACTTATATATGTTCATTTACATGTATATTATTTATATGTATCCATGTATGTATACTAACAGAAACTAATGAGATTACATAGATACGTATGCAAATAGATACACAGAGTGAGAACAAACAGGATGTTATCACAACATCCACACCAGTGAGACGCTACAATTAAGAGACCACTGAATATATCTACATGCTGAAAGTTTCAAACACAGACTGGTTAATTTTGTGAATATAAGGTTGCTTAATGACTTAAATATTGCGATTGTAGCTTAGTAAAAAATGCGGCAATGAACTTGGTGAAAAGTTGAAACTAATTTTGGTGTTCCCAAGGTTACACATGCTTTATATTTTTTAGAAAAATGTTATTTGACCGTATTACAAAATAATCCATATGCTTATACTTTAGGACAAGAAAGAATGAAAAGAAAATTGAAGCAACTGTCAAAATATCTGTGGAGAAAAAGAGGATTTAGTGACCCAAATTATCAAGCTTGTCATGAACATTCATTTAATAAGTCTGTAATCACACAATGATATTCAAATGGAAAATTAAGGAATTATTTAATCAATTTTATCAATCTGGATAATCCAACCTCAAATCCTTTTTGATCCTCAATAGCCTGGGAAGATTTTAGGCATTTGTATTTTTCATATAATTGCCTTAGTTCTCTCTTTAACTTTTTTTTCATATTCAAAGCTAAACTCATCCTGCATTTAAATTTGCTCTATGTATGGAACAAAGTGTTATGACATGGAATAAGTAGTAAAGTTAATACTCATAAAACATTAATACAAATAAATTATAGGAACACAAAGGGATTTACGCATATATTTCTTTTGCAATTACGGTGAGATAAATATTTTTTTTGAAAAAAACATATATATTCTCCCATAAAACTTACCTTATTCAATATTTACTTTAGTAGACAATCAGTAACTACATTTTCTCACACAAATTTGATAAATGTAGAGTGTGTTTTTGTGTGTGTGTGTTAGTGGGTTTAACTGGGAAAATTAGTACGTCACAATAACAATAACAATAAAACACTGTGTGAAGGTGTATATATTTACGGTACATTTCAAAAAACCATTTTGTTCCTTCCTTTGTGGAAACAGAACGTTCTAAGAAAATCAGTTAAATATAGTATACTTGCTATGCTAATTATCTTACATAAAAAGAGATGTATTAAGATGTTATACATGTGGTATGCCATCTGTTTCTGTTTTGTTGTATTCATCACATGCATCTGTTCTAATTCAGCTATAAGGAAACACTTAATCATAATTTACACATCAAGGCTATTGCAAAAAATTCAATTTTATGCATATGAAAACCTCCTTTTCCTGAAATGTGTCCTAAGTTCAAAGATCAACACAGTTTCAAATTATGCCTCTCTCTTCAAAATGAAATTTTTAAAAAATGTGGCTGGATAATAGGGATCTGAATCACTCAAATGTGTAAAAGTTGTTTCAAAAGTTATACAGGCCATCATTTGTATGGTTCATCTATATCAGAGAACTATAAAAACTGATCTTAGAAAGTTGAACTAAAAATTTTGTCATATTTCACTATGTTCATGTCATCTAAACTATAAATGTTTTAAAATAAAATATATGCAGCTATAGAAAAAGATTATTTTATAACATATGCTTAGTGATAATCATCTTAATGTTATGTCTTGCATTAAAAATATTTTGCCTTGAATTAAAAATATACATTTATGTCTTTATTAAAGGGAATAAAATGTATATTCTGAAAACAATCAAATGAACTTACCTATATATCAACTATATGTAAAATAATGGTATGGAAGAAAAGAAAACAAATACAAGTAGGTTTTGAATATAGTACTTTGACTATGTACTCTTTAGCTAAAGACAAATACAACTGTAAATCAGTATTGACTTCTAATTAGTTGGTTTGTGTTTTTAGCTGTATTAGTTCAGCAATGCTATGACTGTGAATACTGCAGTACTAGTGAGTGAGGAAGCAGTTAGTCACTGTGAATACTGCAGTACTAGTGAGTGAGGAAGCAGTTAGTCACTGGTTAGACAAATAGGGAAGGTTTCAGGAGAAGGATAGAGAAGGTCATGTTCACTAGAACAACCACAGGACAGTACCTGTACTGTCTCTGCATCAAACAGGAAGAAACGTGGTGAAGAACTTCCTGTTATGCCAGGATATTGCTCAGAAGGGACTGTCCCAACTTGGGTGCAGGGTGAGAGGCAGAGTGAATGATGAGAATTAGTTAATAGGCACAATGTACGTTTTTCAGGTGATGAATACACTAAAACCCCTGACTTAACTATTACGCAGTTTATACGTGTAACAAAATTGTACAAGTATCCCATAAATTTGTACCAAAAAATTCTAAATAAAATTTTGGAAAATGTTCTTTGATTTTCAGGTAATCTCAATTTTGTTTGACACTTGAGAACTATTTGTGTTAAGACATAGTTTATCATTTTTAAAAACACTTCTGCATCATAGTACAGGTTTGTGTATACGTGTCTGTGTGTTTGTGTGTGTGTGTGTGTGTGTGTGTGATGAAAGAGATAGTGTAGGAAGATTGAAAATAATTGAAGATAATCAGCTACTTACCAATAGTAATGGTATTCAAGCAGGCACCTGAAACTTTCCCTTAAAGAACAGAAAATCAAAATAATTTACAATACACTCTAAATTATATAAATACCAAAATTCAAAAAGAATCTCCCCACTCCCCATACACACACTCACACATACACTTGCAAACACATAATAGAATCCTCTGATCTTGGGCTGTAGCACTCTAAGGCATGTAAGATTCTTTTTCTTGCAGTTAGTTCACACAGTTATAGTTGTGTATCATTCTGTGAGGCTATTTCTACCTTATACTGATGATTGTGAAAATACCAGGGGATTCTTCCTTAACAGTAAATAAGCAATACCTACAACAATAACAGTTCAATTTATCAACCTCGTAAATAGCTCTTAATTTATCTTCATATTGGTTACCACTGCCCGAGAACAATCTTCTATTTCTCACCTGGAAAACTATAATATCTTTCTAACAGGGACACGTATTCCACCATTACCTCCTTATCATCCTTTACAGTACTGCTGCAAATATTCTATTTGCTTTAAAACTTGTATCTGTTTGTAAAAGTATAGTTGTTTTTAGTAATATATGTGGTTTTCAAATTCAGACTTGATACTATCTGCCAATAATGAAAATTTAAACTTTTCAAGACACTACATTCTCATTCATAAATGGAGATTAATAATAGCTATCTCTTAAAATTTTTGTGAATATTATATATGGCATGCATGTAAAGTGCTCTCATATTGCAGAGAACCTAGAAAACTCTCAATGAATTTAGTTACTGCCCTTTGTAAATAATTTAGAAACCTAAGAAAAATAATAATAAAAGAAGTAAAAATTATATACCAATTCATTCATGCTTTATAGCATTTTCAAGTTTTTAGTTCTGCTTAATTACTGTAAATGATACACTGTAAATGATACAGTGTTTGCAAGTGTATGTGTGAGTGTGTGTATGCGGAGTGGGGAGATTCCTTTTGAATTTTGGTATTTATATAATTTAGAGTGTATTGTAAATTATTTTGATTTTCTGTTCTTAGTTGATCATAGTTAAGACTTGGACAACAAACTGGATTTATATTGTCTTACTTCAAGTAACATTTTCTATAGGGTAAATTTCTGGATCAGTTTTGACCCGGTCATCTCTCTGTAACCACAATGTTTAAGTAGTGGTGATTTGACATTAAATCTAGCAACTTATATGCCTCTCTTCTTTCTCCCACTGTTTTCTGGTTATTGTTTCACATAGTCCTTTTCAGAAGAACTTCAAGAGAGGTGACATACATGTAGTATTGACATTATTAGTCTGGAAACAAGTGTATGTTTTCTTTCATTTGAGACCCTTTTGTTAGTTACCAGTTAATTTTTGCCTTGTGCTATTTGAGTCTTGAATAACTTTCTTTAGGCCTAGCTTTTACAGACAGCATTGCTATTATGAAACAAATGCTTTGCCATTAAGCATTCTAAATTGCTAATGATGTCGTACATAGAGGAGGGGCAAAGCATTTTTAGGGTCTCCATCTGGGACTAAGAATTAGCACAAAATAAGACAGATTAACAGGAAAAAGCATAATTTTTTAATTTAATATGTTTTACATGTACCATCTCTGTATACACAGGTGGATTGGTTCCACAATTACCTACACACAGGAGAATCCCAGAATGCTCAAGTTCTTTGTGTAAAATGGTACAGTATTTGCTTGTTGCCTATGCACACTCCCCCCAACATACTTTAAATCATCTACATTTTACTAATAATGCCTAATACCATGTAAAGGCTGTGTAAATAGTTGTAATACCATTGCATTTAAAATTAATTTTATTTTTAATTGTTGTATTTTTATTTTTGTTTATGTTCTAAAATATTTTCAATCCACAGTTGAAGACAGAACCTGCAGCTACAGAGGACTGATTGTACATGAGAAACTTCAGAGGAAAAAGAAGATACAGAAAGTAGTTGGGTCTAAGTGCTGATACACTAGGTTGAACAAAGAGTAGTAACTGTGGGATAGTAAAAGATTAAAGGAAGATACAGGCTATTTAACAGAGTCTGTACAGATTTTGGCCTTAACTGCTTGCCTCTGGTGATGAGAATATTCTTTTCTTTCTGGTTATAGGGAGTGCATGTTTCACGTGGCAGTTTTATCTCCTGCTTAGGGAAAGAAAACGGAGGGTCAGAGTGCCCCTTTTGCATCTGCTGTTTTACAGGTGTCTTTAGCTCAAAGTAGTCAATATGCCAAACTGGCATGTTTTGGCGTAGCATGCTGTGAACCCCCTTATGCGGAACAGACACGATTTGAGTGCTGATGCACTTTTAGTAAGTTTTTCAGGTGATTTTGTTAAATATGTTGGCAGATAATCATATCTAGAAATGTTGCTAATGTAGCTTCTTTAATTTTTATCATTTCTAATTGTGACAAAATGATGTGGGTATTAACAATTTAGAATAAGTGAAGCCTAAAAATTATATTAATTCTGCCCTTGCATGTAAATGTTAAATTGTTTGGGTAATGAAATCCAGGCTCAAACTAAACTCTCCTTATAAATTTGAAGTTGTTGATCTACTATCTTTTGAAAAACCCATGAAGATATCAAAGTTATTCATATACAAGTAATCAACTTATGACCTTTTTGAAATATTGTTCTAAATAATTCATATATTATTGTATTTCTTCTATTATATCTGTTATTTCTTCATCTCCAAATTACTCTGCAAGTCCTGTTAGTTGTACCTTAAAGCTTCTGAGCTTGCCTTATTAGTTAAATTTTCTTTCACATTTCATATGTCTTTGCCAATTTGCAGCTCTTTCTAAGAGAATTCCATAATTCCATATTCCACGTGACAAATAAGTTGTGTCCATTTTGTTCTTTGACAAAGTAACTAGTTTATGTGTGAGACTAAAACTACATGAAGTTTCTAGAATTAAAATGGTTCCTAGAATTACGCATTTTGTGATAAAGTTAGTGGTTCTAAAGCTATATGGATAATAATGTAAGAATTCCCTTCATTTTCTTGAAAATAATAATAGAGCCCATGATTTTCCCAGCCAACTGGCTCTTGGGATTTTCTTTTGGAAATTGACCTGTTTACTGAAAATTAATTAGAAATGACCCACCTGACTTTGACTAAGAAATTTGCTGAATTTGGGATCTAGAATAGTATTTTGTTTTTCTTAAATAACATTTTACACAAGGTGAGATTAAAAATCTCTCTCTCTCACACACACACACAAAGAATTGACACTCTTTGATAATTTTTTGTCATCTGCTAACAAACGCTTGTATCCATGACAGAATCCTGCCTGAGAATTTTGTTCTTTGTAATATACTACCTGGAGGGAACACTGTAGTGAATGCAGCCTCACATCCTTCACCTGCCTTTATTAGAAGGTTACACCATACAGCAAGAAGAATCTAATGATTTTGAATTACCAAAATTGTCTTTGCTGTTTCATAACAGCATATAAAATTAATTGTCCAAAACTCCACTTTTGTTTTCAAAGACGCTACTCTGCTTTCAAATTTTCCTACATCAGTAAATGGAAACTTTATTCCTTCATCTGTAAGCTTCAGCACCACTGCCACCTGAGCTATCATTTCTCGTCTGAATTGTTTCAGTAACTTTTAAATGTTCTCCTTTATTCCTTTCTCACCTATTGTCAACTCTCCATATTGTAAGCAAAGTGATTAAAATGTAAAGTAAACTATGGTACTTCTAAAGTACCATAAAGTAAAGTAAACTATGGTATTTCTCTGTATCAAATTCATTAGCAGAACTTCCCAGTTCATTAAAGATTTTATTCATCATTTTCATGACCTTTGAGGCACTAAATGTAATGTTCACCATCCCCATCGTCCACAAACACACACACACACACACTCGCACACACACACACATTACTTATCTTGCTTTCATCTTCTACTAATATTCTACTATTTTCTATTATTCTACTATTCTACTACTATTCTACTCTTGTCTTTCTGTACACCATGTCCTAACTTACCTGTCATTGGAGATATTCCTAAAACATATCAATTATACTTTTGCCACAGGTATTTTGCACATCCTAGTCCCTCTGATTAGAGTGATATTCACCACATATCTTCATTTTAGATCCACTTATTTTCTTTACATTCTGTTCAAATGTCTATATATAAGAGAGATCTTTAGGTTCATTATATATAAAATAGTCATCAAACACTCCATCCATTTCCCCTTTATTTTCCTTGTAACTTTCCTTCTATGAGAAAATGAAAAAGAAATCGCTGATGAATGAACAAATTTAGTTATGTGCAAACTGAAGAAATAATTGTAAAATTTCACTGACTTTTCAAAAAAAAGAAGCCCTTTCCAAATATTACACTCAACCTGGAGAGTTAGGTAGATGGTGAAATGGAAAGTTAACTGCATTTGGCTTTGTGCAGTACAGTGACCTTGCTTCCAATCATCTTATGATGAATCGTGAAGATAAAATTCAGGGGATCAATGAAGTTGCATAAGAAAAAAGTTATTACATTTTTATTTTCAATATCCTCTTACTAAAACATAATATTTCCTTCAATTATCAACATAGGCAAAAGAGTAGAATAATATAATGGTATCTGTTACACTGTCACCAATAGAAATAATAATTATTTCTTATCACATTGTGGTCATTACAGTATACTTACCAAGTTACTTCATGTTCCTCACTACTTAGAAATTATGGTACTTGTAAAACTGTGAATCACACATGATTACAATAATATCCATCTGGGTCCTCTACTTTTGCAACAAACGGGTATTGGGAGTGACCTTCTGTTCCTTCTTTTAATTTGAACCACTCTAATATCAAAGAGGAATTTCTCAAATTCCCTGGCATATGCCTAAGATCTGCCCCTATTACTACTCTTCATTCAGGCATAAACCTAATTCAATATTCTCTTCATCATTCTAAATAGGAATCTTAGCAGTGTGTGAATTTATTGAGTGTGAAGTCAAGATTGGCACACCAGTGCTTGTCACTCATGTCATCTCATTCAGAAACAATAAAATAATTTTTCTAGCTCACACATTTGATCAACACACTTATGAACCCATCTGGAATGGTCTCCTTCAGCATAAAGTACAAAATGCCTCAGTTTCATATACAGAACACTTCTTTCACCCTCCTATCTGTATACAGCCTCACCTTTATCTTTCCTACATAAACCTATCTTGTGGTAGAAATAATGATAATAACAGAAATACTAATTAGCCTTTATTGAGCACTTACTGCATGCCATATATCCAGCTTGGTGCTTTATATGTTATCTCATCTACTTCCCATATTATCTCTAAACCTCAAGTAAGAAAAATGAAGTTTATGAGGTTAAGTATATCACTCAATGTCACACAAAAAAGAGTTGTAAAATCTGGAACTTGAATCTGTCACTGGTTAACTTCAGAGCCAAAGATCTTTACCACTCTACGTTACAGTAACACACCACGAGTGACTTACGCTTTTCTGAATATCCTAACATAACGCTTGCTGTATAGTACTAATTGAGTTACAAGCCTGCATTGGGAAATACAGAGAGGTAGTGATTATTTATTTAATTCCTTCATGACGTATTGGTTTTATATGCTGAAATTGTAACATCTTGAAATCCTAAAAAAAAAAAGAATATTTTAATAATTATGTTTGCAATAAAACTCATTTTATTTATTAAGATTATAGCTTTTCTTAGGAAGTAAAAGAAGAGACAGAAGCTCTGATTCTTAAAGTAAAGCTATGCTGAAGGTTTAGGTACGTTTTCAGCTGCATGTGTTGGAACTTGCATTTCAAATTAGAACAAAGGTAAAAAATCAAGCTATAACAACAAAATTGTTTTGCCCCCGAAGATCACCTCTCTCTGAAGGTTTTCCTGCAGCTATTTTTTTTTTTTAAGCAGATGTCTAGCTTTGCTACCACTGCTTCTCAGGGGAAGTGAGATGCAACATCCTGATAAATTTAACATTTCTTATACTGAGAATGTCTCCCAGGAGACACAACCACTTACAGCACTGGATACAGAATCTTTGTAAACATCTTGTGAAAGGAACTCTTACAGGAAACCAAAGTTATCAGCATAAGCGACTGCCCTCTCCCCCGTAGCCAGCATTTGACTTCTAGCTCTTCATCTTCTTAAAGTTTCAGAGGATTTTCCTGTGTGTATAGATCAGTTTGCTTATGTTAAATGAGGTATTCTCGGTAAAACATTTGATGATAGATCTTATTTACTTCCCTTTTAAACTTAATAAACCATTTGTTTTTATCTGTACTATTAACACAACCTGTGAAGTATTTTATTTATTTATTTATTATTATACTTTAAGTTCTAGGGTACATGTGCACAACGTGCAGGTTTGTTACATATGTATACATGTGCCATGTTGGTGTGCTGTGAAGTATTTTAAAATGCAAGTACCCCTATACTCTAAATCTTCTAAATCAAGAGCCTTTCCAGGTAGGAATTTTTACAAACTTTTTGTAATAAATAACATAATTCTTTATTAAAATGCTAGCACCACAATTATCTTAATTTTGCTATGTAATAATTTAAAAGATAAAAAAATCAAAGCAGAATAATGGACATGCTGCTTAGAGTAGGTTGCGGAATCTGTCATGACTCCAAAATGTGGAATTTCTGTTTCGAATCAGTATAGTTCAAAATGGTGATCCATATACATAATCAGAAACATGAATTGATTACAAACTCAATATATCTTCATCTTTCAAGGGATAACTGAGAACAATCAAGTTCAGAGGCAATAAATAGGAAGTCAGGATATCGATCTCTCTAAGTACGATAAGCGATAAAACTGTCAGCTTGGTATTTTCTCATATCGATAACAGGAAATGTATAATGAAAATTCAACTATAATTAGAACAATGGCTTATTAATTTTAAATAGTAAATAACACTGTCCAAAAGTCTACACTTGTACACCATCTGGTTGGTACGATCTCTCACTGTGTGTATGCTGCATGAGAAGTCCAATGCTCATTGGAGCTATTTCAATATGCTCTGAGAACTAGCAGTGTAAGTCATGGTGTGCTGTTTTATGAAATCTGGCCCAGGCAGCCTCACACATCTATCTCCACATTATCCACACATCTTCCACTGCAGCATAAAAGTCTTTGTTCTTAGGCCAAGGCACATTCTCCCCTTTGAATGTCTGCATAGACACACTTGATATTTCCCTGTGTTGTTCCAATTTCCCTTTACATGGAAAGAGAGCCCTCTTCTCTAAATGAGATAGTTTTATTTATTTTTTAAATGATACATAATGTATGTATATATTTATGGGGTGCATATGATATTTCATTGCATGCAAAAAATGTGTAATCATCAAGACAGGGTATTTATGGTATCCGTCAAGTATTTACCATTTCTATGCATTGGGAACATTCCAAGACCTCTTTTCTAGCTATTTTGAAATATACAATACACTGTTATTAACAACAGTCACCCTACTCTGCTATCAAACATTAGACCTTATTCCTTCTGAGTGTTTCTTCCCACTAGCCAACTTTTCTTTATTCCAGACTCTCATCCACAAGCCCTTTACAGCCTCTGATATTCCAGCCTCTGATATCATTTGACTCTATCTCCATGATATTAACATTTTTAGGTCTCTCATATGAATTAGAATCTAAGGTATTTGTGCCTGATTTATTTCACTTAACATAATAAGCTCTAGTTTCATCAATGTTGCAACAAATTACATAATTTTATTCTTTTTTCTGTCCAAATGGCATTCCATTGTGTATACATACCACATTTTCTTTATCCTGAATGAGATTGTGCTTAAGTTATATTAATACATCTATATTGGGTTATAGCCAAGTTTTCTAATCCTGTAAATTTCAAGACTTATAGTGGCTTCACATGTTACCACTTTGATCCAATATGTCTGTGTGTCTGTGTGTGTGTATATATATATATATATATATACATTTTTTTTTTTTTTTAAACAGAGTCTCGCTCTGTCACCTAGGCTGGAGTGCAGTAGCACATTTGCTTTGCTGCAACCTCTGCCTCCCAGGTTCAAGCGATTCTCCTGCCTCAGCCTCCCGAGTAGCTGAGACTACAGGTGCACATCACAATGCCTGGCTAATATTTTCTATTTTCAGTAGAGATGGGTTTCACCATGTTGGTCAGGATGGTCTCGATCTTTTGACCTTGTGATCCACCAGCCTTGGCCTCCCAACAATATGTGTATATTTTAATGTTAAACTCTACTTTGGAAATCATATTTCTGTTATTATTGAGTTCTTAAGAGCATAGGTGGGGCAATGTAACATTTCCTCCATTTGTTTGCTGAAACTTTATATTGGGGTCAGGCACATACTTTACTAAAAATGCATGTTTCAAGAAGACATCTGATAAGACACTGTAACTCTTTTTATCTGATTCATCTCCACTATGAATTCCATGGAAATCTTACTTTTATTTAGGTGTCCCAGAAGAAAAAAAGGAACAACAATAATAATATATATCCTTAATCCAAAGGAATTATAATACAAAACGGTATTTTTATCTGTTATGTGGTGCTTAAAGATAATTTATTTTCTGGAAATATGAAAAAGGAATAGGTTCTCATACTCAACTATATAAGTCCCATCTCTAAACTAATTAATTCCTCATGTGCTATGGAATTGAGACAATAGTCTACGAATAATCCCAATATTTCAGAGACATGTATAATAGTATCTAAAAATATACACAAATAATAATTAAATTTTAATGTTGAATTAATCAACAATGCACAAGTATATATGGTACCATCTGAAGGTAATCGAAAGATCTTTTGACATTAAATTTCAAGTACACAAATAAATGTTGAGAAAGGTTGGATCCATGCCATAATGCTATATATACAGATGGTTCACTCATAATTTAATGTACAATAATGTATAAGTTAGCTTTTACTATTTAACAAATTCCTCCAGTTCTGTTGGCTTAAGAAAGCAATCGTGATATTTAGCTCAGCCTTCTGATCTTCCTGGACTCTTTCATTTCATCAAGGATGGCTTCACTCAGACATCTAGTGATTAAAAACTGTCAGATTGGGAGCATGAATCTTTTCCATTTCAACTCTTATCTTTAGCCTACTTGCCAATGCCGCTATAGATGGTGGTCTCAGATTTCCAAGCTCAGTGTTAGAGGGAAAGCACCAAAGAGCAAGCCATTTTCAGTACCTGCTTGTGTTTCATATGCTGATGTTCCATTAGCCACATCCAATCGAAGCAGGGAAGCATTGTATCGTATCTCTTGAGGAAATGAGTTGCAAAGTCACAATACGAAGGAAGACGTGCACAAAGATGGAATGAATTTGTAGCCATTATACAATCTACCACAGGTCGTATATTTTATTTGTCATAAAAAGTTATCAAGAGCACTTTTATCTAAGGCAGTGATTGCCAAGGCCTAGACACAATATAAGCAACTAGTATCTTGCCTGATGGTCAGTCTTCATCAAATAACTGTATAATTTTTTCATAGAGTTTTAGTGTGTTAACTTGAAAAATCTTTCTATATTCTGAAAAAATAATGCTCCTAGAAGGTTCAGCATGGGATAAAGGCTGTCTAATTGTTGCCATGGCAGTATTTTTGTTCCTTATATATTTTTCTCAGTGACATGTTCATGATGGCAGAATGATAAAGACAATTTTGATCTATAATAGCTCCTTACTATCCAGTTGTTCTTTAGACACTTTTGAAGTTAGCTTGGAGTAGTTGCAAAGTAGGTTCATTCTTGCCAAACTTCCTGTCTGTCTGCTAAGTGTTTCCCTCTGTGGTTTCCACAGATTCACGTACAACTGTCAGAATTGGTAAATAAACTGTCATTATTGACCCTTTCACAAAGCTCTGCATTGCATGGCTGTACATTCATGCCATTTAAAGATACTTAGGAACATAACTACTGCATCCTTTGCAGGAGAAAGAAGGCTGTTTTAAAAAAGAGGAAATTAGAGTGAATGGTTTGTAGCTACAGAATAAAGGTTTCAGCACAGTTCCAGTCAAATTTCAAGAGCAAGTAAGTCATTGTAATGTTTTAAAATCATGCTTGTTGATAATGGTTTGCTTTTCTTAATCCATACTCACTTTAGCAAATGTTTTTTAATAAACATTTTATACTTTATTTATTTTTCCTTTTTTCTTAGCCTATTAAGCTGCAGCAGAATTTATATCAGATAATTTAATTTCCTGTCCTATGTTAAAGAATGCCAGTAACATTAGAAACAAGGCCTATGGTATCTGGCACTTTTGATTAATCAAAGTAGAAGCTCTGTTATTCCCTGATGTTTGATTTTTCAGCACTTTGTGATGTGCTATGTGATAGGTGAAATGGGAAAAGGTAAAGAATGTTAATTAAAAGAACCTGTACAGTAAAATATAGTTTATTCATCCAAATTGGGAAAGAAAAGTCAAAAGACATTTTTAAAGCGTAGAATACAGTAGGTGCCTAAAAATTTATTGTTATTTTAAGTTATCCTAGCAGATACTTAGAGTTATCAGCCCAGCACTTCTATTCCAAGAGCTTTCTCATCCCAAGTACTTGGTAACTATATAGTGTGAACTTATAATTTATTATTTAAACTACACAATTTTGAAAATGTAAGAAATGTAAAACTTCTTAAGAAGTGAAGTTCATAATTAATCAACAGATTTTAAAGTATAATTATGTATTGAATCAATATAATCTAATTCACCTTTTGTATATATTAATACATGATATTAATGATTAAATGATAAAATATATAGAGACTTCAAATATATCGGGTAAAACTGAATGTGTGATTTGTTTATAAATATGAGGGCCTTCATAATTCTACAAGTTTTGGCTTCTGACGCAAGTTAGAGCACAAAGATTTTTCATAAATTTTGGACAGAGAGAGCTAAAGCAATTGCACCCTGGTGGCTGACGATGTAAAATGAAACCATGTCAATTCTTCTCTTTTTTTTGAGACAGAGTCTTGCTCTGTCACCCAGACTGTAGTGCAGCTCGCTGCAGCCTCCGCCTCCCAGGTTCAAGCGATTCTCCTGCCTCAGCCTCCTGAGTAGCTAGGATTACAGGTGCATGCCACCATGTCCAACTAGTTTTTTTGTATTTTTAGTAGAGACGGGATTCACTCTGTTAGCCGGGAAGGTCTCTATCTCCTGACCTCGTGATCTGCCTGCTTCGGCCTCCCAAAATGTCACTGCACCCTGCCTGAAACCTTGTCAATTCTTTTACATAGAGAACAACACAAAAGGAAGCAAATGAAAATAAAACTACTACAGGGAAGATAAAACAGGCAAATAATAAACAAGGCATAAGAGACATCAACAGACTGAGAAAATAATTACTTCATGTTGCTCTTAAAGTTCAAATGAATAACAGCTGTTGGCACGGTTTTGCTTTTTATAAATAATATTATTTATTTTTTAAATGACAATGATTATATACAATGTGATGTTTCATAAAGATACAATAACTAGGTACATTGTAGAAAAATTAAATCAAGGTTTTAGTTTTTAAACCTTAATTTGACTCTTGTTTTCTTGTCCTATAATTGTTAAAGATTACTTTGTCATTTACAAACTAAATGATCAAAATAAAAATACGATTGAATTATGTATAACCAAGACAACATATTTTATTGATTTTAAATAGTCACATAAAAAGCACTCAAGATAAGAATTGGAATCTCCCATACACTGAAAGTAAGTCTAAGACCAAGTAAGAGAGGTGCCAGCTAATCTAACACCACACCATGATTTACTAGTAAGTATCAAATATTTAAAACTTTCCCTTGTGGCCTCATGCTCCATGAATTTTACTTATAATAAAGTTATTTTTTCAAATAATATATTTCTGTGTACTCTAGGGGATACATAATATATTGTGAAAATGTGGGCTTTATTAGGAAATATTGGGCAGTTTTACACCCATTGCATAATTTAGCCCAAGGACTGAAAATCAGTGTCATTGATTTTTATTTTTTCCCAGTGGAAGTAAGGTCAATCTTAGAACACTTTTTAAGAAATAAAGTTTATAATTAATTAGATTTTTAAAGTATAATTATTTATTGAATCTATGCAATTTATTTCACCTTTTACGTACATTAAAAGGTAATGAAAGGTAACGGTGTTGAGAGAGTATTTCTGTTATTTTCTTTTTATTTTTTGAGGAGTATTTCTTCTGATCATCACTCTGTCAACTCTAACAGGAAGGTATTAAATTGGAAACACCAAATACAAAAATACATTATGTCTTGAAACCCAAAAGGAAAAGCTGAAAAAAATCAATATTTGAAACGAGATATAAGTAGCCAGAAAAACAGTGATGTGGGGATTAAAGTAGGAGGATTAAGGAAAATATATTCCCCACTGGTTGTGTGCTTTTTGGCTATTCTTAATAAAAATCCTAAATTAATATACGGATTAATATACTTACAGGGGGAAAGACTCAATAAACTTCCTAGTCATTCCTTAGCAGTTCTCAGTTTTTATGTCCAGTTGACCCTTCTTATCTGTGGGTTCCCCACCTGTGGATGCAACAAACCATAGGTCAAAAATAATTGAAAAATATTGTGCCTGTAGTGAATATATAGACAGTTTTGTGCTTGTCATTATTCCCTAAACAATACGGTACAGTAACTATTCACGTAGCATTCACATTATGTTAGGTATTATAAGCCATCTTGAGTTGGCAAAGCATACAGGAGGATGTGTGGAGGTTATATGCAAATATCCCACTTTACGTAAAGGATTTGAGCATCTATGAATTTTGGTATCCGTGAGAGGTCCTGGAATATCTTGTGGGTATTCCCATGAGGAACGACTGTATATTTTTGCAATAGGAAAATATACAAAATTATATCAGATTTTTGATGAAAAATCAAAATCATTAAGGTAAGTAGAAACATACCTCATGTATCTTAATTTTCAACAATTGCATATGGAAGAAGAATAGACCTACAGATTGAATTTATACAATTTTTTATGGTTAATAACTTAATTTTTATTTATATAACTAAAATCATTATTAGTTAAATTACTAGAATTTGAACAGTTGACTCAGTCTTATAAGCAAGAGTTGAAGTTAAAATGGGAAAACAACCAGGGAAAACAATATGCTTCATTTATAGAGTTATTCGTAGACTTCACCAGAACCAAGAAAAATAGATCATGCTTTTAAAAATTCATGAATGAACAAGGTTGTAAGTTCTGTGTCAAATTTAAAGTTCTCTGTGATAGTTTATGAAACTTGAGATCAATATATGTTATGTGTTAATGTTAATGGTAAGTAATGACAAATTATTGTAATAAATAAGTCAGTGGTTTTCAGTTTTGATTGTGCATTATAATTACTTGGGACATTTTTATAATATACCACTGACTAGAACCCACTTTCAAAGATGTGTTTGTTATCTGACTGGGAATAAAGGTACTGGAACTTTTTAAGCTCTGTGAGGGCTACTAATTTTCATCCAGAATTAACGATCACCAGTTAAAAGTTTAGGTTTTCAAAGCAAATATTTGAGTGCTCATTTTCCAAAATATAATTTTTAATTTCTGCATGGGTCACAGAAGTCAATTAAGCCTTCTGATATGGATTGGCTGTGTCCCCATCCAAATCTCATCTTGAATTACAGTTTCCATAATCCCCACATGTCATGGGAAGGACCAGGTGGAGATAATTGCATCATGGGGGCAGTTTCCGCCATCCTGTTCTTGTGATAATGAGTGAGTCCCATGAGATCTGATGGTTTTGTCAGCATCTGGCATTTTCCCTACTTTCACTTCTTTCTGTCATCATATGAAGAAGGATGTGTTTGCTGACCCTTCCGCCATAATTGTAAGTTCCCTGAGGCCTCCCTTGCCATGTGGAACTGTGGTAAAAATCTTTCTTTTATAATTTACCCAGTCACCTGCAGTTCTTCATAGCAGCATGAGAAGTGACTAGTACACCTTCTGAACCTTATTCTACACTCAAACGATGGAAAAATAATGTACTTATTAAATACAAAAAATGGTCTTTAAACATTATTGTATTGTTACTGCCATTATTGTTGACAGTATTATTACAAGAAACCTGGGAGTGATGGCTCATACCTGTAATCCCAGCACTTTTGGAGGCCAATGTAGGAAGATCACTTGAGACCAAAAATACTTCTTCTTAGGCCTTTCCAGAAACCCTTTAAAAGGCAGAACCTCTCTCTCCATCTCATATCAATTGTAGGCAGTTACCCTGTTTATTTTATTTTTAATGTACAGCAACACCTGTACTCGTCTTGTTTGCTTGCTTTCTCTCTCCCTCTCTTTGTCTCCCATAATATATAAGCCTGGGTCTCTCTAACAGACTGCTGAACTCTCAATTTCTAGAACATTGTCTGACATATAAAAGGTGCTAAGTAAATACTTATTGAACACTGAGCTAGCAAGTTTATATCTACAATTTTCATATGTGACCTGAGATTAAAAAAAGGTCTCCATGTTAAGGTATTGTAGATATATATGTATATATCTATATTTATCTATTTTAATTCACTTGATTAATAATCATTATAGGTATTCATAGAGCAGTTAAATAAGTAATTACCATTATTTTGCATAGATTGGAACTTGTCAGTATCAAAGAGGCTAAAGAGGAATCACAAAAAATTGCATTCTGATTAAGTGACCCTCATATCTGCTTAAGATTTGACTTTCAGCCAGGCATGGTGGCTCACACCTGTAATCCCAGAGCTTTGGGAGGCAGAGGCAGGATGATAAAAGGAGGCCAGGAGTTTGAGATCAGACTAGGAAACATGGTGAGACCTCAATCTCCCCCAAACATTCTACATCTTTTCTCTACCTTTGTTTTGGATTGTCTGTCTATGATAAGCCATGGGATTATATTAGATTTCATTTAGAAACCAAATCATATATTTATTGTGATCTTCAAAGATTTGTGAAGGGAAGAGTTCTCAGGGTGGTTCTCAAGATCTGCAGAAGAAACTTTCACGATGGAGTAATATCTAATCTGGGAAATGGATGATAAGCTGTTGAAATGTGTCATATAACAGCATATACTTGGAATATTGGCCCAGAATAGCTAAACATATCGTGAAGAATGGAGCAGATAAATTTACTTAATTGGTGAAATCAATCTCAACCATTTTATTGAAATTTTTCACTATAAAAATAGTTTTTATTTCTGACTAGAAAATTATGTGGAAGAAGTAAACATATCATTTAATGTAAACAAATAGTAATGTAGGGTTTTTTTGCTTATTGAATATTTGAAGCAAGTACACAAGAATAACAAATTAACAGAAAGAATCTGAGCATGAAGCTGAATAAAAGTGAAAGCTTTATTAAAAAGACAACAACCTGGGGATAATGAATTTAGAGATAAAGATTGGGAGAATAGTCAATGCCTCCAATCTTGATGATAAAAAAAGACCAAATATGCTTAGAAAAAAGTATTTATCATTTTATTTTTGTTTAAAAAGAAAAGATGTGTGAGGAAAAATAAGATATTTATATTAATGTGTTTGTTCATAAAATATGAACATTTCAAGGCCCAAAACAGTATTTGATAAATCAAAGAATCATTCTTGGGAACATGTGAAAAGAAACATATTCTGACAACATCAAATTTCATAACTGATGTAAGATTAATTTTCCTGTTAGAATCTAATTTTGACATTTGTCTTAAAATTTTGTAATATGACTGCCTCATTTCTCCCATTTTCTATATATTGAGAATAGTGACTCCTGATAATTACATGTTATGCAGAATTTTCAGTAGTGACTCTGATAAATTCGTGTGCAAAAAAGGGAATTTGAAGGAGGGAGAATACAGTGTTACTTTTTAATAACAGAAAATTGCCTGAATTATTTGTTTGCTTCTTGCAACTGAAAAAAGTTGTTATTATTATTTTTTTTTGAGATAGACTTTCGCTCTTGTCTCCCAGGCTGGAGTGCAGTGGCTCGATCTCAGCTCACTGTAACCTCTGCCTCCCGGGTTCAAGCAGTTCTCCTGCCTCAGCCTCCCGAGTATAGGTGCCCACCAACACGCCCAGCTAATTTTGGTATTTTTAATAATGATGGGGTTTCACCATGTGGCCAGGCTGGTTTTGAACTCTTGATCTCAGGCGATCCACCCTCCTAGACCTCCCAAAGTGCTGGAATTACAGGCATGAGCCACTGTGCCCAGCCAAAAAAAAAAAGTTATTTTCTTATTATAAACAAATATAGGGAATTTTAATGATGAAGTTTAAGTATCAAAGTCAAATTTCTACTTAATCTCACCAACAAAAACGGATTATGATAATGACTGTCTGAATTTATACTTAAAACTTTTGGCCAGGTGTGGTGGCTCACGCCTGTAATCCCAGCACTCTGGGAGGCCGAGGCGGGTGGATAACCTGAGGTCAAGAGTTTGAGACCAGCCTGTCTACATGGTGAAACCCCGTTTCTACTAAAAATACAAAGAAGTAGCCGGGCGTGGTGGTGTGTGCCTGTAATCCCAGCCACTTGGGGGGCTGAGGCTGGAGAATCGCTCGAACCCGGGAGGCGGTGGTTGCAGGGAGCCGAGATCGTGCCGTTGCACTCCAGCTTGGGCAACAAGAGCGAAATTCTTCCAGGAAGAATGAGGTACCCGGACAACCGGAGGGTGAGCAAGGCAGAGAGGTGCTTTATTGTGGGACAGAACAGCTCTCGGGAGAGGAGACGCATAGTGGGTAAATCCTTTCTGCAGGCAGGTCATCCCACCAAGTGTCAAGCTCTCAGCAGAGAGGAGACCTGTAATGGGTAGTCCCTCTCTACAGGCAGGTCATCCCAGTGAGTGTCTAGCTCTTGGTGGAGAGTAAATCCATGGGGAGAGCTCCTTTCTGCAGGCAGGTTGTCCTGGCAAGTGTGTGAATCTGGGGTTTTTATGTGCTCAGAATGGAGGAAGTATATGCTGATTGGTCCATGGGAGGCCATAAGTGGGCCTGAAAAAAGCAGTAACTGAATGGCTGAATGATCATCAATGATGTTCTCATACCAAGGCACGGACTTCTCCCAGAACTGGCAACCCAGCTTCCAGGTTTCAGGCCTTCCCTGGCTCGAAGGTGAGATTTCACTGGGAACTCGCCCCTTCCTGCCTAGGAACCTGTCTGCCTTTAACATGCCATCAATGGTGTCCAGGCTGTCCGTGCTATGAGGCTCCAGCAGGCCAGGACCAAGCTGCCCTCAGCAACCCCTGGCCTTCCTGCCATGCTGGTTGGTGCCCAAAGTTTGGAGAGGGCTGAGGCGGCAGGGGGCCCTTGTGTCAGTGCACACACAGCTGGTTTGCAACAGTGCCCGGGCTCGCCCACAACTTTGCTGTCCCCCGGAGTGCTGGGAGTGGGGAGAGGCCAGAGAGCAGGAGCAGGCACTTTCTAACCAACAAGGACAGGGGATTTTCTGGGTCCCCAAGAGCACAGGAATGCCGGCCTGGAGCTCCAGCAGGGTGGCTGTGGCTGTGCCCAGGAGCGGGGTCTCCTGCACTTCCAACTAAGTAGCGGGCGGGGCTCTCACCTATTCCCAGCGTTCGCTGGCTTCATGGAGAGTGCGGCCCCCGCTCTGCCTCCCCCACTGCAGCCAAGGTCCTCCCAGGGGCTGCTGCAGGTGGCCCGTTGCCACCATCATGAAGAATAGACTTGTCTAGACATCATTAGACTTCAGAAATAAAATCGAATGTATACTATACCATTATTTAGTAGGGCAGCAAGTATTATGACTGCTGCTCTAAGTAACTAAGAAGTCTAAAAATGATTCTGTCTATAGTCAAATCGATAAAATAATTAGTGCAATCCTTCACTCCGTTGTCTTTATTCCCATTGTTTTCTTCGTCATAATTCATTCTTGTGTTTACTTTTGTTTATTGGGCTGCGGTGTTTTGAGTGAAGACTTTTTGTGGTTTTCGCATTATTTAAACAGTGCCCAGCAAGTATTATGTCTTGAAGAAAAAAATAACCAAAATAGTTGTTCTTTTTTTTTTTTTTTCTTTTTGAGAGGGAGTCTTGCTCTGTCGCCCAGGCTGGAGTGAGTGCAGTGGCTTGATCAACACAACGGGAAAAAATTAAATGGGTATCTAAGGAACATAAAATGATTTAAATTAACCTAGAAACTTAGAATGCTTTAATTTTATCAGTGTCTTTGAATGCAATAACTTCTCTCTCAAAGCCTTTCCGCATATAAAAAATAAAAGTCGAAACCTTGTATTTTAAAGGCTCTATTAATATCAGTAAACGTAAGATTTTAAAAGGGCCAATGAAACAAATGGCTACTAGATTTTTTTCATGGAAAGCTGCAAAAATAAGAGTTTTTCCAACTGTATAATTATATACCTCACTATAATTTCTTCCTTATTTTACAAAGGAAGAGTGCCATTTAAATAAAACGGTAAATAATCATGTTTTAAAAAATATTTTGATAAAATGTGCCAAGTATAACTTTTGCTTCATCTAACTGCACACAAACATTTAAATTTGGATGACTTTGAGATAATCTTGTAGTAATTATGAGGAATGGCTAGTGTGCAAGAATTGTTTAAGACTGGAAGTGTATTGGAATTGTTTAAATCTGGAAGGTATACTGGAGAAAGAAAAAAAATGAAGGCTACAGAGAAAAATATTGTGGATAATATCTATCCTTTGGAACCCTTCTTTTTTAATTTACTTTTATTTTTATTTTCCCAAAATCTTTGTCATGATTCTCCTTCCATTCTGAACAATTATCTAAGAGAGCTAGAAAAATATCCTTTCAATATGCATAGTTGTATATGAAAATTACAATCATATATTATTTGTATAAGTATATCTATTGGGTAAAACAAAAAGAGTGTCTATAGCTGAATTAAATTCCTGTCTAACTGTGATTTGGGCAAAATCTTAAGCTCAGTTTTTCCACTTTATTTTTGGTCTGTTTTCATTATAATTCTCTTTTACATGGGACTTGTGGGTTCCAGGGGCCTGTATAGTGCCATGATATGACTAGAGTGTGGAGCTAGGTCTTAGGACAGGACAACTTTGGGTTTCTCTCCATAACGTCCTCTGGAAATCTGTCCACACTTCCAGGTGATTTAAATCATGCAGTTCACTGTTATTGTGTCTATTCTTTTTGTTCCAGCTCCGTATTTTTCTTGTTAGTTCTGACCTCCTTCTGATTTATTGTTGGGCAAAGAAGAAAACACACTTTTTTACAACCATCTTAGGACAGCAAATAACGTCTGCAAATTTTTCTAAACCCTCTTTGCCTGAACACACACAAAAAACTCATTTACGTTCCAGTTGGAGCAAGATGGCTTCACAAACAATGCTTCTTGTCTTTTCAGGTTTCTAGTCTGGGTTACTATAAACCAAACACCATAAACTGGGTAAATTACAACCAACAGAAATTTTTCACAGTTTGAAGAGCTGGGAAGTCCAAGGTCCAGAAGTCAGAAAATTTGGTGTTTGGTGAGGGCCCAGTTTCTGGTTTATAGATGGTTTCTCTAGCTGGGCCCTCACATAGTAGAAGAGAGGAGGCAGCTCTCTGGGACCTCTTTCATTAGGATACTCTTCTCATTCATGAGAGCTCCATCCTCACGACCTATTTACCTCCCTATTATCCTGATTCTAATATCATAGCATTGGTGATTAGGTTTCAACTTAGGAACTTTGGGGAAACACAAACATTTAGACCACAGCATTAGAGTTCAACCAAGAGATAAAAAACACATTCATTTGCAAACTCTTAAGCTTATCTAAAGGTGTTTTCTTCTCCCACCCCTCATAAGCTAGACTGGAGTGAATTCAGGGTTAGGGCCCTTTCTTAGACTCAACAGCTCTCCTCTCTTTTTTTCTTTTTTCTTTTTTTTTCATAAAGTGACCTGAGTGGGGATTGTCTCCTACCAATCATACATGATTCTATCCATATTTTAAGTTATACTTTATTCATTGAGTACTTCAAGTCTCTAGTTGAGTTATGTATACTACATTTTTCTTCTCAACTTTTGTTACAGCTGTAAATTTCAAAGAATTATTTTGAAGGTCAAAATCTATGAAATTATGTCTTTGTTTTGCTTTCTCTTACTTTTATATTATTCCTTATCTTGAGGTAATGAATGCCACTATTAATATATAAAAAACGAAGCAAGTTATTAGAAACAAAAACCATATATTTGTTAATATGTGAAGCTTGTATTACTGAATGACAGTGTAAGTTAATAAAACTCTATGGGTTTAATTCCCCCTGTGAATGATGTCTCAGAAACACCAACCTTGGACTCTAGCTGTGTTCAGGAGGCAGACTAAGTTCTCCTTGGACAAGCAGTGCCGTCTACTCATGTAGATTGTCTATTATTAAAGAGGCTCTTTTCAACTTGATGGTTCAAATAAATACTGCCATTTGTATTTAAAATGAAGTCAGCAGACAACCAAAATAGTATGTCCTGAGTTCTAGAGATAAGTTGTTGATAACAACTGGCTGGCTCCATCTGTTATGGATGTTTATATGTCAAGACCATCTCAGAAGGAATTTACTTATTCAGATTCCTGATGTAGAATCCACTCCAAAGGATTTATGAAATTGTCTCTTACCTAGATTGCATAGTTGGCATCACAGAGAGAGGGTAAAAAAAAAATGAAGGAGATGCGTGAAGTCATTTTATAGCTGTACCATCTCTTAACCTGATGCATTATATTCGATTCTATAACTTCAGAATTCTAGACTTCAAGAAACTAAAATTTCAGGTCAAAATAAAATCTATATAATAGACACTAGATATATAAGACTGCATATATTTTTTCTGACCATGAAAATTTTTCTATGCATTTATCTTTATCTGAATACTGGAAATGTTTGAAAATATTTAGGATGAATTTATAGACATCAAAAAGAGGAACATTCAAAAGATCAATTTAGCAGATAATCCCAGCCTTATACAGGCCTATATTTGATTGTTTTAAATGAAATAAAGAATGTGGAAAGAACTGTACCTAGGGGAGAACAGGACTGTCTGTTGCTCTTCATAAGCATAATTTTCAAAAGTGATGCCTTCTAAATCCATCTAAAGGAAATGTGCTGAAATGATATGATTTCATATTAATGGGACATACTAAAGAAAGCAGTGCAAACAAGTTTATGGTATACATCAAGAAGATAGACATTAGAGAATAGTATTTTCTTATGCTCCTTTTCACACCAACAGTTATGCTTCACACATTGATGCTAAAATCTGTGGCTTCCCATGGGATAAATTATTTCATATAAAATCCACAAAGCTCTATTAAGATGATATTTTTTGTTGAATATGTGAATGTGGTTCTGGAAGTTTGACTTCATGCTCAATAATTTCCAAATTCTCTAATAGTATTACTAAACCCACAGTGCCCACAACTCTGCTCAGAGTTGGCTCTTTTGGAAAATTGCACAACATCACTGAACTTTGTAAGAAACATAACAACTATCACTAACTTAACATAAGCTGTATTTCATTCTCCACAGCATAAGCCATGGTAATGAGAGCACTACATAAAAAGTAGAGATGGGCTACTAGGACTCAATCCAGGCCTTTCAAGAATTTCATCCTTACCTATATTAATAGCTGGCTTATTAAGTGAGAGTCCCGATTATAGAGTTGGTCACAGCTATTCGTGGGGATACACTAGTTTCATAAACTCTAACTCCATTTGTATTCTCACATTTGTGATAGCTTATCACTTTCTTTCCTTGGGAAAATGACAGAAGGATAATGTCATGGACACTGTGACTGACATTGCTATGGGAGCACAAGGCAAAGGGAGAAATTATCATAGTTGCAAAACTTGTACTGAACCTCATACTTATTAACACTGTTTCCTAGGCCACAGCAAATGGCCTAACTAAACAAGGTCTTTAATCACTGAAATATCAGTAACTGTTGAACATTAAAATGAAAGTAATCAACTCAAAAAATGAGCTGCATTCCAAAATATGTAAACGTTGATTTATAACTGATTCCTTTCCCTCACTTTCTCTCCAAATATCTACAAATAATTCTTGAAAATAATTGAACCTAGTTATTATTAAGTGGATACCTAACTAGTCCTGATATCCCACCAGATAACATAGGCGTAACAATAGATTCATAACAGAGTGTGAGAGGAATAGGATGCTCCTCAAAATGGGTTTGTGTCATCTGTGTGTTTCTGACAAACTACAAAAGACTACTCTAAGTGTGCAGCTTCAAGCAGGTCAAAATGACCTTTACATGAATTTACACATCTGTGTCTAGGCTATCACAAGAGATAAATATGTCCCTTCCATATTATGAATTTGTAAATGTAAATTTTCACATGATACTTTCTCAAACTATAATGTGCCTTGGGTTCCAAAATATAGCATTTTAATATCTCTATTGTTGCTGTGACTACTGAAAATTTTCGTGACATGGGTATCACATCATCTACTGTAATTAAGTCATCTATGTAGAGCCACATCAATCTAAAACAGAACTAAACAAAGTCATTCACTAAAAATTGTAACTCATCTACTCTCTAAAAGATAAGAGAATGGTAAAACAGAATGGCGTGCTTAAAAATGTCATCTCTATTCTGAGAAAATGAAAAATTTTAGAAGGTCTAGTAGAAGACTTATTCCACAGAACCATTTCTTAAGATCAGAAAATTCCATGGATTTGTTTCAGTCACTACATCCTTTTATAAGTAAAATAAGAGGAGGCTTATAAAAGCCCCTAAATCTCTTACTTTAGATTGTGTCTAAAGTGTCTTTAATAAAACCTCTCTTTGTCTCCAAAAATGGAAATGGCTTCAAAGCTAGTGCTGTCATTCCGAAGAATGAAACAGATGAGCCCTTGACTGGATGAACATTATTTAATTGGATAAAATAAACGTGAAGAAAGTTTGAGAGATACAGCAGTAGTGGCAGCTTTGCATTAGCAAGGGTATCTCTGTGTATGATGGTGCCCTTGGGACTCCACTGGGAGTCAACATATGTCTGGATTCCTGACTCTTACTATATTCAGGCACACCCATAAAATGTATTCATCATCCTCAGGTGCTTTGGTAAAGGGAAAATAATTTATCCATTGCACTGGAACTAAAATAAACTTGGAAAGTTGTGCAAAAGACCAAGGCAACACTGATATAAATATGAAGATGGAAAGCAGAGTGTGATTTTTATAACCTTTTCAAACCAAAAGTTGAGCAACTATCTACAAAAATTACACTTGAGGAGGTCATTTTCTCCTTCCTGGAAACTGGAAGTGAAGTTTAGTCCTGGCCAGAAATGCTTCCTGGGACTGTTGTCAGTAACATGACCTTAATGAAGTTCAAAACATTTTCCATACATTAATATGAAATAGGGATACTTCCAAGTGGGATTTCCTATCAAATATATATCCACACTTGTATTGAAATTGGCCAAAAATCAGTCTAATATACCAAAAATTAAATATGACATGGGATGCCTTGGGACTTCAATCTATTGCTCATTCTTCCTAGACCAAAGTCATTTAAGCATTATAAACTAAACCAAAGAGACTAAATAAAGTAGGTTATTTTATTGCAAATTAGTTATTATGTATAATGGAAGAGAAATGTTTTACTGTAAATACTATTGAATAATTAACACTCAAACTCTAACCTTATGAAAAAGCTCATCTTATAGGTCTATTGCACAAACTAAAACAAACAAACAAAACGAAACAAAACAAAAAAAACACAGTCAAAGCTGTGTTACCGGAGCCAGTTAGCAGTGTTCACTCCTGCAGGAGGAAGCTCATCTTTTGCAATCCAATCCACACATTCATTTTGATACCATCTGGCCCACTTACTATTTTTGAATAACAAAGGCCACCAGGAAATTTTTTTTAAAGGCCTATTTCTTACCTTCAGGAAGAGGAAGAGAAAAACACCACACCTGTTGGAAGCAGATGCAATGTGAATCTTGATGAGTGAAAACAATTTTGCTCTAGATTGTCTTTTAAGATTGGTATATTAATAGCCTCTAACAAGATGCTCCAGTTATGTTGAGCTCTCATTCCTGGAAGAAAAATAACTGGCTAGAAAACACACAAAATAAATGCAAAAGAGGAAGATAAGATCTGATATCATGGTAAAATAAATTGATATCTGGTGCCCCCGTGCCTACAAGGCACAAACAGGAAGAAGCCTACCCACAGAGGTATATCATGGCCGACTTAAATACTAGTGTCTGAATAGAACCTAAGTGATGAGAAATGTAAAATACTTTTGATGATTTGTTCTGGAAAAATAGATACGAATATGCTATTTTTTTGAATTAAATAGTATTAAATGTCAGGTATAATAGATGAAAGATTTAATGCAGAGCTGGACGCGCAGAAACTAAGGGAACTCCATAGTGAGACACAAAATGTAATAAACATGTAAACTACTGCTAGAACAGGGCTGAGAGTTTTAGATTTTACATTTAAGTCTTTAATCGACCCCGAGTTAATTTTTGTATAAGGTGTAAGGAAGGGGTCCAGTTTATGTTTTATGCATATGGCTAGCCAGCTCATCATGACTGGTTAATAGAGAAATGCAAATCAAAACCAAAATAAGATACCATCTCACTCCAGTTAGAATGGCAGTTATTACAAAGTCAGGAAACAACAGATACTGGTGAGGGTGTGGAGAAATAGGAATGCTTTTACACTGTTTGTGGGAATGTAAATTAGTTCAGTCATTGTGGAAGACAGTGTGGCAATTCCTCAAGGATCTAGAACCAGAAATACCATTTGACCCAGCAATCCCATTACTGGGTATATAACCAAGGGATTATAATTCATTCTACTATAAAGACACATGTACATGTGTGTTTATTGCAGCACTATTTACAATAGCAAAGACTCGGAACCAACCCAAATGCCGACCAGTGATAGACTGGATAAAGGAAATGTGGCACATATACACCATGGAATATTATGCAGCCATAAAAAATGAGTTTGTGTCCTTGGTAGGGACATGGATGGAGCCGGAAGCCATCATTCTCAGCAAACTAACACAGGAACAGAAAACCAAGCATTGCATGTTCTCACTCATAAGTGAGAGCTGAATAATGTAAACACATAGACATAGAGAGAGGAACACACCAGGGCCTGTCAGGGAGTGGATGGCAAGGGAAGGGCGAACATCAGGACAAATAGCTAATGCATGTGGGGCTTGAAAACCTTGATGACGGGTTGATAGGTGCAGCAAATCACCATGGCACCTGTATAACCATGTAACAAAACTGCATAGGTTCTGCACGTGTATCCCAGAACTTAAAGTAAATGTTGAAAAAAATTAATCAGTATGTTCATTTTTTCTATTTTACTGGCAATATTTTTCATGTTTATAGTATTTATAGCATTAAGGACGAAACTTTTTCTTCTATTTGTTGAAGATAGTTTGATTCTTTAATATAGAGGTGTAATGAACATATGATAAAATGAACATATTTAAATTATGGAATTGAGGCCGGGCGCGGTGGCTCAAGCCTGTAATCCCAGCACTTTGGGAGGCCGAGGCGGGTGGATCACGAGGTCAGGAGATCGAGACCATCCTGGCTAACACGGTGAAACCCCGTCTCTACTAAAAATACAAAAAAACTAGCTGGGCGTGGTGGCGGGCGCCTGTAGTCCCAGCTACTCGGAGGCTGAGGCAGGAGAATGGCGTGAACCCGGGAGGCAGAGCTTGCAGTGAGCCGAGATCGCGCCACTGCACTCCAGCCTGGGCGACACAGCGAGACTCCGTCTCAAAAAAAAAAAAAAAAAAAAAAAAAAAAAAAAAAATTCATAATTTAAATATTTAATAATATCTATTAAATAACAATTGGTAGAATTAATCAATAAAGCCATTTTATCCCAGAATATTCCTTATGCAAATATTTTATTAAAAAATAAAGTTATGTCACTGATGGACATTTGAGTTGATTCCAAGTCTTTGCTTAAGAAAATGTGGCACATATACACCATGGAATACTATGCAGCCATAAAAAAGGATGAGTTTGTGTCCTTTGTAGGGACACGGATGCAGTTGGAAACCGTCATTCTCAGCAAACTATCGCAAGAACAGAAAACCAAACACCACATGTTCTCACTCATAGGTGGGAATTGAACAATGAGATCACTTGGACACAGGAAGGGGAACATCACACACCAGGGCCTATTGTGGGGAGGGGGCAAGGGGAGGGGGGAACAATAGCATTAGGAGATATACCTAATGTAAATGACAAGTTAATGGGTGCAGCACACCAACATGGCACATGTGTACATATACAACAAACCTGCACGTTGTGCACATGTACCCTAGAACTTAAAGTATAGTAATAAAAAAATTTAAAAAAATAAAATTATGTTTTAAATCAGAATTAATAATTCTGAGATTATTCATTTCATCTATTTCTCTTTTTAAGACCACACTATTGAAATATAATTTCCTTACCTTCAAATTCACCCATTTTAAACTTACAATTCAATGTTTTTAGTGTATTTACAGAGTTGTGTAACTGTCATCATCATTTAATTTTACAACATTCCATGACCTGAAAAAGAAACCTTCTGCTCAGTGATGATCAATCTTATTTCTCCTCACTAACTCCAGCGTTAACCATTTCCAATTGAATTGTCTTTATAGATTTCCCTTTCAAAGACATTTCATAAAAATTGATTCATATAAAACATAGTATTTTGTGTATGACTTTTCTCATTTACCCTAATGTTTTGGGGGTTTATAATGTAACATGCTTTAGTACTTTGCTATTTTTTATGGTTGAATAACATTTCATTGTATGCATATACCACTTTTTGCTTATTCATTAGATAATTGATTGACATTTGGGTTGTTTCCCCTTTTTGATGCTTATGCTCAATGCTGCTGTGAGCATTAATGTGGAAGTTTCTGTATTGGTATATAGTTTCATTTACCTTGGGTATAAATCTAGGGGTGGAATTGCTAGGTGATAGGAAAGCTCTATACTTACCATTTTTCAAAACTGGCAAACTGATTTTCCAGAGTGACTACATTATTTTACATTCCTACCAGCATGTGAGGATTCCAGTTTTTCCACATCCTCACCAATTGTAGTTATTGTGTGTTATTTCGATGAGGGATTCTGGTCAGTGTGAAGTGGAATTTTGTTGTGGTTTTGGTTTGCATTTACTTAATGACTAATGATGTTGAATATTTATTCACATACTAACTGGCTATCTATGTGTCTTCCTTAGAGAGATGCCAATTCGAGTCTTTTGCTCATTTTAAAAGTTGGGTTATTGATCTTCTTAATTGTCATTTGTGAGGGCTCTTATACATTCTGTATTCAAGCCTCTTATCAGGTATATGATACGCAAACATTTTCTCCCAGTGTCTGTGCTGCCTTTTCACTATCTTAAGCTTGTCTTTTTCAATATTTCTTCTTGAGAGAGATTTTGTTATTTTTGTCTCTCAAGGAAGCATTCATCCAAGTTGTAAAATTGTTGGGAATGATCTTCATAATGATTCCTTATTATCTCTTTACTATCTGTAGAATCTCTAGGGCTGTATCCTTCCTTATTCCTGATAATGATAAATTTTGTATTCCCTGTTTTTTTATTTTTTTATTTTTTTTGTAATCAGTTTATCAATTTTTTCAGGTTCCTTAAAGATCCAGGTTTCGGATTTATTCATTTTCTTTGTTGTTTTCATTTTTGAGTTCATTGATTTCTTCTTATATCTTTATTATTTAATTTCTTCTTATTTGTGTGTATTTTGCTCTTCTTTATCTAGTTTCTTAACTTCTAAGCTGGATTCATGTATTTGGGAATTTTCCTTAAGGTGTTTCTTGCTGTTGTTAATACAGGTAATTAGAGCTATACGTTTCCAACTACATAATATATTAGCAATAGCTCACGTATTCTGATATGCCACATTTTAATTTAATTTAGCTTAAAATACTTCACAATTTCAATTCTGATTTCTTTTAGACATGGCTTATTTACTAGTAGGTTATCTAGCTTCCAGATATTTGGGGATTTTCTAGAGGTTTTTCTTTTGTTCATTTCTAATTAAATTTTATAATGGTCAGAGAACATAATTTTTATGATTTGATTTTTTAAAAATGTATTGAGAAATTATGTATGGCCCAAATTTGATCTCTCTGCATAAACTTGAAAATAATGTATTTCTCTTTTTGTTGAGGAGTAATATATAAATACCATTATATTAGTAATTACTAATGTTGTTCAAGTCTGTTACACCTTAGTTTATTTTCTGTCTATTTGTATCAATTATTGAGAGGAATTTCATCTTGAAATTCTATCAGTTTTCTCATCGTGCATTTTGAAGCTTTGTTACTAGGTGCATACTATGTGAGATTCTTGTGTATTCTTAATTAACACCTTAATTAAGATATGCTTATTGTTATACATGGCTATAATTTTTGCTCTTGAAACTATTTTGTCTGACACTCAGCTGTCTTTTGAGTGATGTTAACATTGTTTAATTTTAAAGTTTATTTTATTTTTAATTGAAAAATGATAATTACATACATTTTATGGGGTAAAGTGTGATGTTTTATGTATAGATTATATAATAATAATCTTATCTATCATTTCTTTATGGCCAGAATACTGAAAATTATCTTTATTAGCTATTTTTAAAGAGACAGAACTTTTTTATTAACTATAGTCATCTCGTTGTGCAATAAAAGACCAGAACATATTCATCTAATCTATCTGTAATTTTGTATGCATTGACCAACATCTCTTATTTTCCTCTTCGTCCCATACCCTCTTCAGCATATGTTAACCGCAATTCTACTCTCCACTTCTTTGAGTTTGACTTTTAAATTACACATGCAGTTAAGATCATGTGGTATTTGTTTCTCTGTGCCTGGTATATTTTATTTAACATAATGTCATCTTGGTTCACGCATGCCGTCACAAACAACAAAATGTATTGTTTTTAAGGCTGAATAGTATTTTGTTGTGTATAGACAGACATGTTAAAAACCCATTCATCTATTAATGGACACAGGTTATATATATATATATATATATATGTTATATATATATATATATTTTTAGCTACTGTGAATAATGCTGCAATGATCATGGGACTGCAAACAAGTCTTTTTATACTGATTTAAATTCATTTGGTAATACCCAGTACTGGGATTTCTAAGTCATATGCTAACTCTATTGTTAGTTTTCAGAGGAAACTCCATACTGTTTTCCATCATGGCTGCACTAATTTACAATATGACTAGTAGTGTATAAGAGTTTCCTTTTCTCTATATCCTCATCAACACTGAAGATTTTTTATCTTTTTAATCATAGCCAATCTACCATATGTGAGGCAATATCTCATAGTAGTTTTAATTTGCATTGCTGTGATGTTTAGAGATTTTGACTATTTAAAAAATATTTCTGTTGGCTGTTTGTATGTCTTCTTTTGTGAAATGGTTATTCAAGTCTTTCTCTATTTGTTATTTTTTATTTTTATTTTTTATAATTTCAACTTATATTTTAGATTCAGGAGGTATATGTGCAGGTTTGTTACATGGGTATATTTCATGATGCTGAGGTTTGGTGTGCAATTAATCCTGTCACTCAGGTAATGAGCATGGTACTCAATAATTAGTTTTTCAACCCTTATCTCCTCTCTTCCTCCCCTTTTCTAGTAGTCCCCAGTGTCTATTGTTGCCATCTTTATGTCTACGAGTACCCAGTGTTTGGCTCCCACTTATAAGTGAGAACATGTAGTATTTGGTTTTGTGTTCCTGTATTAATTTGCTTAGGATATTGTCTTCCAGCTACATCCATGTTGCTGCAAAAAGACATGATTTTATTCTTTATTATGGCTGCATAGTATTCCAAGATGTATATGAATCACATTAAAAAAAGAAACCAGTCCACCATTGATGGGCATCTAGGATGATTGCATGTCTTTGCTATTTTGAACAGTGCTGTGATGAAGATACAATTGCATGTTTCTTTCTCGTAGAATGATTTTTTTTTTTTTTTTTTTGGCCATATACCCAGGAAAGAGATTGCTGTATTGAGATGGCTCTATTTAAATTAAAAGATAGAGTCATCTTTATTTTAAGTTCCCAAAGAAATTAAAATCTCCAAACTGCTTTCCATAGTGGCTGAACTAATTTACATTCCCACCAATACTATATAAACATCCTCTTTTTTCTCCTCAGCCCCGTCAGCATCTGTCGTTATTGAATTTTTTTTAACACCCATTCTTACTGGTGTGAGGTGGTAATTCATTTTGGTTTTGATTTGCATTTCTCTATTGATTATGATATTGAGCATTTTTTCATGTTTGTTAGCTACTTGTATGTCTTCTTTTGAGAAGTTTTAGTTCACGTCTTTCAACCACTTCTTAATGGATTATTTGTATTTTGCTTGTTGGATTGTTTAAGTTCTTATAGATTCTGCATATTAAACTTTTGTTGGATGCATAGTTTGCAATTACTTTATTCCATTCTGTAGGTTGCCTGATTACTCTGTCGTTAGTTTCATTTGCTGTGCAGAAGCTCTTTGGTTTAATTAGGTCTCACTTGTCAATTTTTGTTTGTGTTGCAATTGCTTTAGGCCTTGTCATAAGTTATTTCTCAAGGCTGATGTCCAGAATGGTGTTTTCTAGGTTTTCTAGTAGTATTTTTGCAGTTCGACGTTTTACATTTAAATCATTAATCCATTTTGAGTTAATTTTTATATATGGTGAAAGGTAGGAGTCCAGTTTTAGTCTTCCACTTGGATCTAGCTAGCTATCCAAGCACTATTTATTAAATAGGAAATTCTTTCAGCATTGCTTATTTTTGTCAACTTCGTTGAAGATATGTGGCTGTATTTATGAGTGCTCTAAACTGTTCCATTGACCTATGTGTCTGTTTTTGTAACCGTACCATACTTTTTGGACACTGTAGCCTTGTGGTATAGTTTGAAGTTAGGTGCAGATTCAGTGCTATACCTATCAAACTATCAATGTCATTTTTCACAGACAGAGGTAGAAAAAGACATTCTAAATTTCATACGGAACCAAAAAGTAACCCAAATTGTTTAAGCATTCCTAAGCAAAACAAACAATGCCTTTTAAAAAAAATATGGCTATTTTGGCCTATTATTATCTAATTTGTGTTTCTTATATATTTATATATTAGCCTCTAATCTGATGTATGATTTGCAAATATTTTCTCCTAGTCTGTGAGTTGTCTCCTCACCCTATTGTCTCCTTCATTACACAAAAGTGTCTTAGTTTAATACAGTCATCTGTCTCTTTTTTTTTTAACTTTCTTTGCCCATGCTTTTGTGGTTATATACAAAAAATCTCTGACCAAACCAATATCATGGGGTTTTCCCCTGTCTTTTCTTCTATTAGGTTTATAGTTTTAGATCTTACATTCAAGTTCTTAATCAACTTTGAGTTAATTTTCCTATGAAGACTGAGATAAGGGTCCATTTTCATTCTTGTGCTTGTGAATATCCAGTTTACCCAAAAATATGGTATATCTTTTAATGTCTTTTTACTTTGAATCTATTTAACATGTATCTTATGGGAAACACGTAATTAGTTCTTCTTTCTTCTTTCTGACGATCTCTGTGGTTAGTGTGTATCAGTCGTTTGCAGTTGATATGATTACTAGTATAATTGGTTTTAATCCATCACCTTTTCTATTCTATTCTATTTCCATCAATTTTCTATTTTATACTTGTATCTTTTGCTAACTTATTAGTGTAATCCTTTGTCTTGTTTGTGTATACTTTAGGATTTATTGTGTACATATTTAACATACCATAGTCTATTTGTAAGTGATATTGAATCTGCACTTCAGATGTAGTATACATCCATCTCTCCCCTCCCAGTTTTAATGATATTGGCGTGCACTTTACTTACACATGACTTACAAACATTAAAATACATTGTTATTATTTTTTAAACAATTATCTTTTACAGATATTGAAATAATAAGAACATTAATATTTGTCATGTAGTTTTCAAAACAGATGCTGTTCGCTTTTATGTGTGTAGTTCTAGTTTTCCACCTGTGTTTCAATGCTTCTGGTAATTCTTCCTTGTTGCCTGATGCACAACATTTTTTTTAATCTAATGTATTTTGTCCATGCTTTTATTGGGTTCAGATGGGAGATTAATGTAGTCTCTATTTCTAAATCTTGGCCAGAAGCAGAATTTTTCTTGCATCAATCCCTATGTGTTAGGTACTCTTATATCCTTCATTTTTATCTTAACTCAATATGGTATAATAACAATTTTGCTTAAAAGATGCATTACTTTTAATGTTCAAGAAAATTTTCTACGGATAATACAGATACATATATACAGCTAATTTAAAAGTTGGAGGGAATTCAGCCCTTGATTTATACTACTCTGACTTTAAACATAGGTTGATTAAGTTGAATCAATAGTGACAAATCAGCCTCAGCTGAAATAAAATAATCGTTAACAATCTTTTTACCTGTCAACAGAAGGAGAGAATGAGGTTGAAAGTAAAGTAACATTTTCATTCCTGTCCTTATATGCTCTTCTCTTGGTTGACAGATAATTAGGAACATTCACAGTTATTTGTTTTGTTTTGCTTCCCTTCATTGAGCAAAGGAAGCAATTATGTGCCCCCTGTTATAACTCAGAGAAACCAGACTTAAACTGATATTATTTCTATGGGTTCTTGCATTTAACAGTTTAAACTAATTTTTTAATGATCTGCCCAAAATGCTAGCACTTGCTTATTTAATTTTTGCTTATAGTACTACTTGTATACCCTGTAACCTCTTTCGCTGAAAGTACATTACAAGCATATTTGGTTTATGTAATATATTCAATTAATTGCATCATGTTTATGAATTTGCCCTATATTTTTGAAGAATGAATCTGTCATTGTCCAGCACTGTAACTTGTGTTTATTGTTTTTCCTTCAGTTTTAATGAATAAGGTTTTTGTCAATGTAATCCCCTCTGCCAGTGACCCTGAAAACATTTTATCCATTATTTTCTGGAATCTCATTCCTTTATATGATGTGTTTTGTACATTTTTCAGACCCTATCTCTTTTGGATTTTCATTGTTTTTATTTTCTGTTATCCTTTATTCACATCTATATAACCAGCTCAAATTTCTCCTATTTTGTAGAAATCCTACATGACTAATCATTTACCTCTACCACAGTACTTTTTCACTGTTCTTTAAATTGTGGATTCATGAAATTCATCTCCTCCTGATGACATTATTTACTTATTTCCAATTAACTCCTCGGTCATGTATAATCTAAATTCTGTCTTTTATTTACTTCAGTGAAATTTCTTAGTTGAAGTCACTATCTTTCATGCTGCCAACTTCAATAAAATTATTTAATTATTTTCTTATTATACATTTCTGCTCTATTGAGCATATTTTTGTGTTCAGTTTTTATAGTCCGTTCTTGATATTGCATTCGAAACTAGAAATCCTGGCCCACTCTTTCAAAGGACATTAATGCCTAGAATGTCAACTAAATATCATTCTCATATAAATTAGATACAAACCGTTAGGTAAGCATAGGCAACTTAAGACATTTTAAATACCAATATAAACAGAGATATAGTATGCAAAGACTCAAACAATTATAAAACAGTACTTGAAAGACACATGATTTTGATCACAGCCTTGAGTCATGCTACCTTCCTTCCTTGACTTCTATGAGACTACTCTTTCTTCAATTTTTGAAAAAAATATATCATTTTAAGTATCTATTTAAATCTATTCTCCAGGGACAACTCTTACATATTTGTTCTCCTTATCACTCTTTCTTTCTTCTATATAAATACTATGTATTTTCATCATTTGAAAATACCCATATCACTACCCTTGATATTCAGCTTTGATAATCCAAACTCAAACATAAATTTGTCTGTTGGATAAATGTATTTGCAGGCCTACAGCCACAACAAACAATAATTTCAAAACCAAAATTACAAAATTTTCCACAAATTTTATCTGCTTTCTGTATTTCCCAGCTTTTAAAATAACACCAAAAATTATCAAGTGACTTAAGTTAGAAACCCTGGACATCATCTGAGACAGACTAGATTCCCTTAGGTCTCATATATTCTACAAGTAATTAACCATAATATGCAGTCAATATCAGTTCCTTCACATTTTTCTGGAGAGGGACTTGGCTAGAAAGAAGAAAGTCAATCTTTTGTAAACTAATCACGATCGCAATATTCCCTTAACATTGGCATCTCTATTGGTTAGAAGCAAACTACACAATAGGAGGAAATTATATAAGAGATCATTATGGGGAGAGGGCCTGCCGCAAATTCCATATAACTTGAGAGTTTCAAACCATATATTGGGTTAAAGGATTAATATTGTCACTGATAAGGCCGGTTTAGAAAGTGCAGCTTGGACTCACGGTCAACTTGACTTATCTATTCTACGTCCAGTGAAATAAACCTACCCACTCATTCACAGGTCTCCTTCCTCAGGGATTGAGTCAGCTTCACTAGGCTGAACTCAGAGAGAAGAGGAGGAAAACAAAACAGAAAAACAATAAAAAGTTCTCCTGACTGTGGGTGGATGTGAATAATATAGCCAGAGACTGATCTATCATAAGATGCAATGCAGTCATTTCTCCTTCCATATGAAGGAGCAATTTAGAGATTTTTAAAAAGGCAGACTCTTTCCCTCTGTACTTGAGAAAACTTTGTGATTAGAAGCCATTCAAAAACTCTAAAAATAAAATGGTTTTCCTTGACATCTGAAATTCCAGATACCACAAGAACAGATCCCATTATTGCTTTACACAATTAGTAGATATATACTGAAATTTCCTCAACTCTTAATGCTTTTAACAACATGACATGAGTAAATAATTCCAGCTCTGGAAAATCATAAGGTTCTGTTGCCAAATTTTCTTTGGCAAAACACCACATCCTATCACTGGCCAATCTTATATTTGCTAGTATTAAACACAACCACAATCCAGAATAACCCAGCCCATGGTTCTTAGGACAAATTTTACTGTCAAAGGTAGTTTTATTATTAAACCATGGATTCAGTTGCTTACGGGTCTCAAAGATTAATATTTAAGGTGAAAAATTTGGTAACCAGAAGGAATTTCCCAGTGGTCCTTGTATTGCACCAGGCATTTGCTCACTTTTTATTTGCTTTATAGATATCTGTTGTTACATCTTCAAGTAAATCCATACTGATACAATAATTCTAAATTATTCATACATATATAATTGTATTTTATATATATCTTATCAATATATGAAAGAACTCTTAATAAAACATGTATAATAATACATGCATAATTTAGATATATACATATATTATTCTTGATATATATAAGAAATATAAATAAGTGTGTGTGTGTGTGTGTGTATATATATATATATATATCAGGATAAATTTTATTACTCCCAGTTCTTTGCCTTCCTATAAAACTTAAGATCACATCTAACTTGAGTTCCAATTATTTCATTTAAAAAAAGATAGGGATCTGCTTATTTATCTCCCCCATCAGCAAAATACAAAGGAATGGATTGAATCATTGGAAATGAGAGATTTAATTTGGTTATAAAACAGAGATTCTTTATATATGGAAAGATACCCACTGGGATGTCACTATAAATTTTTTAAATGTTTATCTTTAAATCACCCAGAAATAAATTATCTGTACCCTTTCAGATGACACTGAATTTTACTAAATCTCTGGTGTTAAGTTTAATATATTGATGATTTTATAATATCTATACAATAAACTATGAACTAATTTGCCTTTTTAAGACTTTCTTTTTCTACTTTTCTAAGCCTATTGCCACACCTTACCATTTATCTCCCATTACTTTTAGATATTTCTTCTTTAATTCAATGCTTTCATTTTGCTAGATAAGAAAATACATTGTGGTGAATGGAGTTTTATTGTATGTTTTTCAGCAAGGTGTTAAAATTCCAATTTTAAAATGAACATGTTTAAACAATTATGTGCTAGATACACAGGCTGATTCCAGATAGTTTAAGCAAGTGCAATGGCACTTTTTAAAAGTTAAATTGCTCTGTGCATTCCACATTAAAAATCTGTTCCCTAATTTTGTGACCTTAAATGTTAAACATTAGAAAAATCTACTAGTTATCAACGTATTTCATGTATGCGTGATTATAGACAGGTATGTATGGATTATATTTTAGGAAATACGTGTCCTTAATTTTATCTGTAATTGAATTTAAGTATTACTTATTCAAGTCAAATATAATCCTGAAAATTCAGGTAAGAAACATTTGTAGAGTATGTGTTTATATGCTGTTTCCATACATGCCAGAATAGATGTTGCCTTCATTTTTAAGAAGTAATTAGTTTCTGAGGATCCAAGATCAAAATTAGGAGAGGTGCAACCAAACTTCCGTTCAATCAGTCTAATGATAAAGTGGTTTAGTTGCACAAATGCCTAAATTTCTATTTTCAAGAGCCATTCTAGGCACTAGGAATATAGATTGAGCCTTGAAAGTTTAATAACTCCTAGGAGCTTATATTTTAATAAGGTGGAAAATCATAATGAATAAGTTAATAATAATCTTCATGTTGTGATAAGTGGGGTAAGGAAAATAAGTAGGGTGATACAATAGAAAATTATGCTATTGGGGAAGGTTTACATTAGACAGTGTAATCAAGAAAGACTTCAATGAGTAGATAAAGTGAAACTGAAGCCTGAAGAAGAAGTATCTAGCCATTTCACAGCAGAGACAAGAGCATTTAAAGTGTATTTAACAAAACATGCAAATTGTTAATATGATCAAGGAACAGAGAGGTGGCTGGTCTATTTAAAGCAAAGAAGAGAGAATTTGAAGTTTAGACTGAAGTGTGAGACGGTGAAACCTATAAAATTAACATATTAATGATCTTAGGCAGTTGCATATTTTTCTGTGTATCTCTTATGCAAGTTCAATTGCATAAAAACTTCCAAATCTGCCATTTCGATATAACAATAATGTCCACTTTTGCCTATGTTTGACCTTAAGTAATCTACTGTCCATAGTAAGGTTTCTTGTCCTGTAAGTTCTCATATGATTACATGTCTACCATCTCCAGGTGCTGATAATGTGTCAGGTTCTAATGTGTTTATTATATTATTTAATATTCATAATAAAGCATGTATGGAATCATTCAAGCTTTAGAGTTGAGAAAACTAAGTATTATAGAGGGTAAGCCAAACAAATTGTCTGTAAGATTCAATGCCACCTACTCTCTTCGTTGCACAAACACCATTAACATTTGATAGTGCTGCCTTTACACTGTTGGTGGGAATGTAAACTAGTTCAACCATTGTGGAAGACAGTGTGGCTATTTTTCAAAGGCCTAGAACCAGAAATACCATTTGATCAAGCAATCCCATTACTGGGTATATATCCAAAGAAATAGAAATCATTCTATTATAAAGATATATGTACATGTATGTTCATTGCAACACTATTCACAATAGCAAAGACATGGAATCAACACAAATGCCCATCAAAGATAGACAGATAAAGAAAATGTGGTACATATACATCATGGAATATTAGGCAGTCATGAAAAGGAATGAGATCATGTCTTTCTCTGGAACATGGATGGAGTTGGAAGCCGTTATCCTCAGCAAACTAATAAAGAAACAAAAACTAAACACCACATGTTCTCATTTACAAGCAGGAGATGAACAATGACATATGAAGGGGGAGGGAGACTGGAGCCTTTTGGAGTATGAAAGGAGTGAAAACATCAGGAAGAATTGCTAATGGATGCTGGATTTAAGACCTAGGTGATGAGTTGATCTGTGTAGCAAACCATCATGGCACATGTTTATGTAATAAATCTACACATCCTGAACATGTACCCTGGAACTTACAATAAAAGTTGAAGAAAAGAAGAAAATAAATAAATGAATAAATAAGAACATAAAAACCTTTAAATATTAAAAAAAATTGAGAGTTCTTCCCACTTTCTATCTCTCTCTGTCCCAAACCTCTGTATTCCTGGTCTTTATGAGTTGCTAGTGAACATTTGACAGTTCTTTTTATCACTTTCTACTGTCCTACTCTGTCTCAAACCTTTGAATTCCTGGTCTTTATGAGTTATTAAAGTTACTAGAGAAATATTTTTGCCACCTAAATTTCAAAATTGTAGGGGACTATTGATTCCATCTCAGTAACTAAAAAAAACTCAAGCCCGTGAAGTTTATGTACACACACGCACAGACACAGACACACACACACACACACACAATCTAGAGAAATTTATATGCATATATTTATATATAAAGTCCCTTTCATACTGTACTATCATTGCCTATCACCTTTAAATGTATTATCTGTCACTATAACAATTTAAATCTCCCTATAAAATATAAATCTCACCATAAGCAATGGATGCAGATATACTAATATGGAGTGCAGAAAATGAATATGTCTTCAACAAATGAAATAAATGCCACCTACTCCACAAATTTCATCTAGATGTGGCACTCTAACATTGTTTGGACCTCTCTTAGAACATATACTTGCGTGTTTGTCTAAAAATCTCATATATGTGACAGGAACAGATCACTTTTCTTTGCACTCATAGCAACTCTATAGGCATTTAATATGCAGTGTGAAGAAGTATAACAAAGGGGCTAGAAGTGTTGACTTTCTCACCCACGTGCCTGGTTTTACATACTAATTCTAACATATACCAGATTTGTTGCTTTGAACAAGTTTCTATGGTTTAGTTTCTTTATATGTAAACTAAATCTAACTGGTCAGATCGTTTGGAAGACAAAATAAGTTAATATCTATAAAGAATGTGTGGCATACATTCAACGCCATGCATACAATGCTGTGTAACTATTACAAATTAAATTTATACATTTATCTAAATAGATATGATATGACTCACAACAAAGTATACTAAAGTGTATGGATATGCAGTTCGTTGTATATATTATAACTGTTAACCTAAAAAGCATATAGGTCAGATTCACTTGACAGAGTAGGACTATAACTGCTTAGCATTATTATTATTTATTCTGATTGTCTACTTAGGGAACCCAGGACAAAGGTACAGAGTATTAAATATAAAAATAGATTGCAACAGATTTTTGGCCCAATTTAAAAAATTTTAAAAACTACATTGATATGCTCCAGCCTTAAAGCAGTACAACATATAGTTTATAAAATTGAATTATTTAAATAAAATCAAAATTATAAGTGGTACAAGGATAAATCTAACAATTGACTTCTATAATATTTATGAAGAAATTTCAGAAAAATATATAGATGACCTAGTTAGTAGAATGATAACCATGTTCATGGGTAGGAAGAGTCAGTATGGTAGAGCTGTCATTTGTTCCTTGAACTAATCTATGAAACTAGGGCAATTTTAATCAAAATGCCGAGAGATTTTTTCATAAGACTTGAAATGTTGATTCTAGGGAAAAACGGAAGAACAAGAATAACTAATCATGTTTTGAAGAAGCACAAGATTATAGAATTTCCTTACCAAAAAGCCGGACATACTATCAAAGTACAGTAATGAGGAAATGTGGTATTGACACAGGAATAGACAAATATGGCAACGCAACACACCTGAGAATCTACATTTATATTGCAGGTAACTGGAAAAAAAATCATATTTTCACAAAATGGTGCTGGAACAATTAACTATCAATTTAAACAATTAATTTAAAATTGTTTAAAATTAATTTAAACAATTAATTTAAAAGAGAGCGCCAAAATCTTCTCCCACACACAAAAGTTCAGTTACTAGAGCTTAAAGGAGGATTTAAAATAATAAAGGTAGAGCTATGGCCAAAAAGATTAGTTGATCTATTTCTTAAATAACACTAAAAGCAGCACAAACATTTAAAATAAATACATTTTATATTAAAACGTAAAATTCTGTTTATGAAAAGACACTTTAAAAGAGAAAAAAAGCCACTTACTAAAAATACATTTGCAAATGTACAACTAACAAATATTAGTGACCAGAACATAAGTAAACAACTTCTACAAACCAGTATCAAGATATCAACAACTCACTAGAAAAATCAGAAACAGTTAAAAACATGTCATCAACAGAAAATAAAATACAAATGATACATTAACGTGTTCATGGATGTTCAATTTCAGGAGAAATAAGAAAATTCAATAAAAATTAGGATGAGATGTAATTTCATCTCCATTAGAAACAGAACAATTTTTAGGGTCTAACTTTGGCAAGGATGTGGAGCAAAGGAACTTTAGTATGCTGCTGGGGGAAGTTATATGATTGTAATTCTCTGGAATAATTCGACAAATTTTAGTTTATTTGAAAATGTACAAGCCCGGTGACTAAATTTTACTCAGATCACTTAAAGACTTTTTAGAATGTACATCAAAATACAGGCAAAATTATAATCATAGCAACAGTATTTGTATTTAAAAAAAAAAGAAAAAAGCACACACTACATTTTTAGCAGTGGTGATAATGAATAGAGTAACAACATAAACTAGAACAAAATAAATTAGAATAAAATTCGGATACATATATATTTTAAAAAGGAAATGTATTAGAAAAAGAGGGAAGACAGTATTTTTAAAAGTCTGGTTATATAAATATTTATATAGATAAGTTACAGATAGATTCAGATACAGATATAGATGGAAGACAACAAACCATTGTTAAACAATAATCAGTAATTGTTTTTATGTTTTTCTGACATATAGTGGTCATATTTTTACAATATCTATCACTCTTATAAAAACATTTGTTATAACATAAATGACGTCTAATGGATTTTTCTTTTCTTTTTTGAGACGGAGTCTCACTCTGTCGCCCAAGCTGGAGTGCAGTGGCACGAGCTCGGCTCACTGCAAGCTCCGCCTCCCGGGTTCACGCCATTCTCCGCTGGGACTACAGGCACCCGCCACCACGCCTGGCTAATTTTTTTGTATTTTTAGTAGAGACGGGGTTTCACCGTGTTAGCCAGGATGGTCTGGGTCTCGATCTCCTGATCTCCTGATCCGCCCGCCTCGGCCTCCCAAAGTGCTGGGATTACAGGCGTGAGCCACAGGGCACTGCCGACATTTAAAGGATTTTTCTACAGGATATATACTATATATGTATATGTATGTGGGTGTGATAAAATAAAACTTTGGTGAGCACTATTTTTCATAAATTTTACACGTTATTATTTTTAATCTTTACAACTGCTGATTGGATAGAGAGCCTTGCTCTCACTTTGCATATAAGAAAATTGCCCGTTGCTTTTTGTAAATAATAAATTGCTGAGCTCCTAATTCTGATTTGTGCTGAATACTGAGAAGTCAAACAAATATAATCGCCTTCCCCATTGGGTAAAAAAAAAAAAAAAAAAAGTAAGAACGAGCAAAAATATCTTAGCTATTACCTCCAAAATATATTTGATCCTTGAACATAAGTCTGAATCAAGTAAAATACATGCATCGTGAAGACTGCCAGCTTGTTCATGCAGGCTTCCTCTACTTTCCGTGTCCACCTATTCAAAGTGAGCATGTCACAAAAGCAGCCTAGTACTAGACCATGGCCTACCTTACAAACACTACTGTAAAATCTCCCAGCCTAGTTTCTCCCTTACTTCATTAGGTTACATAACTTCCCTTTGATTGATCAACAGATTGTTTCGGTTCTTTTTGGAAGAAGCTCACAGTTGTCAGTCCAATATACTATTTTGCATTTTGTTTCTCTATGTCTAAGAAAAGATAATTTTACACTTTCCCAGTATTTTTCCAACTTTCTCTCTTTTTGAGACATTTTGCAAAATATTTTCTCAGTTGTTGGAACAATGGTTTTATTAAATACATTAATTTAAAATTGTGATTGATTTTTAGATAAGAAATTATTTTCTAGTCTTCATGCATCAGAAAGTTAATCAGTGGTAATGATTATATATGTTCCTAATTTCTCCTTTTCTTGGCTAGTTTTACATAGAAAATGTGAGCTAAAAATATTTTTCATAGTATTCAAAATGATCATATTTGTGGAGGATGGAAAATAATGCTGAAGAAGTTTTTTTTAATTTAAAAGAGATACGTTCTCTAGATCTCATGCGTCTCAGTGTATGTTAATCAGTAGTAATGATTATGTATGTTGCTAATTTATTCCTATCTTGGTTACTTTTACATAGAATATGTGACCTAAAAATATTATTCATAGTATTTAAAAGTGGTAGTATTGGTGGAGGATGAAAGATAATGCTCATTTTTTTTTAATATAAAGGAGACATGTTTTCTAGATCTCATAAGACACTTTGAGACACACACCTTTAATCATTTGGACCCACCTAATTTGATTCCTTTATTATTTACATACATGGTGCCTGAGAAATGCTCCTCCTCATAGCCTTTAATTGATAACACCTTTCTGATAATTATTGCAGAATATTACATTTGAGGAAAAGTAAAGGTACAAGCACTGGATACAGAATGTTAAATACCTTTCCAATTTTATCACTTGGTTGTGTCTGTGTAAAGTATGTGTTATAGAATAAATATTTATGGTTTTTTGAAAGGATAGCAGGAATTGGGACTGAGCATGCTCTCCAATGGCTGATCTTTGGGTTTCTTCTCTTTCACTGATTAACAAAATGTGGTTCTCTAATTTCTAGGAATCTCAATTCTGTCATATTACCCCCTGATGCTACTCTACTAATCTTATCATTTTACCATGAATGTAATTCTTATTTTCCTTGATTATCAGATAATAAATCTTCCTTAGTAATCATTCCTTATCACAAGTTGCATTGGAAACATCTTCCACACGTCTTCACCTGCAACCAAATTTCCCACTCTCCCCTCACCCTGTCAGCCTTTGCCGGTACTCCTTACAACTGTAAGCCCACGTGCTTTTCAGAGAAGCATCCTTCTAAATACATGTTTTTACTCAAATACTCAAGTAAAATTTAAATTTTATCCCCCTTAAGATGAAAAAGTGGTCAACATTTCCTTGCTTCTAAAAGTCATTACAAATTGTTCCATCTTGGCCTTGGAATTTAGAAGGTAAAGCAGAAGCAGGCACAGCACATGGTGAGATAGGTAGCAAGAAGAGAAAGTGGGGAGGTGCCATACTCTTTTAAGCAACTAGATCTTGCTGAACTACCAGAGCAAAAACTTACTCATCACCAAGAGAATGGCACTAAGTCATTCATGGCGAATCTGCCTGCATGGTTTAATACCTCCCACTAGGCCCCACTTTCAACATTGGGGATTGCATTTCGACATAAGATTCAGAGGAGACCCACATTTAAACCATGTCAAAACATTCTTTGGAGATCATGCTCCCTCACTAAACTACCTTCATCACATAGCATTATCATCATGTAGATATAAGGATGTCTTCCATAAATGTAAGAATGTGGTTGCCAAATACTAACTAAATCTTTGACACACTCGTTTCAAGATATAAACTCAGAAAATACGCCTCATATTTTTGTCTGAAGACTACCTCTATGATCTTGAACATAAGGAAATCCATCATATTTTCTAAATGAGAAAACAGAATTTCCATATTTAGCAAAGTAAATTTTCAAAAATCTGGTGTTTTATAACTCATAGCAGGAATTGAGATGTGGATTGCGCAAACCTTAGATTAGAAGTCCATAACTGCAAAGCACTATCTAAATAACCTGTGTGTGAAATGACACTTGCAGAATATCACAGATTGATTTCTGTGAGAATTGATTTCTGCAAGAATAAATTGAATTGATTTAAAGGATAGATTAATACATGGGTAGTGTTGATGGAATTTTCCACAGCATTTGTGTGAGCAATAAAACATTATTATTGACTGGCCAAATCATGGAAAACAGGAAGGATTTTAACAAATGGAAATGCAGATGACACATTATTTCAAGTGGTGGTAAATGCATGAGGAAGGGAAAGCATAAGCTATGTTTATTTTCACAAAGGTTATAAATAGTGAGTAGACACTACCGATGGAAAATGGTTTAGATCACATTTTGAAACACGCTGAAGAGATTTTTTTTTTGCTTAATTTAATCAGGGGATTTTGATCAGTGATGTGTTTTAGAGAGATCAATCTTCAAGTGGAACTTTAAAGGATGAATTAGAGCAGGAAAAAAACAACTGGTGTTGGCAAGCTAATTGCCAAGCCTTTACAAGAGTCAGAGAGAGAGGTACGGAAAAGCTGATCTGGGATGAAGACAATGGGAAAGAAAACAGGAAAGGGAAGGCATACAAAAAACGTACTTAACAACTGTCTCGAACATGGAAGTTAGAAGAGAGAAGGCATGGTTTTATTGTTAATTATAAAATAGAAACTGATTAGATCAAGCTTTTCATTTTTAGGACATATGTATGACATTCATTTTGATAAGTTCCTATTTAGATGACAGTGTGCTCATTTATTTAAAATATTCTTATATTGAAAATATAGCTTGAGAGCTACCAGATCTAAACACAGTATGGTGATGAACAACTTGTATAGAAGACAATATCCGGTCAAAGTAAAAGCCAGACTGTCCAGGTCACAAACAATTCATAAACATACTCCATTTCCTAAAATCTTTCCATTTTCCTCTCTTGTCAACTTTGGGCTTTATTTCCGTTTTTTTCATCCGGTAGTCAGCTCCTGAACAGTTATAATGATTGAGTGGTTTTGAGCATTAGTACTTTTCCTTGGTAATGGCTTTAAATACAGCTTTGAATTTAATTAGCTTGTAGCCTCTTTGGGCAACAACTTTACCAAAATTTACCCAGAGATTCCAGCACCAGAACCAAACTTCAGCCAGAATGTCTAATTCTGCTCACCTCTTTTCCGTATGACTTTATCCCTATCCCCATAAACCTCTACAGACAGTGGGGCACCAGACAGGAGACAAAGAGAGTAGCCAGGGCTAAAATACGAATATATTGAAATTTCTTCCACAGGAGGAATAATTGAAATTTTCAGTCATAGATCACCATTTCTGGTTGAACTGTGTCTCCTGAAAAAAAAAAAAAAAAAAACCAGTATGTCAAACTTCTAATTCTATCACCTGTAAATATGATCTTATTTGGAAATAGGGTCTTTGCAGAGATAATTAAGTTAAGACAATGTCATACCTTTTTAGGGTGGGCCCTAATCCAATGATCGCTATCTTTGTAAAGAGAGGGAAATTTAGACACAGGCACCCAGGTTGAGGCTATGTGAAGATGGAGGCAGAAATTAGAATGATGTATCCATAAGCAAAGGAATGACGTAGTTTGTTGGCAATGACCAGAACCTAGAATGAGGTAAAGAAAGATTCTTCCTCTCGTGCCTTCAAAGAGAGCATAGACTTGCTGACAACTTGATTTTAGACTTCTAGACTCCCAAACTGAGAGAATAAGTGTTTTAAGTCAGTAGTTTGTGCTATTTTGTTACAGCATCCATTAGAAACTAATACAGCTGTAGTGGCATTTGTAGTATTTCAAAACTTTCCATATATTTGTGATAATATTTTCCTGAAGAATCTTGTAAGATTATTGTAAGAACACGTGCAGTTCTTTTGACATCATCCATCTTATTATGATGTTTCATTTAATGAAATATGTGTTTTCATTTACTAATTTATTTTAACTTCTAGCCATATGCACTGCTTTCAAAATTGGGTGTTATAATTTTAATCTCAGGGAATTCCCACTAGAGTCAAGAGACGGTATGCATGATCTAACCAGCACATTTATGACTGCTATCATAATCACATATTGTGAATGATAAAGTCACCTTGCAATGGCTCTATCTCCCCTCCCTAGACTTTGCATTGTAAAGTAGAAGGGTAACACAGTTTTCAATTTCTGAAAAAAGAGACAGATAGATGATAGTTATAGATAGATCATAAGGTGATTGTTTCTGCAGAATAATATCACATGTTCTTTTTTGGCAGAGGTATAAGTAAAAGATGGGGGAGTGGATTCAATGATATTTTTATGTTAGAAATGGTAAAAAAAAAATTAAAAGATGCTGAGAAACTTGCTATACAATAAAATCAAAACAAGCAAATACCTTTATTTTCTTTGAAATACAAAGAAAAAAGACTGATTTTCTGATAATGACTATATGTGTACTAGCTTCGGAAGTGGGTTCTTCTGTTCAAATAATTAAGAACATGATGAATAAGTGCTAATACTAAGGATGAAAGAAAAAAGAAAAAAGAAAAAAGATCAAGCATAGGCCTTGCTTTGATGGGGTTCTCAAGTCGAAGGTGTTTCCAGGAAACACCAAGTTGGTAGTAGGAAATGCTTAACCCTGAAAAAAAGTCTCAAGATCAGAAGTGTTTCTAAGGTTGAGAACAATACCTTGCTAATTTGATTTATGTCTTTCTTAAAAATGGAATCCACTCTCCTGCCATTATGACATTTATATTGTATCACTATTTGGAAAGAATATAGCATAATTTTAACTAAATATTATATTTGCAAATTCAGACCCAAGTCTAAAATTAATATACTTTAAATATGTTCATTTAAAGACAGATTATTTAGTGACTATCTATGGAGTATTCTTTTGTGTTTAAGGCACATTCTTAGGTGATTAGAATATAAAAAGAGATAAAATAGATTAAAAGATACTTGTCAATAGATAATACAAATACATATAATAACTAACTATATGGCATTGAAATCTTAAGAAGGTTTCACATTTTATGTGAAAATATAGAGCAGAGTAATGAAGATTTTAATAACTAGAGTGATATCATGTTTTAAATAAAATGGCAAGGTAGTCTCCATTAAGAAAATGACAGTTGAACAAAGTCTGTCTGATGCACATGGCAAGATCTAAATCAAGTAAAAGAAGCTGAGCTTACTTTGTTTTAAAATCCTAAGTAAGGAACAAAGGTTTAGGGCCCTTTTGCTGCCAACCATGAGGATATGAGCATGTATTTTGGTGAAGGCATTGCATCTGTCTCTGAGGATCCCATTTAGACTAAATAATTAAAACATTAGGCACAGATTGTACTAGAAACACAGTGAATGTATTACTTCACAAGTGATCACATTCCCTTTGAGGTGTGTGAATACAGAATTTAATTAAAAAGTATCACAATTAGATAATCAATAGTCTGCCACTGAAGTTATTACCATGCAGAAGACACAGACATTACCCTTTAGAAGACATTTTCTCACTGCACTGCTTAATTTCACATAATTTTTTCCCCACAAACTTGCACATTCTAGGAAATAAACTAAATAATAAAACTAAAGCAGAATTGTACTACTGAATGTGCTAAATAACTAAAAAAAAAAAAGCTTTAATATATAATAAAAGCAAAGTAGCAGATAAAAAATATAAAGATTGCTTTTTGCAATTATCTTTTTTTTTTTTTACAAAAAAAGTATTTTAGAATTTTTAATTCCTAAGACAATTAGGTGTTAGTGATAAATACAGGATTATATCACACAATTGGCCTAACAGCTCAGTAGATTGTGACATATATATTAAAAACCCATTTTATATATATATGTAGTGTGGGGAGCAATATATATTATATTATATATTATATATTTTATGGAGCTATCTCCATAATATATGTATACACATATATATATAAATAATGTAACACAAAAGATAAACACTGCATAGAACATCTAAAAGAAAAAAATAGTAAACACCTCCAAACAAATTAATCATTTTATAAATGTATAATGAACTTAATGCAAACAACTTTACAATGCAATTCCAGGTGTGATAGCTATGCCTGTAATCCCAGCACTCTGGAAGACTGAAGTGGGATGATCACACGAGGTCAGGAGTTTGAGACCAGCCTGAGCAACATAGCGAGACCCCAATCTCCACAAAAACAACAACACAAATTTTCCAGGTATGGTGGTAGTCTGTAGTCCCAGCTGATATGGTTTGGCTATGTCCCCACCCATATATCATCTTGAATTGTAATTCCCACATGTTGTGGGAGGAACCTAGTAGGAGGCGATTGAATTATGGGGGTGGATCTTTCCTGTGCTTTTCTAGTGATAGTGAATGAGCCTCATGAGGTCTGATGGTTTAAAAAATGGGAGTTTTCCTGAAAAAGTTCTCTCTTTTTGCCTGCTGCCATCCATGTAAGATGTAACTTGCTCCTCCTTCCCTTCCACCATGATTGTGAGGCCTCCCCAGCCATGTGGAGCTGTAAGTCCATTAAATCTCTTTCTTTTGTAAACTGCGCAGTCTCAGATATGTCTTTATCAGCAACGTGCAAACAGGCTAATATAGTAAATTGGTAACAGTAGAGTGGGATGCTGCTGAAAAGATATCTGAAAATGTGGAGACGACTTTGGAAATGGGTAACAGGCAGAGATTGGAACAGTTTGGAGGGCTCAGAAAAAGACAGGGAAATCTGGTAAAGTTTAGAACTCCCTAGAGACTTGCTGAATGGCTTTGATCAAAATGCTGAATATAATATGGACAACGAAACCCAAGCTGAGGTGGTCTCAGATGTAGATGAGGAACTTGTTGGGAAGTCTCCAACAAGTTCCCAAGTGACAGAGGGTCACTGTCCTCTAGACCCCAGATTGGTAGATTGGTAGATCCAGTCTCAGCTTGCACCATGTGCCTGGAAAAGCCACAGACACTCAACATCAGCCCATGAAAGTAGCCAGGAAGGATGTAGTAACCTGCAAAGCCACAGGAGCAAGAGTTGCCCAAGACCATGGTAATTCACCTTTTTTTTTTTTTTCTTTTTTTTGTTCTTTTTTTTTTTTTTCTGAGACGGAGTCTCGCTCTGTCGCCCAGGCTGGAGTGCAGTGGCCAGATCTCAGCTCACTGCAAGCTCCGCCTCCTGGGTTTACACCTTTCTCCTGCCTCAGCCTCCCGAGTAGCTGGGACTACAGGCGCCCGCCACCGCGCCCGGCTAGATTTTTGTATTTTTTTTAAGTAGAGACGGGGTTTCACCATGTTAGCCCAGACACCTTTTGCATCACTGTTACCTGGATGTGAGACACAGAGTCAGAAAAGATCATTTTGGAGCTTTAAGATTTTACTACCTCATTGGATTTCAGACTTGCATGGGGCCTGTAGACCCTTTGATTTGCTCAATTTCTCCCATTTGGAATGGCTGTATTTACCCAATGCCTGTACCCCCATTATATCTAGAAAATAACTAACTTTATTTTGATTTTACAGGCTCATAGGTGGAAGGGATTTGCCTTGTCTCAGATGAGACATGGGACTGTGGACTTTTGAGTTAATGCCAAAATGAGTTAAAACTTTGGGGGACTGTTGAGAAGGCACAATTGGATATGAGATATAAGGACATAGATTTGGGAGGGGCAGGGACAGAATGATATGGTTTGGCTCTGTGTCTCTACCAAATCTCTTCTTGAATTGTAACTCCCAGAATTCCCATGTGAGGAATCCAGTGGGAGGTGACTGAATTTTGGGGGATGGGTCTTTCCTGCACTGTTCTCATGATAGTGAAGGAGTCTCATAAGATCTGATGGTTTTTAAAATGGGAGTTTTCCTGCACAAGCTCTCTTTTTTTGCCTGCTGCCATCCATGTAAGACATGACTTGCTCCCCCTTGCCTTCTATCATGATTGTGAGGCCTCCTCAGCCACGTGCAACTGTAAGTCTATTAAACTTCGTTCTTTTGTAAATTGCCCAGTCTTGGATATATCTTTATCAGCAGCATGAAAATGGACTAATACACCAGCTAATTAGCAGATTGAGGCAGGAGGATTGCTTGAGCTCAGAAGTTTGAAGCTGCAGTGAACTATGATTACATCACTGCACTCCAGGCTGGGTGACAGTGAAACCCCCATCTGAAAAAGCAATATGACCCGTCTTGGCCTCCCAAAGTGCAGGGATTACAGGTGTTGATCAACATGATGAAAACCTGTCTCTTCTAAAAATACAAAAAATTAGCCAGGCGTGGTGGCAGGCTCCTGTAATCCCAGCTACTCAGGAGGCCTGAGGCAGGATAATCGCTTGAACCCAGGAGGTGGAGGTTGCAGTGAGCTGAGATCGTGCCACTGCACTCCAGCCTGGGCAACGAAAGCAAAACCCTGCCTCAAAAAAAAAAAAAAAAAAAAAAAAAGAAGAAGAAGAAAGAAAAGGAAAAGAAAAAGCAATACAAAAATGAAACAAAAATAAAAATAAAATAAAATGCAGTTTTGTTGGTTTACTTTGTTTCTTCACCCCTTTATCTCCTTAAAGGTTGTTCACATTAAAGTATTATATTGTTACCCTTTATTTAACTTAGTAACAGTCACATTGAGGGCTTAAGGAATCAAGGCAATTCTTTTTATTTTATATATATATATATTAAATATATATAATATATATACATTTTAACCAGGAACAAAATCTATCAAAGCATGCATATTTTTTATGAACTCTGGGTCCACATTCAGTTTTAGAGAATCACACGGTCACAGGTTTGCATAATAAAGGAACATAAATGTGTAAAGAACCTATTTCTATTTGAATGTTAACTTTCTTTTTTATGGGAAATATTGTCATAATCACTGATTTTAGTAAGTTATTTGCACAATGTAAATTGCATTTTGTAACAGCCTATGAGGGTCATCTGGTTCTCTTTCATTTGTAAAATTTGATCTGGACATTAGGAATATTCTGAGAGTATAGGTGGTGTTTTAATTAAATGACTGCTCTGACACTCTCCGAAGTTGTTATAGATTCAATAGATGAAAACATTTTGTGTATTTCAGTGAATATTTTGCTCTCTTTCTTCTACTACACACTTATAACGCATTTTTGTTTTTAGACGGAGTCTCACTCTGTTGTGTCTGCACTCCAGGCTGGAGTGCAGTGTCTGATCTCGGCTCACTGCAACCTCCACCTCCCAGGTTCAAGTAATTCTCCTGCCTTGAGTACCTACGTGTGAGTAGCTGGGACTACAGGCACGTGCCACCACACCCAGCTAATTTTTTGTATTTTTAGTAGAGATGGGGTTTCACTGTGCTAGCCATGATGGTCTCGATCTCATGACCTCGTGGTCCGACTGCCTCGGTTTCCCAAAGTACTGGGATTACCACCGTGCCTGGCTGCAAAATTTTCAAAACGGATTCTTTTCTTCTTTTCGACAAATTGATTTTTACACTTTGATCATCCTCTGCTTCCTTAAAGCATGTTCTATGGCAAAACACAGCATTATTTTAAAATATCAGATTATTTTCTTCTTTCAAATTTGAAGTTTGTGTATCTGTGTGTCCACATGTGCACGTTTGCAGATCTTTCTCTATTATATTGCTAAACATAAGGCACTGCATATATTTATCACAATTTATTTGTTTATATCTTATAAAACAAAGTGATCAGAAAAATAGCTTAGATGATGCCATTTTCTCCACTGAGAAAGCAAAGTCTAACATCATCAAAATATGTAAAAACTGACCATACGCAGTGACTCACGCCTGTAATCTCAACTCTTTGGGAGGCTGAGGCACACAGATCACTTGAAGTCAGGAGTTCGAGACCAGCCTGGCCAACATAGTGAAATCCTGTCCCTACTAAAAAATACAAAAATTAGCCAGGCATGGTGGTGCATGTCTGTAGTCCCAGCTACTTGAGAGGCTGAGGAAGGAGGATCACTTGAACTCAGGAGGCAGAGGTTGCAGCGATCCAAGATCACTTAGGAGATCACTATAATTTTGAAAATAATTCATACTAGGAAGGCATGAGATATATGGAGAATAGATGCTAACATTCTGAGAAGAACATTTGAAATTCAATGTTAGTGTAGTAAAAGATGCAATTGGTTAATTAAAGATATACTTGACAAGCAAGTGTGTAGTGGGCTTTTTTTCCCCTAAAACAAAAATATTCATTATAACAAAAAAGACCAAAATGTAGTGATGTGTGGCTTGTCAGTCAGATCCTCATTTTATTAGCCTGCCTTAATAATGATCTCAGTGAGGATAATGAACTTTCTTCAGACCTTCAACTACGTATCTTAATATTTTCTAGATAATATATATTATCTGGAGAACAGTTTTCCAAAATATGTTATTGGAATGTATTACAACCTTAGGACTTCATGAATTACGTAACAGACAATTTTTTCCGGTATTTGAGGGTTTGAAATTTGTTCTGATGGGTATTTTTCATTTTTATTATATTCTTATGAGAGGAAATACAAATAATGATGCCATTTAAAAAATTATTAAAGCAGTGGTACAATCAGATTATTAAATTGGCTTCTGCAATCAGACAGAAATATATTGAAAGCTGCCTTCATTTATTTTCTCTGCTAGTTTGAGTTTCAGTTTCCTTAATCTAAAATTTATAATAATAATAATCTCTAACTTATAAGGATGTTTTGAAGATTTGATGAAGTAATAAAAGTAATCTCAGTAACTGTTTCACAGGACTAAATAATTTTGAATGAATAGTTTTTTTCTTTTACATTATTGATGATAAGGATTGCTTAAATGTTATCTAATTATTCATTTATTTGTCATATTGGAGACCAATTGGGCTAGTTAGAATATATAGTGACTAATGGAAAGGTAGTAGTTCTTTTCTATATAATAGCCTAATAAGGAATTTTTTAAATGTCATCTGGAATGGAGGCTAATAACCATGAAAGCTGTCTGGTACTTCTATTGCTGAGGTCTTCCATCAGGCCAAGGAGGAAAGTGTGAGGCTCTTTATGCAGGGTAGAGAAACTTGTGCTTTCACTTCCCTCCTTACAATATGGAATGAGATGGTGGATATTTTAATGGGAGGACTGTAAAGAAAATGATGCCTAAGTTATATAGCACTTTTACAGAACCATGTTTGTCACTGGCTTGTTCCTTAAGTTACTTCCGACAGATCGTTTTTCACTCCCAAACTGAACAGTTTCAATCTTTCTCTTCCTTTCTCACTCACTCTCTCTCTGAATGCTTTATATGAGTGCTTTGCATCTGATGCTTCAGACGCAGTGCATTTTTATAGTGAATAGTGTTCTTTGTGTATTCATGACAGAGCCTCACGTATTTACGACTATTTTTCTTTCCTCAATCTCTGACCAAGAAGAGAACAAGACCTGATGAATGTCAAGTAACTAGGAGATATAAATACCAAGTTTGTCTGAGTGACACAAGAGAGGTGAATTATTGAACATAAATGGATCATGTCAGCAAAGAATTGTGACTGGAATTTGTAATGGTTTATACTCTTTTTCCTTTTTAGTAATCACAAATGGGAAAAATACAGATACCGCATTTAAACATTTAAAGCAGAACAATACATAATTACGAACCAAATAAAATCAACATCTCAGTAGCATATTCCGAATAATTAAAATTAAATCTGTTAGGTAAAATATGTCTTGCTTGCTTTTAATTTTATATAAATATTTAAACATTGACTTTATGACTCACAAGATATTTAAATCCCATAAGTAAACAAGACATTATTGATAAAATTAAAGTACATATAGGTTTATTCATATAAACATCCTTATTATTCTAGTAAAAATTGTTTAGGTTCTTGTTACTTTATGTACATAGTAATAGCTATATATATATATAGGAAGGTACATGCATATACACCATATATATAGTAAAAAGAATATATACTGTCTATAGTATGTGTGTGTATATGTATATAGTATGTGTGTGTGTATACATATATAGTATGTGTGTTTGTGTGTGTGTGTATATATATAAACAAGAACCTAAACAATTTTACATTTTAAACAGTTTTGCCGATATATATAAATACAACTATAAAAAAATTAACAACCTGTGAAATGCATTATAGTTATATTTATTTTAAATACATGTTTATTTACACATTGTTTACTCATTAAGATCAATGTGCTCTCATTCATTGATTCAACAAAGAGCACATGTAATTAGTTGGTTAATGTGAAATTTTTAAAGTTCTGTTTGTAATTACCTAAAATTACAGAATGAAGAAATAAAAGCTAACAGCCTACTTCTAGGAAATTTCCTACATAAGTTATGTCTCCTCTCTTAATGAGAGAATGAGAGAGAGAAAAACTGCTTAAAAGTTGGTATTTTTGAGTAAATCAGAAATAAGAATGCTAACCTCACTGGTCATCAAGAGTTGTTAGTACTTAAAAAAATTCATTAGTTACTACTAACTTAGTAGTTACCCAAAGAAAAGAAAACAAATTGAAGGGTAATAGTTATGTGTCAATTCTGTAAGTGATTCCTTGAAAGAGAAAAGAGCACCAGCTCCTTCTTCTGAAGTAATAGCCTTTAGAGAAGAAGATTAGCATAAACTGGAAAAATTCATAGTCCCTATGGACAAAAGTCAACAGGAGGAGTATCATAAATACCTGAGGCTTCATCACAAAATAGCATTGCAATAGTTGTCTTATGTTTATTCTGTTCCAAAATTATTAGAAAGTCATTCTCTAATTATACTTTGAACTGGAGGTGGGGACATCAATGGATTAAAATAGTCAATAAATTATACTGGGAACAATTGATATCCACATTCATCATTAAACATCCATCCCCAGCATTAATTTGACCTAGTTGTGTGAAATGAAGCCAAAAAGAACAAGAGAGTTAGCACCACTTCCTTCTTGGTTGTTATCTCTTAAGTTGTCTTTTTACCATGCACCTTCTTCCCTTACCTCCCCACCCCCATACACAAACGTATTTCTTGGAGCATGCTACTCTTGTTCAACTAGATTTAGATAATTTGTTTTTCTAAATAAAAGTTCTTTTTTGATAGTCAAATACTGTGCAAATGGCATATATACAAAAGTACTAAAGTAGACATGGCCCATTTATAAAACAGTAGGGAGATCATAGTACTCAAGTCAAATTTTCCCATGGAGTCAACTGAGGGATTAGAAGGCTAAAAATAGCTGTGTGCAGATTGATGATATTCTATGAAATTGCTTTAATAATTCAATTCACTATTCGAAGTGGCCTACATAAGATCTTATGTTTCAGAGCATCTCTGGCCAATAGAATTTTTTGTATTGATGGAAGTGTTACATAATCTGTGATGTCCAATGCAGTAGTTACTAGCCATATTAACATTTGGAGCACTTGAAACATGGCTTTTGTGACTGAACACTTGAATTTTAAATTGTATTTTCTATTAATTAATTTTAAATTAACTTTAAATACATGTAGATAGCTTTTGGCTCTTATATGTAGATATTCATTTGGGATGATAATATATGTATTATATATAGTATATGTAGTACATTCTAAATATATAAAGTATCATTTACATTATATAATAGAAAATATAGATAGAATATATATATATACACAAATAGAACTTTAGGCTTACAAAAAGGCTCCTAACACTAACACTTTACTTAACTATACTACAATTTTTTCAACAAAGAAATTAACATTTATATAATATTATTAATTAAGCTACAGTTGACCTTCCACATCCTTGGACTGGAACAAACACATATGAAAAATAATCAGAAAACAAAACCAAAAAATAGCAATACAATCATAAAAAATACAAATAAGGAACCAATACAACATAACAACTATTTATATAGCATATGCATTGAATTAGGTGTTATATGTAATTTAAAGTATAGAGGAGGATTTGCCTATATTATAAGCCAGTAGTATGCCATTTTACATAAGGGACTTGAGCATGTGGTCATTGTGGTATCTGCCAAGGTCCTGGAAACAATCCCTCTTGGATACAGAGGAAAGATTTTATAGTCTTTTTTTTCAAGGTTACTGGGTTTCTTCACTCATGCCCTTTTGTTTTTCTACTGGAATCCAAAGCAGCCTTCCGTGTTACATTTAGTTTTAATTTCTCCTTAGTCTCTTCTAATCAGTGTCAATCCTTAGTTATTCTTTGTATTTAACGACTGACATTTCTGAAAAATAATTGTTAGGTTTTTGTTGTTGCTGTTAATTTGGTGGACTGTCCTTCCTATTGGGATATTCTCCCATAATTAGACTGAGATTGTGCCCTTTAGGCAAGATCATCATAGAAGTGTGGGCCTTAGTATATCACATCAGGGAATACAAGGTGTTGGTATTTATTATTATTGTTATCCTGTTCAATTGGTTGAGGAAATTATGCAATTTTTTTGGTTTGTTTGTTTTTGTGACGAGTCTTGCTCTTTCGCCAGGCTGGAGTGCAGTGGCATGATCTCAGCTCACTGCAACCTCCGCCTCCCGGGTTCAAGCGATTCCCCTGCCTCAGCCTCCCGAGTAGCTGGGATTACAGGCACATGCCACCATGCCCAGCTAATTTTTTGTATTTTTTAGTAGAGATTGGGTTTCACCATGTTGGCCAGATGGTCTCAATCTCCTGACCTTGTGATCTGCCCTCCTCGGCCTCCCAAAGTGCTGAGATTACCAGCATGAGCCACTGTACCTGGCCAAGATTTCTTCACAATAAACGTATTATGTTTTTCCTTTGTAATTAATAAGTACTTTAGGAGAGGTAATTTGAATATATGCCAATATCATATTTTTTCTCATATGTATGCTCAATAATTTTCTCACTTATTGGCCGGGCATGGTGGCTCACACCTGTGGTCCCAGCACTTTGGGAGGCTGAGTGGGGTAGATCCTGGGGTCCGGAGATCGAGATCATCCTGGCCAATATGGTGAAACCCCATCTCTACTGAAAATACAATAATTGGCTGGGCATGGTGTCTCGCACCTGTAGTCCCAGCTATTAGGGAGGCTGAGGTTGGAGAATCGCTTAAACCCAGGAGGCAGAGGTTGCAGTGAGCTGAGATTGCGCCACTGCACTCCAGCCTGGCCACAGAGCAAGACTTTTGTCAAAAAAAAAAAAAAAATACATACCAGTTATTTATTTAAATCATTAGAATAAACTCATAGACATTTATTTCATTCTATATATTATACTTTCATATTTATCTTATTTAAATTATTTCTTTCTTGGCCTTTGGTAATTACATAAACATAATAACAAATGGTTGGTTGTACAGTCGTATGATTGAATACTATGTATTAAACTCATCTTTTAAACTTTTTAATGTTTAATAATACTGAATACATGTAATAACTATTTAACAATATAGAACATTTAAATAAAATATGTTAAATTTCCAAAAATATTCAAATATTGCTGAAGTTAAAAAATTCATTGGGATTTTGAAGGTATCATGGAAGAATATTCTATTATTTTACACTATGGAAAATTAATCCCAGAAAAAAATAGTTAATGGGGAAGAATGTACAACTGCAAAATTAGGAAAACAAGTTCAAGATGAGTCTATTTTGATACTACATGATAATAATTCATTCTCTTTCTTTTTTTCCACTTTTTTCCTGGTGTTTGTTTCTTCCCTGTTTTATCTATTTTCTAAGTATTCATATACACACATACATAAATGCATATACATAGTTAGTACCTTAATTATCTCCAAAACCTTATTTTATTTACCATTAAAGGGACACCCTAATATTCTTTAAATACTTTTGTCCCTAGTGCATTATTTATCTAAATGGTATGTTACAATCTTTTCAGTAGTAACTCATAATAATTTGCACTCATTTAGTTTGCAGGAAACTTTAAAGCCTAAGTAACATTTTTACTATATAGAAATAGACAAGAATTCCTTATTATGTTAACTGTATGTTTTTTATTCTAATGGCTTTAAAATATTTAAGGAAAAGTAAGCTTACAATTATTTAAAGTCCTGATCAAAATACAAATGTAGTTTGTTACTTAAGAATTCTTTAGTTTTACTTTGCAGAAAGTCTCTGGCTGAGTCTTTAGAATTTCAAATTTAGATAATGTATTATAAAACCATATGTTGTCATGTTTGAACAATTCATTCTAATCCAGTTTACTTTTATTTCTAAAAAAATAAAATATTACTAACAAAAGAGTTCAGGTTTTAGTTTCATTGTGAACACTACGTAAAACAAACTTGGAATATTAATGTTACTACTGAGTAATAAATGGACTTGCTGCCTGGTGCACATAGAGGCCAATCTCATGGCATTGGCTTTTGAAAAAAGAAAAGCTTTATTGTGAGTCAACTGGCAAGGAGATAAGATAAAATGCTAAAATCTGTCTCCTCGGCTGGGATTTGGGTTGGGTTTTTTAAGCACAGGGCACTGAGGTATAATCTGATTGGATCTTACAATAAGGAGATGCCAGGAGGCATGACCTGATTGGATTCTGCCATGGGGTAACTCTAAATCTTGGTCTGATTGGATCTTGGATCCTGCTAAATGGTATTTGTTTCTTGATTCTGTCTCTGCTCCTTTGTCCCAAAACTTAGGTCCTCCCCTGTGATTACACAGTCTTCATCTGAGCATACTCAGCCTAGATGACCTTCAATCTGGGGGTCCATGGCAACTAAAAACAATTCACAACTTTGTTACATTAAGTTGAATAAGATTGGTCTGATGTAGATAACAGTGTGCCCATGGTGACAGTAGGTCAAGGAGAAGGTCGGCAGCACAGAAATTGTGTAAATAGAAAATTCTGAAATACAGCCTGAGGAAAAATGTGTAAGCAAGGGTATTTCCGTGAAATGATTTATATTCCTAAAGGCACACATCTGAATATCACTGGGAAAAGTAATTACAATCCTGTTCTCTATATTTAAAAAGCACGACACCGTTTAACTGCTCCTTTAGAATGAATCAAAATTTCAGAATTTCCAATGAGATGTAAAAGTATTGCTTTTATACCTTGGAACAAACAGAAACCTTAGCAAGGAACATAATACTAAGTATTTTATTTTGCTTAAATTTCTACGACTTAAACCACTTGGAACTAAATTTATACTCACTAAAACTTTTGCAATGACTATTTCTGAGAATATAACAGTAGGAACCACACAAATTGGATTCACTTAGAATCTTTTTATGCTTTTACTTAATGAAATAAAAAGGAAACTCAGCTTTATTTATTACAGCTAATAAATTTTAAAAGTTACAACCTTCAAATTTGAATGGAATGTTAAATGGTTATGGTACAAACATGAAGTCAAGAGTTTTGCAATGAAGCACTATATTGCAACAACATCCTGCAATATTTTTGCATGATTAAATACAAATTGTATTCAGTGGTACGAAAGGCATAAGAACAAATCAAAAGAAATCAGGAAACACTTTGAAACACTTTGTTTGCAATATTGCAAACACTTTGAAATTATACATTTATATAAATGTATACTGTATACATTTTTGTAAATGTTGATATCATTGGAAACTACTTATAATGTTGTTTTTAGTATGCTATTTTAAGTTAGGTATGAGAAACTCAAGCAATTGACAAATGATTTAATTTATTCTTTTTATAAGCACCAAGCACAGTATTAGGCAGTGTGAGCATAAAAATTATTGTCAGCTTTTTTACCTGACAGAATGTTTAAAATTATTAAGAAGACAGAAGAATGACTAGAAAAATATAATATGTTGTGCATATTACCATAGGTATGAGGTGTAGGTAAGCATAAGTTTATTGAGATTTAACAGATGGAGCAATTAACTATCATTAAAAACAGATAAAATTACTGCAGTGGAAGAGGCTAGCCCAAATGTAAAAGGAAAGAGGCCATTTGGTTAGGTTCAGAAAATAAATTCTATATTAATAATTGAACATATTTTACTCTAGCTAAAGTAGAGCATTGGTCAAAAAAAAAAAAAAGGTGGAGGAGGCTATAAAAAAATCTAGCTAATTTCCAAGTTAACAAACTTTGGAAAATTACATACACATCCTGGTAATTTGGTGTGTGACCAGAAGTTTCTAACATAGTATATTACAATTGCCATTTAGATATTCAAGAAGAGAGGAAACATAACTGCAATAATGTTTAAACAGGATTGAGAGTTAACCTGATGCTGACTCAGAATACCAGTGAAACAGAAAATGGTAAGCCTGTTTGACATGGTATAAAAATGAATGAGGCACTTTTCAATACTAATTATTAACCAAGAACCTGAATGTAGACCATTTGAGCAACAAATCCTGTCTCTTCATTTCAAAAATAAAATCTTGTACCAAGTTCAAAATTGTTCAGGTTTCTTTCTATCGTACAGTGAGTGCTCTTTGAAGCAAACTGAATTTTTCTTTTCATTTCACTATTTATCTCATCCCCAAATATTTTTTCTAAATTTGCAACTATCAGCAAAGACACTGGTAAGATATTGCTTCCCATAAAACATACTTCATATGCAGAACTGAATGTAAAGCAAAAAATCGGTAGAAATCAGAAAAAAATACAAATCGATGTCTACCATCTGATAATAGGGTCAAATAGCAAAACATTGAGGAAACAATAATATTTTCATCACAATTTATCAGATAACCTAAACATCAAAATTTGGATGTTGGGCCAAGAGTTTTACATTTAACGTACATATCCAGGATGAACTAAAGTATTTAAGTCTCATCAAATTGGAAGAGAGAGGGGCTCAGAACAATATTTATCACGTTTCTACTAAAACATAGGCTTTGGAATAATTTGTTCTTATTTGAGCATGTGCACCACCACACCTGGCTAAGAACTAACCATTTAAAGAGAATATACTGTAAGGTAAGGAGCCAAGATAAGTGAAAATTGGAAATGGTATACAGAAAGCACCAATGACCTAAAATGCCCAATAGAAAAATTAAAAAACATAAGTTGTAAAATTAATACTGATACATAAAATACGAGTCAGAAACATGCAGAAGAGATCTCTCTAAATGCAAGTAGAAAATCTTTCTGAAAAGAAGGATGGATGAGGTGATCTATATGGAAAAAAGCAGAAACCTAACATAAGAACACAGGCACTTTAGAAAAATGAATAAGTGTAATCACAATGAAAGCTATAAAACAAACATTTCCAAGATGATTAAGGAGCCTCCTTTTTAAGAAGCCATTTATTACTATATTTCCCCCAAAAAGCAATTGAGATCTTTAGAGGGCCTGAAAATATATCACACATACATTTTTACATAGTTGGATAAAAATATCATAATATATCAAGTAAAGATTTTTTTTATCAAATGAACAAGTACTGGATTAGTGATTTCTCAACAATATTTATATAAGAATATATGGAATATTTATATAAGAATGTTATCAGATCTTTAAATAACAAAGTTTATGACACATGAAATTAATATCCAGCCAAATTCTCTTTCATAAATTGAGGCAATGAAAATGTCTTTATAAATGCAAGAACCTAGAAAATCTAACATTTACATATGGTAATTGAAGAAAATGGAGAGTATGATAAAGGCAAACGGGTTATAAACTGTGAGTACTAACTCAGGATTGAGAAATGGACTATAACTGGGCAAGGGGATGTGGAATTTGGTCAAAGTACATTTGTAAATTGGAAGTAAAATTAGCTTAAATAATAAAATATAACTAACACATATATACTACTAAAATCCACAATAAGGACATAATTGTCTGTCTCAGAGTTTATTTTTAAAATCTGAGAAAAGCATAGGACAAAAAGATGTGAAGGTGATTGTGCAGACAAAGTGCTCAAAACTATTCTGTCATTTTTTTCTCTCTCAATAATATGATATAAATGAGTAGCGAGGTGAATGCTTGAAAACTCCTCAGTGATACGACTTAAACAAGCAGGTGTATCTACCCAAAACACTGAATATAGGAACATGGGTTATTTCACTGTATATTTCTTGCCTGGATTAGTATACTGTTTAAAGAGATCACACTTACGTGTCAGGAGCCTTTATGATAGTTCTTTGATCTCCAAAGCTTTAGGGGTGAAAAGATTTGGAAGCTGTTGTCAGTAATGGCAGAGAAAAAGCTGCCATCGTATTTGATATCCCTTTGATATTTGGCCTCTTTTTAGTTGTATGGATTCAGAAATCTTTTAGGGTCATGCAGTGATATACGTGGATAATACTTTTGTCTTAAAATCTAGATAAAAAGTATATTTTTAAAATTTATTATTGAATATCTTTAGTCCCAAATTATAAAAACCTAATATTATTTAAAATACAGTTTTTCTTGTATGCCTTGGTCTTTTAATGAGTATAGATGAAATAAAATAGTTATGTGTCAGAATTCCAGTTTCGTTACAATTCCAGACAAAAGGATTGGAGTACATAATTTTTGCTGAGTAAATTATGTAATATAAATAAAACATAACAATGTACTAATGAAATATCAATGTTATTGAAATATCAAATGTTTCCCCCTTAGTTTTATTTCTCTAATTCACTTAGAACTAATAAAAGTTGAATTAGAAGGCAAGATGAAATAAAGATTTTAAATTAATTTATCAGAATCATTGCTAAAGTGATAATTTCTTTGGATAAATTAATTAAACAGAGAAATAGAAAAGTAAATGAGGTGAAGGAAACTTTATCTGAAGGGTATTCTTTAATAATTTTATTTTCAGAAAGACTTGTTTTCTCCAAGAAATAATCTAACCTATTTTAAAATTTCTAGGTAAAGCATTATTTACTAGACTTAGTCTTAATAAGCACTAAGGCTTCAAACTTTAAAAGACACAAAAATGGAATTTATGCCTTTACTCTTAATAAATTGGACTGTCAGGAAAGAGGACAACATTCTATGTGTTCCAACAGGAAACAGACAACTCTTTGTTGAGAAGTATCATTTGCATAAAATGTAGTATCTGAATTTTCTTCTAGGTTCTTCTCAAAACTCAAATATATAACTGTGCCAATATACTTTTCATTTTCTAATTTCCTTTATACATTATTTCCACAAAAATTTGCGAACAACCCCCAACCAATTCAATATTTTCACTATTCTCATTGTCAATCAGATGATAAAAATCTCTTTTTTTTAACATCAGAAACAAGTGAACATTAGTTTATGTGCCTTTTTTCCTATGTGTATGTCAAGTCTTTTTCAGAACGAGGCTCCAGGTATCTCCAGATTGAATTATGTACCTGCACTAGATCAACTGCTGCCAGAGTCTTAGGAAGCCTTGTTCAAATGCTAGAGTTATTCATTCACCAACATTAAATCCTAGGAGAGAGGATGCAACAAAGCCGGACTCCTTCCTCCATGGAATGTGCTGATTTCAGAGGAGGTGGCAGCCAATGTAGAAAACACTGGAATTTTTCCTTGGAACTGGACTGCGATGAGACGTGCTTGCCATGAAAATAACCTACTGTCTTTTCTTTGACCCTTCCTTTCTAGTTTTTGAAGATTAAAGCAGGAAATAATTTTCTTCGAAGATACTTGATAAAAATTCCCCCCAAAACAAAAACACATGCTTCCACTTCCCTGATAAAAATTTACTGCAGTTTGGCACCTGAGTCTAGCTCAGTTGGTGGATGAGCTGATTGATGCATTCACCCTGATAGCCAGGTGAGCCCATCTCCTTGAGGAAGCCCATGCATTTTTGGTTGCATGACGGGCCACTGAGAGGTGAAAAGGGTGCAGGAACCATGAGATCTCCTGGAAATGCTTCTCCGAAAAGGCAGTTTCATGAATGAGGTCTTCCAGGCAAATGACACCAAACTTCCCCAAGTGCTCCTCAATCACTATGTTATTTGTTAGAGGAATGGTCTTCTTCTTGACCTTGGCTTGTCCACGTTTCAAAATGTATTTCAGATTTTGAAATCTTCAGGTCCATAAGGTTCCACTAAAAGCAGCATTTTTAGGTTCTGGGGGGTGACATTTACAAAGACACCACTAAAATTTTTCCTTAAGTGAAGTCTTGCAACGGGTTCTCTGCACCAGTAAACTCACGCCATCAATCCTTTCCAGCCTACAACAAAGGCCAAGGAATGTTTATCTGGCAATTCCAAGGTATGAGGTTTCACTTCTAGCCATCTGAGATGTACCTGGTCACATCTCTGCCTTCAGGAATCATGCAGGAATGATTCCAGTTGCTTAAACCTGAGCCCTTTTCCTTTCCTGTGCTCCTTTGCCAACATGCCTGCTTTGCCTAGGTGGCTATGAGGGCTTGATAAGCCTCCCTCTTTTTCAGGAGATTTCCTGGAGCCAAAGGGATTTTTCTTTGGTCTTGTTTCGCTGTCTTTCTTGTGTTGTGGCTCAAAAATCTTACACGTTATAAATTAACTACACATTTTAAAAATTGCATTATATAATACGTATATAAAATATAATATATATGTATACTGTAAAATATGGTAATAAAATGAACAGCTGCTAAGCCACCACTCCGCCTAAGAAATATCAAAATCCTGGCATTTACTTTTGCATTGCTGTCCATTAAATTCTTCTATCTAATCCAACAGGTGGTCACAATATGTTATTAAATTTTGTATTTGTCATTGCCTTTCTTTTAATTTTATACATTTATCACTCACATGTATGCATCCCATGCAATACAATGTTTAGTGTAGGTTATTTTTTAAACTTTATATAAACATTTTAGTATTTACATTAATTGCTTTTTCACGCAACATTAAATATAGTACAAGTGTCCAAGTTTTAGTGTTTTGCTATAGTTCGTTTTTTAAGCAATAAAAATTATATTGTCTAAATATTTCACATTTTATTCATCCATCTTCCTGTTGATAGACATGCAACATATTTCTTCTTAGTTTCTGCTTCTGTCAATATTATCACTCTGAATATTTGTGTACAGATCTGTTCTATACACACATGGATTCCCTAACATATATCCCTAGGAGACAAAATTCCTGTACAAGGTCATGCCACATTATTTTTAAATTTTTAAAGCAATACATACTCTTTAACCCTATCTTCTATAATGCATATTTTTCTCAGATTTTTTTTACATGAGTATTACAGTTTATTAAAAGAAACTGCAGGCAGGAAGAAATGTGAAGAGTCTCCCAGTCTGTCTAGGTCTCCCAAGCAGAAAACTGGGACTGTTACATCAATGCATGGATTGTATTTAATTCGATGAGTTTTTACTACTGTCTGTATCTATGCAATATCACCCAAAACAAGATGTAGATAGAATATTTCCATCACCTCAGAAAGTTTGCCTGTGTCCTTTTGAAGTTGATCCTTCTTTCCACCCACTGCAACTTTCTGATTTTTAATCCCTTAGAGTAATTTTGCCAAAAAGTTGCCCCTTATATAAAATATATATCATGTAGTTTATGTTATTTAGTATCTGGCTTCTTTTAACTTATTTTTTGACTTTTATCTATCATTACATCAATTAGTAGTTCCTTCCTTTCGTATTGCTAAGTATTCTTTCACTAAATAAATATGACAAAATATTTTGACAGATGCAGAAGGATTATTGATGTAAGGTAATTAACGTAATATCCCAGTTACTTGTGATGCTGAGGTGGGAGGATCACTTGCGCCCAAGATGTCAAGGCTGCAGGGGGCCACAGTTGTACTACTGCACTTCAGCCTGGGTTACAGAGCAAGACACTGTCTCATAAATAATAAAAAGACATTATAAGAGCTCCTATTATATAAATGTTCAACAAATTTGTTTTGTTATTTCTAACATTTTAATCAAAATAAGTGGTCCACATTTAGTAGTACCAAGGTAATATGTGGAGACTGGTAATTTTAGTTAATTTTAAGATGAGAAATTCTCTTCATTCATTGATTTTTTTGAAGTATCTATTATGGTTTAGGTGATGAGAAAATGTACATAAACAATAAATAATAATCTTATTAATTTTATAGTACTTGAATTTGAAGTATGGTATTTGCTGATAATAAAAATAAACTCTTGATGCTCCATTGATGAGAATTGTTTAATTCTCATCTCTTTTATATATTCTTAAGGATATATTGAAGGCTCATCTACATAAGTTAAGAACATTTAACTCCCTCTGGAATCATTGTGAAAATAAATGTCTTTGATTTCCTAATAGATATGTAATTCACAAAAATAAGAGAAAATAAATTTTAAATAAATTTGTATCTACAAATTGATTTGTATTTGTACTATCTGAGAACATAGCAATATTTCATAAATCAAATATCAATGATAAAAATATGTATTCCATATATAAAGCTTTAAAAGTAAGGTGTTGCATTGAGATTACTTTCTACACATACTCCCTTCAAAGATGCTTAATAATATTTCACACTTAAATGAAGACATACAAATGATACAGTTAACACACTCTCTCTCTCTCTTTCTCTCTCTCACACACACGTATATACATGTTCTTTTTAAAATTCAGAATACTAATAACAAATAAGTCCTTGAGGGGAAAAAAGTAAAAAAAAAAAAAAAGCTCTTTATATGCCAAATTAGTGAGAAAATGTTCAGCTATTTTTTTTCATCTTTTTTTCTTTTATACAGAGAAACTCAGGTATAAACTTCTAGCAGCATTTTGATCAGATTTAGAAAATAGTTGAAAGAGGAAGAACAAAGGGAGATGATAGAAATGGCAGAAAACTTAAGGCATCTTTGGATGAAAAAATAACCTGAATCAAGAAAATGTAATTTTTGATGGTGATTACACTTTGAAGAAAATAAAGTGGATTGAGGAGACAGATATGACTGGGCAGGAAATTAGATAGGGTGGACAAGATGGTCTCTCTAAAAGGGGCTATTGAGCTGATACTTGAATGATAAAAAGGAGCAGGCTATCCGAAGTTATGAGTCAAGTATTTTTCAGAAAGAGGAAAAGAAAAAATAATGGAAATAGGGATAACCCATTAGAGAAAATGTGAGAAGGCTTACATGGTTGGAACAAAACGAATAAGGGTAAGTTTCAGAAGAAGAGAATAAAGACAGGAAAATATAAGGTGGGAGGAGATAAAGAGTTTATACCTTATTTTGAGTAATGGGAAATAATTATTGGGTTTTATGCTGGATAATATCCGTGATTGAATTAGAATGTGAAGATAACTGCAGCTGTGTTGCAGGTCATCAATAGTTTTGGGAAAAAGAAAATGTTTTAGAACTGTTCGCAGGTTACTGGAGAGTTTATGTAAACGATGTTAGATACTTGAGTAGGATCCAGGCAGTACTGTTTTAAGAAATAGTCCAGTTTGGATACTTTCCAAAAGAATAAATAGCAAGATTACATAAGGTTACAATGACTGGAAGGATCAAGGAGAAAGCCTAGTGTTCTGGTCTGAGAAACTGGGTAAATTGAAGTAGTATTAACTATGTTGTATGAAACACACAAAAGCAATTTGTGAGTGGAGAAACACAAAATTCAAGGCCAAATATTGGAATTAATAAATTAATCTCAGTGATGAAAACTTTGTCAAGTTATGCTACTGACATTAAGTGATGATAAAGTGTGTCTGAGGAGAAAAAAATAAATAAATTCACCTATTGGGAAAGTGGTGTTTTAGAAGAGAAAAATGACAAGAACTGAAAACAGTTGTTCTCCATCATTTTGTGGTCTGGAGTAGACAGAAGAGCAAAGGTACAGAGTGTCATCAGCTGGTAATCCTTGAGGGATACTGAGAGAGTGTGGTAACATGGAAACCAATGCCAATATTTCTAGAATAAAAGTGTTAACTGTGTGAGTGCTGGTGGGAAAGTTGAATATGGGTAATAGACTTGAATAGACAATATGGTGGACATTGGTGACCCCATAATAAATTTCAGAGGTGTAGTGACAAGGATGAATGGAGGAGATTGAAGAGAATGTGCAGTGGATGAATGGAGAAATTGTTTCTGAGTCCTTTAAAAAAATTTATTTTAAAAGGGGACAATATTTACTTGGTAGTAGTCAGAGAAGTATCATGTTCAAGAATATGGGACCTATTATAGCAAGTGATATGTAAACAGTAATGTGTTTCCAGATTATTTTTCCAATCAAAAACAAGGTGGGAAACAACTTTCTAGTTCGCAGCAAAGCAATTAATGTAATTAATAGATTCTTATTATAATGAAATACATTTAAAAAGTCGGCATTCCAAGAGACAGTATTTTCAACAAATTTATTTTTATGCTTTTATTTTTAACAATAATAGTTAACATTAATCAAGTAACTGCATTATTTTATGTTTTGGCTGATGAGGTTCTTTGAATTTTTCAAAAGTCTATTAATTGAAGACTTCCCCTCAACTCCCTCCCCATGTTCTAGGAAGGATAGATAAGTATAGGGATGTACATATTTCATTGTTATTACATCTTGTCCTTGTCTGATCAAGTATTTCTTTTAAAGTACTGCTAAAACTTGTCTACATTTTATAATTGAGGGGAATGTCAGCAATTTCATCACATTAATGTCTTTTGTTATTAAATGTATTATACTGAGGTGTGTGATTTCTGTATCCTCTAATAGAAATATTTCTAATAGCAAATATTTATTTCTCTTTTTATAGAGTCAGAATCAAGATTTGTTTCCTCCACCTTGTTGAAACTTATGCAAATATCTCTCAAATAAATAAATTGGCCCAAACTTTGTGGAAGTTTGACTACTTCATAATTGTTTATGAAATACCTCTCTTTTCTACCAGACGCAGTAAAGAGTGTCACATAATAATGACGAGAAGGACCTCCGTCATGTAAGGCAGAAATTTTCTTACTTCTCTTGTATTTTGGTCTGTTTTGTGTTGCTATAAAGGAATACCTGTGGCTGGGTAATTTATAAAGAAAAAGGTTTATTTGGTTCACATCTCTAATAATCTATAAAATTGAATATTGACCATCTGCGTCTAGTGAGACGCCTTAGGCTTCTTCTATTACAGGTGTTACTGAGAAATAATTTTTAGGCAGCTAGAAAGGGTGAAAGTTTCCAGTGGAACTTTCCTTTAATAAAAAAGCAACTCCCAAACCATGTCTTCTCCATCAGAAAGGGGCTTGAATAACCAGACCTGAAAGCACTGATATGCAAATACCGGCAGCTAGAAGCCAGGTCCACCCAATATGGTGGCTCCCACCCTCTTTTCCTTGTCACCGGGTGTGCCAGGTGTCATGCCAGCCTCCAGATAAAACCACATGTGTGGGACGGCCAGTCTTTTTGCAGGCTGTGTAGAAGGCACACCTGGTCAAACCAATTCGCTAGTCCCTGTGTAAATCAATCACCACCTCCTCCAGCCTCTGTGCAAAACCAGTTGCATTCCACCAAAAATCAGAGACCCTCTTTTGAGTTTTCTCAACATGAGGACACCATTTCTCTTGCTTTTCTTCTCTTTCCATTAAACTTTCTGCTCCAAAACCCACTCCTCATGTGGGGGTATATGTCCTGAATCCTTTCTCAGCCAAGACCAAGAGCCAGGGTATATATACCCCAGACAACAGAGACACTTCACTTCCACTCAGGGCAGAAAGCAAAGAAAGCCAGTGTGTGCAGAGATCACATAAGAAAAGAAGAGCGAGAGCAGGGAAGCTCCAGGGTTTTTTTAAAAACAACCAGCTCTCAAGGGAATTAATACAGTGAGAACTCATTCACTCCCACCACCCAAAGAATGCTGTTAAACTACCCATAAGGGATCTGGCCCATAACCCAAATACCTCTCATTAGGCCCCACCTCCAACTTTGGGATTCAAATGTCAACATGAGGTTTTGAGGGAACAAACTTGCAAACCATAGCACCAAGTCACAAAACGCTACAGCGGAGATGGAGAATTGAAGATAGAGATTAGTCATGTGAGTGGACAGTTCTGGAGCCAATGAGTGAGAATAGGATCAAGGACATGAGTCAAAAAGCTGGTCTGAAATAGAAATAAGTACAGGCCATCTTTTGTAACTAATGAGAGGAGAGTTTATGGGTAGAGATACAGGTAAATATGGAAATTTGATGGTGAGAAGTTGAGGAAATTATCTTCTGAAAGTTTTTATTTACTCATGGACGTTTGAATAAATACCATAAACTCAGAGTAAGAAAAATACATAAAATAGGATGGTTGAAAAGAAGAACAAAGGTGAAATATTTATTTCAATTCGTGGAGAAAACAAAGCACATATACTAAGAAATATGGAAAGATTAGCATTGTATGGAGTGCCCGATTTCCACTTGGATTTTGCTTTATATGTGTAAAATGAGACCAATTGAGATTTTTGCATTTTTCTCAAGCTTCTCAGAGCCACCAGGTTGAGGCAAGAGGATTGAGTTAAACCAAGGTAGAAGTTGTAAAAAGAAGAGCGTAGTATTCAACACTGTATGCAAAGAAGTAATTCTGGAGGTGACATTTATTTGATTTTTAAATTTCTTGAAAATAGTTATTTAAAGGGAAAATATTTATTTAGCAAATAATTTTAAACTGCTTCTTGGTATCCAGTCAGACGGTTAATGATGGAAATGAATTTCAAGTTCTATATTTCAGAGGTGATCTTCTAAAAGTATGAATCTATGTTCTGCCTAGTTTCATGGTTACCTGTAAGAGATCTATTATTCTATCTCTAGTTATTAATACTAAAATTTTAAAATTGACCTTACATTGTAATTAAACTTTATAACTCATTTACCTTATATTGTAATTAGCTTGAGACTTCTGGAAACAATTATTTCTTGACATAGATATTCTAATCTAGTCATAGTTACCACATTTATTTAGATACACATGTACATTCTCTCCTGATACAATCACTATTAATATAAACTCATTGTTCTCTATTAGACCTTTCTCAATCATAGTATGAGAAATTCAGCTTTCAAAATTTTAGACACTTTTAAATACATAACCTTTTTAATGACTTTGGTTATGGATGATACAATTATGCTTTACCTGAAGTATCTGAAATGAACTTTGCTAATCATATGTATTTTAAGTTTCTTCATCCAAAGATCATATATTTCTCCATTGGGCTTTTTTTTGAAATCCAAGATGTCAAAACCAATACGTAAAACTATTCAATTTCCTTCTCTTTGACCAAACAGTTCATTCTTTTGAAGCATAATCTAACCAATATAGTAATTTCAACATCATGTCTCTAATTTCTAGAACAGTGTAAAATTATATAAATCAGATTCTCACATGTTACTAAATGATGCTTCCTACAGTGATCTCCTTTGGCTGTTAATGCCTCCCAACAAGTACCTTCCTGCAGATTTTACAATTTGTCAAAAAAATGAATAAACTCTTCTTCTAAGTGAGAAGTCAGCAAAATGCCCACATAACACGCAACTTTTGTTTTATTTTATTTTTGGTCACCATGAAAAATTTCAAAACGTTTCTCAAGAATGAACAGGAACTAACACTTTTTGAGCACTTATTGAATATTGTACTATCAAGACAATATTTTATGTACTATTTTGGGATTAAAAAAATAAAGTTTAAAAAAAATCAGACTGGTTATTTTAATAGAGGTGAATAGATGTTTACTATTTATACTCATACATGTCACTGATGTTCCTCTAATAGGTGAGAAAAGAGTGAGTTACCTTTTCATCTCTTCCAACTATTGCCTGGTTTTAGTTACATTCAAGCTTTCAAATTATTTTTCTTTTAATTCTATACTTTCCCTAAAGATATATAAATGTTATCTGAAGCACTGTTAGTCCAATATAAGTTACTCTGCCATTATTAGAACCAAAGCCTCTCCTAATACTTAAAATTTGTTTAGTTTTTATGTTATAAATTCACCTAAAAAACAAATAATGGAAAATTTTATATCAAAATAAAGTATTTAAGTTTAAGCTTCTTTATCTTAGTTATTTCTTAGAATAAAAGGTAGTTTGGGAAACAATTTTACAAATACAATATTGAAACAATGTTTTTGCTAGTGTTTTTCTAATTACTTTCATAGAAGGTATTCCATACGTAAAAACAATTAAAATAAAATTCATTTAATTTGTGATTTCCTAGATAATTTTACATAAGCCTATTTAATTTTTTCAACAGAAAAATGCTACTTCAAAATCTGACTAAATCTGAAAAGCATTGCAGATGTTAAGATATGATAACTTGATTATTATCATCAATATTTTAATGACATCTAACAGGAACATGTGCAAAAGACGAATGAATGTTCACCTGAAAAAGTATTGAATATTTTCTATGATCATAATTTCTATGATTATCATTGAATAATTAATTGAGCTACCCACTTGAATAAGTCATGTTGCTTCCTAGAAAATAAAACAAGGGGACGGGTGCGGTGGCTCACGCTTGCAACCCCAGCACTTTGGGAGGCTGAGGCAGGTGGATCATGAAGTCAGGAGTTCAAGACCAGCCTGGCCAAGATGGTGAAACCCCGCCTCTACTAAACATGCAAAAAAAAATTAGCCATGCATGGTGGCACACACTTGTAATCCCAGCTACTCCAGAGGCTGAGGCAGAGAATTGCTTAAACCTGGAGGAGTGGAGGTTGCAGTGAGCTGAGATCATGTCACTACACTCCAGCCTGGGTGACAGAGCGAGACTCCGTCTCAAAAAAAAAAAAAAAGAAAGAAAACAAGAAAAGATAAAACCCACCTTATCTGTTATTTTAATTAATTGCAATTTTGCAGAGGTGTCATCACTTCACTTCTTGATTAAGAAATTTCAAAGTGATATAAAAATTACCCAAACATTCTTTAGAATTTGTATATTGTATATAATAGATACACTGTAAATAATCTATTTCTACTTTTCTTGTCATTTCTACAGCAAGTTTATATTTTCTGGGTTCTTGATTCCGGTACATTTAAGTATTTTCATATAATTTAATCCAAAATACAGAAGAATGTATTTAATATTTTGGTACTTATCAAGTTACTAAACTTTAAGGGTTTTTCATTATTATATACAAGGTCACAGTATTATTGTGTCCTCAGTTTATGACATATTCCATCAACTTTTCTAAGTAAAGATTGATCTCCATCCTCTGCCTGCCATCTAGATTGTCAGATATATGGTTTTATTAGGATTGACCTGTCAACCATGAGATGTTGTCAGTCACAACCCTGGAAAATAAAAATAGTTTATATTTTTCCAGAGTTCTAAAATGTGCTCAGGCAAATCTTGTATCATGTATGCCCAATTATAACAGATTTCTCAATGACCATTCATTTTTTGTTCATGGCCAATACCCTTAAATTTAAACAAATATTTATAACACAGCAGGTATACATATCTTTGGTTAAATATAAAAAGACTTCCTCTAGAGTATCCCATGTAATGTAACACTTCAAATAAGTTATTCTATGTGATAAAAGTTATATTGTGAGAATAATTGCTCCTGTATGCTAGGATATATATACATTTTTTTTCTATTTTATTCCATTAGAAGTTTAAATCTTTGTAGAAATTATTGTTTGTGTTTGATGGAAAACCCTGTAGCTATACATCCAGTCTTAAAATGCATTGCCTTATTCCTACGATAATTAGTTACTATCTATTAGCATAATACATACAAATAATTATGCTAGATTTTATGAGACAAAAACAATTTAAAATGATTTTTAAAAGCATACTTCCTGTTTGTGGAATACATAATTTAATAAATAGATATTTCTCCAATGCTTCTTAAATCTTCTCTGGTGAAAATTGACCTTTACGATGTCTGTCTTATGTAACCAACAGCATCAAATAAAGGTATACTGGTATTTTTCATAGCCTAAAGACTGAAGCCTATCATCTTTTCCTACCTCCTTTTCGATTTTCTCATTCCTTTCTAATATCTTTAGCATGCTCATTCTTTCTATAGTTACCTATAAACAAAATCACATGCTTAATCTTAGTGTCTATTGCAGCTCCTCTTCATTTGCTTCTTTTACTAGCTAGGCAGACAGTGCCAGGTCCTCAATCTTCCACAATGCCCAAGCAAGCCTCGCCTCGGTTCTCTTCCCAACCCTACCTCCTGGTTAGGCTTCTGGAAAGAGTAATTCTAACCCAGCAAAAGAGCATGAGAAACTTTCAAATCACGTGTTTAGACAGTTCTTGCAAATGATTTAACATTTGCTGGAATTCTAGAAAAAATATAAAATACTTTGTATTTTTAAGGATATAGGATAGGGATTTACTGTCTTTCTTTTATGCTTTACTTGGTTTTATTGTTCTGACTGAAGTATGTACGTTGTGGCCAGGTATTGGCTAGGAGTCCTGTTTGAGGTGAGATTTAGGAGACGTAAAAGAGTTAGAGCATCATGAAAGAAGGTCATGCCTTTTTTTATTGTTTTGCTCTGTTTTTGTTTTTGTTTTTGTTTTTGTTTGTTTTTTTTGAGACAGAGTTTCACTCTTGTTGCCCACCTCCCGGGTTCAAGCGATTCTCCTGCCTCAGCCTCCCAAGTAGCTGGGATTACAGGTGCCTACCACCACACCTGGATAATTTTGTATTTTTAGTAGAGACGGGGTTTTGCCATGTTAGTCAGGCTCGTCTCGAACGCCTGACATCAGGTGATCTGCTCGCCTCGGCCTCCCGAAGTGCTGGGATTACAGGCACGAGTCACCATGCCTGGCCAGGTCATGGTATTATTGTTGACATGAGCAAAGAAGTAATGGCTGAGCAACCAGAGTTCACTCTGTCTTTATTGTCCAGAATTAGTATGCCTGGTTTCAAAAAATGTGAGATGGAATAATCATGATGTGGCCTCTATTTATTAATCCACTTTCTTATTTTGCTGTTTTTCATCAGCTTCCACCTTTTCTTACACATACACTTGCATTCTTGGATTATAGAATTGTTGATACTTCCCCATCATCGTGAAGCTTCACACGTCTCTAAACGTATGATTATTTTTGCCACTTAAACAAGATCCCTTATTCTTTCAGCTTAAGGATCTTCTGTGTATTCTGTCAACTCAGCTCAGAAATTATCCTCTCTATGAAAATTTGTTGCCACATTTTTTCACCTTAATATACACTTTCTATCATTTGCCCATAATTATAATATTACATGTATACTAGTGTTACATGTATACATGTAATTATATCTGTCTTATCAGGCTGTTATCACAGTATGAAAGGTTTTTGAAAGCAGAAATTGTATTTTATTCAGCAATGTATCAGAAACTAACAGATGTTTTACATAAGATGTTCAATAAATATTATTCAGTCAGCACAACTGGTTGACTAAATGCATATATGGAATGGCAGTTTTCAAACAAATACAGACTAGAGGACAAGAATGTTGACTTTAAAAATGACTGTTCTTCCTTTCCAAATGGAATATTGCCAAGATGGTACTCTCATACCCCTGAATTATGAATTTAATGTGTCTTTATTATTATATTTAATAAATAGTATCTATTATATATAATTTTATAAAATAAACATACTTTTAATATCATTCATTCAAAGAATATAGATGGAAAACATGGCTCTTCTCTGGTTGAGAACAATCTCTAACTATATAAAGGATACAGCCTGGTAGAGAGGACTGTAATAGAGACTCCTATAGCTTGCAAAATTAACAGTTATCTAGGTTATCTAGGTGACCTTAGAGTTTGAAAGACTGAAGAGGTACTAAGCATCAGTATGATTTAGCATCTTTAAAATAGTACTAGTGTTAAGAGATTCAAACTTTGTTCAACTCACACTTATGAGTGAGAACATGCAGCGTTTGGTTTTCTGTTGTTGTGTTAGTTTGCTGAGAATGATGGTTACTAGCTTCATCCATGTCCCTGCAAAGGACATGAACTCATCCTTTTTTATGGCTGCATAGTATTCCATGGTGTATAAGTACCACGTTTTCTTTATCCAGTCTATAATTGATGGGCATTTGGGTTGGTTCCAAGTCTTTGCTATTGTGAACAGTGTTGCAATAAACATACGTGTGCATGTGTCTTTATAGTAGGATGATTTATAATCCTTTGGGTATATACTTGGTAATGGGATTGTGGGTCAAATGATATTTCTAGTTCTAGATCTTTGAGGAATCGCCACACTGTTTTCCACAATGGTTGAACTAATTTACACTCCCACAAACTGTGTAAAAGCATTCATATTTCTCCACATCCTCTCCAGCATCTGTTGTTTCCTGACTTTTTAATGATCACCATCCTAAATGGCATGAGATAGTATCTCATTGTGGTTTTGATTTGCATTTTTCTAATGGCCAGTGAGCTTTTTTTCATATGTTTGTTGACTGCATAAATGTTTTCCTTTGAGAAGGGTTTGTTCATATCCTTGGCCCACTTTTTGACAGGGTTGTTTGTTTTTTTCTTGTAAATTTGTTGAAATTCTTCGTAGATTCTGGATATTAGCCCTTTGTCAGATGGATAGATTGCAAAAATTTTCTCCCATTCTGTATGTTGCCTGTTAACTCTGATGATAGTTTCTTTTGCCGTGCAGAAGCTCTTTAGTTTTAATTAGATCCCATTTGTCAATTTTGGCATTTGTTCCCATTGCTTTTGCTGTTTTAGTCAGGAACTCTTTGCCCAAGCCTATGTCCTGAATGATATTGCTTAGGTTTTCAGGAGTTCGAGACCAGCCTGGCCAACATAGTGAAACCCTATCTCTACTAAAAGTACGAAAGAAAAAAAAATAGGTGTGCATGGTGGCAGGTGCCTGTAATCCCAGCTACTCAGGAGGCTGAGGCAGGAGAATTGCTTGAACACAGGAGGCAGAGATTACAATGAGCAAAAGTTGCATCACTGCACACCAGCCTGGGCCACAGCATGAGACTCCATCTTAAAAAAAAAGAGAGAAAAAAAAGAAAAGAAAAGAAAAAAAAATGTGGAAAAAGATGCTGCATGTTTTGAAATAGGATGGTTGCTCTGATAAAGGGGAGTATGTGCCCTTCTACAAAGCACTGAGAGAAAAAAAAAGCAAAACATAATCTCTAAAAATATAAAACAAGAAGTTTTTGCATTAATCGAATCAAATCATGCTACTGGCAAAGCAAAACAAGACTGGGTCAGGATGCCTTATTGATAACTGGTTGATCAAAAGGAAAGAATTATCATTCATAATTTATCTTGATCTCAGTTTGCACTGTTTGATTATTCTTAACATTCCTAGTTCTTTATACTCATTTTGCTATAGGATTCTCTTCTCCCACAGTTTTGAATACTCCACTGTGTCTGTTAGCTTTGTGACCTTAACATTCCAGTATAGCTCTCCTTGCAAATTGCATTTATCTTTAGAAGTGTGAAACTAATTTTCTCTAGCCCTAGGCCATCAAAAGTCCTCCATATGTGGGACCAGCCTCTTCCACTGTTACCAGGGGAGAGGAGGAGAGAACACTGAAATATTTGGATTGTCCCAAAAAAAAGCTATGTTTCACGTACAACTTTATGTTTTTATATTTGGGGGAATTTTTTTCTCAAGTATTTTAAGACAGCAGGCAAAAAAAGAAATGTCAGATTTCAGGATACTTCTTTCATAACAAGATAGACAAACATTCTCTGTTGGATAACACTGCAAAAGAATTTATGTTTTTATATTTCTACCTAATTTTCTTCATATCTTGTTAGCTCCTGATATTTTGTTTACAGCTTAAAAAACTGTCAACTGTCAAGAGTTGACAACATACATCATTTGGAAGAATAAACCATTATATTGCCTTACAGGAAATATATGGTTATATTGGGGGAACCCACCCCCAATATTTCAACGTAGGTTCTTTCTATTTTCCATAAGTGTCAGTTGGCTGAGAAATAAAGAGAGACAGTACAAAGAGAGGAATTTTACAGCTGGGATGCCGGGGGTGACAGCCCATATCGGTAGGACCATGACGTCCGCCTGAGTCTCAGACCAGCAAGGTTTTATTAAGGGTTTCAAAAGGGGAGGGGATGTAAGAACAGGAAGTAGGTACAAAGATCACATGCTTCAAAGCACAAAAAGCAGAACCATTAATAAGGGTCTAACAAAGATCACATGCTTCTGAGGGAACAGGACAAAGGGCAAAAGCGGAACCACTGATAAGGGTCTATGTTCAGCGGTGCACGTATTGTCTTGATAAACATCTTTAACAACAGAAAGCAGGGTTTGAGAGCAGAGAACCGGTCTGACCACAAATTTACCAGGGCAGAGTTTTTCCCCACCCTAGGAAACCTGAGGGTTCTGCAGGAGACCAGGGTGTATCTCTGTCCTTATCTCAAAACTGCATAAGACAGACATTCCCAGAGCGGCTGTTTATAGACCTCCCCCAAGGAACACATTCCTTTCCCAGGATATTGATATTAATATTCCGTGCTAGGAAAAGAATTTAGCAATATCTTTCCTACTTGCACGTCCGTTTATAGGCTCTCTGCAAGAAGAAAAATATGGCTCTTTCTGCCTGACCCCGCAGGCAGCTTGTCCTTATGGTTGTCTTCCCTTGTTCCATAAAAATCGCTGTTATTCTGTTCTTTTTCAAATTGCATTGATTTCATATTGTTCAAACACACACGTTTTACAATCAATTTGTACAGTTAACACAATTATCACAGTCATCCCAAGTAGCTGGGACTACAGGCGCCCGCCACCACACCCAGCTAATCTTCTTTTTGTATTTTTAGTAGAGACGGGGTTTCACCGTGTTAGTCAGGATGGTCTCGATCTCCTGACCTGGTGATCCGACCACCTCGGCCTCCCAAAGTGCTGGGATTACAGGCTTGAGCCTATTAACATTTTTTATCAGTATAGTATGTTTGTTAAAATTGATGGAAAACATTGATACATTGTGTGTTATTAACTAAATTTCATAGTTCACTTTAGGGTTTACTCCTTGTGTTGTACAGTTCTATGGATTTTGACAAATGCACAATGTCAGGTAATACATACAGTGATTAAATTATGTAAACTATTGTATAGAATATTTTCATGGCCTTGAATGTGCCCTGTACTCCATTTATTCATGCCTTGAGCCCTCTCTTTCACAATCCTGCAACCACTGATTTTTTTTTTATTGTCTCCATAGTTTGCCTTATCAAGAATTTTGTGTGGTTGGAATCATACAGCATGTAGCCTTTCAAACTGGCTTATTTCACTTAGTAATATGCATGGAATGTTCTTCCTTTTTTTTGCAGCTTGTTAGTTCATTTGTTTTCACTGTCAAATAACAGCAGATTATATGGATATAACACAGTTTCTTTATATATTTATCTATTCATTACTTCCAGTGTGTTTCAGTTCTGATTAAATGTGATACAAACATTTGCAGGTAGATGTTGTGTGGACATAGGTTTTTAACTAATTTTGGTTAATATCTAAGAGTATGATTTGCTTAGTATCTAAGAGTATGATCATGTGGTAAGACTATGTTCAGCTTTGTAAGAAACCACTAGACTATCTTCCAAAGTGTCTATCCAACTTTGGGTTCTAACCAGCTATAAAAGAACATTGTTGTTGCTTTACGTCCTTGCCAGCATTTGATGTTCTCAGTGTTTTTGGATTTTAGTCATTCTAATAGATGCACGTTGGTTTCTCATTGTTTAATTTGTAATTCCTCAGTGATATATATTAGTGAGCATCTCTTCACATGTTTTTTTGCAACTGGTATGTCTTCTTTAGTCAGGTATATAGCAACTTCTTTTGTCCACTCTTTAGTTGGATTGTTTGTTTTCTTATTGTTAAGTTTTAAGAATTTTTGTATATTTTAAATACAAGTACGTTATCAGATATGTGCTTTGAAAATATATTTTTCAAGTTTGTGGCTTATCTTTAACTCATTTAGCAATGTTTTCCCCAGAACAGATGTTTTTAATTTTAATGAAATCCAGCTTATCAATTTTGTCTTTTATGGATTGTGCTTTTGCTGTCGCATATAAAAAGTTATCACCAAACTCAAGGTCACCCAGATTTTCTCCTGTATTAGCTTGCTGAAGTTGCATAGTTTTGTGCTTTTCATTTAGGTCTATGGTCCATTTTGAGTTTCTTCTGTGAAAGAGAATACCATTTTTCTGTAATTTATTTATGTTTTTACTGCTATCATATAATCTATAGAATAGGAACTAGTCCCAATTTTTAATTATATCCCAATACTAATATCTGGGATTAATTTTTATTAATAAATGAATGGGAGCACTAATAGCATGTCTCTGAGTCAATTTCATATGTATACTATTTATTCCTACTCAGTTATGGCATGCAGTTTTCACACTTTGCTTGAAGTGACAACAAATAGCTCAGTATTTCATACTTTATTCTGTTATGAGAAAGATGTCATAAAGAAAAATATTTAAAATACTATAAATAATTTAGCACCAAATATTTCAGCATAATATATCTATTTTATGCTTCTTTAAAAACAACAGGTAAAATAAATTATTCAACCAAAACCAAACAATAACAATTTAAATAGACCAGATATTTACAATAATGTCTCTAATGTGAACATCTCTTTAAGCTTTAACTTCAAATATTTGTAACATTTGTTTTCTATGTAATGTAAAAATGAAAATGAATTTCATAAATGGAGAATGTTGCAATAGTAAAAGTATTTAAGATATATATTTCTAATATTTTGAAGATAAAATGGAAATTCATGCAAAAGTGCACACATAAATTATGCCCAGACCAGTTCAGCAACCATCACTACAGACTATCCAGATATATGTATCTTTGGACGTGACAAATTAGGCCGCACAGTTAAAGGATTAGCAATTTTGTATATTAGCAGTTCTTTTTATCTACGTGTAAGCTTAGTATTTTAATAAACAAATATAGAATTTAAACTATTAAAATAGAAATGCATTGCATTTTAATAATATCATGTAATTGGGTTCAGACAGTACTTTTCAGTTGTTTTGAGTAATTGAAATGGGTCTTACATAATTTGAAATGCCTCTGAATGAGGCAACAGAGACTACTTACAGGGATAATTCAACAGTATACGGCAGCCAAGGGATTGTGGAGTGATCCTGATTGGAATTGACTAGGATTACGATCTGTATGGAATAAAATGTAGGCGAGCAGCACTTGCATATATATATGCAACTAATACTGTAATAAAAAGAAAAAATAAGCCTAGCATGCTTATAAGATACTCTAAAAGGACATACATTTTAAAATAATTCAGAATGTTTCCATTAAGTAATTTGTATATCAGGTATATAATAATAAGAAAAACAGTTACTCAATTTTAGGTTTTATTTTAAACTGTTACATACTAAGTATTCATACTCAATGTAAAGTGATATCATTATTAAAAGTTAAGAAAATACATTTTAAGATATACTTTTAAAACAAAATAGACTTTCTTCTGAAACTAGTTGTATGCATTTAAACTTTTTGGGGCAAAGTCATGTAGTAACATAACAGTAACAGAAATTAACTTGGTTTTTTTGTTTTGTTTTGTTTGTTTGTTTGTTTGTTTTCTGAGATGGGATCTTGCTCTGTTGCCAGGCTGGAGTGCAGTGGTGTGATCTCGGGTCACTGCAATCTCTGCCTCCTGGGTTCAAGCAATTCTCCTATCTCAGCCTCCCAAGTAGCTAGGACTACAGGCACGTGTCACCACACCCAGCTAATTTTTGCGTTTTTAGTAGAGATAAGGTTTCACCATGTTGGCCAGGATGGTCTTGATCTCTTGACCTTGGGATCCGCCCACCTCAGCCTTCCAAAGTGCTGAGATTAGAGGTGTGAGTCACTGCGCCCGGCCATAAATTAACTTGTTTAAGCATGGTGCATATTCTTCATTTTGAGGAAAGGTTCATGATGTTTATGTACAATTTTTATTTGCAATTAAGGTGTAAGAGTTAACATGTGTGGTGTGTATGTGCCTCTCTGTGTATGGGGGTGTGTGTGTGTGTATATGTGTCTGGTCTTTGGAAAATCATAAACTTTTAATTTGAGAATAAACAATCTTAAGAAAATACTGAAATATATAATATCCAGAAAATAACAGCACATGATTTATTAATGCAATGTCAGTACTTTGTTGATATATTGAACTGAATTTTATTGACATATTCAAGCAAAGACTAAGGAACTATTTATTTAATTTTATAAGGGGAATTTCAAAGCTGCTCAGAAGGCAAGAGTATAAGATAATTTAGGTACTCAGAAAGGTATTATTTTGAGATGTATTTATTGTTTAGATGTTGCTTTTTAGAGTTATGTTTTATACATGAAAGTCATTCAATATATGTATTTATTTTTATACTACATCAATATTGAAAAGTTTATTATTTCACAGGGCAATTCCTCCTCTTCGAATTTTTTACAGGTATGAAAGTATGTTTACTTATAGTGTGTGAGAACTGAATATGTACAAATGTCTGTTGATAGTGAAGTGATTAAATATATTATGACATTTCAGTATTTTGGAATAGTATTTCACTATTAAAAATGGGTTAGGCCTCCAGGTACTGGTCTGGAGCGAAGTAATATTTTGTTAAATTAAAAAGAGTAACAGACAAAAATGTGCATAGTATGATTATCTTTAGGAATAAAAGATTGCACAAAAACACATGCACATTTACATATGTATATAAATGCATTAAAAAGAACACTGGAAATGAATGCTTTGGCAACAACATCATGTCAAATTTTATTTCAGAGTAGCCAGTGCATACTTTGTAAACATTTACAGTGTTTTATTTATTTATTTTTTCTTTTATTGTTTATTATTAGAATACCAAAACATGTACATGGTTTAAAGAATAACAGATTTTCAGAAATAAAAGGGGTCATGTGTAAATCTAGACCACAAATCATCTATGTTTTGCCATAATAATCACAGCAATCAGATAACCGTGCTTTTGAGGGACGAAGGTTCTTATGAGAAGAACTCTAAGATAAATACAGAAAAAGCCTTTCAGATTTGTATACCACTTGTCCCAATTATTTCATGTGAGTTGGAGTATTCTTCATTTTTCTTTCAAATATAAATCACTCACGTATTTGAGGAAAGCAAAAATTCTCAAAGTTTTTGCAGTGCGTTCATAAACTGTCACTCCCATTCCCCACAACCAGTGTAAACACACACACTATAATTCTTCAGATTGAACATCTTAAAACGTTCCCCTAAAATGTGTTTTGAGTCCCTGGTTTACACTAGCAACTCTACTTTCCAACTTTAAAATCTCTCTTCATGTGTCTCAGTAAAAACTGAGAGCCACTCTTAGGTATAGTCTTGTCTAGGGCAGCCTGAGGAACCATCACGACCTCCCCCCAGCTACCCTTACTGCCCTGAAGGGAAATGTAATTATAAAACTGCAGTACTGTTAGGATTTTACAACTAACCCCTCTTAAGTTTGATGTAATTGATGCTCTTAAGCTTTGCCTTCCTGTCCTGTACTGTGGGGTTCAGTGTAAAGATCTGGTTTTAATTTGGAGACACATAGTAATTTCTATCAAATGTGGAGTTGGTGGATGTGGCTTTGTTGAGCCCTAAAGAATTGTTTCTGAGATGTCCTCACATCTTCATCTTCCTGGGCAATTTTATTCTCAATTCATCATTATCTTTTACCTTTAACCAAGTAATTAAGACAAATTAAAATAAAACTCCATATATCCTATAATATGATCCAGGGACATTGTCTCCCTCCTCCACATTAAATTAGTTGTTTTTAAATAATTCCTATAAATTCAATTAGCTATGCTGAATTTGTATTTTCTTTAAGTTCTTTTCTTTGAAAATAACCAAACTCTCTCATAATAGACAATGTTTATGTGATTATAGGGAAAGAATATGTGTGGAATTATATAGGGGGTGAGCTGTGGTAGCCAATAGCCACATGTAGATATTGAGTGCTTGAAATATGACCAGTCCAAATTGTAATGAAAGTAGTACACATTTAGTTTTGAAGAAAAAAAGTAATGTTAAATTATCTCTATTAATAAATGTTATTATAATTACACATTGATTTGATGATCTGTGGGGAAAATGCGTTAAATAAAATGTTATTAAAATAAATGTCACCTGTTTTCATTTGCTTTCTTTAATATAGCTACTAAAAAAATAAAATTGCATATAGGTCTTACATTATATTTCTAGTTTAAAGCTGCCATTATGGGGATAACATTTTCAAAGTTCATGGAGCATTCATACAAATCATGAACCCTGGAAGATTTAAGGCAGTTCTAGACCAATAAGTAACTGCATCAGTTAATAAATCTTTCCCCTAATGTTCCACTATTAATATGACTCAGCTCATCACCATCTATCTACTTCTCTTTGTCATGCTGCTATAAACTGTCTCTTACATCATCTTTCCCTTCCCTTCTAGTTTCTACATTCTTATAGCATTTTTCTCACTTTTTTTTTATTGCATAAGCAAAATCATTACGTCTCTTTATCAACACCTTACCTTATTGCCAATTTTTAAATATTTAATTTTTTTTAAAAAGTATGTTTGTAAGAAGGGAAACATCTGCTTGATACAGCAATGTCATCTAAGCAGGGAGAAATCAAAAGTGGTTTGCCACTCCGTACATTGCAATTTCATGAGTAATGTGGCAAACTTGTTTAACTTCTTAGTTATAGCTAGTAGAATTGTATATTTCATATTTTTACACACAAGCTGTGAAATTTAGATACTCTACATTTACATGCATTGTATTATTCAAATATGATAATGAGCTACATCTAAAACTTTTGACCATTCACACCACTGTTATGTAACATATTAATTACATCAAAACGGTATGGTCTAAAAATAGCATGTATTATATCCCAGTTTCTGAGAAAGCTTACCAGGTTTCCGAGGTTGCTTCCTTGGATGCCTCTGACTCCAGGTGTTTCATGACATTATAGTCAAGCTGTCAGCCAGAGCTGAAGTCCCATCTGAAGGCTTAAACGAAGGTGGATTCCATTACAAGTTATTTTTATTGTTATTGTCAAAATTCTGTTCAGGTCTCTGGACTGATGGTCTGAATTTCTCATTGCCTATAGGCCAGAGGCTCTCTCTATACCATGCTGTAAAGGACTCTCCACAGGGCAACTTATAACATGGCAGCCAGCTTACCTAAAAGCAAAAGACAAAGAGCTGCCAAGATGCAACAGCAATCTTTTTATTACTTAATATTGGAAAGGATATCTCATTATTTCTGCGGTATTCTAAATCAGTAGAAACTTAAGTTTGTTAAGTCATCCCTCTGTTTAAAATAATCTAATGACATTTCATTGCACCTTGATTAAATTTACAATTTTTTAGACTGGCTGTATTTCCAAAAGTACCATACCTCTATAATTGGCACATTGACCTCACCTTTTTTTGATGGTGTGAGTTGTTTTTTTTTTTTTTTTTGATAAGGAGTCTCACTCTGTCACCCAGCTTGGAGATTTGGAGATGGTGTGATGTCTTTATCCATTTGCGTTGCTATAAGAGAAAACCTGAGATTGGGTAATTTATAAAGCACAAAATTTTATTATTTTAGTCTGGAGGCTGGGAGTTCATTTCAAAGCACTAGCAGGCTTGGTATCTGGTGAAAGCCCAGTCTCTGCTTCTAATATGGTATATTGAGGGCAGCATTGTCCAGACAGAAAGAACATTTTGTCTTCATATGGAGAAAGGTGGAAGGACAAGAAGGAGCAAACTCCTTCTGTCCAGCTCTCTTTTACAAGCGTACCTAATTCCATTGATAAGGATGGAACCCTCACGTCTCAATCACCCCTCAGAGGCCATACCTTCTAAAACCCTTGCCTTGGGGATTAAGTTTCTAATACGAACTCTGGAAGGGACAAAATCATTCAAACCATAGCACCTGACAATGCCTGTTTTGGCTTGATGTATGATATTTCCATCAACTCTTCTCTTGTTTTAAGAATGTTTCTTCTGCCCCGTCTTCAGATAGCTGATTCCTTCCTGTCATGTAGACAGTATACATAAAATTAATTCCTCAGCGAGGCCTTCTTCTTTGTCGCATCTGAAGTAGCTAAGGTGGTATCTACTGCATCACTGTCTTAATTATCTATATAGTATTTATTGCCATGAGATATTTTCTTCTCTCTTTTTATATTTTATATTTATGATTTATCTAAGTAGTGCATATCAAATTTTTCCAAGATAAGAGACTGACATTATTAATTAAATCTATATTTCCAAATCCAAGAAATCTGATCATTACATATGCGCTAATGAAACATGAGAAGCATTCTTAGAATGCTGAGAAAAAGAAAACAAATACATAAAACCAAAGAGCAGTAAGATGACAGATTAATAAGTATAAGGGCAGAGAAGTGCTGTTTGTTGAATCAAATAAATGTCACCATTTCATTTCATTTTACTTCAATTTCTGCTTTTGGTGGATATTACAACAACACTGGCTTTGGAGGCAGGCAGATAGAGATTGCAATGATTTTCAGCAGCATCAGGGTAGTATAAAGTCTATTGGTTTCCTGCCCAGTAGCATCAGTACTATTTCACCAGAGGCAATAAATGTAGCAGAGTATCCAGAATATTAGAGACAAATACAAGTCATGTATTTGGACCAAGGTATAGATGAAGTCCTCCTAATTTTACACTTCGCATGTCCCCTTTCTATTTTTGCTTTGCCAGTTCTTCCAACATTCACACGAGCAATGACCAGCAATAAATACAGATAAAGAACACAAATAGTCCAGGCGCGGTGGCTCACGCCTATAATCCCAGAACTTTGGAAGGCCGAGGCGGGTGGATCACGAGGTCAGGAGATCTATACCATCCCGGCTAATACAGTGAAACCCCGTCTCTACTAAAAATACAACAAATTAGCCAGGCGTGGTGGCGGGCGCCTGTAATCCCAGCTACTTGGGAGGCTGAGGCAAGAGAATGGCGTGAACCTGAGAGGCGGAGCTTGCAGTGAGCCGAGATCTCGCCCCTGCACTCCAGCCTGGACGACAGAGCAAGACTCCGTCTCAAAAAAGAAAGAAAGAAAGAAAAAAAAACCCCACAAATAATGGAATTGCTTATGTAAATTTCAAAAGAATACATTCAAAGCTGTGAGAACTGATGTAGTAGAGGAAAATATTTCTGAGCTTAAGGTCAATAAGTGCAGCTAGGAAGACTTGCTATACGCCAAATTTAAGGTGGGTATATGCGTTTGAAGGATTGCCATCCCACAGATCTGGTCTGCCTGATAGATAATTAAACCACATTTTATTTTCAACACATTTATTTTTTATTCAAAAATAATTAATGATTGATTACTATTTGCAAATAAAGAAATATAAAGATTTTAAGACTAGTAAGACTAGCATACTTCTTGTTCTTATAGATTCTGATTTTAAGGAGAAAAATGAACTATTCACACATGGGAGTGATAAAAACTAAATTCACTTTTTTCCACTGTCACGACAAATTTTTTTCTGGCAATCTTAGTTTGAGATATTAAGGATGATTAAAACATTGAATTCAGATGAGAATCCTACTAATGGTATGCCAACTTTGTCATCATTCACTGCGGAAGACTTTGCAGGTTGTTACCTTACTCTCCTGGACTTGTTTTGCTTTTATATTTTTAAAAAATAAGAATATTTGAAGTGGGGTACACTGTTTGAAAATAGGAATTAAATTAAAAGCGTGTTTTTTGCAATCTAAAGTTCTTCAAATCAAAAGGTTGTTTACCTGTATGAACACAATAGCATGCTGACAGAGAACCTCAATGAACAACCATTTGTTAAGAACAGAGGAAATATCAGATGCATTGTATGCATGTAATTGTACATGACAATTTAAAGTGCCTCATAAAAACATGTGTTACTGATTTCCTGGTAAACATTCTAAACTTCAGATATCGGAGGATGAATTAATTCCCACCTCAGTATGACAGTGTTAGTGTTCCTTAATTGCTGGCTTTCTTTATGCCAGACATATTTCAAAGCTCTTTTCCACACACATTAATGTATGAACAGAACCAGCACCATAATTTCTGAGATCAACCACAAAATGAAAATGCAAGACTTTTTTCAAATATTATTAAGAATATCAAGGTGGCAACAGCAGAGCAGTAAATCATGAGACCTTTCCGAAGATACGAAGATACAAAGATACGTTAAGAATTTGTTCATGATCCCAAAGCTACTAAGTAGAAAAGCTGAGATCTGAACTCAGGTAATTTTCAACTGCAGCCTGTAATTATATTTTCTATGCTATAATGTTTCTTCTCACCACATCACAGAAGACCTAAGTAAAAATGAATTTACTTCTATGATGCATAACCTATCAGAAAAAGTCTTGAACTATAATAAACATGTAAATCATTTCTTTTCTTTTCTTTTTTCTTTCTTTCTTTCTTTTTTTTTTTTTTTTTGGGGGGGACGGAACTTCTCTCGTGTTACCCAGGCTGGAGTGCAATGGCATGATCTCGGCTCACCGCAACATCTGCCTCCCTGGTTCAAGTGACTCTCCAGCTTCAGCCTCCCGAGTAGCTGGGATTCCAGGCATGCGCCACCATGCTTGGCTAATTTTTGTATTTTTAGTAGAGAAAGGGTTTCTCCATGTTAGTCAGGCTGGTCTCGAACTCCCGACCTCAGGTGATCCGCCGACCTCGGCCTCCCAAAGTGCTGGGGTTACAGGCGTGAGCCACCGCGCCCGGCCAATGATTTCTACTTTTTAAACATACATTTAATAGTCTAATGCTATCAGTTTCAATATCCTTTTACAGTAGTTTTGTATATGCAAGTTATTCTTTATTCTCCTCCAAACCACAGTGCTTCTGGTTAACATATTCTGACTCAAGTTTAGCACACTCTGTTTCTCCTTCAAATCTAGATGAGAAGTAATAGTGAAAATCACACTATATTTTTAGTGGAAACAATAAAAACTCTTTTCCTAAAAATTTATATTGAATTATTTATTGAAAGCTAATAATTTTACATTAGAAAATACATAAAATACCGTTTGATAATGAATAATACATTTTATTATTGATATACAGAATATTAAGTACCTATGTTTTCATACAGGATTTATTTATTTTTATTTAATACTTTAACATTTTGGTATAATTATATATATTATAAATATAATAAGACTATATTATATAATAAATATATATTTATATCTTTACTATATATTGATTATATGTATGATATATAATAAATATATATTATTATATGTATCTAATCTCTATATAATTATAATAGATAATATATATCATAATGTATAATTAATATAATAGATTGTACATATGTCATATATATTTATATAATATATATTTATGCCAAATTGCTTGTGTTAAATGAAACTTAAAATGTTACCTTTTGAACATTATTTAATCTACTATAATATTTTTATTAATATTTCTTTAAAAATCAATGTCATGTATTTTAGCAGTGTGGGGTATTATATTCTAAACAAAAATATAAAATCACAAAAATTGTGATTTTACAGTGCTAATAAGAATATTTTAGCAACTTTTTAAATTCATTGACAAATTGCTAAAATATGTATATGTGTATGTATAATAGGAGATTTAAGGTTTACAGAAAAATTGAATTAAAACACAAAAATAATAAATATAAATTTTATTTTTCAACATGGTCTCTATCACGTTCAAGACAGTTTTATAAGTGATGATACCAATCAGTCCATCCCTAAAGACCAGAGAGTCCTGGGAAATTAACCAGATCAGTGCAGTTTTTATCTGAAGAAAAATTGATGCCCTTTATAGATTTTGTAAGATTAGGAAACAAAAATAAGTCAAAAGGAACTACGTCAAGACAGTAAACTCAACGCCTAATGACTTTCCATCAGAACTCTTACAAAATTCCCTTGTTTGATGAGAGGAATGAGCAGGAGCATTGTTTTGGCATAGAAGAACTCTCTGGTGAAGTCTTCCAGGGTGTTTTTCTGCTAAAGCTTTGGCAAAATTTCCCAGAACACTCTCACAACAAGCAAATGTTATCATCCTTTGGTCCTCCAGAAAGACAACAAGCAAAATGCCTTGAGCATCTCACAAAACTGTTGCCATCACCTTTGTACTTGACTAATAATCTGATTTTGTTATGACTAATACCACCTCTTGGTAGCTGTTGCTTTGATTGTGCTTCTTTATCAGAATCATACTGTTAAAGCCATCTGTTGGTAGAACTCTTTGAAGACATGCTTCAGGATTTTGATCCCACTTGTTTGCAATTTCCATTGAATGCTTTGCTCTTGTCTTCAGCTGATCTGGGCATAACAGTTTTGGCACCTATCAAGTGGAAATTTTGCTCAGTTTTAATGTTTAGGTCACAATTCTGTAAATTGAACCAGTTAAGATGGCTGTAGTGTTGGCTATCATTTCTGTTGTTAATCATTGGTCCTCTTCATATGGGCAAGAAGAAAATTAATTTTTTTCTTACAAATTGTTGTAGATGGTCTGTAATGGTGGGTTTTATCTTCAACATCATCTTGGCCCTTCTTAAAAATGAGTTCACTTGCAAACTGCTGATTTATATAGGACATTAACCCCATAAACTTTCCACAAAGCATCAATAATTTCATCGTTTTTTCACCCAAGCATCACCATAAATTTGATGTTTGTTCTTGCTTCCACTTTAGGAGAATTCATGTTGCTCTGATGGCGGCTCTTTTCAAACTGATGCTTTATTCTTTTTAGTACCTCAAATTGGACCCTGTTAAGGTATGTTACAACAAGTTAGTGTAAGTTTATTTTGGTGCAAACAAATTTTGAAATTCATGCATAGTCTTTTTCATAATATGTGTTTTTCATGAACTTTTTAAAGACCTCTTATGTACGTGTGTGTGTATAAAATTAGTTTTAATTAGTTCAACATGTTATTTAATTAGCTATTGAGTACAATAAAATTTTGTCTGTAGAAAATACTCTTGTTCCAATAAATTATTTTTGTACTTGATTCTTATGTTAAAAAAAGATAATTAGTATTGTGTCTCATATGAACTTATATTGACATAAGTTGTTTTTATAATTAGTACCAGCATACTGAAATTGATTTATGAATTAAAATTAATCTTTGGTCTCTTTTCTTTAAAAATAATACAAGAAAGATAGAAACAATGAGACTCAGAATGAATGAAGGTAAAAGAGAGAGAGAGTGAGAGAAGAGAGTAAGAAAGAAAGCAAGTCCTGGTGTGAAAATATACTTGTGTGTTTTATCCAAAGATGAAATAGCTAACTGAACTGTCCACAATAAAAAAGAATATTATGATTTATTTTTATTTTTGAAGAAGGAAAAATTAATAAATATTTTATCCAATGCTGCTATGAATCAAATATACTCCCAGATTATTTAAATGTGCTACATTAAAAATATGTTGCCTTTAAATAAGTGTAGTGATTCATATGTTTCACTGAGAAACATAACCAAATTGGTCAAATATTAGTAAACCGCACCGCTGTCAATAGGCCCAAAGCAGAGTTTGATTATAAAATGATTTTTGTATACACCACAGCACATGAACATGCTAATGTGGTTTAACCAACGATTTACTTTTGCAAATAATAGGAAATAGAATCGTTGGTCCAATATTCATGATACAAGTTAAAATATAATTTATTTTTAAAAAGGGTTGTGTAAGACATCCTCAGTTAACTTGATTTTTCTTGACTTCATTGACAAATTGCTAATTTCTTCAAATCACTTATATCTATTAATTGTATCTATTTAATTTCACTGTACTAAATTCAGTGTTTGGAAATTATATGATTAGACTTCTTTTCAGAAATTAACTGTGATTCATAATAAAACCAGTATGATTAAATGAAAAATTACTATTTTAAAGTGTTAAGGTTGTTTTAATAACTTTCTGAATAAAGTCTTATTTTATTTAGCATGCACTTTGACCTTTCAGACTGTATTAGTCTGTTTTCACACTGCTATGAAGACCTACCTGAGGCTGTGTAATTTATAAAGAAAAGAGGTTTAATTGACTCACAGTTCTACATGGCTGCAGAGGCCTCAGGAAACGCAATCATGGCAGAAAGGAAAGGGGAAGCAAGGCATGTCTTACATGATGACAGAAGAGAGACAGCATGAAGGGGGAAGTGCCACACACTTTCGAACAACCAGATCTTGTGAGAACTCACTCACTATCACGAGAACAGCAGAGGGACATCCACTCCCATGTTTCAATCACCTCCCACCAGGCCCCTCTCCTGACACATGGGGATTTTTACAATTGGAGATGAGATTGGTGGGTGCGGGGGGAGGACACAGAGTCAAATAGAATGACCAACCCAGCTGGAATTGCCCATAAAAAAATAGTTTTTAGAAGAATCTCGTGAGGTTTGCATAGATTTTATGTGGGTTTACTCGATTTGGAGAAAAATCTTGCCTACAGATATTTCTAAAATAATACCTTCTCTATTTTGGGTTATTTCTGCTGGAGGTACAAGGGACAGTTCCCAAAAGCTTCCTACAGGTCCTCTAGTTTTACTAGTATTAGTGAGAAGATCTGAGGCACACACATAATCTCCTGTGAATGGATTCTCTGGCCTTTTGATCACTGAGCAGCTTAAGTTTGTATAGGAATACACTTACTTTTCCTGCACCACTCTTTTGTAAATTGTCTCTTAATTTTAATCTGGTTAGACTGGGCATTTTCTAAATCAAGTCCTCATTTTATTTTACTTAATGATTATTTTCTCAATTTATCTCTCCCCTCATGCATTTTACTATAAGTAGCAAGAAGAAACCAGACGACATCTTCAACACTTTGCATGGAAATCATCTCAGCTAAATAGCAACATGCATCATTTCACAGGGGTGTTCAATCTTTTGGCTTCCATGGGCTAAACTGAATGAAGAATCATTGTCTTGGGCCACACGTAAAATACACTAACAGTAATTATAGCTGATGAGCTAAAAATATATCACAAAAAACTCGTAATATTTAAGAAAGTTTTACAAATTTGTGTTATAAATTCTATGCTTTCTGCTACTATGTAACAAGGATCTTTAATCATCCAATTTCCAATCGCAAGTTCTCATTTTCTTTTGAACCTTCAAAAGCAACATCTTCAACCCTCATATTTCTTGCATCAGTTTGTTCAAGGACACGTACACTTTTTATTATGCTCCTTAAAGTTCTTCTACTCTCCACTCACTGACCACTTCCAAAGACTCTCACATTTTAAGTTTCTGTTAAGATAGCATCCCACTTCCAGGTACCAAAACCTGTTTTTTCTTACTGTTGTGCAACAAATGACCACACATTTAGCAGCTTGCAGCCACTAATTCACTGTCTCACAGTTCTGTAGATGATAAGTTTCTTGGACTTGTCTGGCTTCTCTTAAGAACCACAGAAAGTTAAATTCAAATTGTTGGTTGGACTGGGCTCTTATCTGAAGGCTCTGGGCAATAATTCTTTTCCAAGCTCATTAAGGTTGCAGAAATAATCTATTTTCTTGTTTTTGCAAGTCTGAGGTACCTATTTCTTTGCTGGCTGTCAACTGGGGTATGCTTTCTACATATATAGGCTACCTGCATTTCTTCTCATGAGACCTCTATCTTCAAACCAAAAGTGGTCTGTGGAAATGTTCTTACACTTCCAACCTTTGTGACTTCTTCCGTCATTAGCAAGAGAAAATTCTGCTTTTAAAGGAGTCACATAATTAGACTCAGTGAGGACATCTACTTTCTTCCGTATTATGTAACAAAAACACAAGAGTAATACCACAAGGTGAAGTTCATTGGGACTGTCTTAACATTCTACCTAATACATCTAACAATTTAGAATTCAGTGATTTGAACTATGACCAGGCCTTGAGAAAAATCAAGGTTTTCACTATATTGAACTTAATTTTAAGGACAGCTCAACTTCATGACAGCTATCTATTTGAATAAATTACTGCAAAATTAAATTTATAATTAATTGGTTCACACTTACCAAGCTTCCGTTTCTCCACTACTTTGCCCTATCAGGTAATAAATACTACCACTTTTCTACCTCAATTACCTTGCTCAGCCACAAAACTATTTACAAAAACTAGTCCTTTTAGTTAGAACCTAGGTTATAGCAAATATTTAAAAGAGAAAATCATGACAGGCCTTGTCCTTGTCTTAAGATAAAGCTTATTTGTAAACTGGTGTAATTTTGATGTATTATTTGCTACCCCAAACTACTATATATATTAAAAACAAAACAAAAAACAAAACAAAACAAAACAGTTCTCATCTTGTGTGTGTTCTAGCAATATATTGTAGAAATGGCAGATATTAGTTGTATTGAGGCCAGACTACATCCATTAAAGAATTCCTACATTTCTTACAAACTGGTCAAATTCCATTACATTCAGGATCACCTTCCTACGCCTATGGAAGACTGGGGATAGCATGGGTGAAATCTGTTGTTTTACAATATTGTTTAAATTCTAATTCTTTTTCTTTCTTTTTTTTTTTTTTTTTTTTTTTTTTTGATGGAGTCTTGCTCTGTCTCCCAGGTTAAAGTGCAGTGGGGCGATCTCAGTTCACTGAAACCTCCGCCTCCTGGGTTCAAGCAATTATCCTGCCTCAGCCTCCTGAGTAGCTGATATTACAGATGCCCACCACCACGCCTGGCTAAGTTTTGTACTTTTAGTAGAGACGTGGTTTCACCATGTTGGTCAGGCTGGTCTCAAACTCTTGTCCTCGTGATCTGCCCGCCTCAGCCTCCCAAAGTGCTGGGATTACAGGCGTCAGCCACTACACCCGGCCTAATTTTTCTTTTTGTTGTATGTCACTGCAAAATTAACTCTTCTTTGTTTATTCATTAAATTGAGGGTTAATCGTAGAATGTCAAACATGCAACATATTTAAATGATCTTTTTCCTCATTTACAACCAATTTCAAGCATCCTTTTTGATATTATTGAAGAAATTAAGAACTCTGGCAGGGAATGAAATATTCATGCTATGGTTGATATTTCTTTGTACGTTTCTGTTTCTTTTTTTTTTTTTTTGTACCTGTAATTTTTTATTATTTTTCTTAAAAAGGGTTCCCAAGATCATGTAAGCTTCAGGCCCCCCAAAACCTGAAGCTGGCTCCACTTCTATGTATCCAGCCCCCTGTGATCCTGGCCTCCTAGTATCCATGCCTTGTGTTCGGACTGGACACATTTCTGTTTCTTATATCCTGATTCATGATTCTAATTAATAAATGGTATGATGGGCTATTTTCTGTGAATGAATTAAGGGAAGATTTTTCCTAGAAAGCAACTTTGCAACATGGTTAGAATATTGGAGGACACCCTGGGAAAGACACACTGTCTTAGTTTGTTTTCTGTTGCTTATGACAGAATATCTGACCCCTAATTTATAAGGAAAATTGATTTATTTATTACAGTATGGAGGCTGGGAATTCTAAGGTTGAGAAGCTATATTCTAATGTGAGGCTCTTCTTGCTGGTGGGGACTGTCTACAGAGTACCTAGGTGCCCCAGAGCATCACATAGTGAAGGGACTGAGCACACTGGCTCAGGTTGGTCTTCTTATTCCTATAAAGCCACGACTCCCACTCCTATGATAACCCATTTATCTATTATTGGATCAATCCACTCACAAGGGTGGAAACCTCATGAACTAATAACCTCTTAAAGGCCTCATCTCTCAACATTGCCATGTTGTGCATTCAATTTCAACATGAGCTATAGAAAGGACAGATATTCAAACTACAGCACACCCTGAGAAATTGAAACATCTTTTCACTTCTTGTTTTAGAGACCAGCCTTAGAGCTAACATCTAGAGTGAAAACACACATACACACAGGTAGATACCCACACAAACTCATACAACATATATCTCCTCATCACATTGAAATTTAAAAGCTAGAATAAAATGACCAGAAAAAAGGATAAAACTCAAAATATGAAGACCTGCATTCAAGTAGATTAAGAGACAAAGTTTTTTATTATTTGTGTTTTGCAAAGGAAAGAATAACATTTCATAATACTACAAAAAAACAAAGTTTTAAAATCTGTAACGAAACAAAGACTGAATTGCTCAGAAGCAATTCAAAAATGGACATACTTTTAAAATATCACATGGAAATGTTAGAAATGTTGAAAATAGTAGAAATTGATAGGGTCTAGTCTCCTGTGAAATTGAGTAATGCATATTCCCCAGCTTACAGAGAAGAATAAAATAGATCAATGCCAGTCAGAACCTAAAGCCTGAAGTGCTATCAGGCTAGGAGAATGAACAAAATATATGATGCCGTTGCTATGTGAACAAACTCCTCTTGAGTGCGGGAGAGTTTTTAACAAAAAATTCCACTAGAAGTACCGATGTATGAATAACTGTAGTCTTCACAGTAAAAGAAGATTATTAAATACTGTTATTCACCTGAAGTACTTTCTTTTCAATTTGTATTTTATAAGGGTTGCTACTTAAAGCCTTGTGACCTCTCAATTATAGTCAAGAAACTCAGCCACTTTGGGAAGTTAGTGGGTAATTTTCTTACATAAAATGGAAAAGTCAAAGTCAGAATACTTATTAGACGAGTAATTCATGCAAACTACTCTTCAGAGAACACGTTTCCTTTCTCACAAGAGTAATAATATAACTCAGAAATGTTCTTTATCACAATTTCTTCAAAAGACACAATTAAAAAAATGGAAATACAAGTCACTAGGTGTGATATAAGATTTATAAAGCATAAAACTGATAGACTGGTGTTTAATATGTATGTGTGTGTATGTATATGTATGTGCATATGTGTGTATATGTATATGTGTACATATGTATGCATGTATATGTGTGTGTATCTATATATAAAGATTTTTTATAAATCAAGAAAGACAGGTAAACTAAAACTGGATAAGATACTTGAAGAGATACTGGGCCAAAAATATGAAAAAATAATCAACTACATTAACAGTCATGTAAATGCACAGTCATAAAAAACAAGACATTGCTACTGACTCAATTGAATTATTATAAGGAAAAGACTGACAATGCTAAGTGTGTGTTTGTGAAGGTCTATAGGTCTTTCATGTACTATCAATGGGAGTCAAAATCTACCACTAGCTAAAATTCTTAATAATTTTCTAGGAATGTAAAACATGAGTAAATAACTCATGGAAATGTAAGTATTCATCAAAAGTTATGAATATAGTTTTATTCCACCATTATTCATAATTTAAAAAACAAATGTTCATCAACATTAAAATGGATACATAATGGTATAGAATCCTACACATCAAAGAAAACCAACTAACTAGAGATGTAAACAACATAAATGATTTTAGTCAACATAATGCCTAGCCAACAAAGTCAAATTCAAATGAATATACATTCTACAATTTATTTATATAAACTTCAAAAGCAGGCAAATTATATATAATGAACTAGAAGTCGTCACAAGGTTGTCTTGGAGAAAATGTAAGGGTGATCACTGTGAAAAGTTAAGAGGGAGGCTTCTGAGATGAAGGTCATATTATAATTCATGACCTGGATGAAGTTTACTTAGGTTCATTTTACATTAATGCATTGAAAGTCATGCTTATGATATTTGCACTTTTGTGTATGTAGGTTTTAATATTTTAAAATGTTATTGATTAGAAATATGTTCAAAGTAGGGCCGAGTGCAGTGGCTCACGCCTGTAATCCTAGCACTTTGGGAGGCCGAGGCAGGCAGATCACGAGGTCAGGAGATCAAGACCATCCTGGCTAACATGGTGAAACCTTGTCTCTACTAAAAATACAAAAAAAATTAGCTGGGCATGGTGGTGGGCACTTGTATTCCCAGCTACTCAGGAGGCTGAAGCAGGAGAATGGCATGAACCTGGGAGAAGGAGTTTGCAGTGAGCCGAGATTGCGCCACTGCACTCCAGTCTGGGCGACAGAGTCAGACTCCGTCTCAAAAAAAAAAAAAAAAGGAAAGAAAGAAATACGTTCAAAGTATGCTAACAGAACTCATAGTTACTTTTTAAATTTTCTCCTTGAAAAAAAATACAACCAATTATCCTCAAGAATATAATATGCCATAGATATTGCATATCTTACAAGCAAAGAAATGGGCACTAGAAATGTCCTTTAAATATTATCTAGAATATTCACTGAGATTTACCTATGAAGTAATTACTACGCTGTAAGTCAAAACACTAATGCAGGCTTCCAAACTTTATTTTTCTTCTTAGGTTAATCAACACATGTCACGAGAAGAGACAAAAATTTAGTAACTTTTAAATATTAGCTTGACAGGTGTTGCTATTCCAGTAAAAATTAGTCATTATTATAATTTTGTTAGTTTATATTTTGTGAGACTGTGTAACACAATATTTGAAAACATGAGGTTTTCAGATAGAGATGTACACTGTACTTGAGCCTTAGTGCTCGCTCTTAACAGTTATTTGCCTTCACCACCCTGTTTCTCATGTCTTTATTGGCAAAGAGCTCATTGTCATACTACTAATCTTATATGGTTCTCACGCAAGTAATGTAATTACGAAAATAAAGCACATCTCATCTCAAGATGCATGGCACATTGAAAATAATCATAAATATAATTGCATTAATTTAAAAATAATAATGTATAATTCATAATAAAATAGGAAATAAAACCACTAAATAGAATTATCAGTGGAAATCTACTTATTTCAAAATTGTACTATGCTATGTACAACTAGTTTCTACTTCTCTCTGAGTTGCTCAGATAGTTCATAGTTCAGATTCTACTTTTATATTCCATTGTATTAAATTCCCTTTTGCTTAATGAAACATGAAGTGCAGCTGAAACCTAAATTATAAAGTAATCAGTAACATACATAATTGCAAATAGCCAACCCTAGAAGAATGGGATTTTGAGGTTGGCTATGTAATCTCCTCTAGGTTTTAAAGGCAAAAGAATGAAGTTTAACATCTTTAACATTAGAGAATGAAACCTAAGTAGTCTAAGGTGCACAGTGGCAAAACTGTCATTTAAATAATCACCTGTAGTGACCTGGAATAAAATACCTACTGGCAGCATAACTATGGAGGAACAAATATTGACCAACATAGCATTTGTTCTGGGCACACAAAAGACAGAGGTTATAGAGTGAGGGGGATAAATGTTTCTCACAATACTGAAAAATTGAAGAAAGAAAACAACATTTTCAGTTCCCTGTTCAAGAAATATCTAAAGAGTCCATAAGTTTTTATCATCAAAAGTCATACAAAGACTTTGTGACCGGTGGATATGAATTATGATGTTGATTGAACTGACAGACTTCCAGATTTCTTCTGTCAAAGTTGTTCATTAGGAATATGGGAACCTGATAGCTGGAATAATGACGTTCAGAAGTATTTAGATAATCTTGAGAAGCAAAAGTTCGAAATTCATTGAGCCTTTCTAGTCAGCAAAGGTGGTTACTCTTTCACTGTCTGATGAAATTTGACTTGCATTAATTGGAAATCCATTCAGACCTCAATTTAAGTAGCTATCTTTTAAGGGACTGTCAATTTGCTTCATCCTTACCATTCCTGAATGGGTCTTGATCTGTAATCCTGTTAACATCCCAGGCTATCCCAGGGTGTCAGTTAAGAAGTTGAACTTGGGATGGCAAAAGTATTGCAAGGTTTTTAAATCTATACCTTCAAAACCGTGGGTAATTTGTGAGTTTGCTAAACTAAGAAGAAGGAAGGAAAAAGATGCTGAGTTCAAAGTATTTTATCTAGCAGTTAGGAATTTTCTCTTTGTCTCTTTCTCGCTTTCTCTCTCTGTCACATGTCTGAAGCAGACTCAATAATTTTATACTCAGCATGCGATTAAAACACTAGAAATTTCTGGTTATAGTCAAGAACTGTTCTGTTCAGTACAGTATTCATTCATTAGCCAAATATGACTGCCAAGCAATTGAAATGTGATTACTCCAAATCAATATGCGTTTTAAGTGTAAAATATACACCATATTTTGAAGGCTTAATACAAAATAAAAGTAAAATATCATTAGTGCATTTTATATTAATTATATGTTAAAGTGATATTTTATCTATATTAAATTAAATAAAATGTATTATTAAAATATTTTGCATTTTTTTAGTATAACTAAAAAATTTGTAAGACACATATGAATTTAACACTATATTTGTATTCAATACAGTATTTTTAGAAGAAAGGATCTGAAGACTTTAAAAGATTGGGGTATTCAAGTGGACTTATGTGTTTTTGGTTTACCCATGTTTTAACTATGTCTCCCTAGCAGTCCTGGAAGCCACTTCCTTAACCAGTACTTGAACAGTTCATTAGTGAAGAAAGAGCTAATATCCTTGGAAAAAGCTCAAATGATATATTATAGAATCCCTTAGTAAAGATGGGGAGTTGTAGCTATTGAGTTCTCAATGGGAATGATAGAATGAACCCAGTTTTACTAATCATTGACCAGTGCTTACAGTTATGACTATAGAGGACAGCAAGACAGAGTGGAGATTACTGTGGCATGAAGCTATTGGGCTGCCCTTCAGGATGCAGCACTTGTTCTAAATTAGTCACCGACAAATCATTTTCTTCCTCCCATATCCACAATGGAGAGGTCAGGTAACCAAAGAATAGATACAAGAGAGGCACACAAACTGTGGGTGTTGTTTATGAGTCTTAGTGTTTAATGCAAAAACGATTTCAGCAGGAGTGACCAAGACAGTCTCGACATTTCCTCAGTTAGACTAAACTTTGGAAAATCATCTTTCTGACTCTAGGCCCTGAACTCAATTTCCTTAAAGCATTTAGTTTGGAAAATACATAAGTTGTAATCTTTACTCCACAGCTTTGAAATGTAAATCTTTTTTAGGAGCCTTTACTGTTCTTTCTCGAGGACCTAGGAGTCATCATTTTGAACTGTAATCATCAAGGAAGATAGGATCTCTATCTTCTGTTTTCTATGGGAGCTTAAGAATGGGTTCCTTTGCTTCAAGTTGTGAAGCTGCTTCCTGTCATGAAGATACCAGAAAATTCACTTTTCCTTTAAGTCAAGCCAGTCAGTAAGCACAGATGGCCAGTAAGCCACTCACCTTAGCTTTTAAAAACTTTCATCTTTTTTTTTTTTTTAGTGAAGTTGAGCTTAGACTAAATTCTGGCCTCTCTCCCTTATTGGGATACTTTCGAATAATGTCTTTTTTTTTTTCTTTTTTTTTTTTCTTTTTTTTGCCTGTTTAACTTAGTCCTCTGTGATTTTTGCTTTGACAAAAAAATTTTACAATGCTTCCACTGTTCCAGAAGCCTACGTTGACTTTCAGCCATTATATACTCATCATATTATGGGACCAGTAGGCAAAAAGAAGAGAAATGCAGTGGAGACCGAGATGTTATTTTTCTTATACAAATTTGTTACCTTGTGAATGTAAGCACAGTTATGCCAGGAACTTGTCATGTATTCCATTGTACCTCACAGTATTGCTAGTCTAGCCGTAAAGTTAATGCAAGACCGTAGAAACCCAATGTAAGCAGGGTGACTGAAGACTGATTATCCCTAAATAAAGATTGGAGTCATGCTACAACATATCAAACACTGACTACCTAAGATGCATTTTGGCATTTAACTCAGAACATCTGAGGACAATGGAACACGCAAATAAGAAAAATGAATATGGAAAAAAGTAATGAAAGATAGTTGTTGCTAATTTTATGTACAGTCCAGTGACAAGATATGGAAATAAGAGCAATATTAACTACCAATATTTTCTCCTTTGCTTTGTGGATATTAGGTGCACATTCATCTCTCTTTTTTCTACAGTTAGTTTTTAGTTAAGTGTTGCCTTTGAGAGGCATTCAAAGGAGAAAGAAAAAGAGAAATTACATGTTTTCTTTCCTGTTTCTTGCCCTGGCAGGAGCTGTGGCGGGTATTTGTAGTTGACAGCAATCTCCAGGTGCCTTGGTGTTGAGTTCAGTAGATGCAGTGGGATTACAGACTTGAGCATATAATGGGCTACAGCAGCAGCAGCAAGAATTTGAACCCCTCACTCAGCATAGCTGTATGAGATTGTAGATGCTTGTTAACACGATTTTCATTTGGCTTGATGAGTCCTGCTGTGATATGTTTCTATAGCCAACATGTCTGCTATAATAAATATATATTCTGTATATCTAGAATGAATACAATGCAATGAGTGCTAATGTATTTGGAAGTGAGAATAATTCCTATAATATTCAAATTGAATGGACATATAAAACTGATAAAAGCTCCATATTTTATTATTTAAGTCTATCATATGTATTTTTGTTTCTTTTTGAGACTGGGTCTTGCCCGGTCAACCAGGCTAAAGTGTAGTGTCACAATCATGGGTCACTGCAGCCTCAACCTCGTGGGCTCAAGCAGTCCTTCTGTCTAAGCCTCCCAAATTGCTGGGATTATAGACGTGAGCTTCCAAGCGCAGCCTGTGATATTTATCTATAAAAAGCAGAAATGGAAAACAAATGTAAACAATCTCACAGAGAATTATAAGCCTATTTCACAAATAGATATTTTAATTTCATAAATAAAATACTACCAAACACAGCAACAGATCAGTAATAAAATCTGATAATATAATTTATGACAAAAATGTAGTCATGCCAAAATAATTGAAAAGTCTACAATATTTAATATAACTAATTAAATTAAATAACTCGAGACATCTTATTAGATTAATGGGATTGCTAAATTGCTCTTTTGGGAGTAAAATAATATTATTTGGGGAAAATGGTGATTTAATCACTTGGGAGAAAAGACGATACCTCAAAAGATTCAGTGTATGTAGAACTAAAAGAAAATATGAGCAAGTATAAGAAAAATATAAGTATAAAAAAGAGACACATTTTATAATGCTCTGAAGGAAGTGTGTGTGGGAATTCAATTTACACAGCACAATGGAAAGATTACTTGAGTCGTAGAAGATCATTACATAGATCCTCCTCAGGAATTATCCAAATCTCTTGACTCTGAAACACTGTAGAATAACCTGAGGTTCAAGCAAATTCTATCTTGTATTTCCGGATCAAATTTATATCTAGGCTATATATTTCTGTACACATCTCATGATGTGTCAGTTGAATTATCATTAGGTACATTTACCAGCTGCATATAAAATTCAGTCAAAACCCTTGAACTCTGTGGGAGTAGAAGAGTTCTAATGCTAAATTGATTTGGGCCATCCTTTAAACACATTGAATCTGGGAAAGTTTTTAGATTATTCTTTTAGATTGGTATAATTGTCCCGGGGTAGAAGTTCTTGTGTGGACGCATGTTATGTATATCATATAGGTGTAAGTGTATATGGACCGTGCATTGTTACACAATGTTTGGTTTAAACAAAAACCAAGAATGCTAAATATAGGAGGAATTGCAAAAAAATGGGATTCAAATATGTGTCTAAATATATATTTTCAACAATCTACTGGAAATAAAAATGAAATTCAAATCGGATATGCTTAGGCTGATCTAGATGCCCCACCTGCTTCAGGTGCCAAGACAAAATCCACTGAAGACCAGCCTCCCACGGTGCGATTGGTGATCATACAAACACTGCTTCTTCTTTAGAGGTTGCAATATATCAGAAACAAGCAATATTCTTAGAAAGTGCAGTGACAAAGAATGGGGATAAGTTTTAAATTGTGGTTCAACATGCAATAGTAGAGAAGTTTCACACCTGGAGGCAAAACAGACGAAAGAGATTGATAGAGTTTCTGAGACTGCCATTAGTAGTTAAATGTTGTCTCAAGGTTGCCAATGCCTCGCAGTTGTGGAAATTTGTTGGTAAAAATCAAATGAATGTTCTCTACTATGAAAAGACATAAGTCAATATTTTGACCATGAATGAACACTTAGGAGAAAAGGCACCTGGATGTGTGTTAGGTTAGACATAGTTTTCAACAAATAACACATTTTTTAAAGCACAGTGTTAAGGCATAATCACCATGAATAATTGAATACTGGAACAATTTGTATCGAATTTTATAACAGAAACTCAGCTTTTCTGAGAGTCTCCTTTAGTGTTAATGAAATTACTTTAGTATTAAGGAAAGTCCTATTGTAGTGAACAAATGGACTCCCTAATACCCCAAGCATGAAAGAAGGATATTTCATTAGAGAGCTTAAAAAAAAAGTAGCTGGCTTGTGAAGAGAAGAAAGTAAGCGTTAAGAATCAGAAGTGAGATAAAATGGATGTATTCCAGGTTCTAAAAGACAACTAGTATGTCTAAAGCTCAGTGAGGAAGAGGAAGCGTAGTAGGAAAGGGTTGTAAAGATAGAGGCCTGTGTACCACCGGCTTTAGGCTTTAGACATTGTTTGGAAATGACAGGAAGCAACTGAAGGATTTAAGAAATGCAGCTGAAATCTTCAGTCCATGAAGGTGAGTGTGAGGAATCAGGAGCTCAACAGATGAACATAGTGACAATGAGAAAACTGCAAAGCCAGCAGTATCAGTCTCCAAGAAGCTGATAGGTTTGGCAAGAGAAGAGACTGGAACTCAAAAAGTCCACACATTCAGTTGGTTTAAGGGTACAATTTATTGTTGAAAAGACTACAGGCAAAAAAACAAAACAAAAAAAAACTATGCCTTCAAGGGACAATCAGTTTTAAATTAAGATAAAGACACAAAGTCATCAGGAAGTTTGCAGAGAACAAAGTAGAAGGAGGAATAGAGCATTAGATCAAATCATAGGACATGCAGAAAACAGGCAGATAAGATTTGGATGAAGTGGCTGTGACACAGACTAGTGGGAGACATAATGGAATGTTGATCAACCAAGATGGAAACAGACCGATTGCTGTAGACCTACCATCATAGTTCCCCCTGAGGAGAAAGATACCTAATTCCTGTAGTTAATACCACATATGGGTTGGAGCAGCAGTACAGATGAAAGGTAATATTTTGTTAACTTAAAAAAATGTGATTTATTTTGAGACCAGCCTGACCAACATGAAGAAACCCCGTCTCTACTAAAAAATATAAAATTAGCTGGGTGTAGTGGTGTATGCCTGTCATCCCAGCTACTCAGGAGGCTGAGGCAGGAGAATCGCTTGAATCCGGGAGGCAGAGGTTGTGGTGAGCCAAGATCGTGCCATTGCACTCCAGCCTGGGCAACATGAGGGAAATTCTGTATGAAAAAAAAAAAAAAAAAAAAAAAAAAAAAGTGTGATTAATTTCGAAAATGAAACGAAACTTTTCTTTTTTTTTAAAATAAAGTATTACGGGCTGCAAGATGGCCATTCCATAAACTGGGAAGCACAACCTTCTGCTAAGACCAAACACAGGCGCTTTGATGGAGGAGGGTTTCAGGTAGGAGTTTATGCTGAATGAGTTGGCTAAATATACATATTTAATAGATGGTAGGAGGAGCTATGACTATACATGAACGTGGTCCTGACACATGTGTATTGAACAAACACACATGTAACATATACCCTATGTTCACTTCGGGGCAGAGACCTAACATTTAAATATATTACAATTAGGCCCTGTATCTCCAAAGACCTTGTCAGGACAAGAAGACGTGCAAGTTTGCAGCCTCTGTAAACCAGCTAGAACCAGTCCCTGGTTAGTGATTTTCTTATCAGAAGAAGGTTACTGAAATCAGTCTCTTGTCCAATCAAAGTTGTAGTTCCGGCTGGTGGAACAGGATGTCAGTTAGTCAGTGTCTATGAGCTGGATGAGTTGTAATTGTTTTAATATTGCTTATCTTGTGGCCAGTACTTGTTTAAGTGCTAGAAAAAAAGAAAACTTCCTGTGATTATTAGAATATACTTTGTTCGTTAAGTGTAGAGGTACGTGACTTAATCCTTGCTTGGCATAGGCTTAGGTCCTGTTTATTTGGTATCTCATTGCCACAGAGTCTGTTCTGTCAGTCTTAGGATCTCTATTTTAACATTAATGCTGGTCAGTTGTGCCTAAACTATAAAAGGCAGGAGTATAACTAGGCGGATCTGACCTCCCATCTCGTCATGGCTGGAAGTCAGGTTTAAGAGTTTGTCTGGGGTCCTGTTGGCCAAGAGGGTGTCTGTTCAGTTGACGGGGCAGAGGCTTAGGATTTTATTTTTAGTTTTACATATATGTATATAAATACAAATATATATTTATAATTGTGTGTGTGTGTATATATATATATATATATATATATTTGCATGCTCCTAGCCTATTATACTATCTAAAAATTACATTATCTCCATCAAAAAGTAAAAAAAAAAAGTTAAACTTACTACTCAGGTAAAATAGCAATTAATAGAATCTTTCCCGAAAATGCCATAGGGATGTCATGCAATAACTCCATCTTTTCCTCTCATTCCACTGATTGCCATGGCATATCATCATCACTTTGGCCTTAGGAGGTAGCCAATATAAAAATGAAAAACATTCACTCTTCTGTAACAAAAATGCTCGTTATATTTGTGTAATATAGGTCACCCAAACTAAAATAAAATAAGATGTCTTTAATATCATTACCTAAACTAAGATAAAACATTTTTTTAATTCTGTAACTTTTTACTTAAATTTCAGAGAGGTAGGGTGATGAGTCAGCCATGACCTCCTCATTACTCCTTTTTCCATCCTTTATACAGATATGAAATAAATTCTTATGTAAAGAGATGTTGAAATGCTCCAGGGAAACTGGCGCAAGATCCTTATGTTCAGGGAAGTGAACAAAATGTGGATCTACTTGAATCTTGCTGCCATTTTGTACCCTTCATGTAATTTTAAAAATCTATTTTCTGATCTATTTCACTTTGATTTTGTTATAATTATCAAATTTAGTTAGAATTTTATGAATAATGCCTTTGTTTAACCAAGTAAACTCCAAATAAAGGCAGTGTATCTCTGCTAAATAAGCCTCTCAAAAGCATATTATCCTTGAGCCATTGTTTCCTAAAAGCACTGAATAAAATTTTAACAAATGCCTCTGAAGTTGAAATAAATTACTTCTGATATGGAATTCTAAAAATAGCTTTGTAAGTGTCTTTCTTGACATGGCATCAAAGTAATCCTCATGTATCCTCATAAATAAATGTGCAATTTAAACAGAATGATTATAGCAAAACAAATTTCCACTGGGAGCTGCAGCAACACCAGAGTAGGAAAAGAAATGCTTAGTTATATCAATCATAAAGCAATGCCCACAGACACAATTACACTCACAACTGTTGCATCATATTTAAGGTAGCTTCACTTTAGTTGTGAACAAAATAGAAGCTAGGGTTAAAATTTGTCTCAATTCATGCTATGAACTTAATCTTCTCTCCTCTTATCGTAAACACTCTCTGAACTTAGAAAAGAGATGTTGATTTATGTTCAATCAAGGATTAATTATCACTTTAATTAAAGTGCCTTAATTAATGGAATTAATTGGAAATTTATGGTCTACCAGAAATCCCCCATGTTTCAAATCGTGAGCTGCCAAAATGTAATAGAAATAATTTTTTTTTTGCTGGAGGCCCTGCTACCCGAGGATTCCTTTAGTACTTTAGGATGCCTATCTGTCCAAAGCTAGTCTACGAAAGTAAGTAAGAAAAGACTCCACTGTGGGCTTAGATTCTCTCCTCAGAGTGCTCTCTTTTTTACTCTATCATCAATTCCTGTATTGAAACTAGAGGTATTCAGAGGTCCTTTATGTTTTAGTATGTAAGTAAAACTAAATGATCAACCACACCATAACATCTATTTGTAATAATAGCTTTAGGAAATTTTATGTATTTAATAGGTTAAGGCAGATCTTTGTCAGATTTTAGAGAATAATTTTTTCATTATATCTCTTTTCAGAAATTTCTAAAATAAATGACTAGTACATAAGGAAGTGTGAGTAATGTTATATTGTCATTGCTCTATTGCTAAGGTATGTCCTGTTTATGAAGAGGTTTTTAAATCATTTGTTATCTCACTAATGATTATTTACAACAATGGGTTTTGTACATATCTTTTAAACCTATGTATATATTCTCATCTACGTAGGTACTAATAGTATCATCCTTGCTTCCTATTATGACTTTCCAAATCATTGACTGTTTCTGGAAAATCTGCTCTATTTGAAAGCCGTTAGCTCCATTTGAAAAAGACACTTTACACTATGCTCCCCACGTATTTCTGACACGTGTCAACTTCTTTGTGACTACTCTTCTTAAATGAAGACTTTTATTCCTGAGTCAAATGCTCCATATTTTCTAATTCTGCATCATTCCTAGTGATTTTACACTGTTAAATATACACGGTAAATCATCCAATATCCTGGACTCTGCTTTTTGAGCTCATCATTATTATGATTACTCTCTGATTACTATAGTCTGTCATTAAGTTTTTCCTTCTACAAACCACTAACTTAACTTATTTTTTCTAAACTACTTGACTTCACTTTTTTTGGTCACTATTCATCAGCCTTCCTGTGTTCAGCACTCTTCTTGTCCAGACGTGATTCACTGCCTATCGCACGACTCACTCATCAGTCAGTGCCCTCAAATCACCTGTGCATTTTTCATTCCCTTTCCCCACATTGAAAAAAAAATGGATTTGTCACAACAAATGCCTCTCTATTCTGTATTTGAATTTATATTGGTTAGGGAAGATAACACAAGTGAAGAGACTGTTTCCTCTTTTATTTCAGGAGAAATTCTATTACTTTGTTTGCCATTTTCCAATTCATGATATTAAATTATTATACAAGCTTTTCTATCCCCTTACTTCCCATTCTCTATCCACTACATCTCAGAAGATATCATCTTCTCTAAGAAAAAAGATGAGCCTAGTCTTGCCCTCGTTTGTCTTCCCACACCCAAGACTACTGGATTAGTTTCCTTTTCCTGCTGCCTCAAACTGCCAAATACATAATGGCTTTAAGAATCATAAATTTATTGTTTTACAGTTTTGGACATCAGAATTTCAACAGTGGGCCTAAATGGAATAAAATTAAAATGTCAGCAGGACTTCATTCTTTCTGAGACTCTAGAGAAGAATCTGTTTCTTGTCTTTTTCAGTTTCTACAGGCTACTACATCTCTTGGTTTAAGGGCCCCTTCTAGCAAGGGGATCACTCTTACCTTTGCTTCCATCTTCATGTGTTCTTCTCTAATTTGGATTCTCCTGGCTCCCTGCAAGGACCATTGTGATCACATCTGTACCTATCTAAATAATGAAGGGTAATCTCCCATCTCAGAATCCTTAATTTGCTCACATCTGCAAAGTTCCTTTTGCCATCTAAGGTAATGCATTCACAGGTTTGAGGAATTAGAACATGAGCACCATTGAGGGGTGGGAAGGCATTATTCAGCCTACCATATCTACAAGACAACATGCATGTTTACCATCTCTCTTTCTTCCCTTCTATTATAATAGGGGGAAAAATTGTCCCTTTACCTATCAGAAAACAGTCACCCCACTTCCACTCTCTACTTTGGATCACATTTCCTCCAAATTTCAGACGGACATTGCTCCTTAATTTACTCTTATTTTCCTTGCAACAGCCATCACTATTTAACACAGAATTAGTTCATCAGTTACCAAATTTAATATAAAAATAATCCTTCCTTGATAAAACAGAAAATTTCAAAACAAAACTCTCTTGACCACACATCCCATTAGAGATACTGCCCCTATCATCTACTCTCTTTTCGAGCATTGTGTGTTCATGCTATTGTGCTTCTTTACTTCCCTTTCATTCAACTTTCCTCAAACTGACATACGTGCCCAACTTTTCTACTGATATTATTTATGTTACAATCAAGAAAACCCACCATTTGTTTAATGATACTAAATGGAAATAAACTAAATTCTCTTGTCTTACTTAGCCAAGTAGTACAAAATCAGCTTTCTTTGATTTTAAGAGCACTTCCTACTTGTTTTCATGTGAACTCACTGTCCACCCCGCCTTAATTTTGTTTTCCAGCTCCCTACTTTTCCACTTGATCCTATCAGCATTCTCCAGTGTTTTCTCCTTGACTCTATCCTATATCTGCACCATTTCCCTGACAATATTATCAGGACCCAAGGGTGAGGAATTTCCAGTTGTAATGTCTATCTTAACCACAGGTATTTTTATATGAGTCCTCCAGATTTTGGTATCAAACTTCTTGACATCTCTATTTGCCTGTCATCTATGTGCAAAACAATACAAAGACTTATAGAGACATACTTGCAAAGTTTTCAACACTACCACCATTATTATTTTTGTCAACGCAAACGTAATTTGCCTCCCAGACAGTTAATTTGCATCCTATCTGGCTTCCTTTCTTCTACTCTCCACCCTGCCTTCATACCAATCAATCACTTCTATCAATGGTCAGCAGAGTGATCCTTTTAAAGTTTAAGTTATGGCATGTTCCTTCTCCACTCAAAATTATTTGATGTCTTAATATGCCAGAGCAGACTTAAAATTTCTACATAGCCTATAAAACCTGACCATACATTCGCTGGTGTCGCATCTCATCTATTACTGAACCTATCATCACCAGAGGTTTAATGCAGGTCTCTTGGCCTCTTAGCTTTTGCTTGAACACCCTAGTCTTCCACTTGCTATTTATCTGCCTGAAATGTTATTCCCCCAGTGCTATAGTTTGAATGTTTGTATCCTCTCCAAAATTCGTGTTGAAACATAATTGCCAAAGAGATAATGTTAAGACGTGGGGCCCTTAACAGGTGATTGCATCATGAGAAATCTTCCCTTTTGAATGGTATTAAGGCTCATATAAAAAAGGCTTCCAAAATTTTGGGGCCCTTTCCCTTACGACCATGTAAGGACACAATACTCAACATGCTACTACGGAAACAGAGACCAGGGTTTCTCAAGACACCAAACTTGCCAGTGACTTAACCTTGGATTCCCCATTCTCCCAATCTATAAGAAATAAATGTTATTAAAAAATAAAATACATATACCATTTGGGAGACCGAGGCGGGTGGATCACCTGAGATCAGGAGTTTCAGACCAGCCTGGCCAACATGGTGAAACCCCATCTCTACTAAAAGTATAAAAATTAGTCAGACATGGTGGCAGGTGCCTGTATTCCAGCTACTCGGGAGGCTGAGGCAGGAGAATTGCTTGAACCAGGGAGGTGGAGGCTGCAGTGAGCTGAGATCACGCTATTGCACGCCAGCCTGGGCGACAAGAGCAAAATTCTGTCTGAAAAATAATTAAATAAATAAATAAATAAATAAATACAATATAATAAATAGGTAAATAAATAAATAAAGGTAACAGTCTCAGATATCTTGTATAGCAGCAAAAATAGAATAAGACACTCAGGTATCAACAAGCCTTGTTCTTTTAATTCCTTATCCCTTCTTTACTTTTTACTCCTTACTCTTTATTACCACTTGCTATATTAGCTGTTTTCCCATTTATTTTATGATACTTCCTGTAGAATTATGATCAGTGATGATAGAACTTCCTATCCTCAGTGGCCTGGCTTAACATATTTGGTGAATGAATAAATGTACTCATATCCCAAATCTCTGGCACCTATTACCTGTGTAACTGTTGATATGTTACTTAACAGGTCTAGGCTTAGTAATCTTACTTCTGAAATTCAAATGAAACTGGACCCTAGTATCATAGAATTCTAAGCAGGATTATGCAAGATAAACTATATAAACCATTTAGGCCAGTTAACCAATTTTAGCTCCCATGACTTTTTCCTATCATTCTGGTCTCCTATTCCAACTATGCTTAATATTATCCTTCTTTATCATTTATAATAGAGAGATATATTCTAATATATTCTACTTTCATTAGTGCAATTCTTCCAAAACCAATGCATCTGGTTCACTCATCTAGTTTCAGGAAATTTAGTATAATTATTAAGAATAACATACATGGTTTAAACAGTTATTACTTTTACCTCTCTCATTCACTCACTTTCGCCTTGCTTTACCTATAAAGCCTCTCATATATAGGACTTTATACACAAAACATATAAAAACATTGAAAAGGTACATCTTTATTTCTCTTTTTTTTTAGAATTTCATGATAGACGGTAACCAGACACTTCTAGTCTACCTTCAAAGTTTAAATTATTTCTCTTAAAATGATCTGTCACCTGAAGCTTCCAAATGTCCAATGTCTTCTTATGTCTTTAAAAGACTGCTTGAAAATGATAGATGAGTAGCAACTAAGATAATTCTTCTATTATAATGTGCATATTGCACAATCAACCACTTGAACTGATAGTATTCTCATTTGACAACTAATTTCATTCACGACACCACAATGTACTGTAAAGATTGATTACTTATATCCCAAATTTCTAGGAAAGAAAAAGATATTGTCAAATTAGATTTTTTTTCATAACATGACTCCTATCAAAAGTAAGCAGAGAAACATAACTAAAGATGCATGAAACAGCAAACAGCAAAAGTTTATCTGAAGTAAAACATAAAATAAAGCACATAATTAAAATAATGTATACAATTTACTATATGTATCAGGAGAAATAAATTCCATAAATCCTAAACCTGATGAAAATTTACCATTTTATTAAATATCCCACTCCATATTCTTAACTCATTTCAACTACAAATTAAAAGGCAATTTCAGTCTTAAATTATGGTTGCTGATACTTTAAGACAAGAATGATACTAATGATTAGTATAACAAGATTTCTGTACCGTCTTAGTCAAATAAGTGTACTACAAAGAGTCCCATAAGGGGTTGATAAAGTTGCTGGTTTTGTATCAAAGAAAAGTTGCAATTATTTGTTATCTTTAGTGCCACATTTTATGACAGTAAATGTTTCAGATAATGTTTACTGCTTCAAGCAAAATAATTAATTTACTTTAAAAATTTTGCACAGTAATATTTCCCAAATGTAAGTCATCCTGCTGAGTTTTTTAAATAGGGTAAAAAATTGAAGCTTTATGATAACTTTATGTTTCTTTGTTTCACATTAGTGCTGACTCTGGTTTAGAAATCTAGATGCCTCATTAGCAAGATAAAAAGAAACTAAGTTTTAATATTCCTATTTGTACCTAAATTTTGCATGAGGTGAAAAGTACATTGACCTCTTGGAATTCAACCCTTGGCCCAGGAAGAATATCAGGTTCTAAGTTTCTAGTTTTTATAATTGCCAATAAATCTGCTTTGTATGGGAACTTTCTTCTTATAATCCTCTACATTTAAAGCTCTGTGGTTCAGGAAAATCAAACCATGAAGAATTATTAATGAAGTAAGGATCAATATGTACATCCATGAATAAAAAATGTAAAATTGACTAAATCCACATTATTTATGTATTTTTCTGTACTTACATTTTTTTTAGCTCATTTCTAGATCATTGACATTAAGTTGGTGGCAGCCAGTTATGTGAGGTAGGCCTTTTTGTGTAATAATTGAAAGGGAATTTTGGTAGGTTTAGTAAGAGTTTAATGATGTTCTTGCCCCAATAGTGGAAATCTACATATGTTACTTGCCATAGCAAAAAAAAATTTACAGACGTGATTAATTTAAGAAATTTGACATAGAGAGATTATTTGAATGTCTGGACAAGTCCAAATGTAATCACAATAGTTCTTCAAAAAGGGAGGGAGGAAGGTTAGAGTCAAAATATTGAGATTTTTAATGTAATATTTGATGTAATATTTAGTGTTTTTTCAAGGTAAAAAAATAAGTATAATGATAGAGATTGAAAAGAAAGCGAGAGAGAGAGAGAGAGAGAGACGGAGAGACTTGAACATGCTAAATTTGGCTTTCAACGTGGAGGAAGGGCCCAAGAGCCAAGGAAAGCAAGTGATCTCCGGAAGCTAGAAAAGGCAGAGTTGGATTCTGCCCTGTAGTCCCCAGAAAGAACACAGCCCTGTTGGCCAAATTTTTTTTTTTTAGGATTTTTGAACTCCAGGATATGAAAAACATTAATTTGTATTATTTTAAATCACTATATTTGTGTTATTTTGTCATAGTAGCAATGGAAAACTAATACAGAAAATATGGGTGGATTAAATATGAAATAAATTATAATAGATAAATATGTTAGAAAATAACTTCACTTTTACATTACTGTATCAGATTATAGCATAAGTAATTGAATTAGTTGCTATAGATAATACTTATATCCCCTGAAAATCATATGTTAAAACCTAATTCTCCCCAAAGTGGTGGTGTTTACAGGTGAGGTCTTTGAGAGGTGATAAGATCATAAGGTCAGAGCCCTCATGTATGGAATTAGTGCCTTTATAAAGACTCCAGGAGCTTGACACAATAGCTCATGCCAATAATACTAGCATTTTGGGAGGCCAAGGCAGGAGGATCACTTGGGGCCAGGAGTTTAAGGCTGGCCTGGGCAACACAGTGAGACCTTCATCTCTACGCTTTTTGTGTTAATAGCCAGACATAATGGGACACATGTAGTCCAAGCTACTCAGGAGACCGAGGCAGGAGCATCGCTTGAGCTTGGAGCTTGAGGCTATCACCTAGGAGTCTGAGGGTGTCGCAAGCTATGATCTCACCACTGCACTCCATCCTGGTACTGGTGACAAAAGCAAGAAAGATATTGTCTCAAAAAAAAAAAAAAAAAGGAAAGAAAGAAAAAGAATAGAGAAGTGTTACTGATGGTATTTTAATGAAGCGGCAGGAAATGTGACCAGTATCAAGGCTTAGACTTTACCTCTCCAGAAACAATCATATATGAAATTTTCTCTAGATGTGAGAGAAGAGGGTGCACAATACTGAAAAAGTAGCTTCATTCACAATAATATGTTAAAATATATAAAATATATGTTAAAATGTTTACAGAAATTTTATTCCTTAAAAATCTCAAGTCAAAAAGATATTGTAAACAGTATTACGATGTAGATATATATATGTTCTGATATATATGTCTAAATATGTATTTTATATATGTACACATATATATCAGAATAAGTCTCTCAAGTCAGAGAAAAATGGTAAATGTGATTTGTGATATCTTAAGCAATCACAACTTCTCTCTCTATATATATATGTATGTATGTGTATGTATCAGGAGTATAGATACCATTTTAAAATAATTTTCTCTTAGATATCTAGAGGATAAAATAAGAAATCATATTCATGATATTGTAGTTTATTAATGAGTAAGGAATTTCATAATAAAATTCTATAGATCTTTTATAGAAGCAAATCAAGCAATTTAAAACTTCTTTGCATATTTCTATAAATAAAACGATTTCTGTAAATCGTTTTGATAATTTAGGACGTGATCATTTGTTTTCAAGACATTTCTGCTGTTCTGAAAATTTTTGCCATCAGGAACTTTAAGTCAGTTTTGGCTCCAGCTCTTGTGCCTTGGGGTGATAGACTGTGGGTAACCATCCAACTGCATCAGCAACATCTGGAGCCCAAATCTCCAACGAGAAAAAACAGCAGGGAGGACCAGCAGAAATTATGCCAGATGTGCTATAATTATCATATTTGTGAAATAAGTTGGTTTCATGTGCTTTATCAGTTTTAACACTTTTTAAATATCTGATAAATTTGGTGCTTCATTTAGGGTCTTTGATAGTATGAAAAATCTCTGTGAATTTAGTAACAAAAAGATAAATAATTTTACTATCACTTACTAGATTTGAAAGGAAAACCTGGTAAATAAATAGCGGATTGTTAGATACAGCTTAACTCAACACATGATCCAGAACCACTACTAAGACAGACTAATGGCACGGTCTTCTTGTTCCTTTGTTTTAAATCAATTGTTATTAGTGCCTATGACCAGAACAGGAGGGTAATTTTTATAACAAAGCACAGGAAAGATGATTCAATTTAATTCAATTTTCAAACTATTTAACAGTACTAGGTAAAATAATATAAAAAAGTAAATTAATGTGCCAGAATCCTCACAGAGTCTAGGAGCTAGAAATACTAAAATATACAAGAAAGAGTATAACACACCATGGCAGGCTCAGTACACTGCCTGGCCAACATGGGTTTACAAACCCCTCTTTTCCCATTGACTTTGTTCCAGGTCAACTTTGCTCACTCAGTAAAACTTAAGGTCTGTAGGGTCCAGCCCCACAGGGTTGGTGGTTTTCTTCCCCCGTGTGTGGAGACGAGAGATTGTAGAAATAAAGACACAAGACAAAGAGATAAAAGAAAAGACGGCTGGGTCCCAGGGACCACTACCACCAAGACGCGGAGACTGGTAGTGGCCTCGAATGCCAGGCTGCACTGATATTTATTGGACACAAGACAGGGTAAGGAGACAGGGTAAGGAGTTTGAACCATCTCCAATGATAGGTAAGGTCACGTGGGTCACATGTCCACTGGACAGGGGGCCCTTCCCTGCCTGGCAGCCAAGGCAGAGAGAGAGAGAGAAAAAAAAAAGAGAGAGAGCGAGAGCTTACAGCATTGTTTCTGCATATCAGAGACTTTTATTACTTTCACTAATTTTACTACTGCTATCTGTAAGGCAGAGCCAGGTATACAGGATGGAACATGAAAATGGACCAGGAGCGTGACCACTGAAGCGCAGCATCAAAGGGAGACTGATGTCAGGCCCTCCACAAGAGGTGAAGTAGAGTCTTCTCTAAACTCCCCCGGGGAAAAGGAGACTCCCTTTCCTGGTTCACTAAGTAGCAGGTGGTTTTCCTTGGCACTGAAGCTACCTCTAGACCACAGTCTGCTTGGCCACAGGTGTCTTCACAGACGCTGGCGTTACCACTAGACCAAGGAGCCCTCTGGTGGCCCTGCCCGGGCATAACAGAAGGCTCGCACTCTTGTCTTCTGCTCACTTCTCACTATGTCCCTTCAGCTCCTATCTCTGTATGTATGGTCTGGTTTTTCCTAGATTATACATGTAGAGCAAGGAATATTATACTATTGGAATAAGAAGTAATTGCTACAAGCTAATGATTAATGATATTCATATATAATCATGTCTATTATCTAGATCTGGTACAACTCTTGTTGTTTTATGTATTTTATTATACTGGAGCGGCTCGTGCCCTTGGTCTCTTGCCTCGGTACCTGGATGGCTTGCCGCCCACACAGGTGAAGTCTCCTGGGATGTTTTTGGTGAAATTTCTACTTTCTCACAAAAGTGAAAGGCAGAGAGTTTTGCCTTCTTACCTTTACCATTTTATTCTATCTAATATTTAGATTTGATGTTAAGGATTGTGATAGCTCTATGGTAACCATAAGGTGATGAATATAGGACGACAGTAAAACAAAATCCTGTATGATTTTTGTTATGCACAAATAGATGCCAGCATCCACCACCCTCTAGCCTTCTTGGTAAGTGGGTTAATAAATTTCTGCATAGTTGAAGCCCCTATTAATTATGGCTCCTGTTTCCTTCAGCACACTGCTTTTTCTGATGGTAAAGAAAATATAACTATCTTGTGGTCAAAAAGGGACTAAAATAATTTATTTAATTAGTGAGAATTTGTAAATTAATGAAATAACGTGGATATGTGTGTGCGTATTTCAGTAAATTTGTATATACACATGCACATATATACATATATTATATATGTAAATGTCAGTATATGATAAGTATTTTGAGAAAAACTTAATTGGATAAGGATATTGAGGTGTCACTTTGCATGAGGATTTTTCTGAGGGCATGACGTTAAAGTCACATGGATGAATGATATACTTATATTCTGTGCTTTTAAAATTAATTTTATTGTTCACTTTTAATCTATGGATCAGGAAATAAATCATAGCGGAAGGGCTGAACATTTTTCAAGAATAATGGAAGAAAATAGAAAACAGAAAATAGAAAATATGGTAAGAAGCAATATGATCTAAAAGCTATAAAAAAGTGATGACAGAAATATAGACATAAATATAAATAAGTAAATGTAAATATGACACACGTTCTTTGTTTACACCTGTTTATATTCAGTGATCTTAAATCAAATTTTCTGCCTTCCAAAATGATTTATTTGTAATAATCTATTTTTGACTAAAATGATTTAATAATATACATATTATAGAGTTTACGTGTTCCCCTGTCTAGGAGAAAAGATATAAATATTATAATTTTTATATTTTTTGAGTATACAATGAAATTATTCTTCATTGAATGTTGCTATTATTATTATTTTTTTTTTTTGAGACCGATTCTCACTCTGTTGCCAGGCTGGAGTGCAGTGGCATGATCTTGGCTCACTGCAACCTCTGCCTTCCAGGTTCAAGCAATTCTTCAGCCTCAGCCTCCTGAGTAGCTGGGATTACAGGTGTTCACCACCATGCCCGGCTAATTTTTGTATTTTTAGTAGAGACGGGATTTCACCATGTTGACCAGGGGGGTCTCGAACTCCTGACCTTAAGTAATCCGCCCACCTCCACCTATCAAAGTGCTGAGATTACAGGTGTGAGCCACCACATCTGGCCACAAATGTTACCATTCTTGAAAATAGAGCTACATATTACTTATAAGCACTTATTTTAAAAAATTCAAATAGATTATTTATCAGTAATTTGACACCTAATAATATAATTATCAAAATAGAACTTTGTAGTGTGCATCATAATTATCCAATATGTTTCATCATGGAGTCCTTTTAAATGTTGTTCAATAATTTTCCCTATTTGAAGGAATAAATCAGAGTTATGAAAACATCAGTCACCATAAGGTATGTATTTCTACTCTAGATATGACTTGTTTACTTACTTCTGTTCACTTTTGTTGAATATGCCACTTGATATGTGCATGCTGTGGTCTAGGGCTAACCTGTGAACCTCTGAGTTCATTTCTCTAAACTTTTTTTTTTCAGAAACTTTGTGCTCCATGACTGGGGTTCCCATAAGATATTTTTCAATAGGTCACTGCTTAGTGTTACCTTCTCTATATTTCTCCCTTATTCCGAGCAAAGTTTATTACATCTGCTCCTTAGCCTCTCGCATTTTGCTGAAAAATCAGTGAAAGAAATGATTTTTAAGATCTTGTATCTATTACATAGACCATATTGCATCTGTATTTCAGATGTTTCTGGAGAAAATGTATGTACCTAAAAAGTGGAAGAAATTTCAGTCAATACAGCAAACCAAATGCAGAATATTTTTTATGGCAAGACATCAATACACTTAAATGTACACTATATATGCAAAGTAACAGATTTTCTAGAAATAGTGAATAAAGAAATAGCAAATAAAAGTGTTATCTGAACCTCCCTTGACTGAATCACAGTTGGTGACTATATATTCACCTACAGTTAGTGATGCATTTCCAATGTAGTGTTCTTGAAAATAAACACTGGGCAGGCTAACAGTAATAAGAGCAAACCATTTTGAGGGCTTATTACAAACCACACATCGTGTTAAGTGCCCTACCTGGATTATCTCATTGACTCCTCAAAAGCACGCTACTTAGCACATGATATCTGTATTTTCAAAGTAGGAAAACTGAGGTGTATAGAATATAAGTGACTGAGATGAGGTCCAAATGCACTCGCTGTGATTCCAAAGGTCATACTCTTAACCTACATAACATATCCACATTCACATCTAGGTCACACAACATTGGCATAGAATTGAGCAGAAGGCTACATAAGGAAAACTCAACAGTTGGGGAAATGTGCATAGGGACAGTGAGAGAGGGAACTGGTTTGGTCAACCTACCAAAAAAAAAAAAAAAACACCTATAAGAAAGATTATTGATATTGGTTCACTGGTACTAGAAACTGCCAAATAAATAAACATGGTGATACACATGAACATAAAAGATGCCAAATTGCAACAAATTTACTTTGATTTGCTACTTGCTGACTTGGATTCCAGAAGTTGGGGTGGGATGGGGGTTATATGGAAGCACCATCACTTAATTTTTCCTGCAGTAGCTTGAAAGTTTTATTTGTCAGTGGGCATAAGAGAGTATATTATTCATATAATGGCTATTTCCAGTTTAAAGTGTCTGGTTTTATCACCATTATTTTATAACCAAGTCCTCAGCTAAGCATAGATGGATGTTGATAGTGCTTTTTTCCTTTCCTTATTACGCACTCTGAGTGCAATACACTGATGAATCAGGCTGAGCAATACCATGTCCTTTGAGCCAGTGTGAGGGGGACACAATTTTTTTTTTTTTTTTTTTTTTGAGACGGAGTCTCGCTCTGTTGCCCAGGCTGGAGTGCAGTGGCCGGATCTCAGCTCACTGCAAGCTCCGCCTCCCGGGTTTACGCCATTCTCCTGCCTCAGCCTCCCGAGTAGCTGGGACTACAGGCGCCCGCCACCTCGGCCAGCTAGTTTTTTGTACTTTTTAGTAGAGACGGGGTTTCACCGTGTTAGCCAGGATGGTCTCGATCTCCTGACCTCGTGATCCGCCGTCTCGGCCTCCCAAAGTGCTGGGATTACATTGGAACACAGGAATAAAATTTAAATAGAACACCATCTCTATTCCCTAGTGAATAAGTTTATATTCTTCCATGAAAACTGATAAATGTCAAAGTCCCCTTTGTTGATTGAAGAAAAAGAGCACTTTTTTTTTCTTCACTGTCTTGTCTTTTCAGTGTAAAAAAGAAGTTGGAGAGAGAACTTGACAAAACACAGATAGATGCTCTGAGTCTGGTTGCAGAATATAAACATTCAAAGACTAAACAGATGAAATAAGTTGATGAATCGTTGCTAATATGACATAGAGGCAGACAAACAAAGATGCTGTGAGCTCCCAAGCTGAGTTTTGGGATACAGAGAAGAACCAGGCCACTAAAGGACAACCCAGGATTTTGTATTTGGAATCCACAAAAAAATTACATAAACAACAGTGTTGAATTCCTAAAGTTTAGTATTTGTGGTACATTAAAACATACGCCACACACAAACACACAAAACCTTATTTTGTCAGAGTACCAAGTTGCTTTCTAACTCTAGGTTTGTTTTTTTGTCCACTATTTGTTTCAGCAATACTACAATGATTTGACTTACATCCATCTCTTTCTCAAGCTGCTATTACCTTGTCAAAAATCTTATGGAATAAGACATGTTCCTGATAATATTTATCACTATTTTGCTATTATCTGATAAAGCTTTCGTACTATTACCAGAAATATCATTCTAGAATATTATTGTTATCATTTTTATTTTTTGCACATTTTAGTGACCTCCAGTGACCTGGATAATCTTTGAAAAAGAAACAAATTCTAAAAGGTCCTATGACAATGATTACATTGTCATACTATTTCCAGCCTCTTTGACAACCTAACCTGGTACTGTAATTGCTCTGAGCATACCATAGATCTCCTCCAATTTATTCACTCTAATTCCTTTCTTTTTTCCATAAATATTTATTGAGCATCTACTACGTGGAAGGCATTGTCAAAATTGTTGTGACACAGTGAAAGAAAAAATCTTGCCATTTTGAAGTCTACAGTCCTGTGGGAGAAAGCAGGAGATAAATATGATAAATAAGTATATTACACTGTATATTAAAAGGTGAAAGGGCCGGGCGCAGTGGCTCACGCTTGTAATCCCAGCACTTTGAGAATCTGAGGTGGGCAGATCACGACATCAAGAGATAGAGATCATCCTGGCCAACATGGTGAAACCCCGTCTCTACTAAAAATACAAAAATTAGCTGGGTGTGGTGGCGTGTGCCTGTAATCCCAGCTACTTGGGAGGCTGAAGCAGGAGAATCACTTGAACCTGGGAAGTGGAGGTTGCGGTGAGCCGAGGTCATGCCACCGCACTCTAGCCTGGCAACAGAGCAAGACTCTGTCTCAAAAAAGAAAAAAAAAGTGAAAGGTGGTAGGAGTAAAAAAAATACTGAATAGGAGTGTATGCTGTTGTAGGAGGAGGGGCTTCAAGAATGCATTACATTGGGGAATATATATTTTTTCTATCAATAATTTTGTTCTACAACTAGAATTAATAGGCCTATCTTTTCCAAAGAGAATCTACATATAATATCCTGCATCTGCAGAAAATACTCTGAAAACTGCTTTCTCCCTGAAAACTGTGTTCCCAAATCTGAACACCTTTCCTCCCTAAAGCTGCGTTTGTAGCATTTAAAAATTGATGTTTAACAGTATCTCCCAAGGCTCTCTTATACATTATATTTTACATTTTTGCATTTCTTTTGGGAAAATCATTCACTCTCAGGGCTTCAGGAATCCTCATTGGGCAGATGACATTCACATTTATATACTCGCCAATGGCATTTATTTTGTGGGATCTGGCAGTAGCCTGCAATGCAATGGGGCTCTCTCTTTGTCCCCAGCGGATCGGCAGGTCGAGAAATACTAGACACACACAAGATAGTGAAAGCTGGGTCCAGGGGGTCACCGCATTCTGGTCCCGCGATGCCGCCAATGCACTGGTTATACCAGCATTTACTATTGAATTTTGGTGAGGGCGGACGTAGGTTAGTGAGGGATTTAGGGTCGTTTGATTATGAGGTGAGATGGTCACATGGGGATGAAGTAATTCTTTCACATAACGTCTGTATGCAGAAGTACAGTATACAGAGATACGAATTTACAATATAGTGTGTGCATCAGTAATTTCTAACAGAGCCTTAAAACAGAAACAGTCTTTCCACAACCTATGATTAGCAAGATATTAATCAGCAGTAGCAGTTGCAGCAAAAGCTAGTTACAAACAATCAATAGAAACAGGACGTGAAGCTAGACAACTGGTTAGACCAGAAATTCTCAGAAGGGAGTATGCCTTAATCCTGAAGAGGCCTAGAAGAGCCATGGCAAGATGAGGGCGTTTATATTCCTATCTTATCCATAGGAACTGGCACCCCTCATGCGTCCATTTATAGGCTCTCCACAAGGGTCGCATTCCATTCCCAGAGCTATGAACATCTGCTTTTCTGGGATAGGAGTCTTGGCGATGTGAAACCTCCCTGACTGCACGTCTGCTCATAGGCTCTCTGCAGGGGGAAGCAGATCACATGCTGTTGGCTCATTCTGGCAGCCCAACCTGGCATTGTCTTTCCACAATCCTGCATGCAGTTCTGTATTTACAATAATCAGGAGCATTTCATCTTTTCTTCTGTAGCAATAGTTTCAGGGGGTCTCCCTACACACTTCCTAGAATACTAGCTCATATACCTAACTAGCTACCAGAGTTACCCATCTGAATGTCTCAACAATACCTCAGTTTTTAAACTAAATTCTGATCTTTCCTGTGAAACTAGCCCCTGACCCCAAAAAATGAAAATTCTGGAATAGGTGCTATTCATTTTGAAGCCCAAGTCAGAAAACCAGAAGTCATTCTTGATCCATTCCTTTGTTTCACTAGCCACAGCCAATGTCTTAGATTTTTCTCTATTTCTATTACTAAACTCTTCATGCTCCTCTTGGCTGGTCTCTATGAATCTACTCTGGTACTCTGCAAACCATTTTACACATTAATACCAAATATATATACACACATATACATATGTATAGCTATGAAATACATACATATATGTATATACGAAATAAATATATGTATATATAAAATACATATATATAAACATCACATTCTACACTATATATACACATATACGTGTGTGTATATATATACATATGCTGGTCTCTATGAATCTACTGTAGTCCTCTCCAATCCATTTTACACATTAAGGACAAATATATATATATATGTGTGTGTGTATATATATATTTGCCTAAATCTGTGAATGTACATATAAAATACAATGATTATAAAAAATACATATATTACATGTAAATATATTTGGCCTTAATGTGTAAAATGGATTGGAGAGGACCAGAGTAGATTCATAGAGACCAGCATACACACACACACACACACACACACACACACGTATATGTTTAGATATACATAGTAAGGTGATTACTACAGTTAAGCAAATTAACATACTTATTATCTCATATAGTTTTCTTTTTTCTTTCTTTCCCTTTTACTTATTCTTTTATTATGCATATATTTGAAACTATATAACCATTTCCAACTTTAAGTAACTGGTAAGAGTACCTAAAATCTACTCACTTGGCAAATTACCAATAATAATATTGTACAGTATACAATACAGTATTAACTAGAGTCTTACTTTTTTTTTTACGGTAGCTCTCTAGACTTATCTAGCCAATATAACTGCAACTTTGTACTCTTTAACCTATATCTTCCCAGTTCTTCACCCACAGCTCCACCCAACCCACCCTAGCATCTGCTAGCCACCAATCCACTTTCTGTTTCAATCTATTCCTTTTCTTTTAAAGATTTCACATATTGAATCTGTGAAAGGTGATTATTCAAATTGGGCCATTCTTGTCATTCTAACTAAAACAGAGATGAGAAGTCAGGGGGGAAAAACACTCAGGGTGCAGAATATTGCTCTAAAAAATATAATTGACTGCAAGCCCTGAAGCTAAAACTGCCTGCTGTAACCCTAAACTAGTTTCGTCAAATGGCTCCTAAAAGATCTGCTGTAACTCTAAGACTAGTTTTGCCCACCACCATCACTTACCAGTCACAACTTGCCTCCTCCTCAGAACCTTACTAGCACCAGTGAATTTTCTCAAAGAGCAATATGTAATATTTATCCTTTTTATGACCTCTACCCTTCCTGTTCTTCGAACATATTGAAGACAACTCGGTTTGCGTGTATGCCCTGAATTGCAATTATTTTCTCCCAAATAAACTATTTTAATTTCAGAGATTTGTCTCTATAGCTTATTTGACTTTAATAAATAATAATAAAAATACTGAGACCCTGCAGTATGTCTTTCTGTGTCTCACTCCTTTCACTTATAATATCCTCTAGGTTTATTCATTTTGTAGCACAAAATGTTTTTTAAACTGATGATTTTATTCACTTGGTTAATATTTCTCTTAACTTTTTATCGCTCTTTGGAAAAAAAGCACAGTTCTTCAAGAGGTTTAAAGACCCACTAATGTAATCGCTGACTCCCTTTCTAACCTGGTTACAACTAATCTGCTCCTGGGTTTCGTGCCCGAACCTTCCTGACCTTGTTTCCGTTTCACCAATGTTCCATGTTTTCTCCTACCATTGACATTTTGCACATTATTTCCCTTCTTCCTGTATTATTCCATTCTCTTATAATCAGAACTTCCCTAATCAGTATTATGCTATCTTTACTCAAACGTCAGAATTTAGGACATATTCTGACTTGATCATTATATATTATATGCATATAACAAAATACTACAGGTACTCCATAAAGAGATACAAATTTTATTTATCACTAAAAATAAATACATTAAAAGACTTAAGAAAAGAATTTAGGATAGCTATAAATTCCAAGATACTATTCCTAATCTTCCATTCAAATACAGGGTATTTTTCTAACTTATTTTTCACAGAACCCATTTGTCTGCCTTTACAACACATCTCAATCTGTATTTCTACATTTATTGTTGTTTCTTTTTTTTTTTCCCAATGCTAGTGTACTCATCATACCAAAAGAACCATAGCAAGCAGGAACTATATATCTTTTTGCTCACCATTTTATTCCCAGTGTCTTGCCGTGTTCCTAGTACACAGTAGTGTTACTGACACACCAGGGATTCGGTGTCAGTCCTGCTGTTCGCCACACAAAAAGCCCATCACTGGCCAGGCGCGGTGGCTCATACCTGTAATCCCTGCACTTTGGGAGGCTGAGGCAGGCAGACCAGAGGTCAAGAGATGGAGACCATTCTGGCGAACGTGGTGAATCCCCGTCTCTACTAAAAACACAAAAATTAGCTGGGCATGGTGGCGAGTGCTTGTAGTCCCAGTCCCACCTACTCGGGAAGCTAAGACAGGAGAATCACTTGAACCCGTGAGGCAGAAGTTGCAGTGAGCTGAGATGACACCATTGCACTCCAGCCTGGCGACAGAGCGAGAGTCCATCAGGAGGGGGGAAAAAAAAAAGCCCATCACTGAGACATTGAGTATAGCCAAGTAAAAAAGCTTTTATTGGATGTTGCAGTCAGAGATGACAGCTCAGTCAGTCTCAAATCCAACTCCCTGACTAACTGAAACCAGAGGTTTATATAGCAGGCAAGAAATGTAACAATGTGTAAGAAAACAGAAACTTGGGAGGGGCAAGGAAGCAACCGTGTGGAATGAGGGGTGCAATCTGGTTTCAGTTCTTTGATACTTTTGTGAGAGGCCTGAAGGTAATTTCCTGAGGAAGAAACTCAGATAAAACAACTGTAAGTATCAAGTTTTTAAGACCAGGAGGGTCAATTTCTATGTTTATCAAAAAGGATAGTCTATTGGGCAACTGGGTGAGTTTCAGTGGGAAATCTCAAATTTGTGAAATGCGTGAGGAAACACGTAAGTCTGCCTCTGGTACTTTATGAAAACAATTTAAACTATTTTGAAAAGCTTCCGTAACTTCTTACTGCAACTCTGGATTAATTAGAAAGATATTGCTTTTATAAAATTGAGATAATTTCATTTTCAAATAGAAGGACATGAAAAGATATAAATACTTTCTTTGAATTTTGTTGGTAGTGTTTACAATATTGCAGCTTCTAAATAATTCTTAAATATTATACTTAGTACAGACATAATTTGCAAGTTACACATATTTACAACTTGACTTATGCTTTGAAAATGCCCTTAAAAATAACAGAAACTTATTTATTTGAAATATTTATTATGACTTATTCTGTCTATAGATTTTTCCACTTTACATAACTGATGAGTTCTACATTAGCAATACTATAACAAGTACTGTTTTTTTAAGTAGAGGTTATGAAGCATCTATAACTCTTAGAACCTTTGTGATTTTTCTTCAGAGTACCTTCTGAAGTCAAAGGTCTCCAAAAGCAAAGATAAAAGCTATAGATGGACTCTGTAGGGAACAACTGCACAGAATGAGTTGAATGATACCCTGGAGCCATCTTTTGAAGACGGATACTCTCTCTGGGTCAGGTTGGAGTACAGTGTTAATGTCAAACGACCATCACACAAACCAAGCTCCCCTGTGACTTTAGCAGTGATGTATACTCCCAATAAAGAAGTCATTATGAGTTCCTCCAATGACTGACCCCATTTATATAGTATCTAATCTATTTCTAATGAAAATACACTGGCTAGATGCACTTACAGTCTTTTTAAGGAATCATACTCTGCATGTTATACATTCTGGAATGCCCATTTCACCAAGTCTTTGCAGCGTATGCAATTGCCTGCTATAGAATCATGATTTTGAATTAAAAAAATAAAATAAAATTCTGATATTGAATGGCCTGTCTGAATCTGGAAACAGACCCTACATCTTCTTTATCAGAAAACATGCTATTTAAAAACTAAATGCAAAGAATCAATGGAAGTACTTTAACCTAAGGCACTCCAAATAATAGAGAGATGCTATCAAAATATAATGTTTCCAATCCAAATAAAGATTAGCATCCAAGAAGGGGAATAAGGAAAACATTAAATGCCTTACAAATTACAAGGATGTAGTAGTTGGCGATTTAATTAGCTAATGATTTAAGTCATCTGAGTTCTTAGAGAAGAAGTTCAATATGAAGGCTGAGTTACGACTATTATAAGCCAGATAACTGATACTAAGGAAACGATTTATATGAATTAAAAATATTTTATGAGCTTTATATAGTGGTGATGGTAGTACATAATTTCAGTATAGCTAGAAAGGAGAAAATATTTATTATGCTTATTAGAGAAGAAAGATAATATTTTTTGCTTAAGAAAAACAATATAAAATAGACCTTTCATAAAAGCATATTTTAATGCACCTACATTGTTATTCTATCCCTGTGTTCCATAATTGTTAAGTCTAGTTTCCCAGTGCGGATGATCCATCATATAAATTGACTTGGAATATAATTGATGTTCTCCTCGTATCAGTATACTTCAATTTATGTCTTAGCCATTAAAAATATATATTCAGCATTTCAGCACTGATTAAACACTATAATAAATTTGATTTTACTGAAAAAGTCAATGCAAATTTATTTTTAAAAATTAGAATATATTAGTTGTCTCTGAATTTTTTTATAATCATTTGAACATTTGAAAAGCAGACAAAGCAAAAATACAGACTAAGGAAATATCTGTATTATTCCTTGAGTATTTTGGTAAACTGTTTCTGTAAACGTTTTATAAATAAACTCTTTATCCTTACTGGCAGCCTTGCAATTGTGACTGACAGTTTTCTTAGGATACTTGGAAAGTTTCCTTTAGGTAAGTGAGTTTTACATTCTACTTACTTGCTCATAGTTCTATAAGTATTGCCATTTCTACTCAAAACCACCATTATAAACAGATAACATAAATGTCTTGCTGTTAGGCCCTGTGTTTACATTGTTATAGCTCCTTTCATCTGCCTAGTACCCATCAAAGGCTTCTCATTTTATTTAGAGTCAACTCCAAATCCCTTGTCATAGCTCAGAAGACTCTGTATCATTGTCATGATTTGTTTTATGTGTCAACTGAGCTAGGCTATAGTACTTAGTTATTTAGTTGAACACTAATATAGATATTGCAGTGAAATCATTTAATAAATGGGGATAATATCTGAGATAAATCTCTTTACATGTACACATATGTACATATACACACACACATGAACATACTTTTCATTCAATCACATGCACACTCACTTACATGCACATATTCTGTTGGTTCTGTTCTCTGGAGAACCTTGACTGACACCAATCGTCCATCTCTGTGCTATCTCACCAGCCTCATTTCCCACGAGTGTCTTCCCTACTGAGACTACTCTAGGCACAATTTTCTTGGGTTTAATCTTTTTGAACCAAGGGTGGTGGTTTTTTTTTTTTTTTTTTCTGGTGCTCAGTGTCCTAATTTGGCCGTTATCTTATTACATTTCTTCACCTGTTTTAGGATTCCATTTTCTTTCCTAAAAGCTGTCAGCCAAAAACCTTATTGCATATAGAATTTACTTCTCATTATATGGAATTAGAAATTTCAGATTTTCTTTCTGCTTTATTAGTAACCTCATTTGTCATTCATATTTTATTTCAACATTTTCTTTTAGAATGCTGGTGATATATATATATATTTTACTCAGGGCAAAAATACAAAAGATTTGGGAAATAAATCACATTTTTGAAGCAAAGTTCCTCAAAAATATTGTCTATTACCTCAGTTGCCTTTTTATCTTCTTGTGTGTATATGTGTATCTATGTATCTATCTCTATTGTGTGCACATTATTTTTAAAAATAACAGTGATCTAACTGAGAAGAGAAATGTTGGCACAGCCTGGCCATGGATTCTACTCATTCTTGTTTAATCTAGTTTATATTATGAGATGGGTGAGGTGGAAGTATTCAGATTTCTGACATCTAGTTTTCACATATCCTGGTGGAGCATTTCATTCAAGTAACTATAACCATTCAAAATTAACACTCACATTCATACATACTATCTGTCATACTTAATTAGCAATGTTTTGATTTGATCTTTGTCGTGTTTTCCGTTCTAAAAGTATTTGATTTTTTTTCCAAGACAAAGGGGAACTTCTCCAAATTATAGTCCTCTGTGATTTTTTTTTAAATTCAACAGATGACTTACTTCATAAAACTATTTTCTTGCTAAAATTAGCAACAATTTAAAAAAATCATAAATGGTTATAACTGAATCTTTCTATTCTCTGTTGTTCCCATTTCTTTCTAATTGCAAACCATTCTTCCTGAGAAATAGTATATTTACTCCTTAATAGCCTTTCTCCTCCTGCTGTTTATTCTTTAGCTAAAGTTATAATCTCACATTTGTGGCATTATAATCATCTCTACAGTCACTAATTGTTCTAAAACGCTACTTTAGGTGAAGGTATACAGCAGGGAGTCAGTAAGCTATGGGAAAAACAAAGATGCAGTTCTCACCTGTGCACATTTCTTTGTGTGATGAAGGGAACAATTATCAAATAGAGGTTGATTTCCTGCAATTGCTTCAAGTTATGTTGTTTTTTGAACTTTAAAAAATAGATCATGTTTCCTAAGTTAGTTACTTTTTAGTGCTAACATATTATAATAGATTTTAAATCACTTCACCTGTTGAGCGAGTATAGTTAATTGTTTTGCATTTATTTTGCTTTGTAGAATCCAACCTATGTTTATGCTTGCTCAAAGATACAACATTCCCAATTATTTTCTAAAGATAATTTTTGGGATTATTTTGCGTGGGAAAATCTAGATGAAAACAAATTATGAAATAAAATCTGTGAAAGTAACTTGTACTTTGAAAGCACAATTATATTTAAAGAAAATCACTTATAAAATGTTAGATTCCTTTTTGGTTCTGTCACTGCATAATGAAACATCTATATTAATTTAGGTTCATTTAATATAATTTAACATAAGTACAAATCTGACTCAAAAATTAAATAATTTATATATGTATGTGTGTATATACATATATATTTGTAATTTAATGAAGACTTCATATATATTTAATGAAGATTTCCTTAAAGGGTATTCGTGAACTTTTACTTAACATACTTCTCAGCAAACTTCTGAGATTTCTTCTGCAGACACTTTCCTCTTTCCAAATCTCACAATTACAAAGGAATTTATCATTCTTTCCCGCTGTCCTATCACTGTGCTTTTTTGAGAGTAACACATCTCTCCTCCTTTACCCTTTCATTTATCTTCGAATATCATAATGACTGCCCACATACTAACACTGAGTTCTTCCCTGTTGTCTGAACTAAATGAGCCAGAGGCAAATTGTTCTATTATATTGTTTCCCTCTATGTACATATCACGGAAGTGTGATATTTTCTTGCATTACCTTCCTTACAAAAACACTCATGGAATATTTCTGATGCATAATTGTTGCCCTTTTTATAAGGATCAAAATTTCTTCCTCAGTGCATTGCTAATATAAACAGTGTGTCATTTTATCAATGACATACTTAGAATAGGTTATTAATAAATATTTACCTATCCATTAATACATATCAATAAATATTTACCAATTTAGGAAACTAATTTGACCCCAATCTTAATTCTACCTTTTTATGAACAACAACAAAACAATCTGGGAAGATAATTTCACAAAGTGCCAAGACACAGTACCTTGTTCATTCGTTGCTAAAACATTAGATGTTTTCTCCTGTAGCAATTGCTTTCATTTCTATAAATTGAACCATTCACCTGTTCAATGAAGCAAATAACTTCATTATATCATATTTGTATTGAGGTTTTTGAAACTCTGATGAATTTGATTTTCTAGATTGGATTTTTAATGTTTGTGCAAGTTGTATTTTTTTCTACGCCTATGAATATTCTTTTGGAAGCTACTCTAGGGGCCTGTCCTTTAGTTCTCTTGCTTTAGACACTCTGAAAAAACAAGGCACTGCTGCAGTGGGAGGGCTACCTTTCATTTGTTCTTGGTGTTGTATGCCCTTAGAGATTCAAAATCACTTTTCGGTTTTAGCTTAGTGGAATTGAAAAGATTAACTCCAAGAGGGTCAAATCATATGACCTTGGAAAGAGGATTTAATGGAGATATACTATTGATTGTTTCTGAATATCACCTGCCTAAATTTTTGTAGATAGCAAACGATAAGTAGAACACTGAGTAAAAGGCAAAACTTTTAGAGAAGTAACTTTAAAATTTCAGGTTATTTTTCCTGTTTTGAAAAATATATGTTTAATATCTCCTTACCACCTCTTGCAAGTAATAGTTTATCTGTTCATGCATAGCAAATTACCTCTCATGTAGCTTAGAGAAATGTGTGAACTCTTTATATAAATGAAAAGCAGATTGCTTCTTAGAAGAGTAGGTACTACTTCTGGCTCTGCTACCTTCTCTTTTGTAACCTTGCTTAAATTACTTAAAATTTACTAATGTGTAATGATAGAGTGCTACAATATGTGATCTTTAGTATCTTTGCATATCTCCATAAGGCAGGACCTTAATACCTGCCCTCTGTTATTATATTGAGCTCTCTGTTTATATGTGTGTGTATCACAGCATATTTTTGATTCTGTAACTGACATTTTAACATGGTTATGTTAAAATCATGTTAAAACTAATCATGATAAAATGTTAAGTTACATAATTGGACTTGCGTTATCTATCTTGCATTGCATCAGTCACCCAAGTTCTAACTACCATATGTTCCATTACTAAAATACAAAAACATCAGCAGGACAAGTTATTTAATATCAAAAACTCCCTATGGGTCTTTTTGTATTTCTGTCTTCAGTATACTCACCTGTTTTATGAGCATGTAATCTCAATAGAACTCCATAATTATATTATAAATCTATGATAATTTTTAAAATAATAGATGAAAATGCTAAAAATAATAAAGAAGAATCAAGATATTTTATAGACTCATGTTTTTTATTTTAGTATTGGAAAGACCTGAAAGAAAACACCACCTCTTATTCCTGAATCATTTCAATAAATGGTCATTCAGCTTCTGATCGCTTCCACCGACCAGGGATCCAAAAACTTCCAAGCTGCCCACTTTGAATCATGGACAACTAACAATACTTCCACGTAGTGAACTAAGCTTTACCGCTTTGGGACTTTAATTGTTATCACTAGCTCATCTCTTTGAGGTAGTATGGTCTAATTTTCCAAGGAAATTTCTTCAAACACTTGAGTATAATTATTATAGGCCCTATAGTATTTCTATTTTTTAGAATAAACATTGCCAGCTTCTTTAATTATTTTCACAAACTCATAATGAATGGTCTTAACACATACTTCTGAATATACAGAAATCTATCTATCAATTTAGTGTCCAGGAACAAACATACAGCTGCAGCTGTGAGAATTTAATCCTGAGTCAATTGGGATCTCACATTCTTTGACTGCATATCATCTTTAATTAAAATTGTTTAAAGTAAAGACACATATTTATATCAGCCCAAGCACACTTTTAGTTTTAATGCAGACAATTCTAAATTTGGAATATTCTTCAGAAATATAACCATTGCTCGAATTATCTGCATTCTGATTATTTCACAACTTTGGTAAGTTACTGAATGTAATTTCAAAATGTCCATGTTTGTATACGCATATTTAATAAAATTGAAAGTTAACCATTCACTAAACTCTGAATAGATTCAGATAATTTTTTTGAGTAGTAAAAATGTGTACAATGGGTGTCTTAGTCTGTTAGGGCTGCAAGAAAAAAAAATATCATAGATTGAGTGGCTTTTAAACAACATGTCATGGATAATCAGCAACTATCTCAGGAAGATTTATTAGAGAAAGTATAAACATACATTTCAAGGAAGCAACAGGCAGGCCAGCAAGTGAGGAGCTGACTGCAAAGAGACAAAGGCTTGCTGGGGTTTTTATAGGATGGTGTCTGTGCTATGTGCTGAGGAGGGCTATGTGCTGAGGAGGGCTATGTGCAGTATTGATAATGCCAAGGTTGTAGCAAGTTAACTTGCAGTTTTTATATCACCTGAGGGGCTAGCAATAACTGGTCTGGGAGATTGTGAGTTATTTGTGCAGGAGGGCTATGCGTTCTGGACCATGAAGAAAGGCAGACTTAGCTTATCTGCATTCTTTTTTTCTTTTCCTTGGTGTTACCAGCCTGACTCCTTTTTGCTAATTAGGACTGCGCACAACAGAAATCTATTTCTCACAATTTTAGAGGCTAAGAAGTGCAAGATTAATTAAGTGCAATTTTAGAGGCTGAGAAGTCCTGGGCAGGACATATTTCCTGTAGATAGCAGTCTTCTAATGTAACCTCACATAGTGAAAGGTGCAAGGGATCCCTCTGGTGTCTCTTTTGTAAAGGCTCTAAAATCTCATCAATAAGTCCTCTGCCGTCATGACTTAATCACTTCCCAAAGATTCCACCTCCTAATACCTTGGGGGTTAAAATTCCAATATATGAATTTGGGGGCAACATAAATATCCAATTTTTTGCAATGGATAAACAGACTCTAACTACAAATGAGGTGACAGTCTGTCATTCAAATAATAGTTGAACTAGGGAAACATTATAGGAAGAATAAGAACAATACAGGGAAAGAATGAGTAATCATGGTAATGTATTCCCTAGCAAGATCAGTTAGTGAGAAGCCTTACATTAGTGAGTCAAAAGGGGCACTAAAGCAGACATGTCTCTGAAAGAGAGTTGAAAATCAGTGCAATAGAATCTAGGAAATAATCTATTTACTATGTTATTAGTAAGGGTTCTTAAGAGGGACAGAACTAATAGGAGACACATATATATATGTATGTATGTATGTATGTATATGCAAAGGGGTATTGATTAAGTTTTAACTTACATGATCACAAGGTCCCACAATAGGCTGTCTGCAAGCTGAGGAGCAAGGAGAGCCAGTCCAAGTCCCAAACTGAAGAAACTGGAGTCCCATGTTCGAGGGCAGGAAGCATCCAGAATGGGAGAAAGATGTAGGCTGGGAGACTAGGCCACTCTCTCCTTTTCACATTTTTCTTCCTGCTTTATATTGACTGGCAACTAATTCGATTGTGCCCACCAGATTAGTGGTGAATCTGCCTTCCCTCGCCCACTGACTCAAATGTTAATCTCTTTTGGCAACACCCTCAAAGATGCACCCAGTATCAATACTTTGTATCCTTCACTCCAATCAAGTTGACACACAGTATTAACCATCACAACTATTATCACCTTGAGTTGAGCCTGTGTGGTAAACTGTTCTGACATTGGGGAATGAAAGACAAATAATGCACAATTCAAGTTCCCAGAGTTCACAATCTGACAAAGACCATTAACTCATGAACTTGTGTATTATTTGTTCTCAAGCTGCTATAAAGAACTGCCAGAAACTGGGTAATGTATAAAGAAAAGAAGTTTAATTGACTCACAGTTCTGCATGACTGGGGAGACCTCAGGAAACTTACAATCATGGCAGAAGGAGAAGCAAGCACGTTCTTCTTCACATGATGGCAAGGAGGAGAAGTGCAAGAAGGGTAAATGCCAGACACTTATAAAACCACCAGATCTCATGAGACTATCTTATTATCACAAGAACAGCATGGGAGAAACCACCCCCATCATTTAATTATCTCCACCTGGTTCCGTCCTTGACATATGGGAATTAAGGGGATTACAATTCAAGGTGAGATTTGGGTGGGGACACAAATCCAAACCATATCAACTTGCTATAATAAAACGTGCTGGGAATGGAATTACATAGTAAAACTAAGTCTTGATATCGATAAAATTACATAGTTTCAAATATGTCCATGTAAAAATGTAGGGTAGCTAAAAATAGAATGCAAATATAATATGATGTACATACTACAAAAAATACAATTGACAAAAAAAATGCCTAACAAGCATAAACCATTTTATGAAATAGCAAAAATAAAAACTAAAATCTTATTTACCACCTTAAACATGAATGTGTTCTTTTTCCTTGTTAAGGAATCAAATTTAGCAAATTTAAACTTATCTTTTCGCTATTTACAAGAAATTTTAACTAAAAATAAAATTATATCTAAAGATTGAAAGGAAGAAAAAATATGTATTTTAATGAGTTAATGTTAACAAAGGCCAAGCATAGTGATACTAGTAACAGAAATATCCACAGTCATTATTCTCAGAGCTTGACCCATTTGTTGCCTAAAAATAGAAATGCACAGTTTTAAATAAAATTAAAAACAAGGTTGATTTAATTTAAAAATTAATATCACTTGAATTTTTATGTATGCAATTAAAATGCATTGCGCCCTTCAAGTAAAAAAATAAAATACATAAATGAAACATTGTAGCAAAAGTAAGAATTGGCTTACAAAATAGAAAAATATCTATAAATATATACATATTCCAAAATCAGAAATCATACAGACTGTAACCTATAATTAGAATGCAATGAAACTATATTATAATGAATATAAATAAGGAATTTTTAAAAATCTGGTTTTATTATTTTATTCAGTCTTCTAAATAAGTCTTAATCACAGATAAAATATAAAAGCAAATATGTATAGCATAATAAATACATTCATCATTAGATAAAATTATTTTAATTTTTTGTCATTAATAAATAGAATTGTGTATACCAACCACCACTGTGAAAAGTTGAAAAATAATTAAAAGTTAGCTTAAGAGATAGAAGAAAAACATTGATAATGAAAGTGAAAATCTATGAAGTCAAAATTCAAAAAAAACTAAAAATCGAAGACTTTGAAATGACCAATTTATTCAACAGGAACTGTTAATACTTTCACATACAAAACATTACAAATATAGCCACATATACACACACCCCACAAATACACATCCACCATGAAGAAATAGAAGTAAATATAATAAAGCTAAAATAAGTTTCAAAGTAACAAGATGAAATTGACAATTTTGTAGTGGCATACATATTGGTAAAAATTAGGAGTTACAGTAAAACCAAGAAATAGAAAACCTAAATAGAACATTAAATGCTAAATATATTTTAAGCATTGTCTAAGGATTACTCCAAGAAGAACTTTACAAGGAAATTCTATTTTAGTTGAATCAACTGGATTGTCCATACACACTTAATTTTAAACATAAGGCAGAAATTTTTCCCAAAATAGTTTTAATATGCAATTATAATTATGATTTGCATTTGGTATATTAATATACATGTCTATTTCTATCATTTACCAATCATCTATCTATGTGTTTATATACAAGATCAGTCATTGTTGGCAATTCGATCAAAAGAAGTGAATAATTTAGAGTTTTTAAAATATTCTGACATGAATCTCCTATTTAAATGTTTATATCATATAAGTTAATTTAATAATGGAAGGTAAATATAAAAATTTTAACTTATAGTCAAGACATAAGTTAGATCATTTTGGACTCAGGGTACTAATGAAATAGGGGTTAATATAAAGATTTAAAGTCAGGTGGTCTTGTGATGGATGCCTTAGAGGTAGAGGCTGAGTCAGAAATTGAAGTGCACATAAAACTTCAAGGATTTATGGGTATATATGTGAAGGAAAAGAAATGAAATGCACATGCAGCTTTAAGTCCTGTTTAGGAAAAACTTGTAATGAGCGAAATGAAGCAGAATAGAGAAAATTAAAGTGACTAGCATGGTTGTGCTCTCCATTAAATTCTAAGCCTAGGCTACTCTAAGGGTAGATTCTGCAACATAAAAATGTACTTCAGTTGAATCAATGGATATAGTTGTTTGTACCTCTTATAATTCATAATTAGCTGTGGGTCAACTCTTAAGAAAGAAAGCATGCTACTCTTTGCAAGGCAGTGCCAGTTAGGTCAGTTCTCTGGAGAACCGAAGCAACTGTGAGTTATTAACTGCCAACACTCAATAGCAACTAGAAGACAAATAAACTGACCTGGCAAAAGGGATCTGGAGGAGACAACTTGAATCTACTGTCTCCAACCTTTGTACCATTTAATTCTTTTTTTTTTTTTTTTTTTTGCTTCTGGAGAAACTTAAAAGAAGAGGCATAACAGAATGAATTGCACTCCTTGTTGCTAAAGCTATTTCTAGTTTCAGGACTATTACTCATCATCTCCATCCTGGAACATCCATTCAAAATGTTTCCCTCCCGTTATATATAGCACTTCTGCTGATCTAGGTACCCTGTCTGTTGGGATAAAGCAGACTTTCATTTCTGAATTGTCTGTGTCCCTGGTTTCACATGCGCTTACCCAGCTGTGGTTGCTATATTTGTTCATTTATAATTAAAACGGAACCTGGAAGTACAAAAAGATACACCTTAGCACATTAAACTAAGTTCCAGGCATATTCCCTTCCTATACCATTGCAACAGTACTAACTTCTCATAAGTTTATTTCCAATAATTCTTCCAGCTTGATATTTCTTTCATGCCTGTTGATCTACTGATACAAAAAGCATCAAATGACCAAGTGAAAGCTGGGGTTTTAAGTTTGGAGATAGAATTAATGTGTTTGTGGTGCCTCTGCTCAGAAAACCAGGATTTCTAATCTCACAGAGCCAAAATGTTTGGGGATGGATTGTACAAAGTTACCATATGAGTCACAAGGAGTGATGATTGATAGTGTCATTCCTATTTATATTCCTTAGTTCCCAGATCCATTCTACCTATTGCAGACACAATACCAGATAATGGGTTTCAGTTTAAAATATAAAAGGATTCTGAAGTGTCACTCACCATCTGATATGGTTTGGATATTTATCCCCCCAAATCTCATGTTGAAATGTAACCTCCAATGTTGAAGGTGGGGCCTGGTGTAAGGTGTTTGGATCATTGAGGCAGATCTCTCGTGGCTTGGAGCTGTCTTCAGGAGAGTGAGTGATTTCACATAAAATCTGTTTGTTTAAAAGTGTAGAGAGACCTCCCCCACACTCTGTCTTGCTCTTGCTTCTGCCATGTGATATGGTTGCTCCCACATTTTTTCCCATCATGATTGAAAGCTCCCTGAGGCCTCTCTGGAAGCTGAGCACATGCCAGCATACTATTTCCTCTATAGCCTGCAGAACTGTGAGCCAGTTAAACCTCTTTACTTCATAAATTGCCCAGGCTCAGGCTCAGGCTCAGGCTCAGATATTTTCTTATGGAAATACAAGAATGGCCTAAGACATCTTTTTTTTTTTTTTTTTTTTTTTTTTTTGAGACGGAGTCTCACTCTGTCACGAGGCTGGAGCGCAGTGGCACAATCTTGGCTCACTGCACCCTCCACCTCCTGGGTTCAAGCGATTCTTCTGCCTCAGCCTCCCGAGTAGCTGGGACTACAGGCGTGTGCCACCATGCCTAGCTAATTTTTGCATTTTTAGTAGAGACAGGGTTTCACCATGTAAAACATCATTCTTAAAGGGTATCATCTTCAAGCTGTCATATGATCTTTATCGTCATTGATATGTATTCGAAGGGAAGGAAATCAGTATGTTGATGAGATGCCTGTTCTCTCACGTTCATTGCAGTATTATTCACAATAACTGAGGTACAGGATCGAACTCAGTGTCCATCAACAGAGGAATGTATAAAGAAATTTGGTACATAATAGAACACTTTTCACCTATAAAAATAATGAAATTATATCATTTGCAGCAACATGCATGAGCCTAGAGGACATTATGTTAGGTGAAATAAAGCAGGTACCGAAAAAAAAAATATCACATGATATTGGGGAAGCTAAAAAAGTTGATGTTGTAGAAGTAGAGAGTTTTTAGGGATTAGGGAGTTGGGGATAGGGAAGGGTTTGCTAAAGGATACAAGATTACAGCTAGATAGGAAGAATAACTTGTAGTGTTTTAAAACACTGTTGGTGACTTTAGTTAACAATAATTTATGGTTTATTTCAAATAGCTATGAGATAATATTTTGAATATTCTCAACACAAAGAAATTATAAATGTTTGAGGTGATGAGTAAGTTATTTGCCCTGATTTGATCATTGCATTCTGTATAAATGAAATGAAATATCACTCTGTACCCCATAATTATGTACAAGTGTAATGTCATGTGCCAATTAAAAACAATAATAATTTTAAAGCAGAGAAAATACCAAGTATAGTTGAGGATGTAGAGAACACTTGTGATAGCTGAAGTTAATATACAATGGTGCAATGTTTATGAAAAACTTTATGGCAGTTCCTCAAAAAATTAAACACAGACTTAACATATGATTTAGATTTTCACTTCTGGAAATACATACCCCAAAGAAAATAGAAACTCAAAAAGATAGTGTTAGTATAACCATTCTCACAGCAGCTTTTTAAAAAATAGCTAAATGTTGGAAACAACCCAAATGCCCATTGACAGTTGAATGGATAAACAAAATGTGACCTGTGCATACAATGGAATATTATTCAACTTTAAAAAGGAAGGAATTTCTGACACATGGTACAATATGGCACAACACTGAAAACATTATTCCAACTGAAATAAGACAATCACAAACAGACAAATATGGTATAATTCCACTTATATGAGATATCTAGTATAGTCTAATTTGTGATGATAGAAAATAGAATGGTTGCTGCTAAGACAGGGAGAAGGGGCAATGGGGAATTATTTTTTAATGGGAATACAGCTCCAGCTTGGAAAGATACTGAAGTTCTAGAGCTGGATGGTAATAATGGTTGCACAACAATGTGACTATACGTGATCCCACTGAATTTAACAAATAAAAATTGTTAATATGGAAAAAAAATCATTTCACGATCCTGTCAGGATGGCCAATGCACCTGATGGTCTTGCGACTACTGTCTCAAGTCCTCTTCCGCAAAACTATTATCTTGGCATCATTGTTTTTCAATTAATTGCACACTCCATTAGTGCTTAGATAGTGTGCTATGGGAAGTCCTGAGGGGAGAGAAAATATATAGCCAGGATATGTGTGAATCTTGTAGATATTCACAGAATGAATAGCTCCCCACTCCAGAATGGAAGAGATCTGATACAATCAACCTGCCACCCAATGGCTACTGAGCATCCTGAAGCGTGAGGCTATTCTGTGGGCTCACCAACAGCCTTTATTGCTTATAAGTAGTACATTTTTCAGCAGTCATCACTAGAGCAACCTTGGAAAGCAGGATCTCATACTTTAGTCCCACGCAGAGCTTCCATTTCTGCTACTCAATTTACTTTGTACCTAGGCCTACCACACAAAATGACCAAGGAAAGAGTCATGCTCACATCAACTGATCAAGTCACCGTTGGGTATCTCATGTCTTTTTCTTAGTGTTCTCTTGTGTGTGCTGGTGAATACTATAAAGTTTTCACACTCTGGTCATTGCACATGCCTCTACACTACATATCCCTAACCATCCAATCAGCTAAGCAATTTCCTGCAATTTGTAATTCCATATCTATTCTTACTGGGACCACTTCTCTCTTCCCACAAGGTAGACTACTGAGTGCACTACCTAAAATAAATTTAGAGTCATCTTTGGGTGAGGGGATAAAGATACAGCTGCCCATTTGTGGCATGTACAGCATATTAAACTGTCTCATCTCAGAACTCAGCTCTGATTCCTTCACTTTAGCTAACTTGGTCATTGGGATCCCCTGTGAGGCCACAGATGAGAGCTGAAGAAGAGGTGTCAGTATAGCAGGGATAGGTGACACAGGATAGGGGGCTAGTTCACTTTACACAGCTTATGTATGCCCTCTGTCCAATGCAGGCAAACTAACTTCCATGCTACGAAAGATTACTTTCTGAGCTTGAGAGTTGGTGGGTTTGACAGCAGCCAGCATATGACAGACAGGTCTGGCTGCATGGTTGTGTGACGTCTCATGGTCAGATATTCTGCAACCTCCAAGGGACTAGTAGCATGTCAAGAGCTATTTTATGTTTTATCCTAGAAATCTGGAGGTCTGTAATGTGGCTTTTCTTTTGCACTTGACAGAAATTTCAAATGACACTCTTCTACCATAGATATCTATCATAGTTTGGGTCTGCCAGATCACATAGCCTAAACTGCTGAGTTGCCAGCATAATCAGCTAGACCTGCTGCAGAGCCATTTCTTACTCTGAACTCAATTCAAAATTACCCATCTTCTGCACACCTATTAAGTAGGTAAGAACAGTATTCTCAAAAGTATATTCTAAATCCTAATGGTAAGAAGATCTACCAACCGCTCAGCTTCTTTCTTAGAGACAGACAAGGACTGCAAGGTACTACAACCTGTTTTTTTTACTTTAAAGGGGATGTCCTGGAATGTCCTCAGCAATTCACCTCCTAAAATCTCAACCCAAGTGGCAGGCCTTTGAATCTTTGGAGGGGTTATATCCAACATCCAGAGAGCATGTATCTTCCCAGGACATTCAGATTAGATGCCGTTTTGTTCTCATCAGATGTAATTATCATGATGGCATTGACAGAGTGGATCTATGACGTGTTCATAGGAATGCCAGATGGTCTAGATTCTGTCACACTGTACTGTAACAGAGTGAAAACTTAGCATTGGGTCAAGACTATAGAGTTGTCTTTACAATGTGAATGCTATAGCATGTAATTTTCCACACTGATGGGTATGGAAAACACATTTGTCCAGAAAAAGTTTTATTCTAGTGGCCAAGATTGTGTTGGTTGGCTCTAGTAAAAATTCCTTATCCAGCACAGCAGCTGCAATTGGGACTACTATTTGATTAAGTTTGTGGTATCCCACTTACATCTGTCATTGTCCATCTGGTTTTTTGCAAGTGCCAAACTGGTGAGCAAAATGAGAATATGAGAAGACAAGATTCATGCATCTTTTAGGACTTTTTGGGTGAACCTAATTTATGTTATTCCCCTAGAATGCAATTATTTTTATTTTACTCATATTATAGTGAAGACAGTACGTTAGTAAGGTACTCTATTTAGCTTTTTCTATTACGATAGATCTAACTCTTCAGGTAAGGAAAGAAACCTCAGTCATTTTCCGATATCTAGGTAAATGCATTCTAATTATATATTCAGCAAATTACTACCAGGTAGGTCCATGGATCTAGTGGACTCACTGTGAGATGAACCTGCATAAAGACTCCCTTAATACCTGACTCCCATATATCGTTAGTCCAATAGGGAAACTATGCTAGCACTTTGGATTTCCAGTTATTGGTATCAACTCTACCCTTGTAGTCAAGGGTTCTCAAAAGATCCGGAAAGTTCCTTTTCCTCAGTGTATAGTTACCTAAGAATATAGTTTTGGGTCCATTTCCAGCAGAGTTCTTGCATCTCTACTACATTTGGAGAGTTATTGGAATAATCAATACTGCATGCACTTGCTACAGTGTTTAAAGGATGTTTCTTCATGAGAACCCAATCTTGGACTAGTTCTCTCTTTCAGTCAATAGGTCTGAAAACTGGAGAAAGAATTAAGACTACCATTGTAGCAATTGAGTGCAGTCTTACTCTCATTCATTATTAACCACTTGTGATTATACATAAGCAATACTGTTATTGATTACTTATTTATATTGCTTACTGGAACACCAAATTATACTATCCATCTCTGTAGAGTCTAGCAAGTCAAAAGCCCCAGCTATCATTCTGAACCTGTTGTTCATTATGGTAATTATACCCACCTTATTTCTATTTGCAAATGCTGCCACCTCGCCTTTGAATTGCTACATCTGATCATACCATTTGCTACCAAGATGACTAATTCTGTAATAGCATCTCCTACCATTAGTTCTGGTCTACCAAGTAATAGGCATGACAAGCCTACTCAAGGAAGTTTATGCTTCTCTCGCCACTGTGTTTGTTTTTACCTTAGGTAAAGAACACCTAAGGCTTTCCTGATATCCCTTTAACTGTTAATAAATACAATTTTCTAGCATAAAAGATTTTAATCTCGGCCAGGCATGGTGACTCACGTCTGTAATCCCAGCACTTGGGAGATCAAGGCGGGTAGATCACCTGAGGTCAGGAGATCGAGACCAGCCTGACCAACAAGGCAAACCTGCGTCTGTATTAAAAAACACCAAAAAAAATTAGCTGGGCATGGTGGTGCATGCCTGTATTCCCAGCTACTCAGGAGGCTGAGGCAGGAGAATCGCTTGAACCCAGCAGGTGGAGGTTGCAGTGAGTTGAGATTGTACCACTGCACTCCAGCCTGGGTGACAGAGTGAGACTCCAACTCAAAAAAATAAATAAATAAAATAATCTCAGCAAAGTTGGAGGCTTTTCCTTACAGAGTAGCCCCATGATAGCAGTCAAAACGATCAGAACCTTTTGTGCTCTTCCATAGTCTTTCATGACAGTTCTCATACCTCTACTTCTTTAATGTGAGCCATTGCTTTTCTTAAAATTCCCAGAGCTACTCCACCTGTAATAGAACACACCTTGGGATTTTTGCAAGGACGTTAAACCCTATGTCACAGCAGAGTGACTCTATATTAACAAACATTCTCTCATTCACCTTTACATTTTACTTCCTTAGGAGGCATACCTAGTTCTACTCTCTCAGGCACATGATAGCCAGGTCATACAGCTTCTTCAGTATACGATCCTTATCTTTCTTTAGCAAATCCAGAACTTGCCTAGTAAAATCATGTAGAGATTTAACCCTAGTTATTGGTCTAAGAAAGAAGAGATGAAGGTAGATTCCAAGGAAGGAAGCATTATCTTACAAGATACTTTCTTATTGGACATTTGTATAGTTCTTAAGCAAGGCAAGTTTCTACATTTGAAGTGAGGAAGGGAAACAGTTAAGTGAATTGTTCTATCATTGATTTTATGCAAATGCATCTAAACTTGATTTAATATTTATGATGTTGTCGATACCCTAATCTTGTCATTTTCTCTCTTTAAATGTTAGAGATATGGTTTGAGACAGGGCATTCTTTTCCACCTGTGTTACATTCCAGATTAACACAGGTAAAGGCTTAGCAGCTACACTCCATAATGAGCGATGAGTAGAGATGGGGTTCATCAGCCAGTAAGTAACCCAACTCTAGAAGCTCATTCATAGAGCTTACTTTGGAAAACCAATTTTGTTTTTCCTTCCTTTATCCAGCACTCTTGGAATCCACTCCTGTCCTACCCTCCCAGTTCCTGCCTTTACAAGTTGATCAGTTTTGCAGCTCCTTTGCCATGTAATCTATTTCCTTAATCTTGCCCAGTTGCTTCCTAGTGACATAACCCTAGATATTGGTGTGGCAGAGGGAAGGAGAGAGTACCAAATGTCTTAGCTTGGGTTTCCAAGAAACAAATTGAGAAAAGTATTCAAGTGCCTGTCACTTTATAATAAAGTGTGCTTCAGAAAAACCTGCAACCGAGGAAATGAAAAAAATAGGGAAGGGAAAAGAGCTTGGCAAGGATTCAGTTTCAGGTAAAGCTTTGCTAGAGTTGCCCCCACCTGAGAAAGGAAATCTAGGCTCTTGTATGTCCATATTAGTGAGCCATTAGCTATCCCTCATCCAAGGAGTGGGGGTTGGGTAAACAAAACTTCCCAGACTAAGGTGACTCTCATTAGTTGTGGCTAATTCTTTAGTGAAGCTAGGATAGGTTTGGAAGAGGATGAGGAGCTGGATATGATATTCATTTCTTATAGCTTCTGGGGGTTGGATGCAGTTATCCTTTAAAAAAGATCCTTAAAAGAAAAATATTTTAAACATGTAATTCTATTTTTTTTGTACTTATATTATCTAGCAATGTAACATAAAACTGCTTTACTTCTTTTTAGCTCTTGTATCTAGAAAGTAGGGGAACAGACTGAATGCTAGCTAGGGCTTAGTTACATCTAACATTCTTTTTCTCAATATGGAGAAAAAAGTACCTTACTTAAGTCTTCTTTTAATGAACTTATAAGATCATGATGTGAAAGATAGCATTTAATCTATTAAGTTGTATACATATGCAAAATATTTCTAATTACATAATCATTAATTGAACAAAATATTCATTATCAATTTATACTAATAAGTAATACATAAAATTATAAAGTTGCAACTGTATTACATGGGTCTGCATCTAGACATGTTATATGGAGGATTATAACAGAGGATGCATATGTTAATTACAGCAAGATTTCTCAACCTCAGCCCTACTAACATTTTGGTCCAGATAATTCTTTGTTTTAAAGAGTTGTCCTATGCTTTGTTGGATGTTCAGCAACATCCTTAGCCTTTACCCACTTGATACTCCCAGTTGAACATTGTTGGTTTAGAGCAAAAGCATAACAACATATGTCACCTGCTTCTGTAACAGACTACTTGGGTAGTCAAAAGAGAGTCCAGACTTCCGTATGAGACAATACTAAAGAGTTCAGAATAAAATGAAAATGTCTCATTTTTTAATTATTTGAAATCCAAATTAATACCTGTTCTTAGTTTCCATGGGAAGCCTAACTAAGATATATATTAATATGCATTTTTAATTGAGAATTGCTCTGGATTTGAGCTGAAGTAGATATACTAAAGAGATTGGTACTGAGATTTCAGAAAATGTGTAATTCACAATGTCTGTATTGTATTTCTCAGGGTGGCATGAAGAAGCAGAAGGCCTGAATGATTCAACAGGTCACCCAAGTAATGTGGAGATATGCAGTGGTAGGCTGATAGCCTAGGGATGGCAGAACTAGATGTGCTCCAGCAACTAGCAAAAAAAGAGGAAGTATGCCATATTCTGAATAATGCTGAAATTCTCATCTATCGAGTTCTACCTTTCTTTGAAAGCCTACTACTTAGAATAGACTAAAGGTGGTGGTGTTCTAATGAGCTAGAATTTGTTAATTAAGTGGGGAGTTTTTCGACACCAACTCTCCAATGTGGCCATTGAAAGGATGGAAGCATATGAGCTATGGAGAAAAGTCACTGCAACATACAGACTTTGCAGAGAAGCAAAATCAAAAGTAATCCAAGCAGCTTATTCAGAATCAGAAAAGATAGGAGAATTAGGCACCTCAATGAGCTGACTCAGAAACAGGCAAAAATTGTAACTCTTTTCTCTAAATATTCTAGGAAGGGAAGAATCCTTGAAAGTCTGTGATTTCTTATACCTAAGGGAATGTGTATCAGGAGAGAGGTGATGGTGGTGGTTGAGGTTGACAGGAGACAGATGCTTAGATTAAAGCCGTTTTCCTTGAAATCCATTATCAACAGATACAAAAATGCCACTTTTAAGATTGTCTGTTTCATTTTGGGGCCAGTCCTCCTCTTTAGTCAAAGTTTGTACCCCTGGGCTGTATGTGCTGACAGTTGTCACACCCACCGCTGATCCAAACAATGTCTGGAAGAGCTCAATTTAATTCTGTAATTGCAGCAGAAAGAAAAAGATGAAAAACATAGAAAATGCTTGGTGCCATTTGCCAATTTATGGAACTACTCTGCTATAATATCTACTGTTCAAGCAAATACTAATCATCTATGTATCTGAGTACTAACTTAAAGAAATGTACTCTTAAGTTTCTGATAAAACCGTTATGAGCACATGTCACATTCTTCTGCTTGACTTTATGTCACATCTCTTCCTTTCCCATTATATTTTGATTCAGACCCATTCTTCTCCCTCAAGGCAGAGGATCAGCCTGACCTATTTTATTTAATTGCCATTTGGATTTCAGGGGATTTTTCATTTTGAAAAGTAGAATTTTTCTAACTGAAGGTATTTCAGTTAAATGTACTTTGAAAATTAAACAATTGAGGTGAACTAGTTATATAATGAGTTCCACTAAACAAATTCTGATATGAAAAACAAGCAAAAGTGAAAAAAGAATTTTCATCATGTATCACAATCTAAGCAGTTTCAATAAAGCTAATTAAAAATCTTTCTCATTTTCACAGTGGGTAATAGTTTCAATCATGACTCTAATAACTCTTTCAAAAAATTATTAAACTATAAATGTGTTTTTATACCGTGTATCAATTTTCAGGTTGAGTTAGATACAAAAGTGTATGATTTTAAAGTAAAAAGTTAATTGCTCATCAAATGAGTCATAGTAGAATCATTAACACACAGCCTCTTTTAGATTAAAGTATATTCAAATATTATAGTTTTAAGGAGAATTTTGAATACCTATACAGGATGCTAAATTAGATGTGTTTTATTTTTGTTGTAGGGATATCAGATTCTTACATGCGTTATATGCCACTACCATGCCATGGCCACTGTGCACTGAACATGAACTCAGGTAAACACTGAGAGGTGGAAACCTCTAAGCACATGCTCCCTGGGTTGTGTTGATTTAGCCTTCATTGCTCTCAAATTCTCATTTTAGAACAAAACTTCCTTGTTCATTAATTGTGAGCAGAACTTCCCAGTGCTTCCTCTGAGTTGGTTGTTTTTACTCTGTGCTTCAGTTTCTAACCTCTGATAATCCAACCTCTGGTGATATTATGAAGGTTTAATAGTAATAGTTTAATAGTTAGGACATTTCTAAATTTTCAGAAGATTCTTTCTTATATTGTGCTGAAATAGCTCACACACAGTAGCTACTCTTCTCTTTTCTATCCCTAGTGTTGTACTTTAACGCACTCATTCATTTCAAATGTATTTATCAAAGATGAACTCTATACTAGGTGCTGTTTAAAGAACAACATCAAATACTGACAGAGAACATTACTACGTGTCATCTTTTCGAGTATTTGCCTATTTTTTCATGTTAAAGTTGAAAGTGTTTGCCAACCATATTCTATTGATTTTACCTCTTAAACATCACTAATTCATGTGTTTATTTATCTTCACCTCCACAGTCTTAGTGAAAGCTTTCTGGTTATTCTTGTTTATACATAAGGTTCTCTAATTATCCATTCAATAAGGAAAGTAATCCCTAGAATTTGCAAAGCTGATAAATTTTCTCCCTGGTTAGCCTCTATAAACAGATTTTCTTTGTAGCACAAATATAAGCTATAACTTTTATAAAATGTTGTACAAATAATCTGCTTGTTCTGACCCTTGCATACATTTTCAACATCAATTTCCACTACTCTCCCTTCGGGCATACCACTCTTCATTCAGATATGAAGCATTCTGATCTGTTTCCTGCCTCCAGGTCTTTGCACATGCACTTTCTCTCTCTGGTTTTTCACTTCATCCTACTCTCTTCTGGGAAAACTACTCACCATTTCTCAGGAATGATCTGAAAAAAAGCTGACTCAAACCATCCCATGGCAGAAATTGCTAGCTGTTTACCAAAATCCATTGACTCTTTGGAACTATTTGCCAGACATGTAACTGAGTGAAACCGAAATGGAAGGGATGCGTGTTACTATAGGGAAAAGGCTTTTATGAACTAGTGTGTCTCTTACAGCTCTCATTTTCCTCTCCCTGGATTCATGTGAAAACAAGGCCCAGTAGAATTGCAGAATCACTTGGAAACCGGATCAGTGAGTCCTGACTGAATGGAGGAAAGCCACACCTTAAAGAGTACATCTTCCATGGACAACCAAGCAAGTTTAGTGCTACAGTTTTTTATGATCTTCCGTTGCCTATTTTCATTTCTTATCGATTTTAAATATCCATAATTGACATTATTATTGCCAAGCACAGTTGAAGACAGAACAGAAAAATAAACAGAGTCACAAGACTTGTGTTATGCTTATGGAGGGGTAAAACATAAACAAACCAACACATATTTACCATTACTGGTATAAAAAGAGAAGAATAAGGTGATTAAGAAAGCTAATTACGGAGGTAATGTTACCAAAATTGGCAAAATGGGAAAGTCCAGAGCTCAGTCCCTCCTCAAATGTAATTAATGAACTGGCAAGAATCAACAGAAATGACTTTCCAGAACACTGGAATCTATTTGAAACCTTACCACAAACAGGGGATGTCTTGAAAACAGAAGCTGTTGCTTTGTGCGCTGTCCTGGTTTAAATAGCCTGACTACCAAACTCCACGCACAAGGTTGATAGCAGCAGTGAGGATGGCAGCTGGAATTCTATTTCCTCAACCAGTGCCAGAGGAAGCAGACTCTTTTTTTTGTTTGTTTTTAATTATACTTTAAGTTCTAGGTTACGTGTGCACATTGTGCAGGTTTGTTACATAGGTATACATGTGCCATGTTGGTTTGCTACATGCATCAACTCGTCATTTACATTAGTTATATCTCCTAATGCTATCCCTCCCCCAGGCCCCCACTCCCTGACCGGCCCTGGTGTGTGATGTTCCCCACCCTGTGTCCAAGTGTTCTCATTGTTCTCACCCACCAATGAGTAAGAACATGTGGTATTTGGTTTTCTGTCCTTGTGGTAGTTTACTGAGAATGATGGTTTCCAGTTTCATCCATGTACCTGCAAAGGATATGTACTCATTCTTTCTTATGGCTGCATAGTATTCCATGCAGTATTCCATCCATGGTGTATATATGTCATAATTTCTTAATCCAGGAAATAGACCATATTCTGAAAGAATTGTACTTGAAGCGTCAGTCTGCCTGGTGACTCCTCAAATCCATGTGCAAAGTCCTCCCTTTGCTTTGCCTGACATGGAGTCCTCCCAGGGCTGGACAACTTTCTGGGCAGCTATGGCTAAAAACTTTGAAAGATACAGGTATTGGCCTCACCAGCCTGGGGCAAGAAACATCATTTTTTTATTTTCAGAATTATATTGGCTATTCAAGTTTATTTTCATTTCCATGTACATTTTGAACCAACTTATTGATTTTGGCCAAAATACTGATAGGATTTTAGGGAAATTGTGTTAAATCTTTACATCATTTATGGAAAAATTGACAGTGTTACTTCTCATAATGACAATGGTGTATAGCTCCTTTTATTTAAATCTCCTTTAATTTGCTTTATTGTCCTATTATAGTTTTTAGTATGAAGCTCTTGAACACATTCTGTTGGATTTGTACCTATATAGTTCATTTTGTATTACCTTTTTTTTTTTTTTTTGAGATGGAGTCTCACTCTGTCGCCCAGGCTTTATTTTATTATCTTTTTTTTACCTTTACATACTTTAAAAAATAAAAACAATAACACTATACCTTGTTGTCCTCCGTATTTGTTGCCCTTTCACTTTCTATTTTAGGCTTTTGTCTTCAGAAGCAAAGAGTTTGGTCAAGGCTTTTTGCCTCTTCCCTTGTGGCGGCTGCTACCTTCTTCCAGGCCTGTACCAGGTAGGTGGTCTTATCCTGCCTTTTACTCATTGCTCAGACTAACTTCTGTGTGCCTTATGGAGTTTCATGATGAATAGCAGAAGAGTGCCTACAAAATCTCCAACATGTCTGCAGCTCTCATGTAAAGCTACAGTCAGTCTTTAGCAACAAACTGAAAATTGTAATGGAAATTTTTTTTCTTTTGAAACGGACCTATTAAGGCCATCAAAAAAAGTTTTAAATTAACATAGAAATCGACATTTCTAGTCTTAAAACTTGAAAAGTGCACTTGTTTTATCTGAGTTCTTTCCTCTGGAAAAGACCCTCAGGACTCTCAAAAGGTATCAAACAAGTAAAACTCACCAGCTTATCACATCCAGACAGTGAGATGCCAGGCCCTGCATTTGTCATGATTCCTTCCTACCCCTCTCGAGTGCCTATGTTCCCACACATAGTTACATTTCTTCCCTGCTATATAAACCCTCTAAGTTTAGTCAGTCAGAGAGATGGATTTGAGACTGATATCCCATTTCCTCTACTGCAGCCCCTGATTAAAGCCTTCTTCCTTGGCAATCATCACTGTCTTAGTGATTGGCTTTCTGTACTGCAAGCAGCGGGACCAAGACTGAACCCCTGGGTTTCAGTAACAGATTTTGGTTCCCTGACAGAAACCTGTTGCTTGTGGCTCAGCTGCCATGGGCTGGGAGCCTCAGAAGCCCTCCTGAGCAGTGTTTTGCGTCCAGACAAGATCTGCTGCTCTCAGTTTGGAAAATTTTAAAGGAATTTCCACTTGCAGGCTAACAAGCCCAGCTGACTGACAGAGAGAAGCACTCTGACTGTTTCAGTATGGACACTTGGGGGCTTGTTCGTAATTGTGTGTTGTGTGTGTGTCCAGACAAGTGAGTGTGTTTTGTGGCTACCACATAGTGCTATCTGCTTCTCTGAATTTGGAAAATTCTGAAGGAATTTCCATTTCAAGGTTGAAAAAGCCCAACATATTGAGAGGAATGCACCGTGACTGTTACAGTTTGGACACTCTTGGGGATTGTCTGTTGCTGCAGAAGTTGAACTGTGTTTTGGTTATTTTGTGTGTGTGTGTGTGTGTGGGTGGGTGGGTGGGTGTGAATATAAGTTATGGGAAATTAGAATTTGCTAAACTGATATTTGTTTTGCAATGCTGTTTGGCCCCAGTATTCTTTGGAGTTTGGAGTTTGCTGTTGAATTAAAAAGTGAGATGAATTTCTATGTATTCAGGTTTTTATGTTGCTGTTCTAAGCATGGTTGGGCCTCCTTGTTAGGGTCCAAGTGATATCCTTCTGTGGTGCTGTTTGGCTCCAGTGTTCTTTAGAGTCTGGGGAAGTTTGGTCATCAAAAATTAAATGGCTTTACTAAAAAGTGGAAATGGCTTTACCAAAAAGTTTGGTTCACAGCCTTCATTGGATTGCCTACTGGGGCAAAAAAAAATATGTAGCTATGTAAACTGGTGAGTTTGTACAGCTATCTCATGGCTACAGTTCTGAAATAAAAGCCATTGGATCTTTGTTTTTATGTGTGTATACATTCTGTATGTATTTATGTATGTACATTTATTATGTTAAATGTTGTATCTACCAAATTGGCTTACAAATGAAAGAGCACTCATAAATTAAGTGAGTCCAAAGTATTTTTCAAGTCCCCATGACATAAGTAAACCTTTAATAAACAATCTGGTTTTAAAATTATTGATAAAATATAAATAGAACTATCTTCAGAATTGTCAGCATACATCTTTGTCTGGGTTTATATTTGTCTCTGCTAGATATTTTGAGGTATTAAGGTTTGGCATAGAACATTATAAAATGATAAACCCAGCCAAAATGAACTAACCTTGGTGTATGTCACTTCTTTGACAAATGAGACTAATTTAATGCTGTTAGCTGAATCTTCTGCGTTATTGCCAAAAATACCTGTGTAGTTAATGTTAAAGTTCTTAACTAGGTGAGTATTTGATGTTCACTGACTATTAAAAAAAATGGTTAACAAGGAAATAGCTAACTTTAAATGAGGACAAGCTGTGTCTAGTATCACAGTTTTCAAAAGTAACTAGAACTTAAAAATGAATAAAATGAGTACATGTAAGTGAGATAAATGTTGTAGGTAAACTTTTTGTGTAATATAAGTTCTTAAACTTGTTTTGGAATTTTTTTTTTTTTTTTTTTTTTGAGGCAGAGTCTCGCTCTGTCACCCAGACTGGAGTGCAGTGGCATATCGGCTCACTGCAAGCTCTGCCTCCTGGGTTCACGCCATTCTCCTGCCTCAGCCTCCTGAGTAGCTGGGACTACAGGTGACCACCACCATGCCTGGCTAATATTTTTGTATTTTTAGTAGAGATGGGGTTTCATCATGTTAGCCAGGATGGTCTCAATCTCCTGACCTCATGATCCTCCCGCCTCGGCCTCCCAAAGTGCTGGAATTACAGGCGTGAGCCACCGCGCCTGGCCTGTTTTGGATTTTATGATAGATGCTCACTGGATATCTGGGACATTTACAATTAAGAGAAGTTTATGATATTGGGAAATATGTTTCTAAAAATTGTGGAATGGTTCCCATCAATAAAATGCTAATATTGAATAGTCAGTTCAGGATTTCTTAATTCCTAGGTTTTCACTAAAATTTGAGGTTACTAAGGGTAAGAATTATATATTCTGGTTAATATATAATTATGTATATAAAATATGCCAAAGATGTGTTTTTATAGAGAAAAAGAATCATTTTACTAATTTGTAAGTTATCAAAAGTTAATTCAAATTATGTATTAGAAAAGGTTATTTACAAAACAGGGTAGCAAGGAACCAGTAAATATTGAAGAGAGATGTAAACATAGTTATGGATATGAAGATGTGTTTTTGGTAAGGAAGGTTATAAAGAAAAACTTATAGTTTTGCATGGGAAAAGATCATGTGTGGTGAATTATTCTCCTAAACTAAAATGACTGGATGACTGGTTGTTTATTAAAAAAAAAAAAGAAAGAAAGAAAGAAAAAAATAAAAAGAAAAGAAAGAAAATTTAGGACAAAACAGAAAATTCAAGCATATCATAGATGGTCTGTGTAAGTCATATGCAGTTTTTACCCTGTTTCTCCATGTGTCTGTATTCATGCACATACAAAGAAAATAGAAAGTGGAAAAAGTTTAAGTAATAAGATATTATTTAAAGCCTGATAGAAAATTGGATAAATTTGGTTGATTAATATTGCTTATAGTTAAGGCTCTTTGTCTTGATGAAGGTAAAATAAGAAATATAATAAATAAATAAATACATTGGCAGTTTGGCATTCTTTTTTAATATAATTAAACATGCAGCTAGATTTAGAGTGGCATGCGTCACCATGCCCAGCTAATTTTTGTGTTTTTAGTAGAGACAGGGTTTCGTCATGTTGCCCAGGATGGTCTCGATCTCCTGACCTCATGATTCACCTGCCTCCACCTTCCAAAGTGATGGGATTACAGGCATGAGCCACCACGCCCAACCAATTTGTCTCTTTGCGTTACAGTGCTCTCTTAGTTCTACCATCCATGGACAGCAGTGTGTTAGAAAGTCAGTAGGCCACTTGCCTCATTGCATGGGGTGGCCACCCTCCACCAGCAAGGACAAAGGGCTGGTGTGTTGGCCTTTCTGGATAGCCAGACACAGGAGTTCCTGAGCTCTTGTCTGGTGTCCATGAAGAATGAGGTTGCACAGACAATTGAAGGGCAGAGAATTTTATTAAGCAATGAAAATGGCTCTCCATGGAGAGGCAAGCTGCAGAGGATACTGGATGGGCTGGTCATTTTCCCGCATAGTCAGGTTGTCTCTTCCATAGCCCAGCCATCTCTTCCCTGAAGCCCAGCCATTTCACTGAAGTCTGGCCATCTTCCCCTCTACCAAATGAGTCTGGGGTCTTCAGAGGCACAGGTTGGGGGTGGGTGGGCTGTAGGTAGTTTTGGAAAAGGCAACATTCAATTGGTAAAAGTACACTATTTAGGGATATAGTGGGCAAACAGGAATAGCATTTCTCACTTTGATGTTTCAGTTTCAGGCATGGATTGAAGGTAGGGTTTCACTGGGGACCCAACCTTGTCTGCCTAGAATTTCTCTGCCTCTTACCTCTATCATTACTTTGATAAGATGGGCAAAGAACCTGCCAATTTTTGATGCTTTTGGTTACAGTTCTGTCACTAAAATGCTAGCAGTTAGACATATGCAAGGAGTAATCTAACCACTTTAATACAATGAAGTGCTGCAGGCAGTCACCACAGGACACTAAATCATAGTGTTTTAATTTGTAATATAATCGACAGAATGATAGGATTTTCTGTAGTATAAATATCCTATGAACTAATCCTTGTGCTATTAAGTTACAGGGCTTTGACTTCGGGGTCTGAAAAAGTCACTGCTATATCTTGAGCATTGACAGTAGTCGAATCCTTGTCTTCAGACCTGGGAAAACATGACAATCAAAATGAACAGTTTTCTTGAGACACAGGGTCAGAAATTAAAACTATTCAGTTGAGGCCCAAGGACTATTGTAGAAAAGGTGGGCATGTGAGATTGTAAGAACCGATTGAGGGCTAAGATTAGTTCAGAATTTTTCTATGAATTAAACATTAATATCAAAAGCACACTGATGCGAGGCCTGAATCTGGGCTCATGTGTCATAATGATAGGGTTTTCTTGGAGTATTGATCTACTCTTTAATGAAGAATTGTAAAAGCTTATAAAAAGTTTACGGATATCTTACCTTATGATCAAACTGATTTTAATTAAATAGACATGCTTATAAAATTTATTAAAATAACTTTCACATTAATAATATATCATACAAAGGTAACATTTTAATTTTCACTTTTGAACATGATGTTGTGTAATATTATTGAGAGAAAATATTTTTGCTTACCTTTTAGGTGAACTGCAGGGAAAAAGTGGAGGAGGGAGAGACAGATTCATTTGGCCTCATACTGTCTTTATTAAGTCTTATTGTTTGGGAACCTGAGTCTCCTCTCTATCAAAAGGTAAACATTTCAATTTTATCATTTTGGCTAAATGAATGACTATTTTATTGTGACCTGTGATCCTATTTTGTGATTTCAAGTGTCTTAATACTTTTATATTCGTCAATCTTCCCAAGAGCAAAATTTCAAGTTCTAAAGCCAGACTTTTTTACCTCAGAATAACTATTTTGGATATTAGGTTTCCTGAAGTCCAAGGAGATATAACTTTTTCCTTTTGAGCTATTTATAACCTTTAACAATTGAGTATACTATGATAAACATAATTTGAGGCACATTTCTCCATCTGCCTAATTTCTCCAGAATTTGTAAATTATTTGTATTTATGAATATTTTGAATTCATACAACTTCTTTGAATAAGTTCAATAAGAATCTATTTTCTAACAGGACACAAGTGGAGGTACTGGTTATTTGCTCAGGGCTTTAACTGAAATGGTTTTGTGAGAGGTCTAGCAAGGCCAATTTAGGAGAACCTATGTGGACAATTAGTCTTGCTGCATTTTGTGTGGGTAATTAGGCCAAGTATATGGGACTGCAGCTTACTTTGCAGGTAGGTTGATCCTGCATGATCTGCCTTTGGTGGAAGTGGGGGACTGGAGAGAGAAAGATTGTGTTTCAGAAGAAAACTAGTCACCCATGCTATGGAGCTTCCCATGACTCCCCTCCTCAGCATGAAGAAGACAGAAAAATTGACAACAGATTCACCATGATTGAAGAATGGATAAATAGAAAAAAGGGGCTGAAACCAACCCAAATGTCCCATAGACTCTTTGCTTTTATTTTGATAAACATAGAAATTGACTCTTCTGGTCTTAAATCTTGAAACTTATGCCAGTTTTATCTGGGTTCTTTCCTGAGAAATGGACCCTCAGGACTATTAAAAAGTATCAAAGAACTGAAACATGCATCTAGGCAATAATATGCTGGGCCCCGCATCCATGATTGCTTCCTTACCCCACCTGAGTTCCTGTTTTTTTCATGCATAGTTACATTTCTTCTTTGCTAAATAAAGCCATAATTTTCGTTCATCAGTGAAATGGACTTAACACCCATTTCCTTGGGTGCAGAACCTGATTTGCTTGCTTCCCTATTAATACTCATCATTTTAGTGATTGGCTTTCTGTGCTGAGAGAAACAACATTTCAGTGACTGGCTTTCTGTGCTGAAACCCTGGCATTTAGATAACACTTTAATGACAGTATTATTTTCCTTACCCTCTGCCATCAGTGAGCCAGTCTATTTCTCCTTACATGCATCTATTACTATTTATTTATTTATTTATTTTTAATTTTTTTTTTTTAGATCATCGTACCTTTGATGTTATTTCTGTAGAAATAATACCCCTTCCAGCTTTATACTTGCATTACTCAGGGCTCTCTAGAGGGACAGAACTAATAGGATATATGTATATATAAAAGGGAGTTTATTAAGGAGAATTGACATACATGATAACAAGATAATCTCCCCTGATAGTCCATCTACAAATCGAGTAGCAAAGAAACCAGTGGTGGATTACTTTGAGTTCCAAAACCTCAAAAGTAGGGAAGCCGACAGTGCAGCCCTCAGTCTCTGGCCGAAGGCCCAAGAACCTCTGGCAAACTACTGGTGTAAGTCCAAGAATCCAAAAGCTGAAAAACTCAGAGTCTAATGTTTGAGGGCAGGGAGCATACAGTATGGGAGAAAGATGGAAGCCAGAAGACTCAGCAAGTCAAATCCTTCCAACTTCTTTCTGCTTGTTTTATTCTAGCCACGCTGGCAGCTGATTAGATGGCGCTCACCGAGACTGATGGTGGTTTTGCCTTTCCCAGTCCACTGATTCAAATGTTAATCTCCTTTGGCAACACCCTCACAGACATAACCATACTTTGCATTCCTCAGTCCAATCAAGTTGACAATGAATATTAATCATTACACTACACTACTTCTTAGGCAAAAGTTGGAATCCTGATTTATATTTTAATTTATATAATTTCATTGATTGTGATAATATACTCCTTTGGGTACTTTCTTGTAGATTCCTTCATTTTAATAATGTAATTTATATTCTAGGTTTCCCAAATTGTCAACAGTTTTAAGAATCTTTTACAACAACTTCCTCTCACTCACTAGTGTGATTCCCATAGAGAGATAATCTATCAGTCCAAAATACAACTCAATTCTTGATGTGTTTTCTTTTCTGTCTAATATCTGTAGTGAGTGTTTCATCTTATATTCCTTCCTTTAGCATCCTAAGTCTATAAATTTGCCAGACACGTGGATTACAGAAAGAGCTATTTATCCTTCCAAAACTAGAATCATTGAATTCATTTTAAATTCCCCTAATAAGGCATAAAGTAGTCTGTGCTGATGCCTTCAAATCTAGACATATCCATGCTGAATGGTTTTCTGACAACTCTCAGTATTGATTCTGCCACTGCAGCTTTAAAAAGTTCTGTCGATTTTCATTCATCAGAGCTACTTCTGGGAAAGACTTTTCAGTTTGTTTACAAACTCTCTTTCTCTCTTATTCGATCTATTCCATATTACTCTGTTTTCTAGCAACACTCCAAGATTTATTATAAGTTTAAAATTTACCTTTATAAAAACTGCTTATTTGTAGAAGGAAATAGCAAGTATATTTAGAAGCAAAGATAGAACTAGAACAAGAAAGACCCAACTATGCAAACGTACTGTAAAAGCTGGCTAAAGTCAGGATAATAGATGGATTCAAAACTTTTGGGTGTAAATTTACTGATTAATGATGTATTTAAAAGAAAGAAATGAACTTTTGCAATGAGCTAGTTATGGCACTTAGTATCTCATTCAAGTTGTCAAACAGTATCATCAATAGTGGTAAATGATAATTAAGATTGATCAATTAATGTGGAACTATTTTAACAGTTTTTTAAGTTTGAGGAAATTATACTATTGTTTTTAAAAAACAAAGATAAATAATGGATACCATCATGTTGAAAATGATTATTCCACATGACATTACCTAATCAGAGCATCAGCTTCTGAGTTGCCTTTTAAGACCATAATACAAGGTGATGGTGGGAGTGGATGCTTTATGCTCAATAGTTATGCATCAATGGTAAGGAGAGGGCTATTTAAAGTAAGAAAATGGCAAGTGGAGCATGTAATCATAAAATTGATCCACATTTTATGCTCATGCTTCTCTTGTAAGGTGTATTTTTTTAATTGATTAACAGTAGTAAACCTGCTTTGTGTATGCATATATATGTGTATATACATATATTTCATTTCATGATTTCATTTCATTTCATTGTATTATATATATATGTATATATACATATACAATGAAAGTGGGAGAAACAGTTTTTTTAAACCAAAAATGGAAAACAAACCCCAAAATTGAGCAAATTTTATGATGTGAGTCTGAAAATATATCTAAGAGAGTGTGGGCAAACTTCAAGAGTTGCATCTTCAAATGATATGGTATATGTACGTGTGTGTGTATGTGTGTGTGCATATGTGTATTCATGTATATTTTTTCTTCTCTCCAGTTCTTTTCTTTCATTCTGAATTCCAATTACACAGATTTCAGACTCTAATATTATCTAACTGATTCTATGGCTCTGTTCATTTCCATTTATATTTGTGTGTGTGTGTGTGTGTGTGTGTGTGTGTGTGTGTGTGGTGGTGATGGCGGTGGTTGTTTTTCGCTTATTGCTCTTCCTTCAAGGTCACTTTCTCTTTCCCTTGTAATCTCCATTAAGGTTTATGTTCATCTAGCGAGTTTACTATTTCAGAGATTGTACTTTTCACATCTAAGTTACATTTTACATTTGCTTCTCCTTATAATATGTAGATATATGAATAATTCCTATCTTTCCTTAATTATAAGCATATTGTGGTGATCTTTTTTTATGGTAGTTATAGCTGCTATTTTAACATTGATGTCTGCTATTTACAATATTGAAGCTATCTTGTCATTGGTGTCATTTTTTTCCTTTTGAGAATGTTTCCCATGTTCCCAGTTTTTCTTATATAGAGTAATTTTAGATGGAGTCTTCAGAATTATGAATAGAAACTTGGAAAGACAGAAGATTATGTCATTTTTCTCCCTTGAGAGTTGTTTCTGTTTAGCATTCAACTATCTTCACTGGACACAAATCAAACCTGTTTATTGGCCCCATCCACTGTCTCATTTTAGATATATAATTTTTTGCTGAATTTTTTTCTTAAATCTATTCCATACATGCATAGTTCAAGGGTCAGATAGAGCTATAGTAGAGATAATTTGCCATCTTTTTTTTTTCTTTTCTCCAATTTTCAATTTTCACAAGTTTTTCCTCTTTTTGCAGCAACCACTGATTCCCCATTTTCAGTTCTCTAATTTTCCAGGCAACAATGATGGGATTTCCACTGACACCTGGTATACTATAACATGCAGACTCTCCAGATAAAATCCACAAAAAATTGAATCGTACTTCATAAAAATCCCCTTCTCTTACCATGTACCTGCACCAAAATATGACAAATTCTTTTGTTAACCAGTGCTGTCTTGTATCATATCAAATTTCATAGTGGTTTTCTGAAGGCAGCCATTTCGGTGAGATCTTATTCATTAACAGGTTATGTCCTGTCAATATTCTTTTCTGATTACATGTTATATTAGACTGATTGTGGTTCAGGCTTTTAAAATGATTCCTTGGCCAGTAATGCTTCAGACCTTTACTTTGATGGTGATGTATGTCACTGAAACTAATCTTCAAATATGGTTGCATTGTTCTTTTGACCAGAATATTCTCTCCTTTCTGTGATCAGCAACAACCCCATTGTACATCTAGCATTGTTTTATCATCACTATTTGCTTAACTATTTATTTCAGTAAAGCATATGCATCTTACAATTCAGAACCACACTTTAATATTTTTCTTTATCACCAAGGTCTATCTAGTCCTCATTCATAAAGAGTAGTTAATATATGTACATTGGGTGAATGAAATGATTAAGATGAGTAAAATTATACTACACCATTCTGTAATCTCTGCTGCTCCCTTGCTGATAGGGAACTTATTTGGTGTAAGTCTTGCCTCTGGATCTGAGAAAATTTTGAATATTATTTCAAGAAAATAATCATGGAAGCTAGATGAATGCTAAAGTTAAATGGAAACATATCAATAAAGTGAATTTAAAAAATAGTTGGGGAAGGTGACTTTCCTGAAAGATATTCAAAACTTGTAAAATGTTACTAAATGTTTCAACGAGCACTTCAGTTATCAAGAGAAGTACTCCTCTGGTAACTTGAAGAAATATGCATCCTTCAAGTGCTGCATTATTCACATGGGAAAAACAGCTTAATAAATAAATCACAAGGCAGAAATGCAGACTTTTTAATATATGATAAATAAGGATGTTCTGCACATTCTATAGTAGACACACATCTTTTTGGTGCTGCCTAGCATTTTGTAAAACATCTGACTCATTACTTGTCCTAGAGTCTCAGCCTTGAACAATGCAACATAAAAATAGTTCTTTGTAGAGACTTCTAGTTACTATCTCAGTCTAAAGATCACTAAGGACTTAAAAAATACAGTATTTAAAGTTATTTCACCTTTAATACTTCTCACTGAGATGTGTATTACGTGGTTGTGAAAACGATCATTATTACCTTTTATCTAATTATGTTAATTTGAAGTATATTTTAAGACATCCTTCTGCCCTCTATAAAAATATAGTAAGAAAAAGTAATAATAGATTCAAATTCAGTATATAGTTGTGATACTCTGTGCTAGGTACTATTGTAGATATTAGAGACTTATATGACCTTCACTCAGGGGAATTTTAATTGATTCAGAAAATACTATAGAACACAAAATATGCTCCACTTATATTAACAATAAAGACTACATTGACAAAAAGATTGAAAGTATTGAAGGACTTGATAGGATAATAGATATCACCAATAATCCCTTTTGTTGAGGAATGTTAGCACTCTAAATCATTTTTCATACCAATGTTTTCACACAAGATAAGTTATGTATGGGCCGTATAACATTTTTTCATTTTGTAACTTATTTCATCTAATTTTTATGTCCCAATTAGCCTGATTATTATACATTTTATATTATACAAATATCAAAATATTACACATACCTCAAAAATATGTGCAACTATTATATATCCATTTAAAAAAGAAAAGTGTTAACTACATATGTTTATGTAATATTTTTTGAAATGTTATCTCTGCCTTTGTAGCTTGTCTAAAAAATATAATATTCAAAATATATTATTTTTTAAAATATAGAAATTATTTATTTGTCAATATAATTATATTTTCACTGATAATTATGACATGTAAGAGGTAAAAAGTAATTTTACACATTCATATAAATCAGATATCCATTTACAAAAGTTATCTGCAATATATCCTCTTCTTGGTCCCATGATTAAAAAAATAAAAATAAAAAATTGACGTATCTGCTAAGGGGATCAAACTCCATCATTACGGTCAGTAGTCACACTTGGCCCTACTTCTTACCACACTCATACAAGATAGCTTTAAGGATCTAAAGTAAAGTGACACTGGTGGTTATGTTGAAGAAAAAAAGAGTGTGATCATAATATGTTGGTTTGCTTCGTGTTAAAAAAAAAAAAAAGAAAGCTAAAATTTTTTTGCAAATAATTTAGGCAGGAGTACATGTCAAACTTTTGCTTTATTTTGCTGTAAGGTAATAAAGGCCTTAAGCAAGCAAAGTAAATATATTACTCTCATGAGGGTGATTTTTTTAAGACAAGATAAAGCCAAAACTTAGTTACTACAATTAGTTGCTAGTACCATAATCTCTTTATCAATATAAACTTAAATTGTATGTTTCAGTATTTGTAGCAAATATGTGGGAGACATAGACTAAGATTAGTCCCCTCTCTAATCTATACTTTGGTAAGTCCTCCGAAGTTCTCTTTAAACAAGAAACCTACAGTATATCACGCAGTCATATCTCCTGACTTGTGGAGAAATTCTACTAAGAAAATGATTCTGACATCTGAGATGTGTGAAAACAAGGTGTAAAGATAGTGTACAATGTTCAAGTCCCTCACTGCAGTTGTCACTATGGTCAACCCTACTCTGGTGGTTCAGTGGCTCAATGACCTAAGCCATTCAATTCCCTCTTCCCTTTTGTTTTCTTAAAGTGTGTTTGATTTAACTTTCTTACCATGAGCAGCACAAAGTCAGAGATAACCAGGTCCAGGCAGCCTTGTGTCTTTCCACAATGTCACACTTTTATTGATGCAATTTCAATCCTAAAAGCAAGCCTCATGGGGTATGCAAGGATGTAGTTCTTCTTAGTTCATCCTGCTCACAATAGTCGGAGCTGTGAGCACACAGGCTCAAGCAATTCCACAAATCAGTCAATATTGTAATCCATATACAATAGTATACATAGTTAATATAAAAATATTATAAATTAAACAATCCACAGCAAACAAAGTATACTAACATTTAATATCCAGAGAAAAGGGTTAGGAAAAAGGGTTAATGAATCAGTTCATGGAAAGCAGCATGGACAAAAACAATGTCCTACCTTGGCCCTGTACAGACCATGAGCATCAGCGACTTGCAAGGAAATGTCTTTGATGTTGTAGCAGAGCCTTAGGCTGGGGTTGCCAGGTGCTTATCACAAGTGGCAGCAAGACGTTGTCTAGTAAAATGTATGTTTAGAGCTGAAGAAGTCCTGCTCTTTTTATGGCCACAGAATCTTCTGGTGAGGGCTGATAGTGGAAGAGTGTGCTTGGTTATGTCCTTATCTGGTTGGATGCAGTCTTTATTGATTAGGTAAAGCATCTTGTCTCTGTTGGCATGGTGCCTATTGACATGTAAGATGGAGCCTTTTTCTAAGATGGAGTTACCTGTGTACGGGGTGCTGTATAAATCTCTTCTATTAGAAACAGAAGTATCTTGATTATTACGAAAAAAGATCACATAAAATGTCATGGAAGTTTGACAAGATTCAACATAGAAAGTTTAGAACACCAAAGGAGAAAGCTGTGAAAACAAAATGGGAAAGCGAAATGAAATCATGGCATTATGAAAGTGTCTCAGTGATGTTTTGGGACCCAAAAAGAAAAATATTAGAAATATACTTTATACTTTTATGGAGAAGAAACTGGAAGTCATTTTTGTCTTATTTTCTCTCCTAAATATTATGAGCTCAGTTGGCATTACATACATGTTGACAAAATTTTAGTGTGTTTTAGGCACCAGAAACCTTGACAAACATTGAAATAAACTGATGAATATCAACTAATTGTTAGACTTATTGTTCATAGCAGTTGAGGCTTCCTGAACTAGAGGCATTTTTAAGAAGATTGAAATATCATTGTGCACAATATGGGCAATAGTATGAGAGTGCTGATGGTACAGAAGAATGGAAGTCAATGAAAAATATTTGACTTAAATGATGCATTAGAAAGTTAGACGTCTTTAAGTCTTGATTGAGCAATATCAAATCTATTGCACTCTCATAATTTGGGGATTCTTGGAGATTCCTGGATTGTAATATTTCAAAGATATTCTGGAAATAAAATGAATCAAGAAGAACTGAGGTGAGGACATGCAACCAAATCCAAGAATGTCTAAATTTATAAATATTTTTCAAAGAATTTGAAAATATGAGTGTTTATATTAAATTTTTAAGAAGCCTTTAAAAAAGTTAATTTCTAACTAAATAAATTTCAGGTCTGTCATTATTGTATTTTAAAAATGTCTTTAAAATAAAATTAGCTCTGATTTATAAAAAGTACTTGTTGCAGATCTTCGGTTTAAGAACAACAAAAACAAATTATTTTGCTGTGTTGACCAGATTCCTAATAAGAATTGTTACTACACCAAGCAAGTTAACTATCTTAATGTTTACTCTAATAAAGTTAGCTTCTTAAATGTTGTACTCACACAGCCTTTCCTTTAACCTGCCCTTAAACTTAGGTTCATGGAAAGGTCACTGCTAACAATGATACACTTTGAGTGCCTTAATGATGGATTTTTATTCAGTTGCTCATCACCAGGGGAGTTATATATCTAGAAAGAAGGGAGCAGTAATTAAAAGCACAGAATGCTTCGGGGTTTCTACTGTAAGTGTAACTCAGGCTTGCTAGGGATTAATGCAGATTCTAGCTGAAATTCCTAGACTGCTAATGCATTCAATCACTCAGTGCTAAAATATTGCAGAATAATCCTTAGAGAAATTTTGTAACAATTTTTGTGTTGCATCCTAATAGTATGTTCAGAGACAGAAAGCAATTTTTAACATCAATTACACATTATATGAAAAGCTCTCACTAAGCTCACAACTGCATGCACAGATATATATACATTGATAGAGTTTAGAAGCTCATAATAGTTTGATTTTACAGTACTTTAAAGTGTTAGGGAATAGTAATATGTAAAAATTCATTTGATATTCAAAAAAATCCAAAGTAGAAGTGATGAATAAATAATAGATTTTCGGATAATACTTTAAAAATTCTTTGTACATGTTTATGGAAAACCATTTGATACCTTAAAAACATGATAATTACATTTGTGAAAAACAAAAGCATACTGATATAATCCTAAACAGTATAATTTGTATTTTATTTTTGTATATGAAAGCCATGTATGTTTTCACTTCAAAACCAGCAACTTAACTATGTATTTATAAATATTGAGGAACTCCAATTTTATGTTTTGTGATCACAATTACAGAATAATTTAAATAACATGCATATCAAAACAAAATATGCCCATATGTTTTTGTAATGTTTAAAAGCACATTTGAAGAGTTCTAAATGTGTTTCAATTTTGTTTGGTCAAATTTTCAGTTGGCTTAACCATGATGTTCAAACATGGAAATAAAAGTTTATTAAAAATGGAATAAATATGGTCTTGTAATAGCTCCTTAAAAATATCAGACTTAGCTTCAATATTTTTAAATCTATTTAAAAAATACACATATTAAATAGACCCTATTGTATAAATACATACATGCCTACTTTGTACACAAAATCAATCTTCCTCCATAGAATGTAAACTACAGCAAAGCAGAATTTTTTGTTCGGTTGTTTTCTCTGCTGTAATTTATTTTCAATTTCTAGAATAGTGCATGGCACTTACTGAGTTCACAAAGAATATTTTGGGTATAGACTGCAATGGTTAATTTTATGTATCAACGAGGTTGTGTCACAGGGTGCCCAGGTACTGGGTTAAACCTTATTCCGGGTTTGTCTGGGAGGATGTTTTGGATGAGATTAACATTTGAATTGCCAGACTGAGCAGAGCAGATTGCTGTCACTACTGAGGTAGCCTTCATCCAACCAGTTGAAACCTTGAATAGAACAAAAAAGCTGACTCTCCTGTAAATAAGAGGAAAATCCTCCTAACTGAGCAGGAACATCCACCTTTTTCATACCTTTTGATTCAAGCTGATACATGGGCTCTTTGTGGGTCTTGAGTATGTCAGATTTTGAACCACACCATTGGCTCTCCTGAGTCTCTAGCCTGCTGACTATTGATCTTGGGACTTCTCGACCTTCAAAATCATTTGAGCCAATTCCTTATAATAAATCTCTCTCTCTCTTACCCTACACACACACACACACACACACACACACTATTGGTTCTGATTCTCTGAAGAACACTGATTAATAGAGGTAGCAGTACATTTTAAAAATTCTATTTTTTCCAAAAAGACAAGAACTTTTGGATTTATTAAAGCCAGGATGAACAGTCAACTGTAGAAAAATAAATACATTTTTAAAACTAAATGTTCATCAACCCATATGAAAACATGTGTACTTGTAGAAATATTGTCAGAGACTCAGCAGGGTCTCAGGATGCTGGTGAGACCTCAGCCCCAGCTGATTCCCAGACCCTTGATATATTTGCAAGAAAGAATTCAGGGATAAGTCAAAATGAAGTAAAAGGCAAGGACTGTTACTGCAAAAAAAGTACACACTGAAGAGAGAAGTGCAGGCATGCTCATGAGAACGAGTCACACACCACAGAGTTTGGGTTTCTCATTTTATGGGTGTTTCTTTAATTAGAGGGTGAAATAATCATTCGATATTCTGGAACAACGGAGGATTTCAAGGATGCCCCTCATTGCTATCCCCTTTCCTCCTTATTTGGGCTTGCCCAGAAGAGTTATGGACATGTCACCTTGACTGAGATTTTGGCCATTTACTCTCTCTTATTTTGGGTTTTCTGTTATCCTGTGGATTTATTTTTGCATAGTTCCTGTTTTAGCTCTTGTTTGGATTTTTCCATCCTCTTGTGACTACCCAGTGCTATTCCTAGCTCAGAAGCAATTATGTGCTATTCAAATAAAGTACCAACATTCAAACATTTTCTCTGTTTAAAGGGTTGTTCATTTTTTCTATCATTCATTGACTTTTCCAAATTTTTATTTGTATTATTTCAGCCATTAAGTTGTGGTGATTTGTTACAGCAACAATTTTTTTAAAAAATTATAAACCCTTCTATCTCAATGACCACATTTTATTAATCTCATTGGCTAATCTTTCTGATCTCTTCTTCTATGTGTCAGATGGGAATTTTAGGAGCTCTCCTCTTTCTTACCTAAATTCACTTATTTTTATTTATTTATTTTTTGTCCAGTCTCAGAACTTTGAAGACCAGTGTTATGGGTTGAAGTGTGCTCTCTCCCTCTCCAAATGAGTTGAAGTCTTAACCCACCGTGCCAGCGAATGTTATTTTATTTGGAAATAGGGTCTTTACAGTCCCTTTCCAGACTTGATTAACTTGATTAATCAACTTAATTCGAGTTAAGATGCTGCCATTACGGCGGGTCTTAATCTAACATGACCAATGCCCTTATAAATGAGAAAAATGTCATGTAAAGAGAGAGATACACAGGAAGAGTAGCATGCAATGACAGAAGCAGAGATTGGAATGATGCAGCTGTCAGACAAGGAGAAGCAAGGATTGATGGCCACCACAAGAAGCTACAAAGAGACAAGGAAGGATTCTGCCCGTACTTTCAGAAGGAACATGACCACGATGAGACGATGATCGTGGACTTTTAGCTTCTAGAACTATGAGGAAGTTGTGTTTGTTGGTTTGTTTGTTTGTTTCAAGCCATCTAGTCTGTAGTACTTTGTTATGGCAGCCCTAGGAAACCATCTATGATGCTACTGCTCATTCATTCCCAGAAACAAACTTCTCTATCTGATTGCTTACTAGATATTTTGATCACGAATTTATATTGGATTATATTTTTCCCGATCTGGCATGCCCAGTACCCCCTTTGGAGGTCCCTTCTGCATGGTGAGGAACAACTAAGAGCATATCCTGGTGTCTACTGCCCTCTATGGTTCTTTTTAGGACTGTCAGGGGGAAGGTTTCAGTATCTGGATAGCAAAAGGAAAGGAACACCATTATTCTCTAATGGAAGTAGCAGCCAGACGTGTGGGTAGGCATGAGAGTCACAGCCCGATACATGAGAACTTGAGAATCACCTGATTCATTGCTACATACTGAGACAATATGAAGTTTGTCAGTCAGTCTTAAGATTTGAAAATTTCCAGAGAACACTTGAGAACTACGGGCTTCAGTGCTTTGGTGTCTGCTTCACCTCTAGCTATGATTTCCCTGACCTTCGGTAATGATTTCCCTGATCAATGTACCTGGATTCCCAAATCATCCAACATTGGTATGAATCCTAATTTCTTTATCCAATGGAGTTTTAATTTCTTTTTCAAATTTATTTTCCTGAACAAAGTCAAAGCAAAACCAAAGAGCACAATAAGCATCTCAGCTTTACCATGCCCAAGACTAACTCCTGCCCTTTGCTGTCCTCTCTTCTGACCCCAGACCTGCTCCTTCCAAAGTATTCCCAGCTCAGTCCATAAAAACTTTATCTAGGTGATTCAGCTATGACTATTATAACTATCCTTCATTGCTATATTTCTCTCACATCCCATTCCCAATTCATTAGTATATTCTATTTAAAAATACACAAAAATCTGACTGTCTCACTACTTTTTCACTACCACCACAATGGTCTATTAACAGTTGTCTGAATTCTGATTATTGTCATAGTCTCAACCAGTGTTTCTTCTGCTGTTACTCCCTTACAGATTATTTTCAGCACAGAAGACCATCCATTGTACTATATAGAACTATATTATATTGTCTGAATGTATTAAAGGCACGGTGGCTCATACTTTTAATTCCAGCAACTGAGGAGGCTGAGGCAGGAGAATTACTTGAGGCCAGGAGTTTGAGAGTACACGTAAATGGTGTTGTATAGTGACTGTGAGCACCCTCTCAACGTTGATTCTATCGACACCACCTATTAGCTGGGTGGGCTTAAGAAATGATGTAATCTCTGTTAAATACAATTTGTTCTTCTTGAAAATAAGCTCTAATACTTTCTCATATAATTGTTAGTATAGGACCTAATAAAATGTGCTCTGAAATGGTGACAATAATTACTATCATCAGAAAAATACTGGATCCCTTGAACTGTAAAATATGACCAAAGTTTATTCTTACTAACCTCCCATGTAACATGTATCCAAAGGCATAAATACAAGAACATAAATACAGACATCTTTTCATTCCCAGGAAGAAATGTCTCTTTAGGTTTGGCAGATGGTCCCTGAACAAGTTTGAACTATTTAGGGGGATCATTAACTCTGAATTAGTTAAGAAGAATAAGCAAATCTTGCATGTGGGAAACTAGTCCATTTACCTTACAAAGCAATCAAAGCAAATTTCTTATGGGAAAAGTAGTGGAACTGTCAGCAGTAGGATACAAGAAAATATCCTTAATACAGAAAGAAAAGACGATGGTTTGTTTTCCTTCTCTCTGCCTCTCTCTCTCTCTCTCTCTTCTTTCTCTCTCGTTATCTCTCCCTCTCACTCTCTCTCTCTTCCTCTCTCCCTCCCTCCTCGCTGTCTCTCTCTTGCTCTCTCCCTCCCTCCCTCCCTCTTATCTCTTTCTATCTATCTATCTATCTATCTATCTATCTATCTATCTATCTATCATTTATCTGTTTATGTATGTATATGTGTATGTATGTATTTATCTCCATCCATCCTATCTATCATCTATCTATCTATGTATCTATCTATCATGTATCTATGTATGCATCAATCTATCAATCTATCGTCTGCTTTCTGGAAAAAAAATTGACTTTTACAAATGTTATTTTCTTTACCTCTCAATTACCATCACAAATTATAAACTATTATCACTTTTAGTCCTTATGAAGTATCTTCTAATGGATACATTGTTTTTTTCTTACTCAGTTAAGTTAAAAAATAATTTTCAGAGAATTTAATGAGAACCATCTGTCCAATTACTGTCTTAAAATATTATTCAGCCTTGAGGCACTTGGTGGTGTGGAGAGAAGGTTGAATGATGTGGTTTTGTTTGTTGTCTGCCTATGTGATGCCAACACCATATATGGCCATTTTTTTTTGCCGCGTTCTCAACTATAGTTATAGGCAGGTTACTAACTCATTGTATGAAACAAGATCTCTTTCAACTTATTTAGCTTATATCGATATGTCAGTTTTTCTGAATACTTCAGTTGGTATTTGAGCACCAAGGATTAATAGGCTGCTCCAAGATCTCATTGGTTTGCAGGAAACTTACTGAGTGTCTAAAGCATGTAACATACGTAACATACTATCCACTGTGTATTTTACACATTTTATCTCCCTGGAATTCTTTTTACCTATAATGTGGGCTCAAGTCTCCTCTACACTCTCAAAACTCCTAAACTACTGGGTGAATTGCTTAAATTTCAACCCACCCAGGAATCTACCAATATTGAAGTCTTTATAGTTCTCCTTATGATTTTCTAGCTCCACATACCTAGAGAAATATGAGCAGATTTGTAAAGTTTAGGTTGCATTGTATCTATCAGATAAATATCATGCCTTGTGTTTCCCTCAGCCTTGCTATCCCTCCAAAAAAAACAAAAGGGATAGTTTTTCCTTTTTAAATGTCTATTGTCTAAGGCAAGTCAGTCTTTATAATCTAGTCATCTGAATGCAGTAACCATCAAGAAACAGAAAAAATCAGAAAATATTTTAAAATATCTTCATACTAGACTTTACGTTACACTGAATCTTTCAATTTGACTTCCGCATTCTTAAAATATGTCTTTTATTTTAGCTAAAAAATATTTCAGTTTTCAGGACTCTAAAGGCTTCTCCAGGTTTAGAGTTGACTTCTCTGGGTTTTATGATTAGACCCAGATATCTTAAAATGAACGCTTTAATTTTTTGCCATAGTAGATAAAACATTGTTTACTACATTAATATTTAAGGTTGTCAAAGTGTCTGTGATAATTTAACATGAAACTAATAATTTTATTATTACTATAATTAAATGTTTTCTAGTTGAGATGCATTTTGTGGCTCGCTGATACAAAAGAATCACAGTAAAACCCATTTATTTTCTTGTTTAATAAGTATACATTTAGAGAAAAGCAGCTAAATTATAGGTCAAAATACATTGCAAAACTCCAGTTTTGTAAATATTATTGGGAAGTTATATTCTAAAAAGTACTTACATGAAATTGTTCTATGGGTGAAAATTTAGATCATTTAATGTTTTTGTCATCATAACCTCTGTGTATATTTTTACACACTTTAAGATAATTTTATTAAATACATTCCCAGAAGCAGATATGTCAGGGCAAAGACACACACATAAAATGTCAGTATATAATGCTGTAAACCAAAAATAAAATCCTAAGCCCCCCAGCCAACTGAATGAAATCTCCTCTTGGCCAGGAGGACCCCAGAGAAACCTAAAAACCTGGATTGTTGGCCATGATGGAAGGAGGGTTGGACATTTCTCATTATATCCTCTCCTTTTTGGAGTTCAGGCATAACTGGTCAGCGTTAACATTGAAATAGAGAGTATAAGACTGACAAAATAGTCTCTGTGACAATAAGTTACCAAATTCCAACTTGAATCCGGTATAGCATCACATGCAAGATAGCAGACCTTGAAGGAAATAAAAATATTTTACCTCAAAATAAATTTGACAGATTTTGAAATGGCCCTGCAAAACCATCTCTTGTGGGGAAAATTTGCATCTGTAGAGAATCTCCATTAATGCAGCAGGCCTTCCCTTTGTAGGTATATGTCTTTCCCAGATCTACTACAGATTAAAAGAGTCTAACCTTTAAGGTCTGAAAAGAGACATTTATCATTGATTCTCTCTAAAGGCTGCTACCTGGAGGCTTCGTCTACCTTATGAGAACCTTGGCCTCCACAACCTCCCCTTATCATAACTCAAGTCTTTACTTGAAGTATTTAGGCAAAGCTTAACTCTTTCAACCAACTGCCAATCAATCAGAAACTCTTTGAATCCACCTATGACTTGTGAATCACCCTACTTCAAGGTATTCTGCCTCTTTAGGCTACACCAATTTACATCTTCCATGTATTGACTTATGACTTACCTAAAATGTATTGACTCAACGGTTTTAGCTAAAAGGTATAAAGCCAAACCATACCCTGGATAACTCAGATACACTTTCTCAGGACTGCTTGAGACTGTTCCCCGAGCCATATTTACTCATATTAGCTCAGAATAAACCACTTTAAATATTTGACAGTTTTGTTTTTCTGATAACAATGCCAAATTATTCCCCAAAAGTGACCACAATCATCTTTCAATCAAAGGTTATACATGGTTAATTTTCCTAAATCTAGACCAGTGTTTATAAGCAATGATTTTAATTCTTCTTTAATATAGTAATTGAGAAATGGAAATATAGTAATTGAGAAATTAGTTTTAATGTTTCGTATAATTTCACATATTTATTGACATTGTGCTTTTATTTTCTTGAGTTGTCACTTTTTTGTACCATTTTCTATATTATGTTTTTATTAAACTTTATGTATTATAGATTATAATCTTTTCCCAGTTCATGTTCCAATTTTTGGTTTGTTATTGTTATTATTTTTAAAACAATTGATTAACTTTTCTTTACTATTGTATAACTTACTCATTTCAGGTTATTCTTTTATTATAGTAACTGTAAATTTTATTTTATAGAAATTATATTTGACTCTTTACCAAATCTAGCTTCTATTTATATTATTGCTAATTCTTACATTTTAGTATCTGTTAGAGTCTAGCCATAATATTCTATATCCTTATATTTTTATTTCTTTTTTTTCTTTAATGTCCCTGAGGGCATTTAAACATAAAGGTTTGAGTCTCTTTCCGATTGCTCTATTATCTTTAGCTCTTGGCATGTGAATTTGACAGCTCCTAGATGTACAAATTGTCAGTTGCTACCGAGTGCTCACTATTACTAATAACTTACCCAATGACTTGGTTTGACTGAACATTAGTGGATTTTCTTTCCTCCCCATAGTCTCTTAAATTTTGGATTGACTTAAAGCTTCAGCAATCAATATGGTGCCACAGAGAAGAACATTTCCTGCTAAATTAGCAGGCAAGGGTGAACAGACAACCTGATCATGGTGTCTTCTCACCCCTACCTGCTTATCCTACTTACCTACAAAGTTCCTGCCAGCCCTGTTTGTCTGTTTGTTATTTTGACCGTCACTTTTCCTGACCATTCATAGGTGTTAAGTTCCACTAATTGCAAGGTGATAGCTTTGATGTTTTCAATAATGACTTGGGACATAACCTGCCCCACAGACTAATCTAATCAAATACCAGCACTTCGAAGGGAGAATTCCTGAAGTCAGTATTTTAGATTTGTTCTGACCACAGGAGGACTTTTCCAGCCATCTCTCTCCCTGTTAATCTTTGGCAAATTAACCAGCTTACATTTCAGACTCTGTTTTAAACAAACTTACCAATTCTTCCCAATTTCCCTTCATCACAACTTTCACTGGTTCAAGAGCTTTCATAGGCTTGAACACCTCCGTGCACTGTTGCAAGTAAAGTCAATTTTGAGGGGAGGGATGGAAGTTTTGTACTGTGACCTGCTTCCCCCAGGGCAAATTCTCTGAGCCACAGTGTCTTTGCTGTGGGTGAGGACGATGGTGTGCTTCTGTCTGAAGACACTCCCCCTTTAGGAACTGAGCTGTCAGTGGATAGGGAAGGCAGCCGCACTAGGTCTACTTGACTTGCCTCTCACAGCAATGAGTCACAGTAAAGGCAATCAGGACCCCAGAATTCTCAGAGGCATGGGTTAGACCCCCAACACCACATCTCAGGAGCAGGAGCTCAGTGGAAGAGTAGTCTCTGCCTCTTGGCCACACTCACTAGGAACTTAGCCTCCACAATAGGTAGCTGGGGGAAGCATGAGAAATGCTGTCTTGCCTGTCTTTGGAGAATGGCCTTCTTCTTGGGACCTGCAGGGAGAAAGGGAGCCCTGTGTTCTTGGCTGTACCAGTCCAAAGTGGAGTTTTCATCTCACACAGCTGGGGGAAGGTTGGAGGGCACGCAGTCAGATACTGCAGACTCACAATTCTTAATGAGTTTTCATAGATTTTCTTGAATAAATATTTCTTCATTTGTTGTATGCCCTTAGGGATATTTCCAGATACTTTAAAAAATACCTTACAAAAATTTTCACTATTTATGCTGAGGAACTTCTCCTGCTGTCAAGTGAGAAGTGGTTTGCTATGCTGACTTTTGATATCATTTTTTGTCACTTTGATTAAATAGGTAGCCAAGTATTGTTTCTCACAACCCACGATTCTACTTAATCAAATGCTCAAACTTTCCAACAACTTTTAACATTTTTCTCTTCCTCAAAGCAAGTCCTAAATTAAAGATATATTTTCCACATAAAACTGTCTTTGAGATTTTCCAGAGAGTCCGTGGAAAATCACAAAGGATTTGCTCTTTCACCTTGTAATGACAGAGGTGCTAGAAATGATTAGGGTTATTTGATATATTGTAAGTTTTATGGGAAATGTTGTCAAGTCAAATGAAATACTTGGCCCTTCCTAGATTAAATAGGTATAAATAAATTATTAATATAAATATTTTAGAGACTGTATAAGGCTCCTAGTAATGTATCAATGCTCTCACTGTTCTGATATATTTGTATTCATCAAAATTCTGTCCTGTTTTGCCTGATGTTTATTAGGCAAAAAAGTATAGTGTTATCAGTCATAATTTCAGTAACCTTTAACATATTGGTAACTGTTAAATGTCTTTCATTTGAATACAGTAGAGTCTAGGTCAGTGGTTTTCAATTAAGAATTAACATTCCTTATTATGGAGTTTTTTTATTTATTTAAGTTTTTTTCTTCTTATTCTGATTTTTGTACATGACTAAATTCTTTAGTGGTGATTTTTGACATTTTGGTGCACCCATCACCTGTAGTCTTTTCTCTCTCATCCCCCTCCCACCCTTTCCTCCGAGCCCCCAAAGTCCATTTTGTCATTCTATTTTTTGTTGTTGAGACAGGGTCTCCCTCTCTCCCCGAGGCTGGAGTGCAGTGGCGTGATCTCGACTCACTGCAAGCTCCCCTTCCTGGGTTCACGCCATTCTCCCGCCTCAACCTCCCGACCAGCTGGGACTACAGGCTCCCGCCACCACGCCCAGGTAATTTTGTTTTTGTATTTTCAGTAGAGACAGGGTTTCACCGTATTAGCCAGGATGGTCTTGATCTCCTGACCTCGTGATCCGCCCACCTTGGCCTCCCCAAGTGCTGGGATTACAAGTGTGAGCCACCAAGCCTGGCCAGTCCTTTGTATCATTCTTATGCCTTTGCGCCCTCATGGATTAGCTCCCACTTGTAAGAAAGACCTTATAATGTTTGGTTTTCCACTCCTGAGTTACGTCACAGAATAATGGTCTTCAGTTGCATACAGGTTACTGTGAATCCCATCATTTCATTCATTCATTTTTATGGCTGAGTGGTAATCCATGGTGAATATATGTATTTTTTATAAATATATATTTATAAATATTCTTTATCCGCTCATTGATTGATGTGCATTTGGGCTGGTTCCATATATTTGCAATTGAGAATTGTGCTGCTATAAACATGAGTATGCAAGTATCTTTTTTGTATAATGATTTATTTTCCTCTGAGCAGATACCCAGTAATGGGATTACTGAATCAAATGGTAGTTTTACTTTCAGTTCTTTAAGGAGTCTCCACACTGTTTTCCATGGTAGTTAGACTTGTTTACATTCCCACCAACAGTGGAAAAGTGTTCATTTTTCACAGTGTAAAATATGAAAGTGTTCCCTTTTCACCATAGCCATGCCAACATCTATTATTTTTTTGTTGTTGTTGTGGCAACCTTTTCAGAAGTAAGGTAGTATTGCATTGTGGTTTTGATTTGCATTTCTCTGATTTTTAGTTATGCTGAGCATTTTTTCATACGTTTCTGGGCCTATTTTTATATCTTATTTTGAGAATTGTCTATTGATGTCCTTAGCCAAATTTTTGATGAGATTGCTTGTTTTTGTTTGTTTTTCTTGATAATTTGTTGGAGTTCATATAGACTCTGGATATTAGTCCTTTGCCAGAAGTATAAATCGTGAAGACTTTCTCCCACTCTGTTTACTCTGCTGATTGTTTCTTTGGCTGTGAAGAATCTTTTTAGTTTGATTAGGTCCCACCCATTCATCTTCGTTTTTGTTGCATTTGCTTTTGGGTTCTTTGTCATGAAGTCTTTGCCTAAGCCAATATCTAGATGTGTTTTTCCAATGTGATCTTCTAGATGTTTTTTTATGATTTCAGGTCTTAGATTTATGTCCTTGATCCACCTTGAGTTGACTTTTGCATAAGTTGAGAGATGAAGATCCAGTTTCATTCTTCTACATGAATGAAATAGGATGTCCTTTCTCCACCTATGTTTTTGTTTGATTTTTTCAAAGAACACTTGACTGTAAGTATTTGACTTTATTTCTGGGTTCTCTATTTTGTTCCATTGGTCTATGAGCCTATTTTTATAGAAATGCTATGTTGTTTTTGGTGACGCTGGCCTTATAGGACAACTCAAAGTCGGATAATATGATGCCTCCAGATTTATTCTTTTTTCTTATTCTTGTTTTGTCCATGTGGACTCTTTTTTGGTTCCATATGAATTTTAGGATTATTTTTTTCTAGTTCTGTGAAGAATGATGGTGGTATTTTGATGAGACTTGTTTGATTTGTAGATTTCACTTGGAAGTATGGTCAATTTTACAATACTGATTCTAGCTGTCCATGAGCATGGGATATGTTTCCGTTTGTTTGTGTTGTCTATTATTTCTGTCAGCAGTGTTTTGTAGTTTTCCATGTAGAGGTGTTTCACCTCCTTGGCTAAATATATTCCTAAGTATTTTATTTTGTTTGCAGTTATTGTAAAAGGGGTTGAGTTCTTGATTTTATTCTCAACTTAGTCACTCTTGCTGCATAGCAGAGCTACTGTTTTGTGTACATTAATTTAATATCCTGAAGCTTTGCTGAATTCATTTAAATTTCTAGGAGCTATTTGGATGAGTCTTTAGGGTTTCTAGGTATATGATCATGTCATCAGCAAACAGCAACAGTTTGACTTCCTCTTTACTGATTTGAATGCCCTTGATTTCTTTTTCTTGTCTGTTTTCTCAGGCTAGGACTTTCAATACTATATTGAATAGAAGTAATGAAAGTGGACATTCTTGTATTGTTCCAGTTCTTGTCTTGTTCAGTATAATGTTGGCTGTGTGTTTGTCATAGATGGCTTTTGTTACCTTAAGGTATGCCCCTTCTATACCAATTTTGCTAAGTGTTTTAAGCATAAAGAGAGGCTAGATTTTACCAAATACTTTTTCTGCATCTATTAAGATGATCATGTGGTTTTTGTTTTTAATTCCATTTATGTGGGGTATCACATTTATTGACTTGAGTATGTTAAACCATCCTTGCATCCCTGGTATGATACCAACTTGATTATGGTGCAATGTCATTTTGATATGCTGTTGGATTCAGTTACTGAGTATTTTGTTGTTGGGGTTTTGTTGTTGTTGCTTTGTTTTTTTGAGACAGAGTTTCACTCTTGTTGCCCAGGGTGGAGTGCGAAGGCATGATCTTGGCTCACTGCAGCCTCTGTCTCCTGGGTTCAAGTGATTCTCCTGCCTCAGCCTCCTGAGTAGCTGGGATTACAGGCACCTGTCACCATGCCCAGCTAATTTTTTGTATTTTTAGTAGAGACCTGGTTTCACCATATTGGCCAGGCTGGTCTCTAACTCCTAGCCTCGGGTTATCTGCCCTCCTTGACCTCCCAAAGTGTTGGGATTACAAGCGTGAACCACCGCACTTGACCAGTTACTAAGTATTTTGTTGAAGATTTTTGTATATTTGTTTATCAGGGATATTGGTCTGCAGTTTTCTGTTTGGATTATCTCCTTTCCTGATTTTGGTATTAGGGTGAGGCTGGCTTCATAGAATTATTTAGGAAGGATTCCTTCCTCCTCTATTCTGTGGAATAGTGTCAAGAGGATCGGTACCAATTCTTTTTTGAAAGTCTGATAGAATTCAGCTGTGAATCCATCTGATCTTGGACTTTTTTTTTGTTGGCAGTTTTAAAATTATCATTTCAATCTTGCTGCTTGTTATTGGTCTGTTTAGAGTCTCTAAATCTTCCTGATTTAATCTAGGAGGGTCATATATTTCCAGGACTTTATCCATCTCCTCTAGATTTTCTAGTTTATGCATGTAAAGGTGTTCATAGTAGCCTTGAATGATCTTCTGTACTTCTGTCATATTGGTTGTAATAACTCCTTTTTCATTTCATTGATATACAGATGCTACTACAGGCTTACTGAATGTGTTTACTTAATAGTCTTAATGTATTTTTATATATTTTAATTATTGGCTTGTTATTTTTATAGTATGTTATGTCTTAGAATTGTTGTGTATCTGAAATTTCTTCTGTAAATATTATGTTAATCTCTTTTCATAAATTAGATACACTCGATCTTTGTTGAAAATAAAATTAATAATTGAACTTATTAGACAATTTCTCTAAAACATTTGGGATTTACTTTGTTTTGTTTTGCATTCCACAGAAACAACATTGCCACTTACATTATTTTTATAATAACTTTTATATGATATTTGAGTTTCAAAAATTATTAGCAAGATTGCCAGAAACATTTTAAGCCTTTTATCACCTACATGTGGTTTTTAACCCTCATGCATGCCTGAAAGCACTTTTGAGTCAACTACAGGTCAGATTTGTCAAAACAAAAAAACAAAAAAACAAAAAAACAAGATTTTCTTACAGACTCATAAAAATTACTGTGTCAGCCAGGTAGTTTTGAGCAAGGCCTCTGATGGAATAATTTAAATAACAGACCATCTCAGTGGACTGAGTCAGGATATGAAGAATTCTAGTAAACAATAAAGCAGGTGGGATAAAGAGATGCTATCCCAAGACTGAGCAGAACAAAAAATTAATTACAATAGTCCCCATTCATCTGTGGTTTCCTTTTCCTCCATTTCAATTATGTGAAGTCAACTATGGTCTGAAAATATTAAATGAAAAATTCCAGAAATGAACAATTCATAAGTTTTAAATTGCACACCATTCTGAGTAGTGTGATAAGATATTGTACTGTCCCACTCTGTCCCTCCCAGGATGTGAATTGTCCTTTTGTCCACAGTCTCCATATTATATATGTTAAACACTCATGAGTCAATAAATAGCATCTTTGGTGTGGATTATCATAGCCCTTATCATATCATCTGCCCTGGTAGACAAGTGCTTATGTTCAAGTAATCCATATTTTACTTAATAATGGCCCCAAAGCACAAGAGTAGTGTTGCTAACATATTGCTATAGTTGTCATACTTGTTCTGTTTTTAGTTGTTGTTGATTTCTTACTTTGCCTAATTCTCAAATTAAACTTTATCAGGGTATGTATAGGAAAAATATAGTATAGTGTTAAGTGCTATCGATGGTTTCATGTATCTCCTGGGAACCTTGAAATGTATGCCATGTGGATAAGTTTGGATTATTATACATAAGACTGAATAAACTTGTGTATAATTTTGAGATAAAAAAGGATAATTATGGTTTTGTTTGAAACAAAATTGTTGCCGCGTTCTATTTCCTGGACTTAAGAAATCTTTCTTTTCCTTTAAGCTATTTATAACCGTAAAACTTAGTCGACTATGCTTTTGTAAACAGGATTGACATATTTATCTTTTCTCTCTGTCTGGCTCCTCTTTGAAATCTATTATTATTACTTTCATGGCAATATAATTTTTGCGTAGATTCCGTAAGAGTCTGCCCTCCTTATTAAAGGAATACATTGGTCATGCAACCAAGGATTTGACTGAAATATCATATTTAAGAATATTACTCATTTAGTCAAATATGAAAAGACACTTTTAAGGAGGTAAGATTAACTTAATGGAACCAATGCTTACAAAGACCTTTTGAGAAAATTGGCTTGTTGACTGGGTTATAAGGTTTCCAGTCCTTCAAATGAGTGGGTAAGTTCACTTCCGGTCAGACCCAGGAATCTTAGCATATTTTGGTTACAAAGAGAAAAGTGAAATTCACTCAAATCTGTAAGTACTACACACAAAATTGTACAGTAAGCTCTCAGCTCAGCTTCAAGCCTCGAGAGGCTTTTAAAAGTCTAATCTGATACATTTTATATAAACTACTAGCAAAGCAAGTTAAGCAAGGCTTTAAGGTAAATTATCATTGTTGTAGCACCTATATAAAGAATCAGGCCAAACCTAACAAGGCTAGTCTTACTTTATTGTCAAGAATAATGGATCCTTGAAATTATCTATAATCAAAGGGAGGGTGACTGTAAAATAAACATTTTATATATCAGAAAATTATAAGACACACTTTTGGTTTACATTTCCTCTCTCACTATGGATGAAACAGCTTTGTCCCTTAACTGTGAATTGGGCTATGTCCTGTCACCTAACACAAATTGTCAACCATTACCAAGTGTTTAATTCTTCCATTTTCTTTCATCGTCTCTTAAAATCTTCCAAACAAGTTTGTCCAATTTTTCTCTCTCTCTCCTGACTTGGTGTCACCAAGAACTAAAACTTGACTCCCCAGCACCTTATTGGATCTAAAAAGTACTGCAAGCTAAAAGTACACCAACGATTTGATGTGTACTTTGAAGGACTCATCATTGTTGCAGTTCTATCATGAATAACTTTTTGTGCCTTGTGCTACTGCTGCGTGGGCAACTCGAGAAATGCATTGAATCTTTGCTATGATTTGCTAAGAGAATAACCAGGATTATGTGGCAATCTTACCAAAACCGCTAACATCATCACCAGAGAACTATAAAATGGAGTGGTGCTTCAAAATATGTGTCAGTGGACATAATTTGTGCTTTCTAGAAAGACATTTGCATAGCGGTCAGAGCAATTACTGTATGTATTTTTTTTTTCACAATCTCTTTGATGTCTGTGCCATCACCAAAAATATTCAGACCACAACCTTGAAAATTTGATGATTTGCCAGTCCTCCTTATTCCACAACCTAAGGATTCTTCAGTCCTGAAATATTCTCATCTTCCCACAAACTTCCCTTCAAAACTTACATATTGATTTTATTCACTTACTTAGCCTTTAATAATTATTATTTTTATTATATTATTGGCTTATCTTTTCTAGTGCCTGATATATAAGACCTTCCGACAACTGCCAGTCTCGCAAATACTCCAGAGATGAGACAGTCCATCCTTCAAGGCCAACAAACTCATAAAAGCCAGTCTACCTCTGAAAACTACTTTGACTAATCTCAGCCTTGCAGTGACTCCTGTTCTATTCCTATCAGTGTCTAAAGGGCACGCTTTGTGTCTAACAACAGGAGGTGCTGACCAAGTGCTCACAACATACTGTAACTTACCCAGTGACTTGGCTTGTCCACACTTTAGTCACGCTTCTCGTCTCCCTCTCTGGCCCCTAAAATTTGGCTCAATCCAGAGTTAAGCAAACACTAATGTGCAGAACGTCCTCCCTTAACAACTCATTTTCAAGAGTCAACTGACAACAGAGAACATTTTCTACTAGACTGTTCCATTGATGCTTCATATTCACTCCCATACCTACGTTTCACCCCTACATGGGCAGGATTTGCAGGAATTTCCCCACAAAGTTCCTGTATACCCTGTTTCAATCTCCCTATACAAGAAAGCTCTTTTTCTGTGTGATTTTGAGAAGCTTGTTACAGACGCTGAGGTCAGAGTGCTTTCTCTATTGTAGTAGTCTTTTCAAATAAAATCTCTCCTTCCTTAAGTCTAGATTTGTTTTTTAATTGAGAGTTGGAAATAAGTTTCTATGTATGCTTTGTGATTACTGCATGTGAGCTCATTAACCAGGGCCTTATTTTCTCCATTCGTAGGTAAGACAGGCTTTGCTCAGCTCCTTGAGTTATAGAATTTATCGGGTTTAGCTGTAGCCATGCATTGGTCTTAAGGCCTTGACTCTGATCTTCATACTAGTTTTAAAATCCAAGCCTCTAAGCCATATCCAGTCAAAATATACCCTGGGGATAATGCAACTTTGATTTCAGTCTACCACTGTGTTTTTTGAGTTCCTTTATGTTAATTGGCACCTAGGTATCACTCTTTTTTGTTTTTAAGCTCATATACATTAAAATTGCTTTTGTATTCACTATTTCATATGTTTGAAGTAGTAAGGCATTATAAAACATCAGTTAAATACATCATAGTAAAAGAAATTACTCATTGGAAATTTTGTAGAATAATTTATTCAACTTTATTTTATGTCTTTTAAAATAAATGAGCTCTATCCTTTGGAATAGGAAAAATACCTAGTTTACATTGTAGTGTTAAGTAAAGCAGTAAATTAACAGTACTATTCGTATGATAATTCCTTTTTGTTAAAACATGTTTATGGCATAATGGTATTTACATAGACATAAATGATAATTCTTAGAAGGATATATTTAATATTATTAATAGTTAGCATTAAGAAGTAGGATTGGAATAGGATTATGAGCTCTTCTCAGAAATCCTTGATTGATGGCTTTTTATATTGTTTAAATTTGCTCTTCCTTTTTCCTTTTCTCTTACAAACAATGTATCAGTGAGCAATTTTGTGAGCACTTCTAAAAGATAAATTCATAGACAGTAGTGCTTAAAGCATGAATTGTAGAAGTCTTTCAGGAAATTATATTATTAATGTGTGTTCTCTATAGGACTTTAGAATATATTACTAAATTGTTTAATAGCATTAAATATGCACCTATTTTGTGACTAAATATAATTTAGTTTAAATTTGTTTTTTATTCTTGGGTAAGGAAACTAAGTGACTAAACATTCTTAAAGAGATCATGTGATTTTTTATTCCATAGAAGGGAGAAACTAAGAGAAAGTTGTATTGAGGTAGGAAAAATAATTTATTTAGTTTTTATTTCATTTTTGTCTCTTGTTAGAAAAACAAAAAGGTTTATATGATAAAAGTTTCATCAATTGTGAAACATTCATTATCTCACAAAACTCTCTGGCTATAAAGGAATAAGAAATAATCAACAGAAATGCATAATTCCCTAGGTCTTGTAAGTGGACCACCAATCTTCACTGGTCAAGTCACACCATGCAGAGCGAATGCTTCAGAGAATGAGAGGCATGCAGGAACAGGGAGCTTCTCTGACTACCTTTTACCTACTTAAGAGCAGTGTTTATCAGTGGCACCAAAGGGTCAACATATACATTTACACTGTTGTTGTAATTATTAAATGAGGTACCTAACATAGTTTAACAGCTGGAAATATACTTCATTTTCTCCCGGGGTATTAACCCTATCTAGGGTTGAGCTGTGAAATTTCATAAATTAGTAATATCTGAATTGAAGGTTCAGGGATGAGTCAAATATTGTCAGATGAACTCTAAACAACTTCAATGGACAGAAAGAAAGTTGTGCAGATGGAAGTATGTGTGAGATGATATGGAAACTTTGGGAACACTTAAGATACACGAAATTCCCTGAAGAGGGCAAAGGAGGGTTTAGCTTGGAATGTCAGGAGATGAAGATGAAAGCAAACATGGCCCAAAAGGTAATCAACCTGTCATGACATGCTAAGAATTTTTGTACTTCATTCTCAGTGGCACTTAGTTATATATATATATATATATATATATATATATATATTTATATATATATATATATAAAATAATGCATAGAAAATGAGTAGTAGATATTCTCAAAGTTTGTTATACATTGGTCTAGAATAGAAATCAGGAAACTACTTGATTAAATAATGCTTGTAAATTGAAAGAAGTACATATGTGATAGATTTATTCGTATATTAAACTAAGTTTTAAGTTAAATGACCACTGTAAAATTTATAATTTAAAACATAAATGAAAATATATTTAATGATAAGTAAATATAACCAGAACTATTTAGGAATATTAAATAGAAATATAAAAAAAGAACACAACTGTTTTCCAACATTCACTATGTTTATTAAAAGCCAAGAATGGGCATATAAATTTGGGTTAATGTTCTAAATAATTTTAAACACTTTCATGCTTCTTAGCACTACCTCTATTTCGCTTTCATGAAAATCTGTATTTAAAGAACCCTGATATGGTTTGGCTCTGTGTCCCCACCCAAATCTCATCTCAAATTGTAATCTCCACATGTCTAATGAGAGATCGGGTGGGAGGTGATTGGATCATGAAGGCAGTATTCCCCATGCTGTTCTCATGACAATGAGGGAATTCTCATGAGATCTGATGGTTTTAAAAATGTCAGTTTCCTCTGAACACTTTCTCTCCCCTACTGCCTTGTGAAGAAGGTGCCTCCTTCCCCTTCACTTTCCACCATGATTGTAAGTTTCCTGAGGCCTACTCAGCCTTGCAGAACCATGAGTCAATTAAACCTCTTTTCTTTTTAAATTCCCCAGTCTCCAGCGGTATCTTTATGTAAGTGTGCAAATGGACTAATACAAACACAAACACAGATGGTAGTTTTGGTGTTACTTCGTTAAAGAGATGCAGCATTTTCCCAATTTTGTGAGTATCAGGTCTTTTGCAAATGATTCACAAGTTTTTTTTTTTTTTTTTAATTTTACAAAGTTTTAAAATAAGATAGTAAATCAGGATGTTTTTAAATAGAACTGTGCAACATATTTTGTGATGAATGATATTGAGGAAATGGCCTGACTTTTCTAGGTCTGAGTTTCTTTATTTCTAAGCAACTGAAGGAAGTGGAAATGCATGACATCTAATATCCCTTACCACAAGAAATAACGATGCTTTATTTTCACCAAAAATATTCAGTATGAATGTGTGCATACATTTAAACACATAACCAGGTGACTATGACATGGTGAGGCAGGAAAATTCAGTAGGCTGAATAGGAATGTGTGAACCAAGGAGGCAGTCATGCAGATTCTCTCAAAAAGACATCTTTAAATCACACTCAGAAGAAAAATAGGAAGTTGTTTATATATTAAAAATATACTGAACCTCACACATGCATATACTCTCTTATTTTGTAATATAACATAAAGCTAAACCTAAGTCCCAGATAGTGAAAACAAATATGATAAGTTAAAGCAGGAGAAAATAATGCCATGAATTAGTTTGAAGACAGGATAGATATATTACTTATTGTAAGCCCTATCACCAAATTGCTATGGCTAGTTTTTAATACAGTTCCTATAGAGGGCAGGAGGTGTAAGTTACCTTGGAACCAAATGAGGTCAGAAACTAAAACCAAAATCACTCCAAAAAACTTCATAATCCAATAATAGTTGTCCTCTAATAAAACTTACACTAGAGAAAAATCTGCCTATGTATTTAAGAAGGTACCAGAAAGTCTGTCCTATGCCTCTATGCTGTGGTAGCAGAAATGTCTCTTACAAAAAATTTAATCCCTGAACTTGTTCCATGTACAAGTGAGAAATCCAAGTTAACACTATGCAAATGATATGAATTTTGGGAGGAAGAATTAAAAAGAAAAATTCTAGCTTATTAACATTTTGTCAAAATTCACAAGAAGTACTCTCTTGAGAATAAATTTTATGTCTTTAGCCAATATTTTTAGTTGACTGAATTGTGTTTATTGTCATATGTTCTTTTTTGTTTGTTTGTTTTGAGACGGAGTCTCGCTCTGTCGCCCAGGCTGGAGTGCAGTGGCCGGATCTCAGCTCACTGCAAGCTCCGCCTCCTGGGTTTACGCCATTCTCCTACCTCAGCCTCCTAAGTAGCTGAGACTACAGGCGCCCACCACCTTGCCCAGCTAGTTTTTTGTATTTCTTAGTAGAGACGGGGTTTCGCCGGGTTTGCCAGGTTGGTGTCGATCTCCTGACCTCGTGATCCGCCCGTCTCAGCCTCCCAAAGTGCTGGGATTACAGGCTTGAGCCACCGTGCCCGGCCTATTGTCATATGTTCTTGTTGGTAAGAGGATTTACTGGATTTGGAGTTCTGTATGTAGTTACAGAACAAAACAATTCCCATTATATATATATAATATATATATACACACATATATATATATGCATGCCTTTTTGTCAGACAGTAAATTGCTTAGAAATGGAAAACTTAGTTACCTCTTTTTGTCATCCAGCTGCCTTTGAATCCATTATTCTTCATCGAGACAGCTTATTTCCCTGAGTGTTTTAACGCAATTCCAGAAGTTATAACAATAACACATTACATTTAGTACAATAGAATGATTATCTCTTCTACTTTCTGCTTCAGTCTCATTCAATAAATTAAAATCTTTTAGAAAAATGTATTCAGTCTGATAGGGAAGCACTTCAGCAGGCATACTACTAATGTCTAGTAGATATGTCAATAAATAAACCTTTCCTTATTTTCCAGATGTTGTTTTTATGCTGCATTACTGCTCACAGTAAACAATAGACTAGTAACACAGACAGTACAGGTTTAATGATGAATTAAACTGCATTGCATTGACATTCTCTAAGCCAGTAAGCTCTATATAATTGATTTTCTTTCAGAGGTCAATGTGTAACAGCAGTTTGAAAGTGACATCCCCAAATAAATTGTAATCGTTGACCCCTGCCGCAACTTTCTGTATATCATTAGCTGAGGCATTAAACCTGTATGTTTCTTCACCTGGATTACACAATAAAAATAATGATTTTCTACCAGAAGATTGTGAGTAAAATCATTGATACAATGTTTAAAACATTGTAAAATATTAATTCATACTCTTCAAAGACAGATACAATTAACATGACTGTATAATGATCATTATGAGTACATTCTCTCTCAGTGTATGTATGTATATACTAGTTAAATTGCAAATTATAATTATTTAGAAGGTAACTCTTCTAAAATGTCAATGACTTAACTAGCTTTAGATAAATGTAAGAATGGAACTTTAGAATTAATAAATAAGCAATATATTACAGTATTTGAAATAACATTTCATTTTCTTTCACTCTTAGCATTTATATTTACCCTGTAGTTTCTGTGACTTTACCCGAATTATGGTGATTTACATTGCCAACTTCTCTTTGAAGTGTGTGTGATTTACAATTTTTTGACTATTTTGAGATTTTTTTTTTTTTTTTTTTTTTTGAGGTGGAGTCTCGCTCTGTCGCCCAGGCTGGAGTGCAGTGGCCGGATCTCAGCTCACTGCAAGCTCCGCCTCCCGGGTTTACGCCATTCTCCTGCCTCAGCCTCCCGAGTAGCTGGGACTACAGGCGCCCACCACCTCGCCCGGCTAGTTTTTTTAGTAGAGACGGGGTTTCACCATGTTAGCCAGGATGGTCTCGATCTCCTGACCTTGTGATCCGCCCGTCTCGGCCTCCCAAAGTGCTGGGATTACAGGCTTGAGCCACCGCGCCCGGCTATTTTGAGATTTTAAACTGAGAGCAGGTTTTTACTACTTATATCACTATTATTTTCACAATATATTTGTGTGATCCTGAAGTAGAGTGACATCTTCTTTGGAACAATCGCTTCATAAATTTGATCAATTTGAAAGTCCAAACATGTGGCATGTGTTAGGATTGCCTTCTTTTGTAGTAATCCAAATAATATTTTCTTGTAAACACCTACCACATTTTGCTTATCTATTCATTCATAGTCAGATGTTTGGATTGCTTCTACCTTTGACAATTACACATAATTCTGCTTTGAAGATTGTTGTACAAGTATCTCTTCAAGTACCTGCTTTCAATAATTTTGGTTATACACCCCAAAGAATTACTAGATCATATTGTATTTTTAACTTTTTGAGGAACTAACATAGATATTTCAGCATTTCACATTCCCAGCAACTGTGCATAATGGGTTACAATTTCTTCACATCCTCACCAATACTTGTTATTTTCTGTTTTGCTTTCATTTTTTCGGTAGCCACCCTCATAGATAAGTTGATATCTCATTGTGGTTGTCATTTGAATTGTCCTAATGATTGGGGGTATCAGCCAGCTTTTCATACACTTATTGACTGTTTTAATATTTCTTATGATAAAACATCTATGCAAGTCCTTTGCTCATTTTCCAGTTAGTTTCTTTGTGTGTTTTTGTTGTTGTTGTTGCTGCAGGTTTTTTTTTTTAATATTCTAGATAATAACCTCTTATTAGATACATAATTTGCAAATATTCCCTCTCATTTTGTGGGTGGTCTTTCACTCTATTAATTGAGTCCCTAATACACAAAAGTTATTTTGAAGTAATCCAGTTTATCAATTTTAGTAGGTTTTATCTCAATGAATTTTTTATTTTACTTAAGTTGTCAATTTTTTGGCATATAAGTTTCTTATATTCCTTAATTACCCTTTATTGTTGGTATAATAAATTTCCATTTGTCTTTTTTTCTGTATTAGTCTGACTAGAGGTTGATCAACTTTACTGATATTCTCAAACAACGTTTTTATTTTGTTGGTTTTTCTATGTTAATTTTCTGTTTTTCTATTTCATTAATTACTTGTTTGATCTCTGCTATTTTCCTATTTCTTCTTGTGTCTTTTTAAATTCTTAAAGGAGAAGCTGAGTTCATTGAGTTTAAAAAATTTTGTTTTCTAATGTTTAGTGTTATAAATATCTCCCTAAATACTGCTTTACAGTATTAGTATTATAGATTTTGGTATGTTGCATTTCAGTTTTATTTGTTCAGAATATATACTTTCTAACTTTATTTTTTATTTCTTTTGATGTATGTTCTGTTTAGAAGCATTTTGTTCAATTTCTATAGATTAGGGAATTTTCCTGATATCTTTCTGTTGTTTTTTTTCTAATTAAATCCCACTGTGATCAGATAATGTACTATGTAGACTTTTATCTATTTAAATATGTTAAGACTTTTATAATGGGCCACGGATATATTACAGGGAGAGGGTATTGACATATCTGATTGTGACTGTGGATTCTTTTATTTCTTCATATGACTATCAGTTTGTTTCATATATTTGAAGCTATGTTTTAAGTGAATAAATATTTTGGATTTGTAGATCCTCTTGCCAAATTGACCTCCTTTATAAGTGGATGTTGATTTGTTACCCAATCTGGTAATAATCAGGATATCTTCCAATAATGTCCTCTAATCAGGATGTTTCCAACATTTAAATTTAATGTCATTATTGATCTATTAAAGAATATCTATAGCCTTACTAGTTGATTTTTTTGTGATTTTACTGGTTGGCCCATGTTTTTTTCTTACTTTTTCCTCATTTTCCGCTTGTATTCTATTATTTAAATTTTTATGATTCCATTTTACCTACATTATTGGCTTATTATTTGAAAACTTTTTATATCTTTTATTTATTGCCCTAGAGTTTACAAAAGGCATCTTGCTTTTATTACGATCTACCTATCAATTGTATTACACCATTTCACGTACAGCATAAAATACCAAGTATTTATTTCTAAAAATTTGTTTTATTGGAAATAGTTGACATATAAAACTTAGTTTTTAGTAGTTACAATGAAACAAAATTTAGAATAGGAAAAATATCTTCTGAAACTATATTGTTATGCTTAAAATTTCCAACAACAGCAAAGACTTAAAATTCTAACGCTCATTTGTCAAAAGCTACTTACAGTCTATTTGTCAAAGAAGCATCAGTTTCTATGGGAATGAAATGAAGTACTCCCAGCAATGGGTTGCAGAAGTGTGTTAAATTTCAATGACTAAAACTCAGCACTCCTCTAATAACATAACTAAACACTCACTGCTAAATTCAGCAATGGTTTTTCAAACACATTCTTAGAGTGACTATAATTCTCTGAATAGTGGCTAACTGAAAATGAGTATTTATAGAACAGTTTTTGAAATTATTAGAGTGTAAAGTGTGCATCTTTAACCCTGTACAAAATCACCATGTTATAGAATTCGCAACTTGGTTGTTCATTTAAATAAAATACTTTCAATATACCATTACTATTCAGAAATGAATAGAAAGCAATTGAATTCTCCATGGGAACTTGGATATACAAGGTCTGTTATTTGTCATCACAGTATTGGCTTGCAAGTTTAAGAGCCAAATTCTCTTATTTACCAAAATACATACTTATGATCTCCTGATGTGATCAAATTATCATTGAAGTAGTAAATCACTTCCTAGGTTCAACTCCACTTGACAATGTATCAATGTCTGAGGCATAGGGTATTTTTTCCCCAGAAATATTTTCTTTACCAACAGGATGTGATTTTAGTGTATGTTTTGTTTAATTTTCAATGAAAAATATTTTTAAAAATCTCTACATATTCTTGGTGGGGCGCGGTGACTGACGCCTGTAATCCCAGCACTTTGGGAGGCTAAGGCAGGTAGATCACAAGGTCAAGAGATCGAGACCATCCTGGCCAACATGGTGAAACCTAGTCTGTACTCAAAATACAAAAATTAGCTAGGCGTGTGTCACATGCCTATAGTCCCAGCTACTCGGGAGACTGAGGCAGGAAAATTGTTTGAACCCGGGACGCAGAAGTTGTAATGAGCCGAGGTCGCACAACTGCACTCCAGCTTGGTAACGGAGCAAGACTCGGTCTCAAAAAAAAAAAAAAAAAAAAAAAAAAAAAAAAAAAAAAAAAATCTCTACATACTCTAAATGATAGGCTTCATTCAGACAGACAAAGTAAATAATTTTTGTTATTCAAGTTATAGTCATAGCAATTTATGTCAAGAAATTTAGCTGAATAATCTGGTTATTTAACAAAGTTTTCTTTTTTGTTTTGGTTGAACACATTTTGAGGAAAAACATAAAAGTAAGTATGAAAACAAATAAAAACACAACTTCCAATATATTTCTTCAGAGAGAGTCAACACGTATAAATTAACTTGCTGCCTCCCCATTCTGAGTGCTGTTGTCCTCTGTTAATTTTTACTCAACCATTTTGGCTCAGTTACACTGCCTCTGAATTCAGGGCTCAGTTCTGACCACCAAATACTAGAAGACGCAATGAAGAAGCTGGTGGATATTCAAGTGATGCAAAGAATAAGAAATGCTTAAACGAATGCAAATTATAAGATTTTTTTTAAATGAGTTCTTATAATCCCTGCCTTTCATTTGAAGTGCTTAGTTTACTAACATTTAATGAAAATATTTATATGATTGAATTTTGGTCTGCCTTTTTTTTTTTTTTTTTTTTTCTGACTGCTGTTTTTATTTTATGTTCCTTTCTGTCCCACTTCTGGCTATTTTAAATTATTTGGACACTCCTAAAATTATTTTTTATTTTATTTTATTTTTTTAGATAGAGCCTCGCTTTCTCACGCAGGCTGGAGTGCAGTGGCGTGATCTCAGCTCACTGCAACCTTCGGCTCTTAGGTTCAAGCGATTCTCCTGCCTCAGCCTCCGGAGTAGCTGGGACTATAGAAGCATGCAACTACGCCTGGCTAATTTTTTGTATTTTTTTTTTAGCAGAGACGGGGTTTCACCGTGTTAGCCAGAAAGGTCTCGATCACCTGACCTCGAAATCCACCCGCCTCGGCCTCGCAAAATGCCGGGATTACAGGCGTGAGGCAGGCACTGCGCCCGGCCCTAAAATTTAATTTTTTAACTTTTCTGTTGACCTTTCAGCTCAATCTCTTTGCATTATATCTTTTCGGGATTTGCTTAGGGATTAATATTTATAGTGTACCTTTTTATGTAATATGTTTACTGATAACCTTCAATGATGTAAATTCATTTATCCACCATATCAATCTTTATACTATAGGTGTCATATGTATTGCTACCACATATATCTTACTCCCACAAAAAAAGGGTTAAAATGTTTACTTTAAACAGTCGTGTAAATTTTAAATGAAGATTAAAAATATTATTGTATATATAAAACTGTATTTACTATTTCTGATGCTCCTCATTTTCTTATTTTAATGGCCAGATTTTCACTCCTGTGTATTTCCCTTCAGCTTGAAAAACTTCACTTAGCATTTCCTGTATCACATATCTAGTGACAGCAAATTTTATTATTTTTTTCTTTATCTGAAAGTGTTTCTATTTTAAATTCACTTTTGAAGGAGATTTAAATGAATACAGAATTACCAGTTGAAAGTCTTCATTTTTATTTTTTTCTTCTGTCTCTTAAAGCTGTTGTCCCTCTCTCTGTGGTCACCATAGTTTCTACATTTGTGGTAATTAAAATCACTGATTCTTTTCAAGATTTTTCGTATTATTTTTGGTTTTTAGAAGTTTAAATATGATGTGCCTAGGATGATTCTCTTTGAATTCCTCTCATTTGGGGATTTTCTTGTATCTGTAACTTTATGTCTTTTGCCAGAGTTGGAAAATGTTGGCCATAATTTTATTTTTCTCTTCTCCCTTTGTGACTCAAATCATGTAAATATTAGAACTTGGTGAAATTCTCTTAAAAGTGTGTACGCCACTTTTTGCATGTTAACATGGTTTCAGTGCCCTACGATATCAGACTGGCAGTGAAATGCATGGATATATTGTAAGTTCTGCCTACATTTTTGAAGGACTGACAAAAAGGTTTTCACAGCAGCTGCGCATTTGCATTTTGCATTTCCACTAGCAGTAGTATAAAGGTTGCGGTTTCTCCACATCTTTGCCTCCAGTCGATTTTTTATATTTTTTGTTGGTTGCTCAGTTGGTTAGATTTGGTTTGGTTATACTCATGTTGGTAGGCATAAAGTGGTGTTTTATTGCAGTTTTGTTTGCATTTCTGTAATGACCATTGATGTTGAGTATCTTTTCCTGTGTCTATTGGCCGTATGTGTATTTTCTTTGCAGAAATATTTGTTAAATTATTTTATTTTTTTAAATGATTTTATTATTTTAGTACACCCACTGGCTAACACGGTGAAACCCCGTCTCTACTAAAAAATACAAAAAACTAGCTGGGCGAGGTGGCGGGTGCCTGTAGTCCCAGCTACTTGGGAGGCTGAGGCAGGAGAATGGCGTGAACCTGGGAGACGGAGCTTGCAGTGAGCTGAGATCCGGCCACTGCACTCCAGCCTGGGTGACAGAGCAAGACTCCATCTCAAAAAAAAGAAAAGAAAAGAAATATATTTTAGATACTAAAAACTTATTAGATACACAATTTAAAAATATTTCCTCTCATTCTATAAGTTGGTGGTCATTTTTACTTTTTTGATAGGGTCCTCTGAATAACGTAAGTTTTTGTTTTGTTTTCTAATTGTGATGACATCCAATTTATTTTTAAATTCTTTTTATCTTTGTTCTTTTGGTGACGTATTTAGGAAGCCATTACCTAATTCAAGATCACAAAATTTTACACCTATGTTTTCTTCTAAGAGTTTTATGTATAAATCTTTCATCCATTTGAGCTAATGTTTGTGTATAGCATGTGATAGTGATCCACATTTTTATTTTCCATGCAGATGTCCAGTTGTCCCAGCACCATTTGTGGAAAAGACTATTCTTCCCTTATTGAATAATCATACGTCCCTGATGTGTTTACTTCTGAACTTTCAATTATAATCCATTGATTTCTATGTTTATCCTTATGCCAATCCCACACTGCTTTAATTACTGCAGCTTTGCAGTAAGTTTGGAAATCGGACATCGGAGTCCTACAATTTTGTTTCTATTTTAAAAACTGTTTTGGCTCTTCAGGTCCCTTATTTTTATATGCATTTCAGGAGCAGCTTGTAGGCCAAAAAGCCTGTTGCAATTTTGATTTGGGACAGCATTGAATCTGTAGGTCAATTCAGTGACTTGCTATCGTACAACATCATATCTTCCAATCGATGAATAAGACATGACTTTTCATTTGTTGGTCTTATTTAATCTCTCACAATGTTTTATATCTTACACTTCCTTGTTGACTATATAATTACACATTTGTTTATGTTGTTATAGGTGAAATTGTTCTTTTATAGATTGTTCATTATCATTGTACAGAAATTAAACTGATTTTCATATTGAGCTTGTATCTGTTACTTTGCTGAACTTCTTTATTAAGACGTATAGATTTCCATGTACATGTATTATTAAGGTATTCTATCAATAAAGTTATATATGAATTGTGAATTGAGATAATTTTACTTCTTTGATTCCAATTGGAATACCTTTTATGTCTTTTTCTTGTCTTATCTGGCTAGAACTTCTAGTATAATGTGGAATAGAATTGGCAAGGGTGGACACTCTTGTCTTATTCCTGGTTAGTGGGGAAAGCTTTTTTCAATATTATATATAATGTTAACTGTGGGATTTTGGAGATCCAAGAAAGTTTCCTTCCATTTCTACTTTGATGAATGTTTTATCATGTTGAAGTGTGTATTTTGTCAATTCTTAAAAATCAATTGAAATAACTATTTTCCTTTATTTTAGTAATATCAGATATTACCTTGATTGATTTCATATTTTGTGCCTACGTTGCATTATTGGGGTAAATTCCATTTGATCACAGTGTATAATCCTTTAATATGCTGCTGGATTTTGTTTGCTAGTATTTTGTTGAAGATACTTGTATCTATATTTATAGGGTATGCTGGTGTGTAGTTTTTATTTCTTGTGATGTCTTTGTCTGGCTTTGATGGCAGGGTAATATTGCCCTCATAAAATAATTTGGAAAGTATTTTCTCATTTTATTTTATAGAATAGTTTGAGAAGTAATGATGTTAATTTCTTTTAAAGCCTTGATTAAAACAGAGAAGGCATTTCTCCTTCAGCTTTTCTTTGTTGAAGCCCTCACTCTTCCATACCAGTAGCAGATTCTCTTACTGCTTTTAATTAGTAATTTTTAAAATAGGCAGATGCTACTTATAATAGCCCTATGGTTATTTAACATGGGGGAACTATGTATTTATATATATACAAACACACACACACAGAGTGAGAAATATAAACTATTTTCTATGAATATTCACACATGGGTAGGCAACTACATGGTAGTATGCTCTATACCAAGTTACAATTTGAAAACATGAAGAATCTCTTTGGCATAAAATTGGAGCACAGGCTTTTATTATTATTATTATTATTATTGAGACAGAGTTTTGCTCTTGTTGCCCAGGCTGGAGTGCAATGGCATGACCTTGACTGACTGCAACCTCCCCCTCCAGGGTTCAAGCGATTCTCCTGCCTAAGCCTCCCAAATAGCTGGGATGACAGATATGTGCCACCACGCCCAGCCAATTTTGTATTTTTAGTAGAGACGGGGTTTCTCCATGTTGATCAGGCTGGTCTCGAACTCCTGCCCTCAGGTGATCTGCCTGCCTCAGCCTCCCAAAGTGCTGGGATTACAGGAGTGAGCTACCGTGCCTGGCCGAGCATAGACTTTTTAATGAAGGAACTAAATTATTTAAAGTGTGTAAGAACTTCTGAACACACTTGACACAAATAATACTTATGAATAAGTGTCTCTAGAGGATGAAAAGAGAAAAATTAACTCATTTGTTGAAGAACCTGAAATTCTATGTATAAAAAAATGGGGAATTGTGTATCTATACATATAAATATATGTACACATGTATATACATATCTACACACATATAGCTCCAACAAAATTTAGTAATATATTTTAATATATGTATTCATTAATAATTATGGAAGAAAAATTTTATAAATGAATTATACTTTAAAAATATTTTTGAGTATTCTAATTATAAACCTCTCCAGATATCTGTGGAAAACAAATTTAAGAGAACAGCCGTTTTACTATTTAGTCACGATATCTGAATTAAATATGAACTGTCAGTTCTTTAATTGAAAGCATTTTTGTTTTTCATTTTCAACTTTTACTATCATATTAAATCTAAATTAAACACTTATTGGAGGCACTCAATTTTAAATGTTACCCTTTTATTTACTTTGACAGTCAAATGCCAAATGGATTTGCTATTCTAATTATATACTTAGTAAGATTTCTGCACAGAAGTCTAAAGCACTTGTTCTTCTATTAAGTTTTGCTTTGTTTTCTTCAGCTTCTTCAATTTCTCACTTCTATTTATTTTGTCACTTAATTTCTTATTTACTCACAGTTCGATTATGAAAGCTGGATGATTTTTCTAGTGACTTTCCTTAAATTGTTGCCTAATATTACTACTAATAGCAGCAATAAATGAACTTATAATTTGAAAATCAGATCTGGAAAAAAATTCATTTTTTACTTATTTATAGAAAAAATTTGCTATAGAATACTTATTTTTATTTATGTTTATAGACTCCTCTAAGCATAACTTATTTAAAATAAGACATATATAAAAACAATTTTCTGTATTTGTAACTATCAAAATAACTTTTTCAAAACATTACAAATAGTTGAAAACAATATTAAACTGTAGCAAATATTTTTAGTGTTAGATTTGATTACAGACTTTTATGAAATTATATTTTCTCTATACAGTCTGATTATTTTTGAAGTATCCTATGCACATGTAGAAAATACTACATCTTTATATATGAAACCATGACAGAGACCATGACTTTAAGCTTAGGAAGTTTGCAGTTGAATAATTTATTACCTAATTTACTGGTTTCTTTGTAAATATAGCTTTTGAAATGCATATATATGTATGTATTTAAACACGTATAAACATATATTTTAAAATAGGCAAAGTGACTAATAGATTTTCTATTTTAAATACTATGCATTTTAGAGTTTTCATTTTTAAAATAATAAACTTAATAAAAATTAAAGTGGCACTATTAATAACAATACTATATTAAGATAGGCACATGAGCAGCATGCTCGTGAAATGGTAGAACCCATGGGTGACCAGTGGCATTAGATAAAGTTGAAGAATTTTAAGATTTAAAGACCTTCATTTACACAAACTCCCTACAAGACCCTAGGAGAGGTATTAAGAATGGTTTCATAAAATGAATTGTTCCCTACCTTCACCTCCCATAAATTCACTGAAGCCCTGACCATCAATGTGACTCTATTTGGAGACAGAGCCTATGAGAAAGTAACTAAGGTTAAATGAGGTCATGAGGTTGGACACTGATCTAATAATGTCATTATAAGAAGAGACAGCAGAGAGCTCTCTCTCCCCACGCACCCACACTGAGGAAAGGGCAACATGAGGACATAGTGAGATGCAGCCATCTGCAAACCAGGAAAGAGGCCTTCACCAGAAACAGAGTTTGTTAGCACCTCTGTCAGTGGAATTCCAGCTTCCAGAACTTTGAGAAAATTAATTTTTTGAAGTCAACCAGTCTGTGATATTTTGTTATGGAATGCTGAGCTGACTAATATATATGGTGCTATGTTTACATAACAATTTCTACGTTTTAAAATATTTTATTTGCATTTGCTTCAACCAACTTTATTACACCTCTTATTTGTTTTCCATCCCACTTTTCCTACTGTCGATGTTGCTACAGTGCTTCCAGACAATTTTAGGATCTGGTTCAGAAGAAGCTGAGCTGAGATAGTCTGGATTTTGTGGAAAAAAATATTTTTCTGTATCACAGACACACAGAAAGTCAAATTTTACTCTCTGTTTAATCTAGGAGTGCTTGCAGAAGTCATTCTACTGCCCACAATCCCTAGTCCGTCACTATAGTGCAAAAGAAGTAGGTCTAGAAGAAGTATCACAACATCAACATGATACAAAAAACTGCCTAGCGTCAGTTATGAGGAGTTGATTAAATAGAAGAAACAAGATTCCACATGTTTGGAGTCAGAAGATAGTCTGTGAAAAATTATACTAATCATCAGGAATATAAAATAATATGCAAAAGATTGATTCTTATTGATGTCTAATCAAAAAGGAAGAAATGTTCTGTCAGGCATATACACTATAATGCATCATATGCCAGATAAGAAAAAAAAATAGGTATTTTTCTTTGTGGGGGCATTACATAAAGTAGAATTTATCAGAAACCTCGTATTTATAGGGCACAAGTTTGTATCATTAAAACAAATATTGAGTATGTCTGCGTGTGAGATCACACATTTTATATATTACAACTTATTATTGTGTTGTGTCAGCTCATTAGCCAAAGATTTGTTTCTTGTTTGTTTGACACAAAATACTGACATTAACAAAGATAATAGACAATTCATAATACAAATAACATTATAAGAGCATCAGTGACAAACTGGCTAATTGGTAGCATCAATTCAGCTAGTATATAAAATGTCACCCCAAATGAAAATTTTCAATGACTTGTAGTTTTGTATTCTAAGTGGAAGAAACCTGGTAATAGTTTTCCCAAATTTAACAATAATTCTGAATATTTGATAATAATTTCAGTATTAAGCTGTGAACCTGAATCAAACACTTTCTAAACTTGCTTCCTTTTAATAATAATAATAGTAATAAATGTAACAAATTTTTACAAGCATGCCAGAGGAAAGAGAAAACTAGTTTTCTGTAATTTATATAGGAAACTATATTATGAAATCATTGTCCTATGAAGTAGTCATGAAATATGCCACCAATATTTTAGAAAAATGTATTCTACAGCTGTGTTGAGCTGTTAATTAATAAAAATGTTTTGTTATTTTTTGGAACTACATGAAATTTGTGGTATTTGTAATTGGTGGTGATTTACTTTCTCATGCAAAACTTTTATTCTTATGTAAGCTAGTAACATTAATTTTGAATTATTTTTCTAAGAGGACTCCACAAATTGCATATGTTTCAGAAACCACAAACTCTAGATCGTCCCTTGCCTATATCTCTGCAAAGTATCTATGCTAATAATTACCGTTTGTTAAGAACCATAGAGAATATTATTTCTTCAATTGTACAATTGAGTGGACTGAGTGGTAACCACATTTACACAAATAAGAATTTAATTGAATAATTGAATAGTCAATTAAATAGACCTCATATCTGTCTAACTCAAAAGTTTGAGCTGTATTTCTGTTAAATCCTGCTACATCTGATACACACGAATAGTTGGATTCTTTTCTACTGTTTGAGTCTCCGTTTTCAACTGTGTCCTTTTCTCAATTTGTGTATCCTCTTACTCTCATTGTCCTGCCCAGCCTCCATCCCACAGTTTGCCTTTTCTATTTAGTTAATATATTATTATTTATATTTATTTAATATCTGGTTTTGTCTCACTTACTTCAATCTGAGCCATTTCATCTCCCTGATCATTAAATCTTGAATATACATTTCTCTAAGTATGGAAAAAGGTGATTACTTTCATAGACACATTTTAAAAAATTTTAGTAGTTCTATTGGGATAAAATTGATGTACAAAAACTGTACTTATTTAATGTGTACAAAACTGATGAGTTTGGACATATGCAAACAACTGTGACAACATCACCACGATCAAGGAAGCAGGCATATCTGACACCTCCCAAAGTATTCTTGTTTCTTTTTGTTTCCTTGTGTCTTTTTGTTTTGTTTCTATGGTAAGAACACGACATGAAATCTATGCTCTTAGCAAATTTTGAAATACGCAGTACCATCTTGGTTAACTGTAGGCACTATTTTGTACAACAGATATTGAGATCATACTCAGGTGTATAATTGTAACTTTATACAGGTTGAATAACATCTCACCATTTCTCCCACCACCCAGCCCCTGAAAAACCAACATTCTATTTTTGGCTTCTATAATTTTAACTATTTTATATGTTTTCTGTAAGTGGCATTTTTCTTCTGTGACTGACTGAGTTCACTTAGCATAATATCATCCAGGTCCCACTATGTTGCTACTAATGGAAGGATAGATTTCGTTCTTCTTTAAGGATGAATTATGTTCTATGATGTGTAGATACCACAGTTTCTTTATCCATTTTTATTCATTGGCCCATGGACACATGGACTGTTTTCATATCTTGGCTATTGTGAATAATGCTGCAGTAAACATTGGCATGAAGATATCCCTTTGAGATCCTGATTCCTATTCCCTTGCATATTTACCCAGGAGAAAGATGGCAGGATCATACCATAGTTTCATTTTCAATTTTTCTGGGAACATCCATACTGTGTTCCATAGCTGCCAAACCATCTTACATTCCCACCAACAGTGTACAAGGATTCCAATTTCTTCACATTCTCACCAGTTCTGATATTTTCTATTTTATAATAACCATCCTAGCATATGTAAGGTGATACTTCATTGTATTGTAGTTTTCAACTATATTTGCCCGATAATTAATGATGTTGAGCATTTTTTTTGGTATATGTTTTGGCCATTGGCATGTCTTCTTTTAAGAAATATCCATTCATGTGCTTTTCCCATGTTTAATCAGGTTGTTTGTTTTGCTTAGTTGTAGAGGTTCGTTATATAGTTTGAAAACTAACTTCCTTATCAGATATTTGGCTTGAAATATTTTCTCCTATTCCATAGGTTGCCTTTTCATTCTGTTGATGGTTTACTTTACTGTATAGAATCTTTTTAGTTTGATGTAGTCTCACTTGCTATTTTCCTTTTGTTGCCTGAGCATATTGGTGGATATTGGTGTCATATCCAAGAAACAATTGCCAAGACCAATGTCATAAAGCTCTTCCTCCATTATTCTTTGTGGGAGTTTCACAGTTGCAGGTCTTAAGTTTAAGTCTTTATTCCATTTTGTGTTGAATTTTGTGTATGGGGTGAGATAAGGGTCTGAACTTATTCTTTTGCATGTAGATATCTAGTTTGCCAAACACCATTTGATGAAGACAGTGTCATTTCCCCATTGTGTGTTCCTGGCACCTTTGTCTAAGAGCAGCTGACATTACGTGCATGAATTTATTTCTGGACCCTCCATTTTGTCCCATTGGTTTTATGTCTGTCTTTTGTGTGTATGTCAGTGCCATACTGTTTCATTACTGTAGCTTTGTAATATATTTTGAGGTCAGGATGTGATATGTTTCCATCTTTGTTCTTTTTTTTCAAGATTATTAAATGGAAATAGTTGTCATTATCCTGATATTTTCATATAAGGAACAGTTGATGAAGTTATACATCTTGGCAAATTCAATTACATTGAAAAATTCTACATAGTCATTAAGGATCACAGCACACTTTGGAAAGTAAGTTTGTTTGACTCTAATTACCAGACCTTTAACCAGAGTGATACCCTACTTTCCAGTTACTTTTAGATTTTGTTTACAAAACAAAACTGTGTTTGAAGGAGACTAGTAAATATGAGCTCATCTGCTCATCCAATGATGCTGCCCAATGTAAATATGAATATTTCATGATGTAACTCCACTCTTTCTGATTATAATTTAAGGAAGGTCAAAATCAAAGTTCAGAAACAGTATAATTCACACAAATGTAAAATGGAAAAAAAAAGTAATCCTACTGGAAATTGTGATACATTAGAGACAATAATATATAATTACAATCAGAGGAATAGTATGAGCTTATTCAAATTCAGTGTAAAGGAATTTAAGCTTGGTCTTTTCCTCATGACATTTTTAATTTTCTGGAACCATCTTATATGTAAATGAGTTTCTATTATGATAGCTTTCATATGCATTGATGTTTCTATTTGTGCAGTGAAACATTGAACTCAAGATAGAAATAACATGTATCTCCCTGTAATAATGAATGAAGGCATATAGATATATATTTTAAGTACAAGGCTTTTATTCCACTAGATTAGAACTTTCAAGTACATGTATAATGAGGGATCATTGTCCTTATTTATTTCATTGCTGAACATGCTCACTTGGGAGCCTGAATGCCAAGAAGAACCAATGACATTTTGAAAGGATTATTGTGTGTTGTGTAAGGTGTAAGGCATATTCTTATTTTGTTTTTTTTTTTAAAAATAAATTAACAACAAAAATTGTTGTATTTTTATTTTGGAAATTCTATCAAAACTAAGTTTTATTAAGTAGATTTAGCTAAACTTAGCTGATCTTATCAGATATATTTGCCTAGAATATGTGGTATATACTTTTGGCTGATGAGATATATTTGCCAAAAGTATGTACCACATATTTGCCAGATATATTTGCATAAAATATGTGGTATATATGTGGTATATATTTTGGTATGGATCTGCACATGTATGTGTGTGTGTGCATGTTTGTACTGATTGACATATTTCTCATTCTCCACCAGAATACGTATCTTTCTAGAAAGTATTGATTTTCTATGTTTTATTGACCAGCCATACATTAATATGTATAAAACTATGTATACATTTTTATCAATTAAATGAACTATAGAAAAATTTATTTTTGTTATCCTTGACTCTGCTTCTCTCTAGTTTTTCCAATTTTATTCATTTCTATGTATTTACTAAGGAATGAAAATTATTTTAATTTTTAAATATTATTTAAAAGTACATTTCATGTACATTTAAAAACAATTGGTTTCCTAATTTAAGTAATATTAACGATGACTTTCTAGAAAATATGAATGTGAGTTAAAAATGGAGAAATCATTAACCTTGTAATCTTTCTGATATCAAGTTTTCTATACATTTTGTTTACTAAGATGAGTATTCTGCCATGGGAAAAATCATTTTTCTCTTCATTGGCTGAACTGTTCATGTTTGTTACCTAATTGGTTTGCTTGCCAGAATTAATTGACAAGGATGTCTCTGGAAACATTATGTAAATTCTATCTGGCAGCTCTTTGTAAGCTAAATTGATAGCTATATAATATTGTTTAAGTGTGCAATTCCCCAAATGGAAATATGCCAAAATTTATTTCGAGTTCACAATCGTAGCATATTGCACCAAATCACAACATTGCACCAAAAAGTTTTGCATGGAAAAGTTCCTACATAAAACCATTTATTTGCTTGTAACAGCAGCATTATTTTCTGTTTTTGTTTTCGACTATTTTTCACATGGGATCTCACTCTGTTCCCCAGGCTGGAGTGCAGTAGCATGATCACAGCTCACCGCAGCCTTAAACACCCAAGCTCAAGCAATCCTTCCATCTCAGCCTCTTGAGTAGCTAGGAATACATATGTGTGCCACTACACTACCCACTACATCTGGGTAGTTATTTATTTGTTTGTCTGTTTATTTATTTATTTATTTATTCATTCATTTATTTTGAGATGGAGTCTTGCTCTGTTGCCCAGGCTGGAGTGCAGTGGCATGATCATAGCTCACTTAGCCTCAAACTCTCGGGCTCAAACAATTCTCCCACTTCAGTCTCCCAAGTAGCTGGGTCCACAGGCATGTGCCACGAAGTACTCATCCTTAGCTCAAGCAATTGCCTTACCTTGGCCTTGCAAGGAGCCACTGCACCCGACTCTGGTTAATTTTAAAATATTTTTTTTTTTTTTTTTTTTGGAGATACAAGGCCTCTCTACATTGCCCAGACTGGTCATGAACTCTTGGACTCAAACAATCCTCCTGCCTCAACTTCAGAAAATGCTGGAATTACAGACATAAGCCACTATGTTAGTCCTAAAAACAGTTATTTTTAATGGTGTTCTAAAAGCAATTTGGACTGTAACACTGTATTTCGTATCATGTCATATGCACATTTGTTTTGTATTGTTCTGAAAAAGTTTTAATGTTTATGTAAACTAAGAAAATCTTGATTTTCCAAATCTGTGAAAGCCACATTACTCCCATTAGGCATGTCTGCTGGAATAGAGCTAGCAGAAGTAATGTGCCTTTTCAATTAACAACCTTTCTATGCATAATTGTTGTGATCTCATTTAAAATCCAAAGTTTCCTAGTGGTTTGGATAAATTTGAAATCTATGTCTTATTGTTCCTAGCTCATTCTGATTTGGAGATGATATTTGATACCTGAACTGTAAGGTTAAATAAATCAAGAGATTTAAGTATATATATTATAATTATATATTATATGACATATAATATATATTATAAATATGTTATAAGATATATAATATATTATAAATATAATTATAGAATATATAATTATAAATATATAATAGAATATATAATTATATTAATTAATTAATATAATATATAATTATAATATATATTATACTATAAATGTATATATTTTTATATATGTAGGTCTTGCAGCAACTGGCAAGCTCCCCTGAAATCAAACATTGCAATATGGTTCTTTTGTTGAGCTATAACACAATGAGGGTTGTGACTACTTATAATGTAATTTTAAAATTCGAATCAGATATTAAGAAGTTAACTTTTTACACACAATTGAGAATCTTTTTGTAAATGCAAGTACATTTGATATATATATATTTTTTTTAACTATCTATGACTTCAGCATTTAGATAGAGGTAACATTTACAGACTAGTTTTTATTTTCAAAATGCTCTCACGTGTTTCACCTAATGCCATTCTCTTATAATACTCTGAGTTACATTTAATAAGGTTTAACTTCATCTTGCAGGTGCTGACTTTGATATGTTAAGAGAAAATGTATGTGAAATATTTACGTATTCACTGGTATTTAATGAACGAGGTTTAGATAAAAACTATATCTTGCAGCTACTGGCAAGTTCCTCTCAAATCAAACATTGCAATATGATTCTTTTGTTGAAATACAACACAATGTTTGAGGACTATGACTACTTATAATGTATTTTTAAAATTCACATCAGATATTAACAAGTTAGCTTTGTACAGACGATTGAGAATCGTTTTATAAATGCAAGTACATTTAATTATCTTTGTAGTATGCACATGTTTCGAAGTAACTATCTTTAAGTCATGTATTTTATCACATGTTATACTGGTACATTTAAGGTACTATTATGGGTATAGAATGCATTTACTTAGTCATATAGAATGCAATAACTGTGTAGTACAAAAGTCACTGCCCAGTACTCAAACTAAATTTAAAACCAAAAAATTGTATCAAATTAAACCCTCAACTGATTAATATATGTTTAAGAGATGAACAACAAACTCAGAGAGAAACTTGAATTTGGGATATAACTGGCTCCATATAATATATATTAGCATATATTAGCATCTTTGACATTTAGTCTAACAAATAATTCTCTAGGAGAATTGTTCATTCATGATTTTCAGTGGAAGGATCATCCACTATTATTTCACTCCCAGTACAGTCATGTTTTCTCTACTTTTCATTTATAATATTTTCATGGACTACACAGAAAAAGCTTTTTCCTCTTTCATTCTATCAGCCAAAATGTTATCAAGTGGAATGAGTAACTGGCTGGGCAGAGATGCCTGGGGCTTTTCATTTAAGGTCACTGCGAGGGCTGAGTGTTGTTATGTTGCTATGTTGTGCTGTGCAGGGATTTATTTATAATCTAGAGCATACACATCCACAAACAGCTCAAATCCCTGCTGTGTTCCCAATAAACTTTTAACATAGTCTGCTCCATTTACAATAGGACTGTAATCAGGGCTGTAGATGCAGGATCACCAGCACCGCATAGTTCGGGGAATACAGAGATGTTGACTCTCCTAGTTGAAAAACATAATTAAAGGTATTTGCAGAAGAGTAGATTCCTTGTCATGCTTAATGAAGTAATGACATATTGTGCATAAACTCCGGAGAAAGGACATATTCCTGTGCTCAAATGTCAGCACTGCTACTGATTGTGACTATTTCAGCTTGGTATATCAATAAAACGAAGGGTCGCTTTTATCACTTGCAAAAATAATAATTCCAAAAACATTATTTCTAAAATCTACTCAAATTCTAAAATTCAGTGACTTTTCTTTTTTTATTTAATATTGTAAAATGAATTACTTGTTTCTAATTATGTTTTCTTTGCAGTGTATTTCAATAAATGTTGTAGAACAACATACAATAAAAGTGTGTGGCATTCTTTTATCTTCCGTAATCAAGGTTAAGATCTGAAATTACAATCAGAACTTTTAGCTTTAAATGATCATCTTAATTTCTTAACAAGCTGTTTTTGGAAGCAGTGAGGCTTAAATACTATCATTGTGCCCATTATTTGTAATTCAAATGTTGAAATTTCTAGTATTCACTTATGTACACACCAGCACAAATTAATATGTAGATAACTGGGGTCATATTTTTAAAACGCTAGAAAGAAATGATTACATCACACATGGATTTTTAGGATACATGCCTGGAATTTGCATTTAGATGGCCTAGCCAAAGAAGGCACAACATTCTTAAGGTCTATAATGTTGTAAGCATGTGTGGGTTTTGAATAAGTACATGTTTGGTAAATAATGGACTTTTAAAAATAGGTAATAAATAGATGATAGATTTAGCCCTGATTCATGTTGTACATTTTGTTCATTTGATTTGATTTTTGGGTTTATTGTTAAGAATTTAATAAATAAATGATTTGACCCAGTTTTGTTTCACTTGTCTGAGTATTAATTGTATTAGATGGCACTAGAATGAGCATAGGACTTAAGAACTATTCCCTAGTCTATCGCTCTACAAAGTTCCAAATCAATTAACCATCAAAGCAAGGACTACTAAATTTGAATTACTTCTTTCTTTCTCCTGTTAACTTTCTGAATAACCTATAATTTTAGGTCAATTATACAAGTAGTATAAAAACCTTAAGATGAAAAATAGAATATAAAAACCTTCCAATTTATTATTTAAACAAATAAACTCATAATGTGAAAAAATGAAAAAAAAAAGTTTTTTTATGTTTTCTAAGTCATCAATTACTTATTCACATTTGAAAATGTCTGAGACATTTCTTCCTCCACACAAATAAAGTTTGGATTGCCTGCAAATGCTTACAGAATGGTAACTTAACACAAGTTCATTTGAATTTGATTTTCCCTTAAAAATTCCTACAAGACATCATTTAAGCATTGTTTTACAAGTGAGAAATTTGTAGTCACAACTCTCGAGGAGTTGTGATGTCAAAAGTTATGAATTCAAAGGTGTATTAAGGCCATGCAGTTAGTGTATATATGAATAAATCAAGCAGGCAGGCATTGAAAAATAAACATTGGTGGGTCTATGACACAAAATATTGCCTATGCTCTCCTTAATTCTTTACACTTATCACTTCAGTGTATTTGAGCTGGACTTCCAAATGTCAGTGTTCATTGTTTTTGCCTGAGGGCTTTCTCTGGCTATTGGGGCCCAATTTTCAGCACACACAGAGCCAACCAGATGTGCTCACATTAAGGCATCCCAGGAGCAGCCCTAGCACTGACATCCCAGCTCCCTTGTCCTGTGGGAGGAACAACTGAAGTGCTTGTTCTGTATCTGCTCTCACAGTTCGCCTGAAAGATTAAGCTCCAATTACCCACTGCAGTAGCTTGTCTGCTAATGCGATAATGTTGGTCTTTTATCCTTCCTTGTCTCACTTCCTTATTCCTTGTCAGTGTTTCTTGGATCACTCCTGAAATAAACTACTTCCATTCATATATTCGCCTCGGCATATGCTTCTAGAAGAACTGAGAACGTACATATCTGACTAAATGTGTTTAAAATAAATAAGAACTTATAAAGGACAAGATGAAATGCACACTTACTGTCATTTTGCTACACTTCTTACATCGTTACTAAAACATTTTAGTCACTACCTGCACACATGGTTCAGTTAGCAGACTCCATTTGGAACTGTTGTCACAGAAGAGGTTAAAGCACATTGGCCTAATTTCTACTCAAACTAAAATCACTTTTAGGCTCATATATCCTGGATTTGACTTTATTTTCACTCCTATGCCTAAATGCCCAGAAAAGAGGCAATCAGTAAAATTGGCATGAATTTTAGCTTATAAACTCTACGTACAAACATATTTAATCTACCTATTTAGTGTTTATTTGTTTATTTTTTAAGAGTGCATTCTGGAGTGCAGTGGCACGATCCTAGCTCGTGCAGCCTCGTACTCCTGGGCTCAAGCGATCCTCCTGTCTCAGCCTCCCAAGGAGCTGGCACATATCACCATGCCTGGCTAATTTGTTTTATTTATTTATTTATTTATTTATTTATTTATTTATTTATTGTAGACTTGGAGTCTTGTTTTTTGCCTGAGCTGGTCTCGACCTCCTGACCTCAAACAATCCTCCTACCTCCGCCTCCCAAAACACTGGCATTACAGGTAGATGCCACCATGCCCAGCTAATCGTTTTTAAAAATTATTTTCCAGAGAAGAGGTCTTTCTAGGTTGCCTCATCTATGTATTTTTGATAAAACGAGTAGATCTTGATTTTAAGCATTTATTCCCAACAGGGGAATGGGGCATTTTATCTTCACTTTCATTAGTCTTCATTAGCCTTAAGGGCAGAACCTGATTTCTTGGGTCCTCAGTGTCTGAATGTCCCGTCAGTTGTTGTTAGTTGAACAGTTACAGATATTATCGCTTTCATTAAAGCCCCTGAGTTTTCTTCTGCTGTTCCACATGGGTTACCAAATTGTTTGGCAAAATCCAGCATTTGAGAGCCTCCCTTGTACCACATGAACACTTTGCAGTCCTGCCAGGCCTTCAGAGAGCAGCTGAGAATTAGGGAAGAATTCTAAATATCTCTGGGTGTTTCTGAAAAATTTCTTTTCAGTCTGAGGACATCTTAAACTAACAGTCTTTCTCCTTTCTCTTCCTCTCCCTTCCCTTTCTCTTTCTTCCTTTTCTTTTCCTTCTTGATCCTCGTGCTCCCCCTGGCTTCCCTCTTCTCCCCTTGCCTGCCTCCATCACTGTATTCCCTCTTTCTTCAGCCCTGTTCTCCTCTAACATTGTATAATTGGGGAACAAACAAACAAAAAAACAGAAGATAAATTATCTTAAGATACTATTTTTGCAATGTACTTGTCAAAAAAAATTTTCCTAAATGTTAAGAAGCACAGAGCTGCATTCTTAGCCTATTGGGCAGCATGTTGCCTATGGATAAAGAAGATATCAAAGAAGAAATATATTTTTATATGTAAAAACTCTTTTGCACTATAAAGTTGTCCGACCCAATCTACTTTGGGAATTTGTTTTTAAATTTAATACTGGGTAGCAGAGATATCCAAAGCAGAGTTCATATGATAGTGCATTGCTGTTTTGAAATTAATAATAAAAAGGATTACTATTTCTTTCCTTTTCTTTTTCTTTCTCTCTTTTTTTTTTTTTTTTTTTTTTTGAAACAGGGTTTCCCAGGCTGGAGTGTAGTAGTGCAATTGTAGCTCGCTTCAGCCTTGAACTCCTGGGCTCAGCCTTCCAGAGGGCTGGGATTACAGGCATGAGTTACCACCCCCAGCTTATTATTTCTATTTAGCATTTATCTTGTAATTTATATTGTATCTTTCAAATCAATATTGCAATATGCACTGTATATTGGAATAGTATCTGAAAAAAACATACTTAATTTTTTTGTTACTACTGGAAAATACTAAAAAGTTAAGACTCAAAAGCTTATTTTTTTTTCCTGCTATGTTTTTATCTCAGGACGTAAGCAAAATGAAGCAAAATGAACACTTGACCACAGATTGAGCCTCACTAAATATAGGCAGACATCTTTGATCTTTGAGTTTCCTCCAAGCAGATCTTCAAATGTGTATCCTGTACCGCTACTAAGATATCTCAGATACTCTACAGTTATAAGCAGTCGCAACCAGACCCTAAATACCACCAGAGCACATCGATGCTCTTTTGTAATCATAGTTTTTAACTAATTTTTGTTGATGGTTTGCTGAATGCATCCATATTTCAGACAGATGATAAAAAACTGCATATCCTGAAGTGCTGCATGTCTAAAAAAGGATTTTTCCTTCATATTAGTTGTATACTCAGGCTAAACATAAAGTTCCAGGTCCCACATTTTCTACATCTAATTGCTTTTCTGAGGCTCATTTGATTTTCTTCTATCTTTCTCCCTCTCATTTGAATCTCTGGACTTTTTTTTTTTTATTATTGGAATTTTTATAAAAGTATATTGAGACACCAAGATGGGAAAGTGTCCCTGGAGAAACTCCAAGCAGCCTGCACGCTGGGGCAGAGCCACAGAAGTTGACACCCTTTGCAGCTGGCAGGAGTCAGGCTCCCTCCCTTCCTGTGTGGAACGTGAGATTTGAATGGCGGGTGGGAAGCTCTCCAGCAGGGACTCTGGCTTTGTGAGAGTCCCTGTTTCCCCCTTTTCTTCCTTTTCACGAAATAAAACGCTACCTTACTCACCCTTCAAACCGTCTGCACACCTAAATCTTTGTGGCCGTGGAATGGACAAGGACCCCATCTTTAGCTGAAGTAAGGAAAAGTCCTGCAACAATAGGATTTAGTTTGGCTTACCCTGAAACCACATGATTACAATGATTTAATTATAGCTAGTTTATTTGGAAGATGACACCATGAAGGAAGAATGAGGGGACACAGAGTGTGAGACAGAAAGGGGAAAGGCAATACAGGGTATATTAGTGAGATTGTTCATATGGGCCACTGGGTGCTCAATTTTACCAGAACCTTTGAAAGAAAATGCCTTTTATGACTGTTCATCTGAAGGACAAGAGGTTGGGATACTTGCCCACCCCAACCATTATCCATCAGGCGAGGACTTCTTCTAGATGTTTAATTTTCTTGTACATTTAATATTTTCTTAGATGCTATACAGGGGCTCCTACAACTTTTAAGAAAATACTCAAGAGTAGCAATCAGGGGTGAGCATTTGGCAAGGAGCACAGAAAAAAAAAAAAATGTCTGCCTAAGTATGAAATTGAGAGAAGTCACATGAAATCATTTTGGGGATCTAACTGGCTTTCATCGCAATTGTTGCTGAGCTCAGGGAAATAGCACTAACCCACACCCACCTCCTGAAGGCAACACTCATTTTTCATCTTAGATTCATCCCCTTATTGACTTTACCCACATTACCCATTCATTAGGAATACTTGACAGGTCACTTTCCAGGAAACCTCTTGAATTTGGTCACTTTTATCACCTCTAGTCCTAAAGCCCTAGTCTGAAACAGGATTATTTCCTACCTGCACTGCATAAGAATCCTGTTCACGTCTTTCTTCCTCTACTCTAGCCTCTGACATCCATTTACCATGTAACACCCATGGAGATATTGTTAAGGGGTACATTTTTTAAGGCATGTATCTCCGGCTTAAATGTATCCAAAGTCTTTCCACTGTATTCTGAATAAGATCCTAGCTAGTCTCTTCCCTAATCTGGCTCCCACCAACCCCTCCAATCCCCTCGTCCTACACCAGCTAACCCTCATTGATTATGCTATAAACACTTGATCTCCCTAAATATGTCAAACTCATTCTACCTTTGTTTTCACTGCCTATTTGGCCAGGAGGGAGGGCAGATATAATTCCCTTGAATCTTCCAAGTGTAGCCTTCTGGGTTCAGGTCTCAATTCAAATGCACCACCTGCAGTCAGACTTACCCTGACCATTAAGATCAAAGACCATTTTCAGCTCTATCTCTATGATAGCCTTCTATTTTATATTGTTCCCTGCACTTAATACTTCTGATAAATGCTCACTTGCTAATGTGTTTACATAAATTCACAGTGCTGTCTGTCATGGAACATAAGGGATATTCTGTTGTTGATGTTTTATTCTGCTTGTTATGTATATCAGGTAAATTCTACGATCAATCATTAGAATTATTCACTTACTTAAAACTCTCAATTATTTCCTCTTCTTTTCATTGTTTTTCAGGCTTACTTGTCTAAAACTTAGCCCAGCAACTCTTCCCCAAGTTAGCGCAGGAACTAGTGTGCTTCAAGATATATGGAGAAAATGCCTTTATCCTGACTGGTTTAAGTTTAAATTAATCAACACTACTCTTCTCTGGCCCTTAGCAATGCCTAGAATAAATTTTATATTCCATCACCTTTATCGCTCTACTCTACTAGGTGAGAATTTGTGATCTTAGATTCCTTTTGCACTTCAAACAACGAACCACATCCTATCTCTTATTGTTGATATCACTTCCTTTTTTCCACTGAGAAAAGAGGAGCAATCAAAAGAGTTTCCATCACTATTCCTACACGCTTTTCTTTTCTGTAACGATGTACTGTACCTTCTGTTCTATTCCAGCTTTCCAAAGATGAACTACCTGAGCTCCTAGCTGAAACCATCCCCTGTACTGACTCACTGAATGTTGTCAGGAAAATATAATTACAAACAAAATTTCCTGCCAACTCAGAAACACCCTCACAAAAGAACAGAAAGAAAAGTTTTATTACGGAATAAACCTTAAATCAGAATGTGATGCATATCATAGGCAGCCTGCTAAAGAGAATACAAAGGGAGAAAGAACTCTTATCCTTTGTTAAGCCGAGCAGATACAACTCTTTACATACATATGATCAAGCTATACTTGTTTTCAAGAGGATGTGACAGCAACATTTGTTACACATTCTTCATCCTAAATTCACCTGGTACTTGTGGTGACTGTGTCACCTAATTGACTTTATTTAAAGGAAAAGTAAACAATACATTCATGATGGATAGTAGTTTTGCAACTTGGAGCAAGGTACCCACTGAAGGTAGGCTCCCACACTCCCAGAGAAACTGGAGATAGAGGCTCTATATTCCTTAATGTTTGCATTTCAAAGACATACCTCCCAGGTCCTTGAGAAAAACATCCCTGGGCCATAAAACCAGCAAGATGTTTATTTGGCATTTATAATGATTTACATACATATCAAAGAAGCAGAAAAAGAATTTACAATGACCAACTCTCTAAAGAAACTGCTCTAAGAAAAAAGAAAGGACTAGTTTCTTTTCTTTCTTACAGAAAGGAAAAATTATTATTATTTTTCTTCGGATTTGTATTTACTCTTACAATACTCTCTCTTTTTTTCTTCTCTAGCATCAAATATTCCTGTTCTGGATTGTTTCCATAAACATATAAATGTGCCATAATTTCTGTCTCAACCAAAAAATAAAAACACAAACTATGATGCACTATTGTCTTTCCATCCTCTTACGATTATAGTCCTTCACTTTGCTCAAGACTCTATAAAGATTTGTCTATTAAAACTGCTTCCAATTTCTCTTGGAAAATACAATCACGGGACACCAAAACTCCTTATGACAAAGGGAAAGTTAAGCTTGGAGGCTGAGTCACCCTATGTTGCCATCATCTTCCCTGATGAATAACATGAATAACTTTTACTTCCCAATCTGGTGTCAAAACATTATACAGTGGTGGCTCATGCCTGTAATCCCAGGACTTTGGGAGGCAAAGGTGATTAGATGGCTTCAGCCCAGGAGTGTGAGACCAGCCTGGGCAACATGGCAAAACCCCTTCTCTGCAAATAATACCAAAATTAGCTGGGTGTGGTGGCATGTGCCTGTGGTCCCAGCTACTCGGGAAGCTGAGGTAGAAGGATCGCTGGAGCTCAGGAGGCAGAAGCTGCAGTGAGCCATGGTCATGCCACTGCACTCTAGTGGAGATCCCATCTCGAAAAAAAAACAAACAAACAAGCAAAACCCTTTATATATTAGACAGACCCCACAGTAAGGCAAAAACCTCAGACATTTCCTGCTGACTACTCACCACAAAAACACTCATAAGTAAATTCTTTACTAGCCTCAAAACCTTCTAATGTATATCTTCCCACAAAACAAGGTCACGTAAATTGAAACTCTAGATCTGCAACAGATGTCTAGCTCCTAAAACCAAAGTCTTTTAGCTTCCACACTGATAGATGTCCATTATTAGTTTATATTTCTGGTGCAAAACAAAGGTAAGATGAGATCAATTGTTCCTTCACTCCCTACCCAGAAATCTGCATAATTATTTTCTTATTCTATTTCCTTTTTCTTCAAATGTTCACTTTATCTTATGTAAAATGTAGATTTACTGCACATTAACTAAAGTCTCACAAGTATGTAAGGATTTGTCTCACTGCATCCTCCCCTCTTTTTAGGAAAATGTATAAATACTAAACCTTCTGAGAACCTCTGGAAAAAAACAGTCATGGTTGTGTCTGTGACTTGTGTGAAAGCTGGCTTGATTAACCTCAACTGATTGAATTGGACCCATTCACTCATTTCATTTAACATTTTGAAATTTTTGAACCTACTCCACCTATTCCAGCCAACCACAAGACTTTTTCCCATCATGTTTTCTAATGATACGCATGTTGCTGAATCCTATTATTATTTGTCAATATTAATCTGTATTTAATACCAACAACATTTAGCACATTCAACTGTCATTGGAGCACTTTCTTCACTTGGTTTTTAGTTTACCACACTCATCCTGTTTTCCTTCTATTTTAAACGATGTACCTCAGTATGCTTTGCTGGATTCTCTTCATCTAAATATTCCAGCCTCTTAATACTGGAGTGTGTTAGGGCTCAGTCCTTCGACTGAGTCTCTTTCTATCCATTTTACTCCTTCGGTGATGTCAGACAGCTTCCTGGTTTTCCATATTAAATACATACATATACTAATTTTTCTCAAGTTTACCTTTCTAGCCTCGATCTCTCCCAGGAATCACAGAACCTTGAATCTTAAGGAATAATAAACAAACATCAAAAACAATGCATCTAGAACTGAGCTTCTGATATTCCCGCCACGCCTTGTCTTTTCATAGTCTTTCTCATTTTGGTAAATGGTGACAATGATCTTTCAGTAGTTCAGGATCCAGATTTGAAGCTATTGCAAAACCTTTTCAACATTTCATATTTTCCTTTTCCTGCTTTACTTTTCTCTTTTGTTTTTATGGCCATATAACATGTTGCATATTTAATATATTTATCTTGATTACTTTCAAACTCCTTCAGTAGAAAGCAAGCTTCATGAAAGAGTATGTTTTCCTCATCAGTATATTCCTAGTGTTTAAAGTTGTGCCTAGCACAATGAAGGCTCAATAAATGTCTGTTAAATACATGAATAAAAATTGAATAAGTATCTTCTGAATCAGCCAAATTTCTTTTAAATTTCCTGAATGCTAAAGTATGAAGGAGTAAAATAGAGAGAAATGAAATACATTTAGTGATATAGTTTAATTGTGTCCCTACCCAAATCTCATCTTGAATTGTAGTTCCCATAATCCCCATGTGTCATGGGAGTGACCCTGTGGGAGGTAATTTAATCATAAGGTCAGTTACCCTCATGCTGTTCTGGTGATAGTAAGTGGATTCTCACAAGTTCTGATGGTTTTATAGGGGGCTTCTCATGCTTTACTTGGCAATTTAATCTCCTGCTGCTGTGTGAAGAAGGACATGCTTCCTTCCCCTTTCACCATGACTGTAAGCTTCCTGAGGCCTCTGCAGCCCAACTGTGAGTCGATTAAACCTCTTTCCTTTATAAATTACCCAGTCTTATGTATTTCTTCATAGCAGAGTGAAAATGAACTAATGCATTTAACTACTAAGACAGATAAATCTAAATTTGAGAAACCTAATTGAGTTGGTTGGTTCTAAATATAAAATTCTGTGACATAATCAGTGAAATTCATTTTGAAGAAATAATGTCTGTGTCTCTTGGTGTACCTTTAACTCTAATTAGTTGTACTGTAAAAATAATTGATCAAACAGCATTTTGACATATAAAATGCGATTTTACCAATGAAAATACATCAGGCTTACTTAGAAATCCTTATGTCCTCTTAATAATGAACCATTTGCATTCTTTCATATATATTCTTATCAGTCATTTTTTCTCTTTTTTTAAAGTTTTCCCCTCTGCCTGTTAACCGCTTTTCTGTTATAGCTTCAGGTTATCTTACTGACACTGACAATTATTTTTCCGAATTCTTTCTTTTGTGATAAAGAGAAATGAGATTTCCTAGGAGTAAGCTGTGTATGCTGTATAGGAATTACACATCATTACTTTTAGAGGTTTGCTCTGAAACACTCTGGACTGATTTTACATTGTTCCGACATGACTTGGTGATGACACATCAAGAATCTGTTTACATTCTGTTTTCCAAAAGAGGCATACTCTGCATACTCTTCAATATTTAAGAAAATAAAATAGTATGTATGATTTAATGTGTTTTTCTTCAGCTTGCACATCAATCATTTGTTTGGGGTCCTTGAAGTAATATTTTCTTTATTGTGAGCACCCAGTAGTATTTTAAAATATGTTTTAAAATTGTTATCACTCTATAAATATATAAAGCATATTGGTTCATTTTGCAATGAAAACTTTTGGCTTATGTCACTGAATAACAATTATATGAAATTAAAATAATTTAATTAATTTAGTGGTAACAAATTAACACTTATGCTTTCAATTATTTATATGGTCTGAATCAAGTAGTTGGTAGGCATTATTTAATTTAACTTTTACAAGAATGCTTGTAATACTACACTAATTTTATTTCCATTTTGCAAATTAATGAACTAATTTGTGGTGGTTAAATGTATTGCTCAATCTTAAACCAATACTTCGGGGAAGAACAGGTGTTTGCAAATTGAGGAGTTTAGATTACATTTGCACTCGTAGGTGTGATCTACTGCACCCAAATTTTTTAGTATAGAAGGTCACTGTGCGCAGCTACAAACTTTATGTCTTCCAACTTCAGACACTGCCTTCCATATGGACTGAGATGTGAAAGATGTTTATTGAATGTGTCCAACTGTGCAGCTCTGAATACAGTTAGAATTAACACATTTTCTATTTCTTCTTCCATGTGGTAAATATAATTCATAAGCCCTTGTTAGTTAGCATAACACAATGATCATTTATTAATTTCATTTGATGAACATATTTTATCACATATCTAAATTATATTTTTTACATTCCAGACATGCTAACTGGAATTTTTTTAGTAGTTTGGCCTTAAGTTTTACGTTTATGGCTGTGTCTTAATTTACCTAGATATTTACCCTGTCTATCTAGATTTTATTTTCCTTGATTAAAGTAAAACACTATTTTTGACCACTTAAGAGTGAAACTCAGCATCCAAAAATATAGATGCAATGTTTTCTTTGTGAAAATGATGCTGTGGAGTTTTATATATTAGAAATGTAAGAAAAGACAGAGAAGTTACTAGGTAAGAAGTACTGTAGATGTGGATATAGATTAATGGATTTGTGTCATTAAAAGTGTTCTGCTCTATAATTTATTAAACTGAGACAATAATATATGAATTTTACATGTTACTTTGATATGTATTAATGAAGCAAAAGCCAGTAAGTGCAAGAACCAATATATCTATATTTAAATAATATAACATGTTCAAACAAGAATTATTCTTTTATATTTAGGTTTAATACTGCATGGAAAGAATTATTCTAAAAGAAGTAATACTCTAGTTAGAAAGTTAACAAAATCTTTAAAGCATATAATATTGAAAAATAAGCACAAAAATAAAATTAAATACGGTTTTGGATATTGGAATGTGCATTTTTAAAAACTGATTTTCCTTATAGAGTCAAAAATTAGATGGTGACTTGTTTTTCCTCATTAAGTATTACAATCACACTTGTTCCATTGTACATCTTTGAAATAATGCCAATTATGTGATTACTTATCTGATAACTATATACTGAAGAGAAGAAAACATTTCATCGGAGAAATTCATAATTTTAAAGTTAAAAATTTATATTTTAATGTCTAGTTCCATCATCCTTGAAACCATAGTTAACAATGGGAACATCAGTAAATGTGGATTACATAGTAAACTATAATTGTATTAGTTTGATTTTGCATTGCTATAAAGAAATGGCCGAGACTGGGTAATTTATTTAAAAAGATGGAAGTTTAATTGTCTCATGATTTTGAAGGCTGTACAGGAAGCATGCCTAAGGAGGCCTCAGGGAGCATTTACTCATGGCAGAAGGCAAAGGGAAAGCAGTCAAGCGCTTATATGGTTGAAGCAGAAGGAAGAGTGAGAGGGTAGGTGTCACAGACTTTTAAACAACCAGATCTCATGAGAACTCGTATCACCAGATCAGCCCCAAAGGAGGAAATCTGTCCCTATGATCCAATCACCTTCTACCAGGCCCCACCTCTTACATTGGGATTACCATCCAACATGAGATTTGGATGGGGACACAGATCCAAACAATATCAATAATCATTTGGAAAAAGATATCCCAGTCTGTGATAATGCCAGTCATTATATCTCTCTGAAGGAAAATATTGGAAGTCCTCTACTTTTTTTACTGAATGTGTGTAAATAGCTGCAGAGATGCTGAAGATTGTCCCAGATGGAGTTACTCTCTCCTTGCAAAATGTATAGTAACTATGTGATAATAGTAAATAATTTTCTATTGTGGGGAACTGAGAATCACTAACCATTTATTTGCAAATGACATATGCATTCTTTCTGCTCTCCAGCATAATACTTTGATTAGTAGAACGATCCTGAAAACAGAATAATCTGTTCTTAAAGAGACAATTAATGAACAGGTTTTATAATATACAATATTTTCCTGATATGTAATACATGTCAAATAATTTGTTTTGCTGAATGAATAAATAATCTGATAAATATTATTCATATCGAGTGTAACGTGATTAGGCTTTTAACTACACTGACATTTACCAGTCATCTTAATTTTAATAATATTATGGCCTATATTTTATTTTTGTTCAATTTTTTTCCTAGTGAATACCATATTGTCTGGATCTTGGAGGGAGGAACTGCTAAAAATGTTGATGATAAATCAATGTACATGTGTACACACATTTTGATTCCATGATTAATAGATATTATGTTCAAAATGATATTTTAGAGAAAAGTACTAACTTTAAAATAAGAGAAAGTAAATAAAACTCTAAATAGCCAAAAACATTTCCTAAATAAATATTTATAAACAATTAAAATGATCTTACAGAGCATAAATTAAATAATAAAATTTAAGTTGTCAACAATGTAGTATTCGTTGACAAACATATAATGTAATATCTACAGTTTCTTCAAGTTAAGCATTTTTATAAATAATTTAAGTGAGATATGATATAATGTTCAAATGTTTACAAGCATTGGAATGATAAAATGATTGATAACTTTACAAATACTGATTGCATCTTGGTGGAAATTCTTTTGAAGGAGTAGAAGAAATGATATCTAAAGACAGTCATTAAGTACTTCATAGTCTCATGAAATTTTGAGGAGTAATTAAATGAATCTATATCACATTATTTATTGGAGGAATAATCATCAATTTTTGAAATAATAACATTTTCTCAATTTGTCTTTGTGTATTGTTACCAATCTCAACTCAGTCTAATAAAACTCAGAGAAAGAGTCTGCTTATTTTATCTTAACCCAACATGTAGCTTTAGTGATTTAGTTTGAATTTTTAGAACATAGACTAATATTTTACCAGGATATTTTTCTCAGTAGAAAAGATTTCCTTTAAAATATAGATAGCATTTTAAAGTATTCATCTTAATGCATTTTTAGGTTTTATTCTTTCATTATTACATATATGCATATATACACAAATACATATATAAAAATACATATATGTATATATACACATATATCAAACATATCTATAAAGAATCTAAATATAATACATGCATATATATTTTCAAGTAGACCAAAACTTTCTTATAATGAAGAATAATTACTTACCTAACTTTAGTTTCTATTGATAGTTCATTGAGCAAATGAAATTTTCTGTGATTCTAAGATCCAGTTGATTGTAAGTATTCATTTAATAACACTGTCATATTAAATACATTTACTAGATTTTAAAAACAGGAGTTTACTAAAATGTCTGCATGTCAAATTAGGGCCATACGGTTGTCACAAATCCAGAAATGTTTGGTAATTATGGTCCTCTTACATTGTAGTTGTTGAATAAACAACTTGATATCTGTGACAAAAAAATAGATTTTTTTTTCTAATTTATCGCTAGTTAGTTGTGTTACTATAAGCCAATGATGGTCTTTGCTTGTCTAATTCGTAAAACAACAACAATAAAAATCAATAGGGTCTTATTTTGTATGTAACTGCTTTTCAAAAATTATTTTATTTTACATTTTTTTCTGTTATTGATGCATAATGTTTTACATATTTCTGGGGTACATGTAAGAGCTCTCTACATGCATAGAACATGTTATGTCCAAGTCAGGCATTTTCGCTATCTGTCACCTTGAGTCCTTATCATCTCTTTGTTTTGGAACTTCTTAATTATTATTACCTTACTACAGCAGACCACCCAAATATAAAAATATCCACACCAAGGTATACACCTGGAAGTGTATCTTTATAAAGAAGCAATGCTTTGTGGGTGATGATGGTGCTTTATGTGTTACAGGAAAGGATCCTGATCCAGACCCCAAGAGAGGGCTCTTGGATCTCGCTCAAGAAAGAATTCAGGGCTAGTCCACAGTGCAAAGTGATAACTAGTTTCTTAAGAAAGTAAAGGAATCAAAGAATAGCTACTCCATAGTCAGAGCAGCCCCGAGGGCTGTCGGCTGTCGGTTGCCCATTTTTGTGGTAATTTCTTGATGATATGCTAAACAAGGGGTGGATTATTTACCCCTCCCCTTTTTAGACCATATAGAGTAACTTCCTGATGTTGCCATGACATTTGTAAACTGTCACAGTACTGAAGGGAGTGTAGCAGTGAGGACGACCAGAGGTCACTTTCCTCACCATTTTGTTTTTCGTGGGTTTTGGCAAGCTCCTTTCCTGCAACCTGTTTTATCAGCAAGGCTTTTGTGACCTGTATTTTGTGTTGACCTCCCGTCTCATCCTATGACTTAGAATGCCTTAGCCATCTGGGAATGCAGCCCAGTGTTTCAGCCTCATTTTACCCAGCTCCTATTTAAGATGGAGTTGTTCTTGTTCACACGCTTCTGACGTGTGTGTCTGTGTAAACAAATACCAATTACTATTCTTGTACTATCGAACTTATTCTTTCACCTGGGAAATAAATTTAAATGTTCTCTAATTTTTCAGAGACACTTTTGCTCAGAATTTTTCCTATGTGTTTTGATTAGTGCGATCAAATATTTCATTTGTACTTTTTCTTCTTTGACTGAAAAACTAGAAAGAATGAGATTGCTATTTAAGGTTGCCTCTACTAAGCTCTACCAATTACTATCTCACTGTTTCGTCATGTCATACATTCTCCTAAATAAATCTATGAAAACAGAAAAAAATATACAATACACAATATTAAAAAAATAACTCCAGGCCAGGTGCGATGACTCACGCCCGTAATCCCCGCACTTTGGAAGGACGAGGTGGGCGAATCACAAGGTCCGGAGATCGAGACCATCCTGGCTAACACGGTGAAATCCCATCTCTACTAAAAATACAAAAAAGAAAAAAAAATAGCCATGCATGGTCGCACACGCCTGTAGTCGCACCTACTCTGGAGGCTGAGGCAGGAGAATTGCATGTAACCGGGAGACAGAAGTTGCGGTGGGTCGAGATTACACAACTGCACTCCAACCTGGGTGACAGAGCAAGATTCCGTCTCAAGAAAAAAAAAAAAAAAAGACAAAACTGCAAACTATTAATGAAATCTGGCTGCAAGACACATAATGGACATGAAAATGAAACAATTAGCAAAACTGTTAACCAGTGTATGACTTGTCCTCTGTAGCACTGTTGTGTTACAGTCCTGGAAAACTTTTACATCTCCTTTGTTTTGTCCTGAGCTGCTATAGTCTGAAGATTTGTGCCCCTTAACCACAAACCCAACCCCAAATTCATATGTTGAAGTTGTAACCCTCAAGGTATGGTATTAGAAGGTGGGGCCTTTGGGAGGGGATTACATTATAATTGCGGAGCCCTTATAAAAGAGGATTGAGAGAGCTTCCTCACCCTTCCACTGTAAACAAAAAAACAAAATTCTAAGTTCCTCAGTCACCTGAATGGACACTTTTTCTTGAAGGACATTCTAAAGTAAACTTGAAACACTAGTTCAGATAATAATGGGAATGAGTATTTGGACACACCTCATTATACTTCCCTCTCTTTAGATTTCAGGCACAGTTGACTAGTATTAACACGAAAACAGAGACCTTAAGACTAACAAAGTAGATTATTTGTAGCAATAAGATACCAACATGACAAATAGCAGGCCCTGAAAGAAACTTAAGTATTTTAACCCAATATATGCATATTTTTGACATACTTTGAAATGGCCCTGCAAAGCTGTATCTTGGGAAAATCTACATTATGTAGAAAATGACCTGCCCTTTTCAGGTCTTTGTTCAAACCCAGGAGAGAATTACCTAAGAGTCTGGCACCATTTTAAGTCTGATAAGAAACATTTACATTTACAATCTATTCTCTCTGAAGCCTGCTACCTAGAAGCTTCATCTACGTAATAAGAACCTTGGTCTCCATGAGCCTTTGTCTTAATTCCAGACACTCCCTTCTATTTGATTCTTGATCTTCAGATAAAATCTCTTTCAATCAATTGCCAATTGCCAATCAGAAAATCTTTGAATCTACCTATGACTTGGAAGCTCCTGCTTACAGTTATCCCACCTTTCTTGACAGAACCAATGTACATCTTAAATGTATTGTTTGATGTCTTGTATCTCCCTAAAATGTATAAAACCATGCTGTAACCCTACCACCCTGGGCACATGTTCTCAGGATTTTCTAGGGCTGTTTCGTGAGCCATTAGTCACTCATGTTTGGCTCAGAATAAACCTCTTCAAATATTTTACAGAGTTCGCCTGTTTTTGTTGATACTACCAGTGGTGAAACAGCGAGATGATGGCTGTCAGTGAGCCAGAAAGCTCATCATACTCTCAAACATTGAATCTGCCAGCACCTTGATCATAGACTTGCCAGCCTTCACAGCTATAAGAAATAAATTTCTGTTATTTGTAATCCACCTGTTTTATAATATTTTGCTACAGCAGCCTGAACAGAATAAGCCATGAATCATGTTATCTTTACTCAACAAATAAGTAGGCATTTATCTAATTTTTAATTCAAGGAGCTTCTAAATTAGCTAGAGGGCAGTTGAAAAGTTGTTAGTGATCTACTCCTATAGTCACCAATCCACAAAAACATCTTTTTTTTTTTTAATAACTATGTAAAATATTACCTTTCCTAGCATCAATATTACTGGAAACAAGATACATTTGATACTAACTGAGCACTGTAACATAAGAAGTTTTTTTTACAAAGTGGTCCAGCATTTAGTATTCCATGTGTCTAAGTCATCAGAAGACAAATCCTCTGAAAATATTCGCTAAATTAGTGTATAGATATTTAAACTGTGAGGTTGAATGATGAAGGTTAACACAAGTTTTCACAGCAAACTCCTCCCCTTGCTCCCCTTCTGACAAATAAAGTTACTAGAATAAAATTAATGTGAGCATTATCAAGAACAATTCAAAGATTTTATCTCTTGGTCAATATTGCCTTTGATTATTACAAATAATAGTATCAATGAATAAACAGAAAAAATAGATAAAACAGACAAAGGGAGATGAACTAAGTCTCCAGAAAAGGATGACTGTCACAATAATGAAAATGAGATCATGCTATAATCACACAATTTACTATAAAATTATATAAAAATATTAGGAAAAAATGTCTTGGTATACTCATAGGGAGGTGACAAATGTCTTATTGTAATAGGATCAGTACATCTACAAGAATTATTTTAAAAATACAAGAAGGTAAATTACAAACAAACAGCTGATTAATAAGTATTTTGATATTTATTTTACAGAGGCATGATAATAAATGTAAAAACAATAACATATTGTCCAATCAAAGGAACAATAGAAGTAGAATTGAAAATTAAATAGGTCAAAATAGTCATTGAGTGAAGTTGAAAATAAATGTGAATTTTTTTTTTTTTTTTGAGATGGAGTCTGGCTCTTTTGCCCAGTCTGGAGTGCAGTGGTGCAATCTTGGCTCACTGAAAGTTCCACCTCCTGGGTTCATGCTATTCTCCTGCCTCAGCCTCCCAAGTAGCTGGGACTACTTTTTTTGTATTTTTAGTAGACACCGCACTCAGCTAATTTTTTGTATTTTTAGTAGACAAGGGGTTTCACCATGTGAGTCAGGATGGTCTTGATCTCCCGACCAAGTGATCCACCTGCCTCGGCCTCCCAAAGTGCTGGGATTACAGGTGTGAGCCACCATGCCCAGCTATAAATGTGAAATTTTAGAAGAGTAAAATAGTGTTTAAAAAAGGCAAATCTTCACAAGATAGTTTAAGAAGAACAGAAAAAATAATAAAAGAAAATAATATATATATAATAATACATATGTAAAAAAATCAATCTGTATATTATAATTTTTATTGATTTGAAGAATACATGCCGTAAAAACTTAATTCTCAGACTAGAAGAAATAACCTAAATATAATTGAATAAAATTTTTCTTAATAGAAGTTTGGTTATATATATGAAGAGGAAAATAATGTTGTTTGCATCTAGTGCTTTTTATTTTTCTTTGGCAGTAAAATGCTATTTTACTGAACTTTGCATATGTATTCAGACCAAACAATAAAAAAGGAAAAAAGTAAGTAATGATATTTGAGCATTATATTAATGTATTTTTTGGAAGAAAGAAAAGCCAGTTAATCTAGTTTAACAAATAATGTATAACATCTAAATAAATATCAGAAAAAAAATTTAAATTAACTACAGTATTTTATTAGCATTGACCTGTATTTCCTTTATTTGCCAAGAAATAAAATCAGGCTAGACTCACTCACATTAAATGTCAGACAGCAATGTGATAGCATCTTTTTAATACTTAAAGAATTCTACAGTAAGAATGTTATGCTCAGGGGAAGAGTCACCCACGTAGAAAATCAAACACAAGGCATTTTCAAATAAACAGAAAGTCGGGTATTGTACTGCTCTTGATCACTTTCATTTCTTCTTCCTGTTGCACACACATACAGTGTTAAGTAAGTTGCAACCAATAGATAAATACATCCAAACAAATGATAAAGTGAAAACATAATGACAAAGTACACTTTAAATCACTTGTCTTAGGAAAGAAGATATAGAGTGTCTAACATTTAGTAAACATGATATTTATCTAATACTTCAAATTGTATTGAAAGATATTTGGAAATTGCAAAAACCTAAAGATATCCTTATACTGTTGAGGAGAAAATAAAAAGATACTCCTCTTGTTTGACAAGAACAGTTAATCTTAAATGCATGTTTTACACATGTAACAATGATAAAATTAAAAACTTTATGTATAATGATAATTTCTAAGTAAATAAAAGCAGAACAATATAGTCTAAACAATAAAAAGTACACAAAAGAAATTTATTTTTAGAAATAAATGACACAGAGAAGAAAAGACCACTATGAGAACAAAAAATCATGTGTTCTGAAACTGATACATTTAAAATATATATATAATAGTGTAAAACTGGTCTAATTACATTTTTTATAGAATAATTAAATTTAAAACAAAATGTGTTAATATTTTTAATAAGGAAAATGAATGAACATATGTCAGGCATTCTAAATAAAACTTAACATTTTCAACAAGAGATGTGTATATAAATATTCATGACTGCCTTGTTTGTAACATTAGAAAGAAAAAAGATGTCATCCAAACTTCTACTAAAAAAAGAATGACTATATTTAGTATGGTGCAATTAAGCAAGAAAATACTATATATATATTTTTGAAAGTAAAGGTAGATGGGCCGGGCGCAGTGGCTCATGCCTGTAATCCCAGCCCTTTGGGAGGCCAAAGCAGGTGCATCATGAGGTCAGGAGATTGAGATCATCCTGGCCAACATGGTGAAACCCCGTCTCTAATAAAATACAAAAAAAAATTAGCTGAGCATGGTGGCAGGTGCCCACAGACCCAGCTACTCAGGAGGCTGAGGCAGAAGAACTGTTTGAACCTGGGAGGCAGAGGCTGCAGTGAGCCAAGGTCGTGCCACTGCACTCCAGCCTGGCAACAGAGCGAGACACCATCTAAAAATAAATAAATAAATAAAAATAAAATAAAATAAAGTAAATGAATTACAGGTTCAGGGACCAAGATTGATGATTGTCAAAAATAAATTTGTAGTCAAGAAGAGACAAATATAGAAATCATAATAAAATGAGTTATGTTTTGTTAACTTACATAAATCTTAAGAATATGCAAAATATAAGAATGACTTTTTAGTAGAATACACATTATATATAGAATATTCCATTCTCATGGTGTTATAAGGACATACCCAAGACTGGGTAATTTAGAAAGGAAAGAGGTTTAATTGACTAACAGTTCCTCATGGCTGGGGAAGCCTCAGGAAACTTACAATGATGGTGCATGGGGAAGCACATCATTCTTCACATAATGGTAGGAGATAAAAGTACCAAGCAAAGGGGAAAAAGCCCCTATAAAACCATCAGATCTTGTGAGAACTCACTCACTATCATAAGAAAGTCACCATGGAAGAAAATGCCCCATGATGCAATTACCTCCCACAAGATCCCTCCCAAAACATATAGGCATTATGGGAACTACAACTAAAAATGGAATTTGGGTAGGGACACAGCCAAACCATATTGTTCATCCCCTGGCCCCTGCCAAATCTCATGCACTCACATTTCAAAACCCAATCATGCCTTTCCAACAGTCCCCCAAAGTGTTAGCTCATTCCAGCATTAACCCAAAAGTCCAAGTCCAAAATCTCCTCACAGACAAGATAAGTCCCTTCTGCCCATGCGACTGTAAAATCAAAAGCAACTTAGTTACTTTATAGATACAATGGGAGTACAGGCATTGGGTAAACATACCCATTCCAAATGGGAGAAATTGGCCAAAACAAAGGGGCTATAAGACCCATACAAACCCAAACTCCTGTAGAGCAGTCTTCATGTCTTACACCCAGGTCACACTTATGTAAGAAGTAAGCTCCCACAGCCTTGGACAGCTGTGCCCCTGTGGCTTTGCAGGGTACAGGCTCCTCTCAGCTGCTTTCATGGGCTGGCATTGTCTGCAGCTTTTCCAGGTGCACGGTGTAAGCTGTCAGTAGATCTACTATTCTGGGGTCTGGAGGTCAGTGGCTCTCTTCTCATAGCTCCACTAGGCAGTGCCCCAGTAGGGACTCTGTGTGGGAGCTGCAATCTCACATTTCCCTTCCACACTGCCCTAGCAGAGGTTCTCTATGAAGGCTCTGCTCCTGCAGCAAACTTCTGCCTGGGCATTCAGGCATTTTCATACATCTGAAATCTAGGCTTCTGTGCACCCACAGGCTCCAAACCATGTGTAGGCTACCAAGGCTTGGGGCTTGCACCCTCTGAAGAAACAGCCTGAGCTGTATATTGGTCCCTTTTAGCCACAACTGGAAAGCAGGGCACCAAGTCCCATGACTGCACAAAGCACCAAGACCCTGGGCCCAGCCCACAAAAGCATTTTTCCCTCACAGTCCTCTTGACCTGTGATAGGAAACACTGCCATGAAGACCTCTGACATGCCATGGGGACATTTTGTCATTGTCTTGGTGATTAACATTTGGCTCTTCATTACTTATGCAAATTTCTGCAGCCAGCTTGAATGTCTGCTCAGAAATTTCTGCTGGGTTTTTTTTTTTTTTCTATCTCATTATCAGGCTGCAAATTTTCCAGACTCCAAAGTTTCTGGTCTGTTTTCCTTTTAAACATAAATTACAATTCCAAGCCATATCTTTGTGAATGCATAGAACTAAATGCTTTTAAGAGCACCCAATTTACTTCTTGAACACTTTGCTGCTTAGAAATTTCTTCTGCCACATACCGTGAATTATCTCTCTCAAGTTCAAAGTTCCACAGATCTCTAGGGCAGGGACAAAATGTCACCAGTCTCTTTGCTAAAGCATAGCAAGAGTGACCTTTCCTCCAGTTCCTAACAAGTTCCTTGTCTCCATCTGAGACTACCTCAGCTTTAACTTCATTGTCCATATAACTATCAACATTTTGGTGAAAGCCTTTCGACAAGTCTCTAGGAAGTTCCAAACTTTCCCATATCTTCCTGTCTTCTTCTGAGCCTTCTAAACTGTTTCAACCTCTCCCTGTTACCCAGTTTCAAAAATGCTTCCACATTTTTGGGTTTCTTTATAGCAGTACCCCACTCTCTGTGGTATCAATTTACTGTATTAGTTCATTCTCACACTGCTATAGGAACACACCCAAAACTGAGTAATTTATAAAAGGAAAGAGGTTTAGTGAACTCACAGTTCCATGCTGAGTCTGTCCCACAGACCCTGGGCTGAGTGACAGATGAAAGAAGTATGCTGACACAGGTATTTTGCCTAACAGTGCAGCTAGGGGACCGCATGGCACAGCACCTCCAATGAGACAGTACAGCAGCCACTGAGACAGTGCAGCTCCCATATGCCAGAGACACTCATATTTATTTTAGTACAGATTTAACGACAAAGGCTTGGAGCAAACACAATTTGTAGGTAATTAACATTATCAAACCCCTGAATAGAGGGCAGTCCTGCACACGAATGATCAAAGGTTGGTTTCTGGAGACAGGAGTAAACAAATGTATCTAGATAAGTTCCTTTACATTACCTTCTTATCTGCCCTTTGCTCTCAGGCTCCAGATAAGAAAATTTGACTGCCTTCAACCATAATCTCGTTCTGAAGGTTTTGCAAAACCTTCCAGCCTTCCAAGAAGGTTTGCTTCTTTCCCTATCTTCTTCTTACAACTTTTTCCCACCACCCTGACTGAACTGCTACAGTTCCACACAGCTGGGGATGCTTCAGGAAGCTTACAATCAGGGCAGAAGTGGAAGCAAACATGTCCTTCTTCACATGACAGCAGGAGAAATCCCTAGCAATGGGGAAAAAGCTGCTTATAAAACCATCAGATCTTGTGAAAACTCATTCACTATCACAAGAACAGCAGCATAGGGGTAGGCACCCTCATGATTAAATTACCTCCCACTGTGTCCTTTCCATGACATGTGGGGATTATGGGAACTGCAATTCAAGAGGGTAGGGACACAGCCAATCCATATCACACATATGCATAATATTAAAAACGGAGAAAAAAAGTAAAAGCAAACCCATGGTAATAGTTAGCCCTGTGGAATGAGAGGGATAGGCACTTGGGTAACAATACTCCACAAGGAATTTCATTTTTTTAGGTTTTCATTTTTTCTTACTTATTAAAATATATTTTACTTAATTACATCTTGCATGAAGAAGCATATCTTTTGATTTAATCATAATGCAAATTAATCTTTTCTTGTCATACTTTAATTTTAGTAAATTTCCCCTCTTTCTCCTCCCCTACCCCATAGTAGTTTTTCCAGGGCAAGTTCCATTAATTTTCCATTAATCTTAGACAATATACATCGCTGAAAGATCTTTATGTTGTAGCACAGTCTCAGTATACAAATTAAAACCTCCATGCTGCATGCTTCAATCTTTACTTCCAGATAAGTCTATTCCTTTTGCTAAGCTGATTAGTGGTGACCACCTTTTATCTGGAAAAGGTTTTTGGTTTGTTTGGCTTTCTCTCCTAGTTTCTCTCAATCTCAATTTCCTACTTGAAACAATTCTTCCCTACAGAGTGAAAAGAAAGGCTTTAGGGGACTGGACACTTATTAAATGGGTGAGTCTCTTCACTGTTTCTAGGTCTCAAAGACAGTTTAAACTCTTGTTTCCTTTAGTGGGAAACCGTGTGTGTGTGTGTGTGTGTGTGTGTGTGTGTGTGTATAGTTTTTGTTTTCGTCTTTTAATTTTTTTTTTTATTTTCACTTTTGGTAATACTGATATCTTTGAGACTTGTCAACACTATACCATAACATAGGCAAATCATATTTTCCTTTATAACATTCCCTAAGATCTGCTTCGGCAGTGTCTACCCCATGAGAACTTTCATTTTGGAAATCACCTTACCACCAGTACAGCCTGTTTGATACAAGATTCTTTTTAAATGACCCTAAGTAAATATTTTCACTACAAGTTCCATACATGTTTTGGGGATTTACTTATCTTAGATCAAGCTTGAAGAGACTGTGCTTTTAAGCTCTCCTTCTCTTTTCTACTGCTGAAGCACCTGGCCAATTATTTTCTGTCCAATGTTTTTCCAGCTTTGCGTGCAAAACTAGCCCATGCTCTCTACAAATACAAGCATCATATATGAAGTATTCTCTGCAATTGTTTGAAGGCCGCCTCACTGTAAGCACTACTTTCCCGCCATGAAGGAGGAATTAGGATTATGGCAGAGGTTTCTCCTAAGAAATAGTCCTGAACTTTTCTGAATTTTATTCTCTGCCCTCTGCCTTACTTTTTATGCTCTTGATCTATCTGAGAATTCTAAGAATTATGAAATTAATTTTTATTAATGTTAGTTGTAAATTCTACATGAGTATAATTGTTATACTTACTTTGGTATCTGATATCGATCATATTCATACTGCATTCAAAAGTGAAGCAAAAAGGGTACCATTTAAAAATTCTATTGCATTTCATGTGTGCTGATGTTATATTAGTTTTTGTTCCTATTGTATCAAATTACTTAAAAATAGCAAGTTTATTATTTCATAGTTCTTATAGGTTAGAAATCTCACATGGGTCTCACAGTGCTAAAACCAAGAGCAAGGCTGTATTCCTCCCTGGGAGCTATTGGAGAAAATGTATTTCGTTGCTCATTCAAGTGGTTGAAAGAATTCAATTCCCTCTAATTACAGAATTGAGTTATAGGATGTAAGCTGAGTTCCCTGTTGTTAAAATAAAAACTGTAAATAAATTAAATTCACAGAGTTTATTTTAGCCAAGAATGATTCATAAATTGGTCAGCACTCAGAACTAGGAGTGGTACAGAGAGCTCTACTCAGCGCTGTGGGTGGACAGTGAGTATAAAGAGAAGATTAAAAAGTCACCTAAAATTATAGCTTGATTGGTTACAACTTGACATTTCCCTTAGTGGGCAGGGTGTGAGCAGTTGGCAGTTTGTGATTGGCTGAAGCTTGGCTCCTGTGATTGGCTGAGATTCTTGCTACAAGAGGTACTCAAGTTAGGTTGCGGTTTGTTTACAAACTGAGGTTGCAGTTCCTCCGTAGAAACTCAAAGTAATGAGACAGCCTCAGGCCAACATTAGTTTCATTTCACACTCTTCTGGTTGTAGAAGTCAGTTTCCTATAAGGTGTAATCTGAGGTCATTCCCAGCCTTTGGAGCCTCCCTGCGTTCTTTGGCTCCCATCTCCAGTATTTTATCTTCCGAACCAGTAAGGATGAGATGAGTCCCTCTCACACTTTTAATCTCTCCTCTGTTGCGCTTCTGTTAAATCTCTCTGTTGCCATTTTCTGCCTTTGTCTTCTACACTTAAGGGAACACAGGATTACATTGGGACCTCCCTGATAATCCCCTGTAATCTTCCTAAAGATTAACTGATTAACAAATGTAATTTCATGGAGAAATTTAATTCCCTATTTTACATAAGATGTTAAAACAGCCGGGCGCGGTGGCTCACGCCTGTAATCCCAGCACTTTGGGAGGCGAGGTGGCAGATCACTAGGCCAGGAACTCGGGACCAGCTTGGCCAACAGTGTGAAACCCCGTCTTGACTAAAAATACAAAAATTAACAAGGCATGGTGGCACACACCTGTAATCCCATCTATTCAGAAGGCTGAGCCAGGAGAATAGCTTGAACCTGGGAAGCAGAGGTTGTGGTGAGATGAGATCATGTCACTGCACTCCAGCCTGGGAGCAGAGCAAGACTCAGTCTGAAAAAAAAAAAAAAAGAAGTTAAAATATTCACAGGGATTAGGATATACACATCTTTAGTGGGACATTAACCTGTCACAGATGTGTAAGGAACATTTAATAAGTAATTTCTTTTAAAGATACTAAAAGTGTGTCAGGTAAAAACAAACATAAATCAAAGGGGTTAATTATATCCACTAAACAATACTTAAAGTAAAAATGCATTTAGTAGAATAAGAGGGTAGTTTATACATAAGTTAAAAAAAAAGTCACAATAGGGTTTTGAAGTTTTAAGCAATTAATACCTTATCATCTCAATAATCACATATTTTTTTCAAACTACAAGGAAATTTGACCAAAAATAAAAATTTTGTTAGATAATTTTAAAAATATTTTAGCCTATCAGATAAAACAAGCAAAAAACAAACAAACACCTGAGGACACTGAGAGTTTTACAAATATAGTATATGTCTAAAGAAGGTCTGGTTCAAGCTTGTCCAACCCACCACCCACAGTCTGCATGCAGCCTATAATGGCTTCGAATGAGGCCCAACACAAATTCATAAACTTTCTTAAAACTCTATGAGATTTTTGTTATTTTTTAAAGCTTATCAACTATCAAAAGTGTTAGTGTATTGTATGTGTGGCCCAAGAAAATTCTTATTCCAACATGGCCCAGGGAAGCCAAAAGATTAGACACCCTTGATCTAGTTGAAATATATCAGGCAATGGTGCTGAAAAGGCTATTTTGGAGAAGGGGGGGCTCCATGGTTTATTTGAATTCAAATTGCAAGAATATATTGTGAAAAGAAGCCGAAAGAATAAATTTTCATAAAGAGACATTCCAACTTGGTTAAGAATCATTTTTTGAACCAATTTGTGGCTATCTGATATCACAAGATGAAACAGTAAAGCACAGAGTTTAAGAAATGGTATGGGTCCACCCTTACATTGCTCAAATGGTGGCTCTAACATTTACCACTTATGTAATCTTTGTAAAGCCATTTAATTTCCCTTATCTCAGTTTCCTTATATCTAAAAGCATCCTTGTGAAGATTAGACTAGTTAATGCATGTGAACTTTTTAAAAGTTTCTAGGCTTTTGTGAAATCCACAGTAAGTTCAGTAATCATGTCGAGCAGTCAGGAGAAGATGGATGGCATTATAAATTGAAGACACACTTTTTACTCAAATTATAAGCTATCTGAGTCCCAGACACCTCTTTTTATTGCTGAAGCATATTATAATTTTGCAATATATCGATCTTGGTGTATTAGAAATACTATGTCATATTTTCCACTGTATTCTAAGTCAAGAGTTAGAGTGGGACTCCATATGATGCAAAATAAACAAGGAAACATTTTTTCTTCTCTTCTTGATTAAACCCATTCTGAGGGGCTAATTATTCCCTTCTGTTTTATGATATTAAAGGAATTTCCTGTGACTTCAGTAGTTAATCAACAAAATGACAACATAACCATTTTTCCAGTTACTTTCAGTCTCACAAAAGATCTATCTAATCAAAAATTGAATTATCCTGTATAATAGTGAAACTCCAAGTTTTATTTAAAGATTCCTCATTTCACTGACTTGGCCTTATATGAGGCTGGAGATCCAATCTGAAAATGGACATTTGGTAGACTTTTTCATCCCCCACATTGCTCTCCTGATTTTCTCCGTTGCTTATTAATCATGGCGTATGACCTCCCAGGGAAACAGCCAGGAGGAGATTAGAAAATATGTTTAAAGGGCAAAACCATTTTCACTTGCTTGGTTGCATAATGATTTGATTTCTATCTCTTGGAGCTTGGAATCTGGCCAAATATTACTCTATAGTAAGGTACATTTTAAGTTTCTTAACTTTAAGACATGCCAGCTCAAAGGATGTCTAAATTTAGTTTGCCGGACTGAGTGCCTGGACTTCCAGATGTCTACTCTGTTGTTGGCATTATGTAATTCCTTCAGATAGTATTTCTAAGGAGCATTTTAAATGGTATCAGCTTGGCTCCCTTTTTGCATAGCACATATCTGGTACAATCCAAATTTATGTACGTGTAGCTAGCTCCCAATGAAGTATTTTCTCTCTCCTGTTTTGCCATCTCAGGTAGATAGCAAAACCTCAAGCTAATCTTGTGTGAAATAGACAGTGTCCACTGTACCCAAATTCAAAAAGGATATGTCAGTGTGACGAGGTATTTTTATCTACTCCTTCCACTAAAAAATGGGAAGAAAAATGATAGGAAATGTCTCACGTTTCCTTCCAAATATATTTTCTTCTCTATTCTTTACCTTAAAAATAAATACAAAAAGAATTACCTTTTCTTTCCTAATGCTCTGAAGAAAACCTAGTGGCTCAGTTTAGAATATGGAACAATTGCCACATATGTTTCTTCCTCAATCATCTGAAGTCTGGTTAACACCATTCTTCTAGACTCTAAATTGCTTTTCTTATTTTCTTTCTTTCCTTCTTTTTTTTTTTTTTTTTTTTTTTTTGGACAGAGTCTTGCTCTGTTGTCTAGGCTGGAGTGCGATGGTGCAATCACAGCCCACTACAGCCTTGACCTCCTGGGCTCAACTGATCCTTTCACCTCAGCCTCCCAGGGTGGCAGCGACTACAGGCACATGCCACTATGCCCTGGTAAATTTTTTCTTTTTTTAAAGATGGGGTTTCACCATGTTGCCCCAATCCACCTGCCTAGGAATTACAGCCATGCTGGAAAGGTGCTGGAATTACAGATGTGAGCCACCACACCTGTCCAACTCTAATTCATAATGCAAACCAGTGCTTGCCCTGTTAATAATTATTTGTGTAACTCCTTGTCTGATTTTTGAGAAAGTACTTGCTATATAGTAGTCACTTTAAAAAATGATAGTTTTTATTATCCATATAGATAAAAAATAATAAAATGTTTAAAATAGCTTAGTAGTGTATGGGCAGAAGCTTTACAAAGCTGATAAATTTTTCATATAACTTTTTTCATAGAAATACAAGTAATAATTATATTTAAGGATTACATAAATTTGGTCTATCATAAAATACAAAAATTAGACAATTTAAAAATGGGATTAAAAGCATTTGATAAAATGCAACATACCTTTTTTAAAATCCTTGGAAGTTGAAAAAATAAACATTAAAATATATCAATGTTAATTCAATTAAAATATGAAATGCTAAGGTGATTATGTTAAAACATGAAACGAAAGAGAATGGTCATAAAATACATAATGATCATAAAATATACATGATGTGGAAACCCATTCGAATGCCCATAGAAGTAATGCATTTCCAATAGCATGATTTGACAAAAATGAGCCAAAATACAGAGCTTTATGACATAAAGAGAACTCTTTTAAAAATATTTCTATCACTAAATAACAAAAGTAAAATACTTCTGAAACAGCCAAAGAAAAATGTATTTGATAGAGGGAACTGATAATACCAAAATTTACCAGGGATTATAATTTATGAATTTAATAATGGGAAAGAGACATTATTCCTGGGAGGAAATTCTGAGAATGGTAGAAACAATATGTCTACATATTATGTCATGATTAGAATTTCTTTCTTTCTTTTTTTTTTTTTTTTTGAGACGGAGTCTTGCTCCGTCGCCAGACTGGAGTGCAGTGGCACCATCTCAGCCCACGGCAACATCTCAGCCCACGGCAACCTCCGCCTTCCGGGTTCAAGGGATTTCCCCGCCTCAGCTTCCCAAGTAGTTGGGATTACAGGCATGGGCCACCACGCCTGGCTAGTTTTTTTTGTATTTTAGTAGGGACGGGGTTTCACCATGTTGGTCAAGATGGTCTCAATCTCCTGAGCTCGTGATCCGCCCGCCTTGACCTCCCAAAGTGCTAGGACTACAGGCATGAACCACCATCCTCAGCTGTAGTTAGAAATTTTAAACTAAATCCCTGTTGTAGCTTTTGAAGCTTAAACTCATGCATATTAAACTCATACATACCATGTGAAAAATAGTAATCAAAAAATATATTTGGAAAAAAAAGGTTTTTACCAGTTCCAACTAAAATAATTAAAATATTATTACACCAAATAGGGATATATAGTCTCAATAGTAAATCAGAATAAATAACTAAGATAACCAGAAATAAATGTAAAAATTGGTTATTTATAAAACACAGAAACAAACAAAAAGTAGACACAAAAAAGCTCTGAAACTTGCCAAAATTATTTTTCACTTTTTGGCTTAAGGCTGAGTATAGGATATTCTTTATAAAATGTTTAGACATTTTATATTTAGTATCTATATAAGATATATAATAATATGGTATCACTAATAGTATTATTAATATTAATTATATAGACTATATTTTTTATAAAATGTTCAGACATTTGGCACTACCATAGTTCTGAATTTGCTGATGTGCCAAAACAAATATAATTACTTCGGATGTTACATAAATTAAGAAATGATATTTTTAATTTTATATGTATGCTCTTTGTCCAAATGTTTATCAAATCTTTTTTGATAATGTTATCATCTTATGTTTAAACTATAACTTGTCTTTGGCAATAGAGACAAATGTAGCATTCTAAAATTAAAACACTTGTTCAATTTATTATCAAAATGGATGTGCCTTTACAAAGTACAATGGAAGATTATTTTTATGATGGGCTTACCTGTTTCTTCAATGGAATATTACGGAAGACAAATTCCTAAGTTAATAAAATTAGAGTGCACTTCATATAAAGGAGGAAATGACTCTAAAATTTTAATCTTGTAGTAAATCAACATTAAATATTGAATTTCCCAGGACATACTCATAACCAAATTGCAGTGGACTGAATGTACCCTCGTCTTCCCAAATTCATATGTTTAAACCCTAATCCCAGTATGATAGTATTTGGAGGTGAGGTTCTTAGGAAGTGATCAGGTCATGAGAATGGAGTCTTCGTGAGTGGAATTAATGCCCTTATGAAAGGAACCCATAGAGTAAGCTGACTCTTTCTGCCATTTGAGGACACAAGAAGAAGTTTTTTAAACCAGAACTGGGTCCTCAGCAAGAACTTTGACACTGCTGACACTCTAACTTCCAATGTCCAGAAATATGAGAAAAAAAAGTATGTTGTTTAAGCCACCCAACTTCTAGTATGTTATTATAATAGCCTGAGCTTACTAAGACTAAATGGAAGACTAATATGGAAGGGGTATTTTTCAAAGCTTGAAACATTTCTTATGTCTTTGTCTTCTTGGTAATTATTTTCTAATTAGTTTTTATGGACTTTGCCTTTATGATAATAGAGCAGTTTTCCCTTAAGGCCTATGTGAATAATACATGACTTAAATATAGAAGTATATAAACACAAGCAAAATTTTGGAACAGCAAAATTGTAGGAATAAAAATTAAGTGTTGGAGACTGAAAGTTTTTTCTTCTTTCGGTTTATAGTTCAATAGGTAATCCTGGAGAGACTACTTTGACAATAGCTAGATGCTATATTTTAAAAATAACCTTTAATGATAATTGTCTTGTAAAAATTTTTGAAAATCTAAATATCTCAAATAAATATCTTAAATATAAGCTCTTTCCCCCCTGAGTTTCATTAGCAAAACTATACTCCAAAAATAGAGAAAAGTTAAAAATTTGGATATTTGCTGAGTTCATAACCTAGGTCACATGAAAGAGCAGGACTAGGTTAGAAGGCTTAGCAAAAATTGTATGAAAATAATTTTTAAGTTTGTCTTTAGGCTTAGAAATGAGCCTAAACTTGTTGTTGCTTTTATTTATTTGTTTGTTTTGTTTATTTATATATTTATCATATTTCTACATTTGTTTGAGAGACTGTATCAAAAGACAAATTTGTCCTTAAGAAGCAGTGGCTTAAAATAATAAAATTCACATTCTCTTTTATACTGTTTTGAGCAGTATTAACTTTCATGTAAGTCAGTTCAAAAGTCAGAAACCTGTGAGTTCTGTTGCTTCTTAATACCATTTGCTATTATTAATTTTTGAATTTTCTATATACTCAATATCGTATTTCAATATCAGCATATTCTATGTTTCAAGATAAAAATATTATATATGATCCTCAGACTTTTAAGTATGCATTACCAATTTTAAATATTTCTTCTTTGAAGATATTAAGGCTCAAAAACAAAGAAGTTTCCAAAATGGAACATCTAGGATAAACATGTGTGTTTCTACCCCAAAATATATCTGCTTTCTGTTATGTATAATTTTCTTCTTCAAAACGCTACTGTGTACATTATTTAACTAGAAATATTTTAGCATCGGTTACTTAATCTACATGCTTCAGTACATAGCTCCTTTAAAAAGTCAGTGTTTTTAAAACCTGAGACTTTATAAAACCACTATTTTTCATTGAGGATTATGACAAATTTGAAATACAACAGATATAATTAAATAGTTTGACACTAACAGTTTACATAATCAGATATAATAACAGCGTAATTCCTATGTGATCCACACTTAAAAACAGTTTTCACGTGTTTTATAAATTAAGTGTAGTTTGGAAAATTTCTGCTACATTCCTTGCTGCCCATTATTTGTTTACTCTGTTTTGTATCTCTCCACTAGTCTTCTCTGCTAGTCTTGCATCAGAGTCAATTGTTTTCAATGTTTCAGCTTTCCTTTTATCTCCATTGAGATTTTATAGTACAGGGCCTTTACAAATGTTATTTTTGTAAGTTTAGCTATATATTCTGTTATTTCTATTACCTCATATATACAAATGGAAGAGGTCTGATTCTTCTTTACTGAATTATCTTCACATTTGCTGCTTATTTCAGAGCTTCTCTGATGGAAGAAATTTGCTTCCCATGCTTTTGTAAGAAACATATTGACTGCTATGTAAAACTGCTTATTTTTATTGTATTCTACAGGTAATTCTTACTTCTTAGGAAATGCCACTTTCAGCAGGAGCAACAAACTGAAAAATCATCCCTTTGCTACGTCGCAGTAATATTGTTTAAGTTTATTTTGTCAATTTATCTTTGATTTCCCCTTCTTGCATTTCACCGTCCTGAAATACGCCCAGAAATGTCCTTTCCACCCATATAAATTCTTCTCTGCCATCAAATTACAACTCAGATATGTCAATTTTTGGAACAAGCAGTTCCTCAGCCCTTGAACTTGAATAGAGCTCTTCATCTTATAAATGCCAGATAAATTACTTTCAGACTAATTCATGTGGAACCGATTCTTGGGAAATGTCTTTTGTTCACATTTTGCTATTGTTTTGATATAATTTATCTCCCAGACTGTTCTTTAATTTTGTATATTTGTCTTGTTTCTATAGGGGGATGATGTTTTCTTTTCTTTCTGAATAGAAAAGATTCAGTTCTGTATTCTTTGGAATCAAACAGCACTTTGCCTTTTAAAATCATTTGTCTTAAAATATTGATGGACTATGTTTTGGGTACCTGAAATGTAACACAAGAGAAGGGAGTTTTGTTCTGTTCTTTTTTTTTTCCAGACAGATTCTCACTCTGTCGCTCCGGAGTGCAGTGGCGCAATCTCGGCTCACCGCAACCTCCACCTCCCAAGTTCAAACGTTTCTCCTGTCTCGGCCTCCTGAGTAGCTGGGATTACAGGTGCACACCTCCATGCCTGGCTAATTTTTGTTTTTGTTTTGTTTTGTTTTTGGGAAACGGAGTTTTGAGACGTGATTTCGCTCTGTGGCCCAGGCTGAAGTGCAGTGGCGCGATCTCGGCTCACTGCGAGCTCCGCCCCCCGGGTTCACGCCATTCTCCTGCCTCAGCCTCCCGAGTAGCTGGGACTACAGGCGCCCGCCACCTCGCCGGCTAGTTTTTTTGTATTTTTAGTACAGAAGGGGTTTCACCATGTTTGCCGGGATGGTGTCGATCTCCTGACCTCGTCATCCGCCTGCCTCGGCCTCCCAAAGTGCTGGGATTACAGGCGTGAGCCACCGCGACCAGCCCTGATTTTTGTATTTTTGGTAGAGATGGGATTTCACCATATTGGTCAGGCTGGTCTCGAACTCCTGAACTCAGGTGATCCACCTACCTCTGCCTCCCAAAGTGCTGGGCTTACAGGCGTGAGCTACCGCGTCTGGCCACATCAGGAATTTCTGCATGTGTTCTCTGAAGTAATCACAATTAAAATTACATGATCAACTGTATATTCATGTTTTCTATGTAGCTCCCCAAATTTTGTAAGCCAAACATGGGGGTAGTATCTTGCATTTATCACTGTAATATCAGTGCCTAGGCTGTAAGTGATGAGTAACAAGCAATATCTGTTGCATGTACAAAGGTAATAATACTAGAAGTTTAATAAACATTTCCTGTGGGTGAAAAATGGGAAAAACTACATATAGAGAAAAAGAGAAAAAGTAACAAGTTAAATATATTTTTGAAGTTCATATTCTTAATGGGGAAATTTAGTCTTCGTTCGGGAGAAAAACATTTTCTAAATATTACAAAATTAATAAATATTAAAATATCTTGGCAGCACATTAGAAATAGTTAGAGCTAAATGCAACTTATCTGGATGAAAAGAAAATACAGTCGTCCAAAAAAGATATGCTGTGGGTTTTGCTGAAAGTATAAACATTATAAACAGAAAATTAAAATCAATGTTAGTTGGTAAAAAAATAAAAATCGTGTATTATTTTGCTTAAAATTTGAATACTATTTTCTTGTGATAGTTTGCATAAGGCTTTCTTTAGTGTTTACAGACATAGAACACCTTCAAGTGGTTTAGATTAGTTTTCTAATTTACTAAAACTTTTCGATGTTGAAAAGGAAATCCCCAGATTTTAATTTAGCAATGTATTTTGTGATAAACTCAACTTTTTGTTGTATTTATGGAAGAGGTAAATAAGTTGAACTATGATTGAGTTAAACACCTTAAATTATTATTCAGTTATAAATTGGTTTTAATTGGTTGATTGGTTTCATGCTTACATTTAGTAGAAGACACTGTTGTATTTTGAATGCAAGCATTGTTGATGATATAAAAGGCCACATTGCTTTTTACCATATTTAGCAATATTTGTGTTATTCAAAATAATACATGAAAGGTGAAGCGAAGTGATTTCAGGAATTAAAATATATGACTAAATGGGTCTTGTAGTTATAATTTGTACCCCATCTTTATAAAAATTGTGATAAATGCCAAAATATATACAATTAAAGGAGAAACAGTCACTCTTCAGGAAAATGTAATAAAATATCTTTACATTTCTGAAAAGTATAATATGAAAGGTAAAGCTTCATGTTCAGGCCTCAGGCTAACTTCCTTTGAGTTTGAGAAGGGTCAAAGTGTACAAGAGGATGAAAACAAAGGGCAGTCCAACTGGGAGGGGAAAGCATGAACAGCAGCAGCAACACAAGAAACAGTCAGGATAAGCTAGAGTCTGTGATGTAAGCACTGATGAACATACATGACCAGAAATGTTTAAAATATCATAACTAATTGCTTGGTGAGATTTATATTACTGTGACTTTATGATACTTTATTATTTGCCTCATTTCAATGACGAAAAGTCAAAATATCTCTTTTTGCTTGAGAAAAAAGAAAACCCACTCCATATAATATAAAATACTGTCCATGTGTGATGACTCACACCTGTAATCCCAGCACTTTGGGAGGTTGAGGTGGGCGGATCACTTGGGTCAGGAGTTCAAGACCAGCCTGGCCAACATGGCCAAACCCTGTGTCTACTAAAAATACAAAAATTAGCCAGGTGTAGTTGTGGATACCTGTAGTCCTAGCTACTTGGGAGGCTGAGGCATGAGAATTGCTTGAGTCCAGGAGACAGAGGTTGCAGTGAGCCAAGTTTGCACCACTGAGCTGCAGCCTGAGTGACAGAGCAAGACCCTGTCTCAAAAATTTTTAAATATATATGTGTGTATATATATAACATGTCATATATATTATTTATATACATAGCATGTTATATATATGTTGTATATTATTTCTATATATAGCATGTTATATATAAATAAAATATATGACATGTTATATATATTTATATATAAAACATGATATATATATATATAACATTCTCTGCGCCTTGTCTGGGGTCAGTGAGCAAAAGTGGGCGCTGGAGGGGATACTCAAAGCAGACAGCTGGAGCCAGTCCTTGTGTCCGAAACTCACACTGGCACCTCTGAATCCTCAGAATCCGCTGACTTTTGAGCTCTCATGGTTGGGTGGCGGGGATGGCATTCCTGGTTCGCAGATCCAGAGGATCGCGCTCCTTCCCAGATACCTGTACCACACAGCCACGTTCTGCCCTGAGATGCGGCATTTGACAACTTACCCCCTTACCACATACCACTTCCACCCACGTCCGAGTCAACTTTGTTCTTAACCTCCTTGAGACTCCCCTGTGCCTCCGCAACAGGTCTTTTTCTCCCAGTTCATTGAGTTTGGAGTTTTGGATACCATGCAGGAAGTTTACTTTTAAGATTGAGCATTCTTTTGATGCCCTTCCTCCCAAAAACGTTCATGCTCACGAGTTTGTGGGTAAAGTGAAAGCCAGTACACACAGGAAGCTATGGCTGAACACAGGCTCACATCACGACTGTTTCTGTTGCTGTTGAGCAGCCATCCATCTTTGTGGTGGTAGCACAGGACAGTTTAACGACAGCAGTGAGATCTGCTCTTCAGCATGTGGTCAAGGTTCTTGCAGAATCACATCCCACCCACTATAGCTTCTTGTGGAGGTGGTTTGATGAAATCTTTACTCTGCTACATCTCCGGCTCCAACAGTATAACTGTCTAGAACCAGTGCCTCATTTTCTGAAAACTTTTGTGGCTTAAAGAGAATCATAATGGGGGACACTCACAAGTCTCAGAGATTGGCTAGCACTGGTCTCCTAAGGAAGCAGCTTTGGAAATCAATTATGCTCCTGGTTCTTCTTTTCTATCTGAAAATGAAGCTGGAGAAGCTGGCTTCTAGCCGAGAGAAGAGGATGAATATTCTATTCATCCCCCTTCTTCCAACTGGAAACCACTTTACAGACCCTTCCTGGCAACCTACCCATTTGTTAACATGGCCTGGGCAGGAGGGTTTCTTGTACAACTTCGGTACATCCTAGGAAAATCTCAGCATCACTCACCACTGCTGAGACTGGCTGGAGTTCAGCTAGGTCGACTGACAGTTCAGGATATACAAGCTCTGGAGCATAGACCAGCTGAAGCCAGCATGATATAGCAACCAGCCAGGAGTGTTAGTGAGAAGATAAAGTCAGCTCTGAAGAAAGCTGTGAGGAGTGTTGCCTTATCCCTGTCTACTGGCCTTTCTGTCAGTGTATTCTTCTTACAGTTCCTTGACTGGTGGTACTCATCTGAAAACCAATAAACCATCAATCATTGTCTGCCTCGCCTACTCCACCACCACCTGTCCACCTAGACTATAACTCTGATTGTCGCCTCTTACCCAAAATGCAGACTGTATGCCCCCTGTATCGTAAAACCCAGGTGAACGATACTGTTATTGCTGCTTCTAGCTATGTGTTTTGTTACGGCTGTGTGTTTCATTATGTGAGGAGTCACTAAGCTTGTCCCATTACAGGTTATCCAACAGAAGTACAACATCTGATTAAATTCTACTCCCCTGAGAACAGAAAAACAAAATTGCATACAATACTTTATGAAGAAACAAAATAATTACTGGATTTCAGATTTCAAATGAAATATTTCTGGTCAAATTATTGTATTAGTACAAGATAATCTCAGTTGTTTGCCTTTTAGTGACTGGAATACAGGGAATTGGTTAGACTTTTGTTTGAAAGCAGAAATCAAGATAGATGATTGAAACAGTAAGCAGCCACTATTCACTGAGTAGCAACAAATCGAAAAAATGAGGTCACCAAGTATTAGTGGTTGGAGAAAGGGTCCCATTGACCTATGTCCTGGATTCAGCGACTGAAGAGACAGAGCTGGCTCACACTGCTCACACTAGGGTCTCTCTGTTCAACATATCTGAACATTGAAGTGCAAAACACAGAGTGAAAAAACACCAAACAAACCCGGAAGCTAGGGAAATGCTGACGGACCTAAAACCAAGAAGAAATAAGACCTTTTCTACCCTCTCCTTGCCTTCAAATGTCTGAACAATGCTTTGTGAGGACAGAACCTCAGCACACTAACTAGCAAAATAGTCTGAGAAGAGAGTACTCGAACTCCATTCCTAGCCTGAGAGAGCAGAGAATTCAGGGTGGATTCAGGTGTTGCTGAGAGGCAATAGGTAAATAATCAATTCAACATCATATTTAACGATTACAAAATAGTGTGGGTTATGGGCTAACATATTTGGCATTAAGCCTCGATTTCTTTAAAATAAGAATCTGTCATAATCTTTTGTGTTTTATTTCTATAATTCTCACGTCTTTATCAGTAAACTACTTTATACAATTTTTTAATGTAGGTAAATCCATTTTATGGGTAAAACAAAGACAAAATCAAAGTGTGGTGTCCAGGAAATAGACTGGATTGCAGTTTTACAGGCATGCATTCTATTTCTGGCTGCAGCAATAGCAATAATTAGAAGTTAAGGCAACTAATTAACTTCTGTGACAATCAATCAGTTCATCTAAAAATAATTAACAGAAATAACTACCTTGCAAGTGTATTATAAAATTAGATATAAAAGATTGAAATCATTATTGAAACATAACAAAAGTGTAATGAAAAAAACTGCAAGAGTGATTAGGCAATGATGTTAAGATTATGTTGATTTAACCCGAAGGATATGCAAGTTGTAAGGCAACAAAACAATATTACAACTAAACTATTTAACCCTTATAGCCATAATATTGATAAAATTATTAATGTGTAATATCCATAACACACAAAAATGTCTAGAACAGCATTTCTAATCACCTTGTCTCATAGAAATATTGTAAAATGATGACAATGTGTACTGTTCATATGAGTTTTTATATGATGATTTGAAGTAACCCAGTTACTGCTGATTTATATCTCCAAACTGATGTTTAACAACTTAGTTCAATATTATGTTATTAATCATTTAATTACATATCCCTGACTTAAGCAAAACTTACTAACCCAAAATGACTATGCAACTCAGTGTCCTGAAATTATGATTTCTTAGTTCATCAACCATGTCTTGATAATATTTAATACTTTTATGCACATTTAAAATGAAATTATGAAAATTTAATTACTGACCAAGACATGTACAGGCATTTACAGACTATTTTGCACATATCTATAAACATCCATTTATTTCATAATTATTCAAAACAGTTCCTTTGTGTCTGATGCTGTGCTTGGGGTACATACTTGAAAGATTAAGCATTAGCTCCCATAAGAAGCACAGAATGTATTAGAGATAAATGCCAGTCATCCCATAATATAAAATATTCAATAATACAGGGATATTACAAAAGGATGAAAGGAGCACATTTGTCAATTTGACTCATGAGAGAGTTCACAATGTAGGGAAAGCATGCAAATTAGCAGGGGTATTGTGACGAAGGTAGTTTTTAGATGTGGCTCATACCTGCAGTCACTTGCCTTTACATAAAGGCAATTATTCTCTTTAATCTTCTTGGACTTCATCTAATCGGAAGGCCTTCGAGCAAAATCAGATTTCCCTGAGAAACAAATTCTACTATGTATCTCCCAGTTAATTCTAGTGATTCTGTTTCTCTGGAGAACTCTGACTGATGCAAAATCACTCCCAAACACTTAGATATCTTTTCCAAAAACAGGGATATTCTCTTAAATAACACAACTAAGCCATCAAACTCAGGAAACTGACATTGATACATTAGTCTCATCTAACCTTCAGAACACTTTCAGGATTCAGGCTGGGCATGGTGGCTCACACCTGGAATCCCATCAGTTTGGGAGGCTGAGGCAGGAGGATTGCTTGAGTCCAAGAGTGTGGGACCAGCCTGGGCAACATAGCAAGACCCCATCTCTACAAAAAATAAAAATAAATTAACTAGATGTGATGGTACACCTGTATGCTCAGCTACTTGGTAGACTGAGACAGGAGGATCCCTTGAGCCCAGGAGGTCAAAGCTATGGTGAACCTTGATCAAGCCTGGGTTGACAGGGTGACCCTGTCACAAGTAAACAAACAAAAACTGTACAATAATACCTGCTATAGCATAATTACCCAGTTTAGAAAAAAACTGGTGCATTTAGTTGTCATGTTTGTAGTGTTCTTCAATCTGAAAGTTTCCCAGACTTTACTTTTGTGGACTTACCAATTTTGAAAACTACAGACCAATTTTATTATGCAGTGCCCATTATGTTGGCTTTGTATGATGTTTCCTCGTGGTTTAATTGGGTTTGGAATACTTGGCAGGAACATTAGAGACGCGCCACTGTGCTCTCATTGCCTACCCTCAGGTAGCACCAAATATTTTTGCCCTATGTTAGTGTCAGTTATTTGATTTATTAGTACCTACCAGACATCTCCACCATAAAACCATTCTCTTTTCTTTTGTAAGTAATTAGAATGTAATGTTAAGGCATTGTGAAACTGCGTAAATATCTTCCACATGAAAATCACAGTGTATTGATTTATTCTTATCAGTATAGACTCATAGTTTCTTATTTTTCTGTGTGTTATAATCTATCATTATTGTTCATTATTGTTATTTATTTTCCTGCTCAAATTATTCCAGATTTTGCCAGTGAAAACCTCCTTTAACCGGATTTTGTGTCTTTTTGACAAGTCTCAAATCATTCTTTGAACTTATTTCTTATGTTTGGTACCAAATTATATTTCTTCATTCTAAAATTCAGGATTATATTGTGCTTCTCCTGCTCCAAATCTGGAATTTAAAAATGTTCCAAGGAGTTGAGGTTCATTTTAGTGGAAGTTAATGCTGGAAAACCAAAATCTAGAAGCTAGCCGTTTCATTGTTTGGGGAATATTACTCTTAACATATTTTCTCAGTGGCTAGAGTTGGAAAATATAACACAATAAATGTTCATTCATAGTTACTCACAAGAATTTACATCTATTTTTACTTCTTGAGTTCACGCCAGTTAGGAGGAGGCAGCCACATTAACTTTTTCGGACCTATGCACTGGTTCACCCTTACCCTCTTTCCTGTACAAATAATATACTTAGTCTGTAGAGCACAGTGAATCCTTGCTTAATGAGGTATTAGAGTATCCTGACTCTCCCTTAATGGGGATATGCTTAATCTGCTCAAGTTCTGACATCTGTGCTATATTTTTCTCCTTCTTCCACACTTATTCTTCTTATCCTGATAAACTCATTTGTAACACACATTCTAGGCTACTTGCCAACCTCCCAATAACCTTATCACTTCACTTGGACATATTTTTCTTTCATTCTTGAAATTTGCAAATTCTACTGGGTTAATTCCCCAGTAAGTTGATCTTCACTGTTTTTGCCTGATGCTTTATAAGCACTTTCAATCATAAAACTAGTTCTTTGTCACCTCTTAGAGTACCTTTCTCAATATTCTAGATGTCTTTTTCATAACTAATTATAAAATTCCAATCCAATCCCTTAAAGTTCAATCTCTTGAATATTTCTGAAGATATACGTTGGTATTGTGTGAAAGTTTGACCTTGTGGTCTCTGTTCCATGGTCTGCTTTTACTGTGATTTTTCTCATTCTTTCCTCTCTTTTGAACTATCATAAGTGTTATGATGGATTCTTTTTTCTTTTTAATGCATTCACTAAGAATATAGTCTGTATTCCTCAATTATTAAGTATTAAAAAGACAAATATCTGAGATATTTTAGATCTATGTCTAATTTTTCTGTATAATAAGAGTTTAATACAGATTTTCTTTTTAAACAGCACATCTAAGAGCTTATGAGAATGAAGACATCTATGTTAAAAAAAGACAGTCATATGATGAAGTTTTAGTTCTGCATTTCATTATTACTTTGTTTTTGTTTTTCTTTTTTTTGAGACTGGGTCTCACCCTGTCACTCAAGCTGGAGTGCAGTGGCACAATCACGGCTCATTGCACCCTCTACCTCTGAGACTTAAGCAATCCTCTCATCTCAGCCTACTGAGTAGGTGGTACCACAGGCTCACACCACCACACCCGGCTACGTTTTGTATTTTTAGTAGAGACAGGGGTTTGCTGTGTTGCCCCAGCTGGTCTCATTCTCCTGAGCTCAAGCAATCTACCTGCTTAGGCCTCCCAAAATGTTGGGATTACAGGCATGAGCCACTGTGCCTGGCCCTACTTTACATTGATACTTGGACTGACTAAACTTAATTGTGTGTTCCTTATTTGAATATGAACCACCTTACGATTATTCCTACCAGCTTACCTGTGTTTGCCCAGTACAGTTATGTGTAACAGGTGTAATACAGAAAAATGTCCCACGAAAGATCTCCTTGTGGTCTTTGACATACCATGCTCATTCAAGACATTCTGGCATTTTTAGGTTTATACAATAGCAATGTTTCATGGACTTTCTTCTTCTCCTTGTAATACCAACCAAGACGAAAATTACTGACACACGTAATTAGGAAGTCTAGTCAGATGTGACTGAATTTAGGCAATCAAATTGAACAATCATAAAATTTGAATTAACTTTGATTTTGATTTGTTGGATCAGATTTCTCCATTCAGTTGAAAACGTGGTTACTACGTAGTTTCAGATTCATATTCCACAAGTTTGGTAAGCCCAGTCTTTATGAGTAGTCCTTCAGAAAATTCCAGTGAAGACTCAGATTGACATGGCATGGGTCATGTGTCTCTTAATACTATATAATCAGAAAATTTGAGGAATAGTAATCAGAAGCAACTAAACTAAATTAAATGCCTTCAGTATATGTAAAGACTGTGGCACCAGAAAAGGAGGGTGAAGCAACACTAAAAAATTATATGCTAACACAAAAACTTGTGCACAAATATTTATAGCAGCATTATTGATAATAGTCAAAAAGTGGAAATAACCCAGATATCTGTCAACTAATGAATGGATAAACAAAATTCTATATCCATGAGGCAAAATATTATTGAGCCATAACAGAGATGGAAATACATAATATGGATGAACTTTAAAAATATTGTGCTAAATAAAACAGCCAGAAACAAAAAGTCACAAATTATGTGAATTCAACTATATTAATGTCCAGAATAAGCAAATCCTTAGCAGTAGAAAACACATTAGTATTTGCCAGTGAGTACCTAAGGGTGTGGAGTTTCTTTTAGGGTTGATAAAAATGTTCTGGCGTTTGGTAATAGCTATGTAATCTTGTGAACATACTACATTCACTGAAACGTATGATTAAAAATACTTAATTTTATGGTATGTGAATTATATCTCAACTTTAAAATGGAAAAAATGTATGTTGCCATCTGTCCTGCCTTTAGATATGCAATGCTGTCTGGTTGGGCATAGTTCTTTCCCCAGGATTTCATAAATTTCTTGGGCCATATGAGGCAGCACTTCTTGCCTGAGGGGCTTCTCAGCACAAAGTGTCCACATCACTTCTCCTGTTAATAGCATATAAAACTTCATTTATAACTTATTTATTATTCTTTATTGTCCCCTTTGAGAATGTCTCCCATTCGGCTACGAGCTATTTCTACCAGCTTGCTTACTTGTGCCCACAAACAAAGGTGTCCCCATAATGAGTGCCACTCCTGCTAGGAATTCTCAGAAATGCTATTCAGGGTGGTGGTGAGTGTGTGAGGGAATGAGGCAGATGGTAGCAAGATCCGGTTACATTTAGGGTTTTGCTTTTAAGCTGAATCCATCTAATGCAAGCTTATCTGCTGGTGGCTACAAAACACCCTTCTCAAGCTTGTGTCGTGAATCTGGTGTTGGGTATTTGTTATGATTCATCTGTAACTTGCAATGCTCATGTCTACTGCCTACACACCTCAAGATGTTGAGAGAAGTTGGCTGATTATATGGTGTATTCCATTAGCCTCACTCAATATGGAGGAGCGTTATCAATTAAGGGACCAGGGCCAAATAAATTCAGGGTACAGTGAGATGGGACTTGCTGTCCCTGGAGGTTTTCTGAGTTATCAATCTGCAAAGATCAGGGAGTACTTAGTGCTAATTCATGTTGCCATCCTAATTCCCTGAGAGAATCTTAAATAGCAATCGGAGGTTTCTGCCCAAGAGACAGGACATCAAGGATTGGGAAAGTAACTTTACAAAAGGGGCATTGAATGATAAATACTCTCAAGTGGTAAGTAGATACTACAGAGAAAGAACTAAAGAAAACTTTGTGATAATTAGGGGAATAGTTCCCCACTTGCTATTCAAAATCTTCAAGTATAAATGAATGAAGGAATGAATGAGAATGTTGCATGTGATCTTTTCATGAAAATACATAAAGTGAGAATGCCTTAATTTTTCCAATAAAGGATTTTGGAAGAAGGCTAACGAATTGAGGAAATTCTTGAAAATGGGACTACAATTAAAGGGTAAACATGTGTCCCACTTGCTGAAGGCTTTTTATGGGCTAGCCTTTTTTGCTCTACACTACTTCAGCAACTCCCTTAATCACCACATCACATGATTGTAGGAGGAGAAGACAGCATCACATCAGGTAATTTCTTTCAGATCCCACTGTTCAATTAATATGAATATTCTACCTTGGAACTGTTGTCTAAGACAATCCCAGACACCATGCAGTGAACCATTTTTTCCCTGTTGCCTCTAAAACAAAAAGGATGGTGTGACCAGGTAAAGAAGAGTTGATTCTCAGAGCTGCTTTAAAGTGGAAGCAATAAAAGGCAGGGCAGCTGTTCATAATTATCAGGGATCTCAGTGGGTTGTTTGAGTTCTTCACCTTCCTACTATTGACTATACTAGACTTCTCACTATCAACCAGCGACCCTGGTTTTGAATTTACCTGTTTTTAAATCCGTTTCCCCAGACCTCATTCGTAGGTATGAGCTTTAGAGTGGGTCCATAATTAACTGATAATATTTTAACCATAATAGGTTCATTTCATGTTGCACACAGCAAGTCAATAAGCTGAGACACTGGGTTACAGAAGAGAAAGAGGTGTAATTGTAGGATCACCAAACTAGGAGATGGGAGGAAACCTCAAATCCATCTCCCCAAGGAATTTAGAGTTAGGATTTCTAAGGGTTTGGGAGTAGGCTGAAGTGTAGAGATCATTGATTAGTAGAAGGAAGAGTGCAGGGTGAGTTCACAGGATAGAGAGATGCAGAAGCTGTGTTCTCATGCTAATCCCATCCCTCTAGAGAGGTCTTCAAAGTGATTGCTGCAATTCAGGGTCTGAGAAACATCTTAAGCAATCCTCACACAAAAGCCTTTGTTTTGATTCTAATGTCAGACATCCTGTCTTTAGGAACAATGAAGAGGAAAATCAATTCTTTAACAGTCTTATGACCTTAGTGTCAGAAATTTTATTTATAGGAACAATTAGGATGGCAATGGTCAGTTATCTATTGCTATGTGACTTTTAGCAACAAGGAAATCCGCCAAAGTTCAGCCTGACTAATGCTTAATTATAACTATACCTCTGGCCAGAACCCAGCATGCAATTCTTGTCAACCCTGTGGGGATGGTTTCAGTGCTGGCATGCGATTGGCTAGAACACAGTGCAGAAACTATTTTAGGAAGATATGGGTTGCTTCAAAAGGCTGAATTTAATGGTGAAACATTAGTCAGAGTGGAAGTCCAGCAGGACTATTGTAGGTAATCTTTTTGTATACCTGCATGTGTACCTCACCCATGCTCTGCCTAAGAATCCACGATAACTCTAAAAAAGCACATTTAATATAGAGTAGAAAGGTAGACATTGGTCAGAAATATTCCACTGAGTTGACACCTTTTAATAAACCTAAGCATTACTGTGATGACCAATGTGGGAATTAGCAGGTGGGAGGGCTACCAAGGACAGAGACATCAGTGTATTTAGGGAGACTTGGAGGAATGTTGATGAAAAAGTCAGACTGTGTGAAATATTTAAAGAGGTTTATTATAAGCCAATATGAGTTACCATGTCCCAAGAACTAGTCGCAGGAAGTCCTGAGAATGTGTGCCCAAGGTCGTTGGGTTATAGTTTTTTTTTCAGACATTTTAGGGAGTCAAACGTTACAGGCAAAGACATAAATCAATACATCCCTTTTGGAGTTAGGCACAATGAACCAGCATTCACATTAAATAGAGGTATACGTTAGTTCAATCTGGAAAGGCAGGACATCTCGATGCAGGGTTTACAGGTCATAGGTGAATTCGAAGATTTTGTGATTGGTAATTTGTTGAAAGAGTTAAGCTCTGTCTAAAGACGTGAAGTGAATAAGTGAATAATAGTAGAAGATAAGGAAGGTTGTGAAAGCCAAGGTTCTTGCTAAGTAGATGAAGCCTCCATGTAGCAGCCTTAGATAATATGGTAAATGTCTCTTTTCTAATCTTAAAGGTATCAGACTTTCATTTAATCTCTCTTAGATCTGGGAAAGACCTTGGAAAAGTAAGGAAATTCTCTACAGATGCAAATTTCTTCCACAAAATATGTCTTTGAAGGGCCATTTCAAAATATATTTTGATTTCCTTCAAGATCTGCTATCTATCTTATAATGCTACACAAGAATCAGGTTTGATTTTGGTGTCTTATTGTTAGAAAGTATCTGTTTTTTCAGTCTTATGATCTCTATTTTAATGTTAATGTTGGTCAGTTGTGCCTACATTCCAAAAGGAAGGTGGTATAATGAGACATGCCTGACCTCTCTTCCTGTCTTGGTTGGGAATTCAATTTTTCAGGTTTCCCTTGCCACAGGGTAGGGGTCTGTTTGTAACTCCCCGGTGGGTTCTCCTTGCCTGCTGCCTAGACAGAGCCAATTTCTCGAGACAGTAGAATTGCAATAGAGTGTACACCAAAAATAAAATTCTAAAGGCAGCCCACAACCATCTGGATGGATTCCCTCCTCAGCCAGGTCACCCTAACATTTAACCTGAAAAACTAGTTCAGACCATGACAGGAAGTAGGGTTTGGATATGCCTTATTATAACCCTCCAGCATTAAAATCAACACAGACCTCAAATCTGATGAGAAACACAGTCTATTCTCTCTAAAAAGCCTGCTACTTAGAGACTTGTTTGCATAATAAAACCTAGGTCTCCACATCCTTTTATTATAACCCAGACATTTCTTTCTATACATAATAACTGTTTCAACCAATTGCCAATCAAAATATGTTTAAATTTACCTATGACTTGGAAGCCAGCGCTTCAAGTTGTTCTGTCATTGTAAATATTACACGTACTGATTGATGTATTATGTGTCCTTAAAATGTATAAAAGCAAGCTGTACCTTGATGACCTTGGGCATATGTCATCAGCAGCTTCTGGGGCTGTATCACAGTGCATCCTTAAACTTGCAAAAATAAACTTTCTAAATTGATTGAGACTTGTCTCAGATACTTTTTGGTTTGCAAGAGATAAAGTTTAATTCATTCAGAGCTGCCTACACAGGAGACACAAGTTTTATTATTATTCAAATCAGTCTCCTCGAGAATTTGGGGCCTGGAGTTTTTAAGGATAATTTGGTGGGCAGGGGGCCAGTGAGTTGGGAGTACTAATTAGTTGGTTTTGAAATGACCATCATAGGATGTGGAAGCTGTTCTCTTGTGCTGAGTCACTTCCTGGGTGTGGACCACAGCAGACCACATGGAGCCATCTGGTTGTCAGAAACGCAAAAACATGAAAAGACATCTCAAAAGGCTAATCTTAGGTTTTACAATAGTATTATCTATACAATAATAGATGTTATCTTCAAGAGTAATTGGGGAAGTTAACAATCTTAATGACCTCAAGAATAATTTAGATAATTATCTAAAATTCCAGGCCCTCTCATCCTAACCTGGTGGTCTTTTATGGGTTTTACAAGAACAGTTTAGGTTTGAGGAAGGGCTACTATTTAAACTACAAACTTTTTTTTTTTTTTTCCCCCACAAAGCTAGTTTAGCTCATGCTCAGGAATGAGCAAAGACAGCCAGCCTGTGAATCTAGAGACAAGATGGAGTCAGCCATGTCAGATATCTCTGTCAAAATTCCCTCAGTTATAATTTTTGCAAAGGAGGTTTCATGTTCAGTCAGTTGGGAGTTTAGAATTATATTTCTGGTTTACAAGAACAATGTGTTTTTCCATGTTTTCCTGTGCTTTCAATTCATTTCTTCTTCAGCACTCTGAGTTCAGAATGTGTCTCTTTTGTGCCACCCTTTTGGGGCTTGAGGAAATGAAACCAAGAGTGAAACTGAAGACAAGCAATCAATATCCTAGACACATTAAGCTGCCAGGCATTATGGACGCAAAATCCATTAACTACCTTGGGCAGGTTCTGTGCTAAGCAATTAGCTCTCATAATTTCTCTTTCTGCTCTTGGTAATCTCGGGAGCCAGGCACTACACATATGTGCCAGAGAAGCTAAGGACATACAGCTAATAAGTTGTACAGCAAAGGCTGGAATCCAGTTGCATCTGACTCCTGAATCCAAATAAGTCTGCTTGTGCTTATTCACCAAAGCAAGCTACAATGGCATGGAGTTTATTTGGTGGTATCGACAAGTAAAGAGATACACATTTGTGAAAAGAAAAATCTTGGGCCCTCAAAATCATTAAATTAAAGGGAAAATTCAACGTGGAAATTATTTAGGACAAACCTGTGTCCCATTTTATTTAAAGTCAGCCCTCTGTTCATTGAGATGAATTTACATCTGATTACCTTCTTTGGAAAGGCTAATCAGAAACTCAAAAGAGTACAGCCATTTGTCTCTCACCTATCTGGGACCTCCCCACTTCTGAGTTACTTGCATTTGTCTGGCTTTTGCTTCGAGTTTTCCTGCCTTTCAAGGCCAAACAAATGTTCATTTTACATATTGATTGATGTCTCATGTCTCCCTATAATGTATAAAATCAAACTGCGCTCTGACCACCTTGGACACATGTCACCAGGACCTCCTGAGACTGTGTCACAGGTACACATCCTCAACCTTGACAAAATAAACTTTCTAAAGTAACCAAAACCTGTCTCAAATTTTCGAGGTCCACACAATAAGGATATTTTGAGAATAGATGTTATTAGAAAAAAAAATTATTTTGACATGTAAGTTAAAATACTTTTCATATTTCTTTTCATTTTCTTCTTATCTTTCCTTTGCAGAATCGTGTGTGGTATGCACAGAAGCACACATGCTTGTGTGTGCATCTGTGTAACTCTCTTGTGTATAAACTTTATATTCTGTTGCTTTTATGCAACTTATACACATTATCCAATAATTAATTTTGTAGACTGTATTTCTTATTACACATGAGCATTTTCCAAGCTACAATTAATTATTAACATTGAAAGGCAACTTGAGAGGTCAGCTAGTTAATCCATTAGGGTTCAGAAATGTGTCCCTTAAAAAATGAAAAGTTAGGTTGATTTTTAAACCTAGAAAAGAGATTACTAAGAATCTTTCTTATAATACTGAAGTATCCTACTAATTAATAAAATGTTCCATATGGTGACAACATGTAATAAATATTGATATAAGGAATACTTACCTATTTCATTCATTTCTGAATGATCAGGGTAGGCAATATGATAGGAAACAATGAAACAAAAAATATGAAATTAGCTTTGACAAAATCGACTTTTTGAAGAAAATTTTGAAGTTTATAAAGACCAATTCAAGGAATATATAACAAATAAATGTTCGTTTGTATATGCTTGTGAATGAGAGTTCCAAATTTTGTCAATATGCCAATGTACTTAAAAAAATAGAACTGATATATATATGAAGTTTGATGAAACTGAACTCAGATCAAAATCTAAATGATAGGTTTGTGGATGTTTATTTTAAATTTTATGAAAAGATTTAAAATTTCAAGTAAAGTACTATATATGTAAAAACTAAACACAATTTTTAGAAATAAAAAGAATAATGATTGAACCCACCAATAAATAGTGTGAGGACCTATGGAGTTACAGTAACTTAAGCAATATAATGTTGATTTCCACAAAACAGAGATAAATTAGTGGACTATGTAAAAAAAAAAAGCCTATAAACACTACAAACTGTTCATTATAACAGAATAATTAAGATTTTATATCATAGCTGTTGGAATAGGTTGTCCTAAAACAGTAAGTCTTCTTTAAAAAAAAAGTGAAATCACTAATATTACATAGCAGCATAAACTGCAAACAGATTATTAGAAAATAATTACAAGTTGGTTTTCTCCTTTCCTATATTTTTCATTCCTTATTTCCACTGTTTCTTATCATTTAAGTTGGCCAGAACTTCTTAAAATTTTACAAATAGGTCAGATGCATTTGCTCATGCCTGTAATCCCAGCACTTTAGGAGGCAGAGGTGGGTGGAACACCTGAGGTAACGAGTTCAAGACCAGTCTGACTAACATGGTGAAAGCCAATCTCTACTAAAAATACAAACATTAGCCAGATGTGATGGCATGCACCTGCAATCCCAGCTTCTCGGGAGGCTGATCCAGGAGAATCACTTGAACCCGGGAGGCAGAGGTTGCAGTGAGCCGTGAATGCACCACTGCACTCCAGCCTGGGTGAGAGAGCAAGACTCTGCCTCAAAAAAATAAAAAAAATAAAAAAAAATTATAAATAATAGTGAAGTATGTCCTGGTCATACATTCCCAATAGTAAAGGTAAGCGGAAGACTATTGCATGGGGTCTCATGGAGGCTCATTAACGAAGGGCTCCTGTCTCTAGGGGGAAATTTGGATCGCTAGAAGAAGTAGGTTCCTTGACCAATCTGAGATCTGGAATGGGCGGTATACAAGAGAAATCACTAACATCAACTCACTGAAGTATTGATTTTTAAGTGAATTCCAAAATTGCAGACTGTAGCTTCAGTTTATAAGCCTTTACTAGTAATTTTCATGTTGCTTATGCCTTTAAAATATATGGGTGGAAGAGGAATTTTTCCAAGGTGAGTATCTTAGGATTTACTCATATTAGTGCTGTGCCCTCATCATAAAATGGGTTATTTCCTGTTTCTTCCCTTACTATTGAAGCTGACTCCTTATAGCTTCCAAGAAACTTTATATATTCCTTAAGTGACCAGAATTGCTATTATGGCTTGAAACCGAAAGAATCAATTAATAATAACTTTTTCTTTTTTCTTTCATAATTTTTTCCCTCTTAATGACCACAATGAAAAGTTTCACCACTATCTGGATTAGTTCTATATTTATTATGACTGTTCATAATGCAGTTAACTCATTTAAAGTTGTTGAGTCTCATTTCAACATAGGACTTTTTTAAAAGTATTAATCCTATGTTTGTTAATAACTTTTGGGAATACATCACCTCATATTGGGATGCCTGAATTGCAATGATTTCATCTCTTTTGCTAAGTGAAAAGTCCCTGAGATCTACCAAGTCTTTACAATTGCCATGTCTGCTACAATTCCCAACCAAATTTCCTTATGGTATAGGGATTGCATATAATTTTGATAAATACATCACTGCATTAAAGATGATAAAACAAAATACTTTATATCTTATGGTTATACTAGACAAAATTTTTCTTGGTATAAAATGAACACAAATTTTAAAAATTCCAGTTCAAAACTATTCTTTCTAATCCAAATATGGGAGATATAGTTGTCAAATTGTAAATAATGTTCCATCTCTGGCAGTTGGAAGAATAATTACATGGCTGTGGCATTGGAGGTACTGGGGTGAGGAATTAAAACAATAAACATTTTCCTCATTTATATAAAATTATACTGGCTTTTGTATCTCATTGATAATTTAAGCTATTCTTCTAGACGTAACATAATGGGAAAAATTAGATCCAAGATTTGCTTTTTCTATGTGATAGAAACTGTACTGAAGCATTACGTTCCTTGGAGGCCATGATGCTACTTACTAGGAAACATAATGAGATCCTTGTCTGCACACCTGACCTAATGCTGCTGGACTTACCTTCACATACATATTGGAGGTAGAAAATAAAGACATAGAGGTCAAATCACATTTGATTTTAAGGTTAAATTATCTGAAATATTAATTACACTTCTTAAAAGCACGGGAAGTATATTAGAAATGTATTTTTAAACTGTGACTAGAAAATGGATAGATAATTAACATGATGTGGGATTTATATAACATCTTCTGTGACATATTATAAAATTTCAGTACTCTAAGCAAATTTTCTCCTGTTCTTGAAACCTCTTGTTATGTGATTATTAATACTAGATTTTAATTTACCAGATGGACAAATGCATTTAATAATATGGGTGCTACTGGGTATCAAATGAAAGCAAAAAAGCAAACTAAAAAAGAGAAGGAAACAATAAAACAAACGAACAAAGGATGCAACGAAGGAAGGCATCACAAAAGTATCCCAGAATTAAGACCAAACAAATTTACATTTAAAAAAATCTAGGTGAGTTTAACTCATTTATTAAAACAGTTCCAATATGACCAGAAACGTGTATTTGTCTTTATGTTGTATGCAAGAAACACACCTAAAACATAATGATTCCTGAAAGCTAAACATTGAAAAAAGAGCCAAAATATTATAGGAAGACTAAAATAAAAAATAAAGTGACCTGATTTTGACACTAAAGTAGTAATTAGCCCCCAAAATAGTTGCTAAAAAGTTAAAGAGAGAAAATTTGTGAGCTGTAACTGTAATTCAGAGTGAAGATGTAACATTTATTTATACCTACAAAATATATAATAAAGCAACAACTTCCGTTAAGCAGAAATTTAAAAGAAAAACAGAGAGTTCCATAGAAAATGACACATGCAAAGTAGATTTTAACACAGCTCTTAAACCTAGATGAATCAAGTGGATGCAAATAAATAAGATTTATATGCTATGATCACTATTAATATATAGGTAGATTAGATATATAAATTGATAGATAAGTAGATAAAAAAGCAAGAGAAACAGTGAAAGAGGGAAAGGGTGAGAGAAAAAGATATTCTGAAAATCAGATGATACATGTTTTATCTTAAAGTGAAGATAGAACATTTGTAAAAAGTATTTTATTGGACCATATAGACATCTGACACCAGTAGAAACAATACAATACTGACCAAAAGCTCATGAGGCAAGACATTAATAAATTGTAATGGCTTTCAAGTTGGAAACTAAAGCAAACAAACAAAAACAAACAAACAAAAATTTTAATATCATTTTGGATAATCAAGGACAGATTCTGTAGACATCGTTCAAGTTTCTGTGGCTTTAAAATAAGTCTTTATTTCTTGCTGATGCCAAATGTTTGTAAATTTCCCTGTAAAGTGCCTCTGATCTTGAGTTGCCCTAGGAAGTTAGGCACATTTGCCAGGCTACCATGCTAAACAGGGTGCTGACTAGTGTGACTACCCTTGAGGTAGACAGGCTGGCTAGGAAGGAAAAGCCTGCCACTGAAAGCTGGCCTGTGATTCCATTGAGACCCCACTGAAGCAGCTGTTGGGGAAATGGGAGAGGAGCATAGATTGAGGGGAGGAAGCCCAGTAGCCTGTTTGGAGCAGTAGTACCTGACAAGAACCTAGGATTCTAATCTACTACTAAGTGATAGACTGTCCTCCAGAGGACCCCTAGCTCCCCTCCAATCATAGACATCCCTCTCCTTTTTGTGTGCAAATCTCCCACCACACCTAGGGTGTTTCTAGGATGGCTTGTCAACACTCTTTGTATTCCTGCATTTGTCATTGTTTGCATACCTTTAGTCCTCTTCTGTGCTTAGCAGGAGTTTCCTAGAACATTCTTTTTAACAAAAGATGCCACTCTCTGCTTGTTTCATAACTGGTTGAAAAGAAAAAGTAGTTGATAAGTCTCTGCTTCCTGAAACATACCGGTATCTTCAGCGACCTTCTACCTCATGGGGGAAGCTCCTCTTCCTTCACTTTGGAGATCAGAGAGGAAAACTGGCTTTCTTAATTTTTCTTAATTCTCATCTTTATTCATTCTCTCTCTCTCTTTCCCTTTATTTTTTCAGCAAAATGTCCGAAGTTATCTACCGCCTTACTTTCACATTTCATCCTCTGGGAAGACTTACCCAAAGTCATTTTATTTTGCTTTTTACTTTTATTAAACACGAAAGTCTCTAATAGCAGCTAATAATTTATTTCGTTATCATTTAAAGACTTATTTTGTGGTCTTAATAGTTATTATTTGTACAAAAGTTCCAGCTCTTCAAGAATCAATTATTTCCTTTTTTTTTTTTTTTTGAGACGGAGTCTTGCTCTGTCGCCCAGGCTGGAGTGCAGTGGCCGGATCTCAGCTCACTGCAAGCTCTGCCTCCCAGGTTCATGCCATTCTCCTGCCTCAGCCTCCCGAGTAGCTGGGACTACAGGCGCCCGCCACCTCGCCCGGCTAGTTTTTTGTATTTTTTTAGTAGAGACGGGGTTTCACCGTGTTAGCCAGGATGGTCTCGATCTCCTGAACTCGTGATCCACCCGTCTCGGCCTCCCAAAGTGCTGGGATTACAGGCTTGAGCCACCGCGCCCGGCCTAGAATCAATTATTTTCAAACCCCAAAGGGTAAATCGTAAATTTTACTTTTGGAAACCTTTCGAGTAACCTTACAGCACTGAAATTTACATTTAGACACAAACTGTTAACTGAAAGCACTCAGCTTCTATGGACTCAAACAAAACATCTAAATAATATATAAAACATCATAGGTTTATATAATGGTAAATTTGATGATAACTTAAAAAAAAGTGTGTGCTATAATTACATATTTTATTGAAAAATAGAGGTTCTCCACTTAAATAAAGCAATGCTATATCATACACTGAAAGTGCCTTGTTATTTCAGGTTTCCATTCTATTTTTTGTGACAGGTGAAAAGTAAGCAATAAACAAGAAAAGCTGATAAGGTCAAATACCTGTAATGTTGTTTCCAGTTTGAAACACTTCAATGTCATAAAGATGCTGACAAATGGAAAGACCTTTGAAGAAAATGCAGAAAAATGATTAAGGAGCTGAGAAGTTAAAATGAGAGATTAAAAGAATGAAATATGTACACTCTAGCTCAACCATGACAAAGTAGGATGAGCTAAGTTATCTGTTTTGAAAAATATGGAAGTTATACTGCCAAAGAGCTTGCAGTGTCATTTTACACACACACACACACACACACACACACACACACACACACACACACACAAAGTGTTTCTGAAATAATGGCTATATTTCCTTTGGTAAAATTTTAATATAAAAGACATTCAAGCCTCAAAAATATAAATATCAAAAATACATGTTCACGTAATTATTCATATATTAAATTTTACCTTCTAAAATATTGAGATAAATTCTAAGAGAAGAAATAGCTCCACATTATTAATTATCTATACATCTACACTAAAATTGTTTTGCTATGGTTCATCTCAGGGTATTGAATAGAGTATAAGGCTGGGAAAAATATATCCTGTTCTATCATATCATATCTGTCATGCACTAAGAATAGTCCCTTAACCTCTTCCAACCTTAGTTTCTTCATCTATGTATTATAATAGGAATATTGCATTGGACGTCTTTTTAAAACTTTCCTGGAGCAATATTCACAATTTTATCAAAAGAAAATGTAAACTGTTGCTTGTTGGTGATATTTCTTTGAATAAACAAATGGAATAGGGAGTGTAGAAAGTACTCTTAAATGTTTTTAAGAATAATTTTCTAATAAAATATAGTGATCTATACAGCAGCAACAAAAGAAGCTGAAAAATATAGGAACTGCCTCTTTTTTCCAACTTCTTGATAAAAAGATTCAGTAAATAAACTAAGACTTCTATCTTAGGTAAGATAAAATTTAAGCTTGTCAATTCGTTTTCTAAAAGTGAGTACAGGAGGGTTTTTCACTGACTCTGAAGCCAGGGAAGCAAAGATGGCGGTGGAAGGACGAAGACTTAGCAGAGGACATGAGAATTCGGGTAGGTGGTTGAATTCCTTGGTAAGGTGGTTAGGAGGATTACACTGCCTATTGACTATTGGAATCACTTTTAGAAACTAATTTAAGAGAACCTTTTGGACTGAAGAAGACTTCCCTCTAGATAAATTAAATCTTGTCCTTTCTTATGGGCAATATTTTCTTCTTCCGTACTTCTTTTGAAGAGTAAATAAGAAGGAAAATAATTTTAATTACAAAAATAATTAGAAGTGTCAAGGAATTTATTTATGCATTTACTCAAATGACCAATGAGAGTTTTCAACATGACTAAAAACTGACCCACACATAGCTTATATTTTGTTGGATGAAAGAACAAAAAAGTAAACCAATAAATATGTAATAAGGTAGGGGTGGTTATAAATGCTCTTAATAACAATAACATATGAAAATAACTTATGGTGTGACTAGGGTAGGGATGGTGTACTTTTGCAGATAAGATGATCAGGATAATGCCTCTCTGAGACTGTGACATCAATAATCACAGTCTTCATTATAGTTCAAAAGGAAACCACAAAATTATGTTAAAATATGAGAAAACAATATTTCAAGCAAAAATAACTTTCTGAAACTACGAAGACATGATATCTTATTCAAAACTTTAAATAGAAGAATTAGAAAGAAATGGTTATTTCTTAGAAATGAATTAAGGCTATGGGTATAAAATGGATGGAATACTGTGCAAACAAAACAAGACTACAAATAAATGATAACTAAAATTGGAAGTATAAGAGATGCATTTGAAGAAAAGATATTAGAAACTTGCTGTGCAAGTCCAATTTTAGAATCATGAAATGAAGTGACACTGAAATAACAACTCATAATAATTAATAGAAGAAAATACCTCTTAGCTAAATAAATATTTTAAGTGTTAAAAGTAGAATAGATCTGTAAGTTCCTGGAATTTTAAATGAAAAAGACATATGTCTAGGTGCATTATGGTGATATATATGAATCAAAAGAAGTAGAAAACTAAATACAGTTTTATAGAAACAGCCATAACAACAACTTACTTACTTAGAAAGACTAAGTACTAGTCTTTTCATGTACAACACTAGAAGCTACAAGACATTTGAAAATCATTTACCATGTATAGATAATTAAAAGTAAATGGACTGTGAGCTAAGAATGATATTCCTAGCCAATATATCCATCTTTAGAGAAAGGGAAAAAGAACAAGTTGTCAGATGTACAAGAATTCCAAGAGCAGAGATGATATAACCTTCAAAATCACATAAAATTACTCAAACTAAATAGAACAAAATCTCAGGACCAGACCAAAAGGGACATTAAAGTGATTAGCAATAAATCTTTGTAGCATGTACAGTTACATCTAAAACTATCATGAGAATACAATTATGTGTTTTGTATTTTTAATTATAATTTCTTAGAATCAAAGGCATACAAAGAGCTATTGTAAAATTAATAATAATAATAATAATAATAATAAAAGCCTAGCAGTCTAGCACTAGCTTTGTAACTTACTTTCACAAGATTTAATGTTTGTTGGGGAAGGCAAGTGTAGAGTTGGGGTGGTGGTTGTGAAAAATCAGAGTATCTTAGTAATGCCAAGGTGTGTATAAAAGAACTCCATGTCATATAACAATAGAAATAATTAGAGTTGGTTTATAGATTTAAACTCAGTAAATAAGCATTGGTGACTTTGTTTCTTTGACTGTTAGCAATATAATATATTTTTAAGCAGCAGATGATTATATATTCGTTCTAGGAATATTTTTGACCTTGATCTTTCTTCACTATTTTCAATCATTGTTTTTTGAATTTTTATTTTTTAACACTTGGTGTTCTTTTGTATATCAAGCACCTTTTGTTTTATTTCATTATTTGATATAAATTCTGTGATCAAATAATTTCTTTGCTTAATTTAAATTTTTATTTTATTTTATTGAAGAGAAAAATATTTATATTATGCAACAAATTTACTTTAAAGGAGCATAATACATCCTTAAATAAAGATTAGCAAATGATTAACTTATTATTTCTAATTGCAGAATTTGTGGTTATAAAAATCAATTCTGTCAAATCAGAAGATAACTTCTTTCTGCCAAGTAACTTGAATGTGAAAAATTTTAAAGGTTTGAATACTCCTGAATATGGTATGGATAGACACTTCTCTTATGAATTTGTGAATCTCTTTGAATTGCTCCAATTCTGATAGACCTAGAAGCTTCTTCATTTCAAGTTCCATCTTTCAAATGTCTCCTGACACATTTCACTAGAACATTTGCCTAGTTGTGAGGATCCTAAAAGCAGAATAACAAATTGACTACTTGTAACCGATGACAGTTAAAAGTAACAAATTAAAATAATTTTATTTTGAAGTTTAAAAACAATTTTTAAGTTTTAAAAATAATTTAAAATAATTTTGTTTTAAAGTCACTTATCAAAGAACAAGAGAAGAAAATTTGATTTTTACTGGATAATGTGTGAACTTATTTGATGATAGCATCTTTTGTGAGATAAAGTTATATCACTAAGCTACAGAATTTCTCTGGATAGACTGGGAAAGTGAGCTCCCCGTATTCCAGATATTTTGGTTTTAAAAGTTAAATATTAGAAAGATTTTGTTCTTACTAGTTTAAGAATTTAAAACATACTTCATCAATTGCAGTGAAATGTCCATACTATAAAATACAGATAAATAATCCTTTTTTTTCCCTCTTTTCCATTTCAGTTAAAACAGCTTCCTCTCTTTGCCATTCTAGCAATTATCGTCATGAGTAAAGACACATAGATATGAGCGATTGCTTTTGGATTGGTAAAGTACGGATATATAGAAATTGAAAAAGTCAGGGTCCAAATTTTCACTACTAACATAGTAATATGGAACAAAAGCCATAGTCTGAAAAGTTTCTTTTATTGAGAGAAAAGCTGTACTTGACATCCCTTAACTCCTATATACTAAGAGGAAGGCAGAGTCAACTAGATCATAAAATGCAAATTTTATGCTGAAGTAGAAAGACAAAAATAGAAATGATACAGAAAACCTATTCTTTCAGATTGCAGAATTATGGGCACAAGATGAAGAAGTAAAGGAACTGATTGCCAGAATGTGTGGCATCCTGTCCCTGGGCAGAAGTGTTGAAGCAAGAGGTTTGGTAGATTGGTTAAAGGTAGACTACTTAAGTAGATCATTCTGTGCCAGCTTCTAATCTCCTGGTCTGAAAAGTACCCAGAGAGATCATCATGTCCTTATAAAAGGATAAAGGATGCTGCTTAAGGTGCTGCTGAGATATTAGGAAGATAAGCAGTCTGAGAGAAAATCTGATCTGTTTTGTCATTAGGGGCCCTATAGCAGCCTGCTCAGGCTGAGAGACAATGAGAATCACTGCCAGACACAGGCATATACACGACACTGGCAATATAGTCATGGGGCTAAATGCAAAACAAAGAATTAGAGCTTCTTGTTAAATTTTTAAAAGAATTCCGAGATGGTGATACCAGAGCATTAGATCAAGTGTAGGGTACTTCTGAGCATGGGCCACTAGGACTACAATGGTCATTCACCCATTGAACCATCTGAGCACATACACAGAATCAGTGAGAACTCGCGTAGAACAGTCAATACAGTAGGTAAGGATCATCTGTACTGAGAATGGGGCAGTCAGCAACAAAGCAAAAGGAAGATGTTTCAGTGGAAACAAGAAGACCTGAAGATTCAACTTCTTTCCTCACCATGTGTTGAATGGGAGCTTGTAAGGAAGAGTGATTCAATGATATAACCAAAAGAAACTTCAATTATTTGGCTATTTATAAAACTCCAAGCCAATTAATAGCTTTTAAAATCAACTTAAGAAAAATAAAAAGCTTTAAACAAATGTTAAGTATGACTTACTATTTTTGTAAGTGAAATTGTGTCTTTTATTTTTGAAAAAGAAAAAAATACTAACTTTCTTATTCATCTAAATTACCCTGGTCAAAGAACTTTATCAGATATTACATAAAGTTTACTTGAAATTGTCTGTTAGTTTTCATTAATTATAAAATTAGGTTACCTTAGGAAAAATACAATTAACCATGACAAAATTATCTCATTAATTTGTATTTTAATATTTCATACTTATAATTAATAAATAGATCTCATTACTTTCATAATCATTCACATTTATCTTATAAGTATACAGAAAAAGATATTTTTACTACTGATTTCAGTAAGTTTGTAGTACTTTAAAGCGAGATATAGATTCCTTTTTTAAATAAAAAGTTTGGCAGTCTGTGGTGAAAATTTAAAAACACATTCAATAATTTATAGGCACTTATATTTTCAGTGGAAAATGCACAGAATCATCAACAGAGACAGGAGAAAACAATGGCACTTGTATCAAAGTAATTTGCTCGGGATGTGCTGAATATATGTGCCAGGAATGAGTGTTTTGTTTTGTTTTGTTTTGTTTTGTTTTGTCTTGTTTTGAGACAGAGCCTTGCTCTGTGTTGCCCAGACTGGAGTGCAATGGCATGATATCCGCTCACTGCAACCTCCGCCTCCTGGGTTCAAGCGATTCTCCTGCCTCAGCCTCCTGAGTAGCTGGGATTACAGTCACGTGCCACCTCGCCTGGCTAATTTTTGTATTTTTAGTAGAGACAGGGTTTCACCGTGTTGGTCAGGCTATGTTGGAGTTGGGATGAGAGGCGAGAGGAAGAGAGCAAGGTAAAATGGCACAAAGCTTGCTGTTCTTAAATAGATCAGCCATTTTTCCTGAGTAAATGCTTGTTGGATGTTGAAAGTTTTTAGCTAATTTCCAAAATTATGAAAATGTTGCTATTTTTCAAATGTTGCCGGTGTTCTATATGGCTTTTATGAAAGAGCATATTTATGGAGGCCCCTACTCTGCCAGTCTGGAAATGTTCCCCTTGCCATGAATTTTAAATAACATATTTCTTCTTTGTCCTGCGGTCAGCTAAATTTGACATCTGATATGACAATAGTTTTCATAGCTCCTGTCTACTACTACTAATACTGTGTTACTCAAATATTGCAAGTACTCCTCTTGGTGTGTTATTTGGCAAATACTCCACCCATTTTATTGATAAAGCCTAAAGTCTCTGAGCTACAGTCATTGATGAATCTGATGGTCATGCAAACATTTATTGGTCTGTGTGATTTTAAAATACTGCATAATAACCTCCTATTAGATTTTCTTATAATAATATTTTTTCATTATTAATATTTGTTATTATTTAATATCTTTGAAATTTAGTGGCCTTTAAAATGTCTTTTTTGAATAGATTTATAAAAAAGATTTGGAAAATTACAAAATTGAATCTATCTGATTTTTTTTTTTTTTTTTTTTTTTTGAGACAGGCTGGAATGCAGTGGTGCGATCTCGGCTCACTGCAATGTCTGCCTCCCAGTTTCAAGCAATTCTCCTGTCTCAGCCTCCCGAGTAGCTGGGACTACAACACACACCACTATGCCCAGCTAATTTTTGTATTTTCAGTAGAGACAGGGTTTTGCCATATTGGTCAGGCTGGTCTCGAACTCTTGACCTCAGGTGACCGACATGCCTCAGCCTCCCAAAGTGCTGAGATTACAGGTGTGAGCCACTACACCCAGCCTCGATCTGAATTTTAAATTTTTCAAACATTCTTCTCAACTCTGAGTATTTCAAGGTTAGTACACTGCTCACACACTTTCTAACAATACATTTTTCAGATAAAGGCTGTTTACATTTGCTATGCTCTGTACCATCAGTTATGAAATTTTGCTATGCACTAATTAGTAATTATGAGATTCAAATATATGTTTAATTATTTATATTTTAAATTTGTTAAAGATACTATATACTTTTGAAGAAACATCAAAATATCTGTATATTTGAAAAAACAAATTATATCAGATATAACCTTTTGATATAATTGCAAAAGTTTAAGATTTTTAACACATAATTAGGATATTTTTCTTTAATTTGAATGGATCAAACTTGTATCTTTTATATCACTTTAGGATTCATATAACTGTGGTGTTTTAAGTTTCTGTTACATATTTGATTTAATTACATACCTTCAATATAAAAACAATGTATAATTACGAGTTTACATTTTTTGACCACAGTACATCCTTTCACTGAAACTATTACCTTACTATTATATGTCATGTCATATTGTCTCAATACATTAGCTGCAGCCAAAGTATAATTTTAAAATGTAAAAACAGCCACATCATTTCCCTTTTAATTTTCATTATTCGTTTTTGAATTTGCACAACATAGTTTACAAGGACTTTCACAATCCTGCTATTTCAGTCTTTTTATAAAATATCATTATATTAAGAACTCCCAGCTCTTCTATTATTTTGCATTTTTTCATGCCATATTTATGGTTTAATATCTGTCTTCTATACTAGACCATAACAAGCACGATTGTTGAGGCTTTGCCTGATTTAAACATTCTCAAATATTTGGAACCCAAAATATTCCTGCCATGTAGTAGGTACTTAGTCCTAATAGTTGAAAAATGACTAACTTGACATTACCTTATTTAAGTATTTTGTGATTTACATATTTTCTCCTTAAAATTGTTTTTAGTTTACTAGATTATCTTTTACACTCCGTTGTGTTCTTGTCATGTAAAGATATTAGTAGAATTGTATGATGTAGAGCAATGGAGTAAGGCAGAATATCCACCCTAATTTTATATTATAAAATGACATCAAGCATTCTTAGAAGAAATCTTTCAGAGAGATAAGAAAAAAACGACAAGAAATATAAATAGTCTGAACTACTCAGCATATTAAGGAAAATATTGTAGTATCATTTATTTCCCAATTAATTGCTTCAGCTTCTATTTACCCCATTAACAGGAAATGTAACATCTCCCTCTTGGGCTAGAGTCTTCAAAGTATCTGAAGAAGGCTAGGACTTCTTTGTTCAGAGAACTGTTGGAGTCTCTTTTTCATATCCAGTGAGGACACAAAAGAAATTTCATCAGGCTGATAATGCCATGATTTATGAAAAATAATGATAGAATCATAATTTTCAACTTTTAAAATGTAAACATTTAAAAAGCACGTATAAAAGTAGGTAATAACATAATGACCATGAGTATCCTTAATTCTGCCTTGATAATTACCCACAGCCCTTCTGTTATTCATCTCTTTCCCCCTTTTTAAAGGAGGTGGGAGTCTAGAGTATTTTAAAGGAAATCCAAGACAACAAATCATTTCACTAAAAAAAAGCCGTACTACACATCTTTAATAGATAGTGAATTTTTAATGATATCTCAATCCTGGTATCACACTTAAGAAAATTTAACTTAATATCACCATTGCCTACTCAGTTTCAATATTTTTCTGATTGACTAAAAAAAGTTTCTTTGCAACTAGTTTGTTTTAATCAAGATGCAAATGAGATTTGCATATTAACATTACGGTTTATTTTGTTACATATAAAATATTGGAGACTGATCACCTCATCACCTGAGGTCAGGAGTTCAAGACCGGCCTGATCAAAATGGCAAAACCCCATCTCTACTAAAAATACAAATGGTCTAGCAGAGTTATACAACTAACTGTCATTATGTGAGACGGCATCACAATCTATGAAATTCATGGATCATCTACTAACACACAGGGCAATAAACATGGCCCCTTTGCTCTCTTGGACATAATTCCCAGGGCTTTCAAAATTTTCCTTTTGAATTGGCCAGGCACAAATTGCCTGATTATATACTCTTGTCCCAATGCAATGTGCTATTCACTCTATATTTTTCTTTCTGCATGTTTCAGGGTATTACATTACTCTAAGAAAGACTTTGCAAGTGATTCTAAAGTATCTTGTACTGTGATAGGTTTAACAACATCAAAATGATGCCATATTTATTGACTTAAAATAACAAGCATTTATTTAGCTCATAATTAAGAGAGCTCACCTAGACATCTTGTGTTGCAGCAGCCCTTCTGTTGGTTTTGTCTAGGGTCACTGGTATTACTCTATTCATCTGGGCACCTTTGCTCTTTGAGTTTAGCTGACCATTAGCCAGAATGATAAAAAATGAACCATATGTTTCTCTTATTATATGTACAGTTTGGTCTTCTTCACGTAGTGGCGGTTGAAGGGGTTTCAACAGCAGTAAGAGAAGCAAAGTTGCATTGTACAAACATTATTTACTTTTCACCTTGCATCATGGTCGCTATTATCCTATTGACCAAAACCGGTTATATGGTCTAGCCCAGTATCAATGTGATAAGGAACAACATGAAGGTAGGATAGGCTAAGGAAAATGGAGAACAGTTCTCCAGTAGTTTGCCATGCATCTCTACCATTCCAGTGCATTGTCGTTTATGATTTATTTTGACATATTCTTCACTAGAGGAAAGAAAAAAAAATCCACAAATTTAATTTCCAGTTAAGCATTTCGCTGTAAAGTGAACCAATTAAATATACATTTTTTTGGAAAAAAAATACAACAATTTTATATTTATAACACTACTACTTTATCTGAGCCTTAATTAAGCCTCGCTGATAAACTCCTTTATGGCAGAGCTTGATTTCCCTCAAATAAAATGAGATTATATCTGTCTAGTCCCCATCAGGATGACATTTTCAATTGCCATATCAACTCCACCAGATAACCACAAGACTCAAATCTGACAGAGCTGTCTCTCAATACACAATGGTGGAAACTGACAATGAAGCCCTGGGAGACTGATGCATTTTCAATAATGCAGGGATTATTATTTTTTTTCTTTAAAGCTGCCTTTTCCCCCCACAGGGAAGAGGTTTAAAGCATTCATTGTGAGAGAAAAGCTATTTTGCTGTTTTTTTTTTAATGGGTATTTCTTCGAACTTGAAAAGTTTTATGTCACTTTCAAGCACATTATTAAGAAAGGCAGAGCCAGATCAGATTCAAACTTTCCTCTCTCACAGACAAATCTTCTGCAATTGAAAACGCCAGGGTGACAAAAGAAGCTGAAGTGCAAGAAATAAACTGTTCTGACTGAAAGGACCTAATGGCCCCCGTCATCCTAATGCTACCTGTGTTATTTCATGGGTGTCGCGCTTAGATTAGATAGAAACACTACGATTAAGTTGAAAACTAATAGCACCACAGGAAAAATGCCCACCACATATTATTTTTCCTATAATCTTTGTTAATTGTGAGAATCTAATGTGAGCTGTCTAGTGCTGGTGTTTATGAAGGCTGTCACGCTTCTATAAGATGAGCTGAAAGACATTATGAGCTTGGTCAGGAAATTCATTATTTTATATAAATGATGTGACAGAAAAATCACTAATACTCACAGTTGTCTATAGGTCTTATCTTTTTCCTTTTAGCATTAGTTATTAATACTAGTGTCTGTCTGTCTGTTTCCTGTAGGATTGTATCAGCTTATATAGATTTATAGATTTCAGAAAGCTGGACAGCAATCAGACAAAAAAGAATTAGTAAGTTTCATTAACTCATCAGTTTTTATCTCTTTCTGAAGAGATCAGCTACCCTCCTAAAACACTGTAAAAATACAGTATAATTACTAAAAAAATTAAAATATTTTTACTCTTATTTTTACTATTATATTTTATAAAATGTAGTATTAATCTCTCTTCAAAAAGTAAAGTTTAAACATAAAGCTAAAGTGTTTGGAATTTGTTTGTTTTATTCCTCAATATTAGCAGCTTTAATTTAGTAGTCACTTTTTTAAAAGATAAACGAGTTTCACAAGAATAGTTTAATGAATTTGTATATGTCCTTCACACAACTATCTTTCCTAACATCTTATGGTATCATAGAACATTTGTCAAAACTAGATTAACCACGGATCAATACTATGGATGAAAGTACAGAATTTTAGGAGGTTTCACCAGATTTTTCGTGACTGTGCTTTCTTTGTTTTGGAATCCTACATTACATTTAGTTTTCACTTCTGTGTAGAATTCTGTAACTGTGATAGTTCTTTATCATTTCTAGTTTTTTTTTTTTTTAATTGCATTAACACTTTGGAAGAGAAGCAGTCAGTTATTTTACAGATGGTTGCTGTATTTGAATTTGCCTGGTATTTTCTTATGGTTATATTGAAGTTAGACATTATTGAGAAGAATGCCCCAAAAGTGATATGCTCTTTTCAATCACAGCATATCATGGGGTGCATAATATAAAAACTGGTGATACTAACACTGATCACTCACTGAAGTGATGTTTGCCAGAATTCATCACTGTAGGCTCAGTATTTTTCTCTTTGTATTGGCTAAATATTTGCAAAATAAATCTAGAGTCTATACATATGTTGTGATTTTGTTCAACTTTTTCCTGCTAATTTTAGCATCCATCAGTCTTTCTTGCAGGCAGCAATTATTACTGTAGTTTTCTAATGGTGATTTTCTATTTCCCTCATTCCCTCTGTATTTGTTAGTTAAAAATCTTTTGTTAGAAAGGGATATTCCTTCACTTACTTAGTTGGCTATTCACATATATCATTATAAAATTATGAATACTTATTTTATTTTGGGGGGTTATAACACAATACTACACTTACTTATGGTGTGACCAAATTATTCCAACTTTGGCCATTAGAATTTCTTTCAGTTGGATGCCTGTGACTTTTTAAAATATGCTTCCACACTTTATTATTTTATTTATCACTTATTTCTGGCAACATCAGATTCTTTAGACTCATCTTAGAGTATGCTGGAATCAACAAGTTTTCCAAGAATCCTTGTGTTCTTTCAGTGAAAAAGATTTTAGAAACCAGTGGCTAGGCATTAGGTGTGCTTATAGATACTGGGTGTCTCTCCATCCAGCTTCTCTCAGTGGATAGGTAGCACAATGATATCCGTTTCAGACTTCTAACATACAAAATGGTAAGATAATAAGATAATATTATCTTCTACTTCTAACATACAAATTTCTTGTACTTCTAACATACAAATTAGTAAGATAATAAGATAATAAATTTATTCTTTCTTAAGACACTAATTTTGTGACAACTTGTCATAGGAGCAATAGAAAACAGGTATCGTGCTACATGGTACTACATCTTTAGAGACAACTGCTCTCCCACTCTAAATTCTTCTAAACATTGATCTATTTTCCACACTAAAACTTTGCCTTTTACAGAGTGTTGTGTGAATAAAATATATAATAAATAGCTTTTTGGCTTGCATTTTCACTTAGCAAAATGAATCTCAGCTTCGTTCATGTTGTTGCGTGAATCAAGCTTATCCCTTTTTATTGTTGAGTACTACTGCATTGTATGGAGACCACAATTTATTGATTCACCAACTGAAGTATATATTATTAATGATTTCTGGTAATTCTGAATAAAGCTGCTAGAAACATTCACCTAGAGGTTTCTGTGTCACCATAAGTTTTCATTTACCTTGAGTAGACACATGGGAGTGAGGTTTCTGGGTCATACAGTAAGTGAATTTTATTAAAAGTTTCTAACTCTTCAAAATAATGTTCAATTACTTATCATCCTCATCAATACCTCCTATTGCTAGATTTTTTTGGTATGCATTTTAAGATATAGGGAGTCGTAACTCCTTAGCTCATTTGGTTTTATGTTTGCATTTCTGAGCATATTTCAAGTGTTTTATTTCCATCTGAATTTCTGTTTTGGTAAGGTGTCCGCTCAGAATTTTTACCAATGTTTTTCATTTTTTTTTTCTTATTTTGCAATTTTCAGAGTTTTTTAAAATTTTGATTTGCAAATATTTTTTCTTAGTCTGGGAGTTTTTTTTTTTTTTTTAAATATCTTTACCAAGCAAACACATTTTTTTCTTTTATTTTGGATTTTATAATATTTTAGATTCAACGACTACATGTGCAGGTTGTTACATGTGTATATTGAATGATGCAGATTTGAGCTTGTAATGATCTCGTTTCTAAGTAGTAAAAACAGTACATGACAGGTAGTTTTCAAATTTTGCCTCTGTCTTCCCTCTCTCCCTCTGGAATTCTTAGTGTTTATTTTGCCCATCTTTGTGTCTGTGTGTACCAAAAATTTTTTTTAATTTTAATAATTCTAGATTTTACTTTTTTCTAAGTTGTGCTGTTTTGCTCTTTTTATTTTACACTTAAGACTTATCTATTTTTTATTTCTATATGGATGAGATACAATAAAACATTGGGTATACATGGACATACAGATGGAAACTGAAGACACTGGGGACTAACAGAGAGGAGAGGGAATGGATAGGGCAAGTGTTGAAAACCTACCTGTTGAGTACTATGCTCACTACTTGGCAAATGGGTTCAGGTATCCCTAGTTTCAATATCATACAATGTACTCTTGTAACAAACCTGCACATGTACCCTCTGAATATAAATTCAAATAAAAATTTAAAAAAATACATCCATCCCCTTGTTAAATAGGGATAAAAATTATTTAACAGTTGGAGTTAATTTGTCTACCACCATGTATTTGAATGACTTTTTTTCCTCCATTGAATTGTTTTAGTACCACTGACAAACACCACTTGTCTATATTGGTTGGATTTAGTACTATGTTCCTTACACTCCTGCTTAAATCAACAAGTCTTTAGTGCCAATGCCACACTATCTTCATTACGGTAGCTCTATAATCCTATTGAGTAGCTTGTATATTTCAGCTTTTCTTGATCATGAGGGCTTCGGTCTGCTATAATGTGGATCCTCTGAAGCAGCAGTGATATGGATTGGCTTTGTCCCCACCCAAATCGTAGCCTGAATTGTAGTTCCCATAATTCCTACTTGTCATGGGAAGGATCCAGTGGGAGGTAATTGAATCATAGGGACAGTTACCCCCATGCTGCTATTCTCATGATAGTGAGTTACTTCTCACAAGATCCGACGGTTTTATAATGGGCATTTCCCCCTTTGCTTGGCACTTCTCTTTCCTGCCCTCACATGAATAAGGACATGTTTGCTTCCCCTTCTGCCATGAGCATAAGTTTCCTGAGGCCTCCCAAGTCATGTGGAACTGTGAGTGAATTAAATCATTTCCTTTATAAATTACCCAGACACAGGCAGTTCTTTATAGCAGCAGAGAATTGACTGATACAATAAATTGGTATCAGTTAGTGGGGAGCTGCTCTGAAGATACTCAAAAATTTGAAAGTGACTTTGGAACTGGGTAACAGGCAGAGGTTTGAACAGTTTGGAGGGCTCAGAAGAAGACAGGAAAATATGGGAAAGGTTGGAACTTTCTAGAGACTTCTTGAATGGCTTTTACCAAAATGCCAATAGGAATATAGACAATGAAGTCTGGGTTGAGGTGGTCTCAGATGGAGATGAGGAACTTGTTGGGAATTGAAATAAAGGTACCCTTGCTATGTTTTAGCAAAGAGATTAGCACCATTTAGCCCCTGCCTTAGAGATCTGTGGAACTTTATACTTGACATAGATAATTTAGGGTATATGGTGGAAGAAATTTCTAAGCAGCAAAGCATTCAAGATGTGACTTGGGTGCTGTTAAAAGCATTCAGTTTTATGTATTCACAAAGACATTCTTTGGAATTAGAACTTATGTTTAAAAGGGAAGCAGAGCAAAAAAGTTCAGAAAATTTGTAGCCTGATAATGCGACAGAAAAGAAAAAGCCATTTTCTGTGAAGAAATTCAAACTGGCTGCAGAAATTTGCATAAGGAACAAGGAGCCAAATGTTAATCATCAAGGCAATGGGGAAAATTTCTCCAAGGCATGTCAGAAGCCTTCATGGCATCCACTCTTACTATTGACCCAGAGGCCTAGGAGGAAAAATGGTTTCCTGAGTCAGGCTCAGGCCTTGCTGCTTTGTGCCATCTCAAAACTTGGTACCATGCATCCCAGCCATGGCTAAAAGGGGACAACATACATGTCAGGCCATGCCTTCAGAGGGTGCAAACCCCAAGCCTTGGCAGCTTCCACGTGGTATTGAGCCTATGGGTGCACAGAAGTCAAGAATTGAGGTTTGGCAACCTCTGCCTAGATTTTAGAAAACATATGAAAATACCTAGATGTCCTGACAGAAGTTTGCTGCAGGGGCAGAGCCCTCATGGAGAACCTCTGCTAGGGCAATGTAGAGTGGAAGGGAAATGTGGGGTTGGAGTCCAGAGTCCCTACTGTGGCACTGTCTTGTGGAGCCATGAGAAAAGGTCCATCATCCTCCAGACCCCAGAATGGTAGATCTACCAACTACTTGCATCTTACACCTGGAAAAGCCACAGACATTCAATGTCAGCCCCTGAAGGCAGCCAAGATGGGGCTGTACTCTGCAAAGTTACAGGGGTGAAGCTGCCCAAGGCTACAGGAGCCCATCTCTTGCATTGGTGTGACTTGGATGTGAGACATGGAGTCAAAGAAGATCATTTTGGAGCTTTAAGATTTGACTGCCCCGCTAGATTTTGGACCTGTATAATGCCTGTAGCCCCTAAGTTTGGGCCAGTTTATCCTATTTGGAATAGGTTTACTTACCACATGGCCATAACCCCATTGTGTCTAGGAAGTAACAAACTTGCTGTTGATTTTAAATGATCATAGGCAGAAGAGACTTGCCTTATGTGAGATAAGACTTTAGACTTGGACTTTTGGGTTAATGCTGGAATGAATTAAGACTTTGGGGGACTGCTGGGAAAGCAGAATTGTGTTTTGAAATGTGTGGACATGGGATTTGGGAGGGGCCAGGGGCAGAATGACATGGTTTCACTTTGTGTCCCCTCTCAAATCTCATCTTGTAGTTCCCATAATCCCCACATGTTGTGGGAGGGACCCAGTGGGAGATAATTGAATCATGAGGGCATTTACACCCATGCTACTATTCTTGTGAAAGTGAGTGAGTTCTCACATGATCAGATGGTTTTATAAGGGGCTTTTTCCTCTTTGCTCAGCACTTCTCCTTCCTGCCATCATGTGAAGAAGGATGTGTTTGTTTCCCCTTCCACCATGATTGTAAGTTTCCTTAGGCCTCCCCAGCCATGAACTGTGAGTCCATTAAACCCCTTTCCGTCATGAATTACCTAGTCTCTGGCAGTTATTTACAGCAGTGTGAGAACAAAATTACACAAACCACATGCCACAAAACTTTTTCTGTGTTTGTTTTTAGTGGCACTCAGGCATTTAGAATGTGCTTGATTCCCATCAGCTTTGTGAGTTGGGCTAGATAGGAATTAGTCCCATGGGCAGTTTCTCAAAAGCCAGAACATTGAACACATGCTCCACTCTTTTCTTTCCTTTCTGCGAGCATCTGTGGTGTGTAATTCTCCATTCTCTGTTCTATGTGTCTACTGGAGGATGCACACAACATCTAGCTCTTCATATTCTCAGTGGTCCCCAGGCACTCAGAGTGTGCAGGGTCTGATCAGTACTCTGTGTCAGATGAGACAAAGCCCAGTTCCTTGGATCCCTTCCAATTAAAATCAGAATGTTGGATGTACAGTCTAGTCTTTGGTTTCACTTCCCTGGGAGAAACTAGGAGGTCTGAATTCCTTCTTGAACATGTGGTGCTGCATTAGGGGAAGGGACTATGGTGTGAGGATGGCAAAAGTTTCTTTACTACCTTTGATGAAGCTTGTTGCACACTGGCCTGGGTGCAGGAGCCTTTTAAATAGTTATTGGGGCTGGGCACACTGGCTCACACCTGTAATCCCACCACTTTGGGAGGGTGAGGTGGGCAGATTGCCTGAAGTCAAGAGTTCGAGACCTATTTGGCCAGCATGGTGAAACTCTGTCTCTACTAAAAATACAAAACTTAGCTGGGCATCATGGTGGGTACCTGTAATCTCAGCTACTCGGGAGACTGAAGCAGGAGAATTGCTTGAACCTGGGAGGTGGAGGTTGTAGTGAGCCGAGATTGTACCACTGCACTTCAGCCTGGGTAACAGAATGAGACTTCATCTCAAAAAAAACAAAATTTTTTTTTGTTTGTTTTCTCATAAATGGAATTGGTGTCTTCATGGGAAGAAGTGTTTAGACCTTCCCGTTTGGCCATCTTGCTGATGTCCCAAACATCAATTTTGTTTTCATATACTAACAATGAGGAATTGGAATTTTAAAAAATTATCACCTAATATAGAACCAAAAATAAAATAATTGGGTATGAATTCAACATATATTACAGGATATTTGTGTTGAAAACTAAGAAACACTCGACAGAAAGAAAAGAAAAAATAACTAAATAAATTGAGAAATATATTGTGTTCGCAGTCTGAAAAACTAATACTGATGTGATGAAAATTTTTCTAAATTTGATTTATAGACTCAGTGCAATAGCTATGACTGTAATATAATCAGGCAAGCACTTTTATAGAGATTGATATATTGATTCTAAAATCTATTTAAAAATTCAATGGGATTAGAATGACAAAACAACTTTGAAAATTAATGAGGCTGTGTTTGGTTCCTCATGACTATAATCCCAGCAGTTTGAGAGGCCAACACAGGTGGATGACTTGAAGTCAGGAGTTCAAGACCAGCCTTGTCAACATAGTAAAACCCCCTCTCTACTAAAAATGCAAAAATTAGTCAGGTGTGGTGGCATGCACCTGTAGTCCCAGCTACTTGGGAGGCTGAGGCACAAGAATCGCTTGAACCCAGGAGGCAAAATGTTGCATTGAGCCAAGATTGCACTACTGTACTCCAGTCTGGGTGACAGAGTGAGGCTCTATCTCAAAAAAAAAAAAAAAAAAAAAACCAAAGAAAGAAAGAAAGAAAAAAGAGAAAAGTTGAAGTACACAAGTGACTCAATAAGATTATACAGCTACACTATAAATAGATTCATTCAATAAAGCTGCAGGATATAAAATCAGCATACAAAAGTCAGTTGTGTTTGTATTTCTATATATTAACAGAAAAGCTAAAAAAACTATTATGATAATTTCATTTACAATAGCATCAAAAGAATAAAATATTTAGAAATAAACTTATGAAGGCAAAAGACATGGACAGTAAACATTATTATACATGAATGAAAGAAATGGAAAAAGATAAAAATAAATAAAAAGATATCTCATGTTCATGAATTGGAGGATTTAATATTATTAAATGTTCATACTACCCAAAGTGATCTACACATTTAATACAATTCCCATCAAAATGCAAAGGCAATTTTTACAGAAACAGATAAGAATCTCAACATTTATATGAAACTACAACACATAGAATAGCCAAACTAATCTTGAAAAAGAACAAAGCCAGAGGATTTATGTTTCCTAGTTTGAGAACGTATTACAAAGCTACAGTAATTAAACTAGTATGTTACTGGCATTAATGACAGACACATAGATTAACAGAACAGAATAGAGAGCCCAGAAGTAAATTCACACATATATATGGTCAACTGATTTCAACAAAATTTCCAAGAATACACAATGAGGAAAGGAGAGTACCTCCAACAAATAGTATTGCGAAAACTTGATACTCACACAAAAAATAATAAAATTGAAACTTTATCTCATGCTCAAAAATCAACTCAGACTAGACTGAAGACTTAGACAACAGACTTTAAATGGTAAAACTCCTGAAAGGAAACATACATGGAAAGCTTTGTGACATTAGTCGTGTCAATGATTTATTAGATTTGACACTAAAAGCGCACGTCACAAAAGCTAAAATAGGTAAGTGAGACTGCATTATACTAAAAAGCTTCTGTATAGTAAAGGAAACAATAAACAAACTGAAAAACTCATCTATGTACTTGGAGAAAATAATTGCAAATTTTGTATCTGTTAAGAGATTAATATCCAAAATACATAAAGACTTACTACAACTCAGTAGAAAAAAAAATAGCCCCATCAAATAACTGAAAAATGAGCAAAAGAATTGATTAGACACTTTTTTTCAAAAAAGACAAATATATATGATCAAGAGATACATGAAATAAGTTCAACATCACTAATTATCATAAAATTGCAAATCAAACCGATATTACCTAACATCTATCATGGCAGTCCATATTTAAAACAAAACAAAAATAGCCAGTGTTATTAAGGTTGTGAAGATACTGGAAAACTTCTGTACTGTTAGTAAGACTGTAAAATGGTGCATCCAATATGGAAAATATTATGGAGATTTGTAGAAAAATTAACAATATAACTCCGATATGATCAAGCAATTCCATGTCTGGGTAATCAACCAAAATAATTGAAAGCAGAATCTTGAAGAGACATTTGCACTCTCATATTCTTTGCATCATTAGTCATGATACTAGAGAAGTAGAAACAATGTAAATGCCCACTGAGAGGAGAATGGATAAAAAAAATTATATGCAAACACTGGAATACTATTCAGTCATAAAAAAGTACAAAATCCTGTAATATGTTACCACACGAATGAACCTTTAAACATTGTGTTTTGTGAAACAGGCCAGTCACATTAGGACAAACACTGCATGATTCCGGTTATATGAGGTACACAAATACTGAAACTCGTAAAAGCAGCAGGTAGAATGTTAGTTTCTAGGTGCTGGGGGAAAAGTAAGTGAGAAGTTGATGTTTAATAGTGATGGTGGCGGGAGGCACACAGGTTCCCAGGCAGGAGGGGATGGGTTCCTGGTGAAGCCCGACCTTCAATTCAGGGACAGCCTGAAGCCTGGGGTCTGGGTTGCCAGTTCTGGGGGGAGTCCATGACCCAGAGTGGGAACTTCCTTGATATATTTTGGACAGTCAGATGGTGCTTTTTTCTGAGGCCAACCCATGGACCAATGTACTTCCTCCATTCTGAGCCCTTAAAAACCCCAGATTCAGACAAACCTAGACACATGTTGAGACTACTCCCCTGCAGGTAGAGCTACCCACTTCCGATCTCCTCTCCCCTGAGAGTTGTTTTGCTGCTGAATGAAACTCTTCTCCACCTTGCTCACCCTCCAGTTGTTTGGGTAACCTCAATCTTCCTAGACACCGGACAAGAGCTCGGGCCTCACCAAACAGCAGGTGCAAAAAGGGCTGTAACAGTTTCCTGGCTGGCTCACTGATCTGTGGGCAGTGATACACTCTCATTCATTGGACTGCAGGAGTGAAGAGTGGCAAACCTTCTGAGGTCCCAGACCTTAGGATTCCCTGAGCCAAAGCTGACTCACTACAGTCCTCCCACCCTCCACCAGGGTTGGGTGGCCACCCCACATGATGGAAAGCAGTGGTCAGACCAGCCCAGGAGCCATAGGACAAAGCAGGGCGGCGGGACTGAACAAGCTCTAACACGAACGGGCTGAAATACACCCCTGCCCCAATTCACCACACTGTGGGTGGCAGGAACAAGAGAGTTGTAACACACCCTGCCACCGACCCCTTGGCGCTCCACGCTTGCTGGTGTCCCCAAGTTTTCAGGCACCACTGCTTTCCTCTCCTCCAGACAATGGTGCTCATGGCAGAAGCTGCTTGCAGTAGGCCTGTCCCAAGTGCAGCTTTGCAGGGAACCAGCACCTGTGCGGTGCCTGGAGCTGCCCGCCCCATGGCAACAGCCAGTGCACCTGGCTGTGTGCAGTGGCTGGACCCTTGGCAGTCTCACTCACACTCCCCTCACCGCTCTGCACCGAGTTTTCAGGCGCCACTCGGCTCCTGGCTCGCCCTTGGTGGTCATGGGATGGGGGCCAGTCGCCTGAGCCGAGCCCAGCCTGCCAGGCTGAGTGGGTGGAATGAGCCCAGTGGGCATCAGTAAAACTCAAGCAGGGGCGCCACCAGCCACAGAGGTTTCTGGCTGGCAAGGTGATACCCTAAAGATTCTTTGACAATAATTAGAAAGTTTTAGTAATGAAAGATTAAGAAGTTCTGGAGATTTACTATACAACAGTATGCTTACATTTAGCAATATTGTACTGTACTAGACAATTAAATATTTACTAAGAGGGTGTAGCTAACGTTATGTGATTTTTACCACTATAAAAAAAGCACAATTGATATTTGTATGTTGATTTTGTCTCCAATGACATTGCTAAACTCTTTTATTCGTTCTTATGGCATTTCAGTGGAACTTCTTTTTAGTACTTTTATATATAGAAGTGTGTCATCCAAAAATAGAGACAATTGTATTTAGTTGTATCTAGTCTGCATTCCATCTATTTGCTATGTACTGGCTAGGAGTTCAAGTATCATGGAGTGGTAACAGGGGATGTTTTTGCTTTTATTCCAATCAGGGCAATACATTCAGTCTTTGACCATTAAATATAATATGAGCCCTGTGGTTTCTTGTAGAGGCCATTTATCAGGTAAAAAAAGTTCATTTCTCTTTCTAATTTACTGAGAATTTTTATAATAAAAGAACATTAAATTTTCTTAAATAAGTTTTCTCCACTACCACAATAGTCAACAGTATTTTTCGTATTCAGTCAATTATGGTGGAATACATTAATCTATTTCCTAATGTTGACAATCTAGCATTCCTGAGGTCAAATTCCACTTGATCTTGATTGATTATGCTTTGTATATATTGTTATGTTCAATTTGTTAATATACTTTTGGGAATTTTTAAATCTAAGTTCACCAGTAATATTTATGGTTTTCGTTGCTTGTAATGCCTTTGTCTGCTTTTGAGATTACAGTAAATACTTTGGGAAGTATTTTCATGTCTGTTTTATCAGATAAACTGTGTGGAATAGGTATTATTTTCTCATATTCACTAGTAAACTCATCTGATTCCTGAATTGAATTTTAAACAAAATTTTTAAACTAAACATTTAATTTATTTAATAGATGTAGTGCTATTCAATTTTTCAATTTTGTGAGATTATGTCTTACAAGAAATTTGTCAATGTAATCTAAGTTTTTGGATTCATAGGCACATAGTTGTTTTATTATTTCCTTATCATTCTTTTAATGTCTGTAATACTAGAGTGCTATCACTTCTTTTCTTCTTGATATTGGCAAAGAGTACCAAAGAGTACTTCCTATCTCTTGGTTTTTTTTTTTTTTTTTTTTTTTTTTGTTTGTTTGTTTTTTCCAGACTGGCTGGAGATTTATCAGTTTTACTAATTCTTCAAATAACAGAATTAACTTTAGATTTTCTTTATTTTTCTCTACATCTTTTTAATTTTTTTTTCATTGATTTTTACTCTGATCTTTATTATTTCTTTTCTTCTGCTTTCTTTGGGTTTATTTTTATTTTTATGTTTCTGTTTTATTAAGGTAGAAATCCAGATTATTAACTTTAGATTTGTAATATAGACTGCAAATTTCCTTGGGGCTACTATTTTAACTGCATCATACAATTTTTGAAATACTGTCTTATGAGCTCAAAATATATTTTAATTTTCTTGAGAATTCGTTTTCTACTTTTTTTTTTTTTTCTTTTTTTTTTTTTTGAGACAGAGTATCGCTCTGTCTCCCAGGCTGGAATGCAGTGGCACGATCTCAGCTCACCGCAACCTCCACCTCCTGGGTTCAAGGGATTCTGGTGCCTCAGCCTCCTGAGTAACTGGGATTACATGCACCTGCCACCATGCCTGGCTAATTTTTTGTACTTTTAGAAGAGATGGAGTTTTGCCATGTTGCCCAGGCTAGTCTCAAACTCCTGAGCTCAGGTGATCCACCCACCTCGGCTTCCAAAAGTGCTAGAATTACAGGCATGAGCCATCAAGCCCAGTCATTTTTCACATCAATTTTGTGGGTAAACTAATTTTCAAAGTTTTGAGAACTTCCCCATATTTTTTTAAAATTTCTGCTTTAATTATATTATGGCCCCATAATACAGTTTCTGTGATTTCTAGTGCTTAAAATTAGTTCAGATTTTTATTTTGTCTCTGAATATGGTCTACTTTTTTGAATGTTTTATGTGTGCTTGAAAAGAAAATGCATTCTAATCGGGGGAAAATGTTCTCATTTTTGTATAAAAGTCCCCAATGTCACTAGTATCTACAGTCATCCTATTTAGGTGCTTTGAATAATCTGAGATTTCTTTATCAATTTTCTATAATGATATATATTCAAGAACATTTTAATAATGTTCCTTGATTAAATTTGACTAGCCAGTAAGGACAGAAATATTATCTGCATTAGTGTACTTCCAGAAAGTTGATGTAACAACTATTTCTTGGATAAGCAACAAGATGAATCCTGAATCTTAAAGAAAAATCTTCTCAAACTCAATCACTGTATTTACAAAATGAAATCTGCTTTTTTTGTATCTATATCAACCAGAGGCATCTCATACAAGCATTCTTCACATAGTTAAAGTGAAACAAAATGTAGTATATATTTTAAATTTTACCTCTATTTTTGAAAAATCAAGATTTTAATTGCTTTATCATCATCTTAATGTAAAAAGTTTATGATTTGTTTGATTATTATTTTGCTTTATGAGCTTCTTGATCCAATCTCCCTTAATTTTGTACCTGAGGCAAGTGCCTCACTCAAGTCCTGGCCTTGGGTAGTGCAAGAGAGCTGAGAAAGCAGAAGTCTTTCTATTATTATTACTTTATTATTATTATGTATAGAGTCATGGTCTTGCTGTGTTTCCCAGGCTGCTCTTGCACTCCTAGGCTCAAGTGATTCCCCTGCCTCAGCCTCCTGAAGTGCTGGGATTACAGACATGAGCCACTATACCTGGCCTTGTTTGATTTTTTAAATCATGCTTTGTGAGGTATTTTTAAAACAATTCTAGTTTTTTCCTGAAAGATTTGTAATTATTGATTTCCTTAAACATAGCCAGTAGGAATAATGGAAAAGTAATCTAGCATTAGCACAAAGCATTTTTCTGAATTATCCCTGCTAGTATTACTATTTGAAGGCTTCAAAAGGTAAAGTGGTACAGTCTTATTTTGCGTTGTTCACTGGAATAATGGAAGGAGAAAACTGCATTTAGAATTTTCATTCACAGCTTCTATCTTTTGCTAATGTGTAAGGATTGCTTAGTTAAGAAACATTAATAGCTTGTTTTTGTCAAGAGCATGCTTCAAATTTTAAACATATTGAGATAATACCAACCCATTTGCTTACCACTTTCATACTCACGGGATCAGGTTCCAGTGTTTCTTTATTCCTTTGTTTCCTTCGATCTTCAGGAAAGTCTACCTTTATTATAATTTACCTTTGATAAGGTTTTATCTTCAATGCCTAAACTTCAAAGCCCAATTCTGAATGACCTTTTACTAGAACAGAGTCAGATATTGAGAATTAGATATTCTACACAATGAATTAAATATATTAGCATATTCAGATTTGACATTTAATGTTGCAGAATATGACATTGCTTTTCCCTTAAATTCCAAAGAAACCTTGTATTTCTACCACAGAAAGTTATTGGAAAAAGCTGGTTTAATTTGATTTAAATGTTCCTTGACCTCCATATACTCTAGGGTTTTTGTTTATTTGTTTGTTTGCTTGCTCAATTCTAGCATATGTTATTTTTGTTGCTCATGATGTGTGTTGGTCTGCGTGTGCCTCTTTTCAAATATCTCTGGATAAAAAGAAACACTTCTGTAAACTGAAAGTTTTGGTTGTAAATCCTATTGTGTGAAAAGTGAGCTGTATCTTTTCAAATAAAAAGCATTTATATCCTAATAACTTCAGTGCATTTAGTTTTCAATACACTCCTCATCTCAACCTGCCCTTAACTGGATATGGATATGATTATATTAGTAGCTGTTCTTAGAGATAAACTGGAGATGTAAATGTTGATGTGGTCAAAATTAATCATCTTCCTAAGAACAAAAATGTTTCTATTAACTATGTCAAGTTTCCTTTATACTTTTTCTTTTAGGAAAAAGAAATCGGTCCCTTTTAAAAGGGATACTAAATTGGCTTATTCCTGTTTTAACCATGTAGATCCCGACATAAGTTTTGGCTTAAGCTGGTTTATTACCGCCACCACCTGCATATCTACAGTAGTCCTCCCCATATCAGCTGTTTGGTTTTCCATGGTTTCAGTTATCCAAGACCAACCATGATGCAAAAACATTAAATGAAAAATTTCAGAAATATTCATACATTTTAAATTGTGCCCCATTCTGAGTAGCATGATGAAATCTCACACCATTTGACTCAGTCTTGCCTGGGACATAAATCACACTTCTGTTTAGCAGATCCATGCTGTAGACACTGCCCACCCCTTTAGTCACTTCGTAGCCATCTTGGTTCTCAGGTTAACCTTTCTGGTACTGCAGTCCTTGTGTTTAGATAATCTTTATTTAACTTAATAATGGCCCCAAAGCACAAGAGTAGTGATGCTGGTAATATTGATATCCTAAGCAGAAGCCGTAACGTGCATTCTTTAAGTGGAAAAAATGAAAGTTATTGACTTAATGAGAAAAGAGAAAAACACCATATTCAAAGGTTGCTAATGTCTATGGTAAAGACAATCTTTTATCCATGAAATTGTAAAGATGGAAAAAGAAATTTGTGTCAGTTTTGCTCTTGCAACTTAACCTGGTAAAGTTGTGGCCCTAGGACAAAATACATGTTTAGTTAGGATGAAAAAGACACTACATTTGTGAGTATAAGACATGATCAGAAATATTTTCTGATTGACAGCAATTGGGTTGGTTACTTTTTGTGGTTTCAGGCATCAACTCAGGATCTTGGAATGAATTTCCTGCCAATAATTACTGTCTCATAGGAATAACTAATTTTGATTTATAAAAAACACATTAAGCAATTCTCAATTGGAATTAAACAGTTTAGTGTGTGATACAAAATTCTAAAATATAAATGAATTTCATATTTTATGAATTTTTGATAAGGAATCATAATTATATGTGCATATAGCAGATTACTCCAAGTTTATGGTTAAAAAAATCATTGCCTAAAGTGCTGTAAAAAGATATTTTTAAATGCTTATCATATTCAATAGGAATAAAATATTGATATCTTATTATGAGGAAAATCATGTTTTAACATGAGGTATGAATGTATTTAACCCTAGCTATGGTTTTTTTAATTATTAAAAGTTTTAATATATGAAAAACTTAGTGAATTACTTTTCAATATTCCAAGTCATTAAAAATCTGTGGCTACATTATTAATTAATTTCGGTATCCAGGTCATTAAGTTGCTTCTCCAAGTTTTGCTAATGCTCAAGGCATAGATTTAAATGAATCAATGTATAACACACACAAAAAAATGATGTTCATTAACCATATTAAAGAAGTACTGGGATATCCTTTGCATAAAATATCTTAAAACTAATTCAGAGCCCAGTATTCCTCTCTCACCAGAAGAAAGGAAAATTCTGGCCTTGAGATTTAAAAATCACGATGGCTTTATACCTGAACACTGCAGCGTTTATGAAGAATGCAATTCCAATGACGTATTTAGAAACACAAACATAATAACACTATTGTACATGAAAAGTGATAAATATTTGTTACATTATTAAGTGCATATTAGTTAGTAATTGATATGGTTTGGCTGTATGGCCTTGCCCAAATCTCATTGGACTTGTAATTCTCATATGTCAGGAGAGGGACCTGGTGGGAGGTGACTGGATCATGGAAGACTTTCCTCTTTCTGTTCTGGTGATAGTGAGTGAGTTGTCATGAGATCTGATAGTTAAAAGTGTGTGGCACTTCCCCCTTCACTCTCTGTCTCTCCTGCCCCCATGTGAAGAAGGTGCCTGCTTTCACTTCCGCCATGATTGCAAGTTTCCTGAGCCCTTTCACTCATGCTTCCTGTTAAGCTTGCAGAACTCTGAGTCAATTAAATCTGTCTTCTTCATAAATTACCCAGTGTCAGGTAGTTCTTTATATCAATATAAGAATGAACTAATGTATTAATTATAAGGCATTGGGAAACTCACTGAAATATACAGTAATAAACCTGTTATAAAAACTTCACCTTTATTGAGAAGTCATTGTAATTTTTGAAATTTTATGTTTTCAATAGTTTTAGTAAAGATAATTGTTTCTTTTCTCTCCTCTTAGAAAATATACGAGTATATTATGGAGGATGCACAACATAAAACTGATATTTATATTTAATTTAATGGGAAATTCTTGAGGCTGAATGACTATATAAGGGAAGATGTTGTCAACTGGGAAAGAGGCGGGGAGTTGTACGATGTATCAGATTTCTCTCACAAATGACTAGAAGGGTTGCAGAGCATAGACAAATGATACGAAAAGCAGCACTCCAGGGTATATGACACATTATGAAAGAGAAAACAGCAATTCTTTTTTTAGAATGTGAAAAAGGAGGAGAGATGCTAGCTGAAGAAGCTAGTCTGCTCTTGTTTTCACATCTTCTCTAGAATCATGGAAGGAGGTTTATCCATATTTCTTGGTCAGCAATCAATTGAGAAAGGTGCTGGCTTGTTGATCCAAGGATATATAACCATATTATGATCTAAAATCCTACATCACACGATAAACAAAATCTATTCCTGATGTAATATATAAAATAATCTTAGAAATCAATGATAAAAATAATCTAAGTTTTTGTTAAATATGCATAAAAATAGGGGGTTTTAATAAAAATAATTTTGAGTGACTAAAAAGTGTATAAAGGAGCTCAACATCATTAACTAGTAGGGTAATGAGATTCTACTAATTTATTCATTACTAATGCAAAATATAAAATTGTAAAATATCAAGTTATGACAAGGAGCAACTGAAACTCTCATACAGTACTGGAAAGAGTGAATATTATTAGAACCACTTTGGGAAACTATGTGGCATTATATATTAAAGATGAATATACAAAAATCTATGACCTAATAACCCCCTAAGTAAATAAACAATAGATTTTCCTTTTAGTCTTCATACTAACAATATCAGTGATGTAATATCCTAACTATAGTGTTTGAGTGTTCTGTATTTTTTTGTGTACCTTCTTTATCAATGAGTTATTTACATTTAAATATTTATTGTTGCTCATTAGCTATCTTTTCTTTCACACTGAAGAACTCACTGTAGTATTTCTTGTAAATCAGGTCTGGTGTTGATTAAATCCCTCAGCTTTTGTTTGTTTGGTAATATCTTTATTTCTCCTTTATGTTTGAAGGATCTAGTGGATATAATAAAGAAAACTTTATTTTTTCTTCAACACTTTGAATATGCCATCGCATTCCCTTGTAGCCAGTAAGGTTTATATTGATAAGTTTGAGGCCAGACATATAAGAGCTCCTTTATATGTAATTTTATTTTTCTTCTTCTATGATGCTTTTTTTGTCCATGACATTTGAGAGCTGGATTATTATATGCCTTGATGTAATTATATTTGGGTTGAATGTTCTGGTGTTCATTGACCGTCTTGTACCTAAATACTTGTATCTTTCTATAGGTTTGATAAGTTTCCTGTTATTTCTTGAACAAATTTGTATCCTATCCTGATCTCTTTCTCTATATCCAGTTTGAGGCCAATAACTCTTAGATTTGCTTTTTGGAAACTATTTTCTAGATCTTGTGAGCATGCTTTATTAATTTTTTTTTCTTTTTCCCCCTCTCTAACTAGGAATATTTACATAGGTGTTGCAGAGCTTACTACTATTTTCTTCCGATTGACTCTGACACATTTTTTAGTGTGACAACTGAATTTTTCAACTTCAGAATCTGTTTTTTTTCCATTATTTCAATCTGTGTTAAACTTCTCTGACAGAATTCCAATTTTTTTCTCTGTGCTATTTTAAAATTGGTTAAGCTTCCTCAAGACAACTATTTTGAATTATTTGTTGAACAGATCACATATCTTCATCACCCCACAATTAGTTACTGATGTCTTGTTTAGTCTTTTTGGTGAGGTCATGTCTTCTGGAATGTTCTTAATGGTTGTGGATGTTTTCCAGTGTCTGGCCATTAATGGATAAGGTATTTGTTCAGTCTTTGCACTCTGGGCTTATTTGTACTCATCCCTTTTGAGAGGACTTCCCTAGAATTCAAAGGGATTTGAGTTTTGATACTTAAACTTGTTATCACTGCCACCAATTTTAGTAGTGGGAACCCTAGTTGAACAACTATCAACTAGCCTAAGCCCAGGAATGATGCCACTCTTTTAGACTTCCAGATACACAGCCCTGATGGACTGGGGAATTATAAAGGGGACTTATTTGGGTTTCCAAGTAAATTTTCTTACTTCCTTCCCTCATTTTCCCTCAAGCAGAACAAGTGTCTCCCTACACTGTGCCACCTGGAGTTAGGGGAGGGGTAATTTGGGCATTACCATGGCCATCACAGCTGGCACCATGCTGGGTTGCATTTGAAGCTCACAGTCTTTCACCAGCACAGTACTTGGGCTCACCCAAGGCCTCAGTCTTCTGCTGCCTGGCTGTCACTGATGTTTATTACAGGCATAAAGCTATTTTAGTCAGTAGGTGGTAAACACCGCCGTGACTGTTTCCATCTCACCAACGCAGCAGATTATCTTCTGGCCCAAGTTGGGTCTAAAAACACCATCTGGGAGCAAAAGCCTGGAATCGGAGGCTTAAGAGATCTGCCTGGTGCTTTGTTTTACTGTGACTGAGCTTGTACCCAAGTGGAAAGACAAAGTCCTCTTCCTTTGGCTTCCTCTAGGCAGAACAAGTCTTTCCTCACATCACACTGCCTGGATTTGGGGAAGGGCAATCCCCGCACTCTCATAGCACTGGTGTTGGCAGTGTAGACACTGCCAAGGTTGGTGTCAAACTAGGTTGCATCCGAAGCCCACAGCCTATGAGACTAGCACAGTGCAAAGGCTTGCCCAGGGACTACAATCTCTGTGGCCTGCCACTCAAATTTATTTGTGGCCCTAGGCCTCTTTAGTTGGTCAGTGATGAAGACAGCTGAGATTCAGGTTCCTGCAGCTGGGGTAAAGGATTCTCTTCTGGACCAGTGGTGGTTTAACTGCTCCCTCTGTGGGCACCAGCAAAATTTTTCCTGGTGTTATGACAGTGACAGAGAAGCACTTAATTTCAACGGAAATTCCCATATTCATTTTGCTCTCCCTCTCCCAAGCATAGTTTCTTTCTCTCTGCTATGCTGCCTGGAGTTGGGGCAGGAGTGGTGTAGGTATATCATGGCTCTCCCTCCTACCTTCTTCACTGCCTTTTTCTTTGTTATTATGATAAAACCAGGTATTGTGATTGCTCATCTTACTTTTTGGTTATAAGGGTGTTTTCTTGTGTAAATATTTGTTCAATTTGGGTTTCCTTCAGGGGATAATTGCTAGAATGTTGAATTCAGTCATCTTGCTTCAGCTTTTCTTCCATTTCTAGTTTTGAGTTGAAAAATGATCTGAAATTATATTTGAAAGTCTGTCAAACAAAAAATTGTTTTATAATTGGGGGAATTTCAGGATTTCCCTTTGGAAAGTAAACTAAGCTTTGCTTTGCATGTTTTGGTTAACAAGGATAAGGGCCCTCTACTCAGAATATGATTTATGGAGTTCTATGATAAAACATATTATTAAAGCCTCCATTTGAATTTGAGGTGATTTATTATACTTGATATAAAATGGGGTTAATGAATCATAGCTGGTAGAGTCCTGAGGTCTTCAAAATTAAGGGTAATTATGACAGACTTCTAAAGTGAAAAGATATATATCTCACCTTATTTTTAATGACATTTTGTGTCCCTTCAATGTCTATATGTTGAACATTAATTTCTATTTTTGTTCTACGAGCAGTACTATTGAGCTTTAAGAATCTAACTTGAATGAATGATTGAATGTGTAGAGAAATGAACTAACACAGTTACTTTCCTACCTACTATTGCATTTGTAATTATAATACAATATGCTGTGACTATGCAAACACAGGAAATGTGCAAGATGCAAGATGTACCTTTCACAGAAGCTGGTTTCCTGAAATTTATGACCACTTATTTTGGTAGCTCTGTAACAAGCTTTTATAAATAATAGAAGAATACTGTAATCTGACAAACTCCATAATTTAAATTTTATGCTAATTGTACTAGTTTTGCTCTTCTTATTGTCTTCATACCCTTATTTAACAAAGATTGGAAGTTCTGGCTAGGGCAATGAGGCAAGAGAAAGAAATCAAGGGTATTCAGTTAGGAAAAGAAGAAGTCAAATTGTCCCTCTTTGCAGATGACATGATTGTGTATTTAGAAAACCCCATTGTCTCAGCCCCAAATCTCCTTAAGCTGATAAGCAACTTCAGCAAAGTCTCAGGATACAAAATTAATGTGCAAAAATCACAAGCATTCTTATACACCAGTAACAGACAAACACAGAGCCAAATCATGAATGAACTTCCATTCACAATTGCGTCAAAGAGAATAAAATACCTAGGAATCCAACTTACAAGGGATGTAAAGGACCTCTTCAAGGAGAACTACAAACCACTGCTCAGTGAAATAAAAGAGGACACAAACAAATGGAAGAACATACCATGCTCATGGATAGGAATAATCAATATCGTGAAAATGGCCATACTGCCCAAGGTAATTGATAGATTCAATGCCATCCCCATCAAGCTACCAATGAGTTTCTTCACAGAATTGGAAAAAAACTGCTTTAAAATTCATATGGAACCAAAAAAGAGCCTGCATCTCCAAGACAATCCTAAGTCAAAAGAACAAAGCTGGAGGCATCACGCTACCTGACTTCAAACTATACTACAAGCCTACAGTAACCAAAACAGCATGGTACTGGTACCAAAACAGAGATATAGACCAATGGAACAGAACAGACTCCTCAGAAATAATACCACACATCTACAGCCATCTGGTCTTTGACAAACCCAAGAGAAACAAGAAATGGGGAAAGGATTCCCTATTTAATAAATGGTGCTGGGAAAATTGGCTAGCCATAAGTAGAAAGCTGAAACTGGATCCTTTCCTTACTCCTTATACAAAAATTAATTCAAGATGGATTAGAGACTTCAATGTTAGACCTAATACCATAAAAATCCTAGAGGAAAACCTAGGTAGTACCATTCAGGACATAGGCATGGGCAAAGACTTCATGTCTAAAACACCAAAAGCAACGGCAGCAAAAGCCAAAATTGACAAATGGGATCTCATTAAACTAAAGAGCTTCTGCACAGCAAAAGAAACTACCATCAGAGTGAACAGGCAACCTACAGAATGGGAGAAAATTTTTGCAATCTACTCATCTGACAAAGGGCTAATATCCAGAACCTACAAAGAACTCAAACAAATTTACAAGAAAAAAACAAACAACCCCATCAAAAAGTGGGCAAAGGGTATGAACAGACATTTCTCAAAAGAAGACATTCATACAGCCAACAGACACATGAAAAAATGCTCATCATCACTGGCCATCAGAGAAATGCAAATCAAAACCACAATGAGATACCATCTCACACCAGTTAGAATGGTGATCATTAAAAAGTCAGGAAACAACAGGTGCTGGAGAGGATGTGGAGAAATAGGAACACTTTTACACTGTTGGTGGGATTGTAAACTAGTTCAACCATTATGGAAAACAGTATGGCGATTCCTCAAGGATCTAGAACTAGATGTACCATATGACCCAGCCATCCCATTACTGGGTATGTACCCAAAGGGTTATAAATTATGCTGCTATAAAGACACATGCACACGTATGTTTATTGCGGCACTATTCACAATAGCAAAGACTTGGAATCAACCCAAATGTCCATCAGTGACAGATTGGATTAAGAAAATGTGGCACATATACACCATGGAATACTATGCAGCCATAAAAAAGGATGAGTTTGTGTCCTTTGTAGGGACATGGATGCAGCTGGAAACCATCATTCTTAGCAAACTATCACAAGAACAGAAAACCAAACACTGCATGTTCTCACTCATAGGTGGGAACTGAACAATGAGATCACTTGGACTCGGGAAGGGGAACATCACACACCGGGGCCTATCATGGGGAGGGGGAGGGGGGAGGGATTGCATTGGGAGTTATACCTGATGTAAATGACAAGTTGATGGGTGCTGACGAATTGATGGGTGCAGCACACCAACATGGCACAAGTATACATATGTAACAAACCTGCACGTTATGCACATGTACCCTAGAACTTAATGTATAATAATAATAAATTAATTAAAGAAATAAATAAATTAAAAATAAAAAATAAATAAATAAAAAATGATAAGAAAAAAAAAAAAAAAAGAAGTTCCATGCCCATCTAATTTTCATTTCTTATGCATAAATTGTTGTGTTTCTCTGGAAAATTAAAATATTTTAATTTTAATCCTGGATTTTGAATTTTTAGTAGAGACGGGGTTTCACCATGTTGGTCAGGCTGGCCTCGAACTCCTGACCTCGAGTGAGCCACCTGCTTTGGCCTCCCAAAGTGCTGAGATTACTGGCGCGAGCCACCGCGCCCGGCAGGATTTTGAAATCTGTATTTAAAAAAATTAATATTCCTGCTCTTCACTTACTGAACCCTTTTAATCTGAAGATAGAAAACTTTAGGTCAGGAAAATTTTCTTTTATTATTTCTTTGATTATTGCTTTCATTCATTTTCTCTGTTTTTTCCCTTCTTCATCTCCTGTTACTAGATGTGGAATTTTTTAGACCTATCTTCCATATCATTTATCTTTAATCATTTACATCTCTTTTTTTTTTCCAGTTGTGTAGAATTCTATTACTTGTTTTTACAAGCCAACAATTTTTATTAATCTATTTTCATTCTACTATTTTGCCTCCCAGCGAAATTTTACCTTTATAATCATATTTTTAATGTCTAGAATGCACTAGTTCTCCAACGGCTTTCTTTTTTGAAATCTGATTTCTTCATTTTACTAAATCATGGCCACTTAACTCTCTCTGAGGACAATAATTTAAAAAAATTTCTTAAAGTTGTCTCCTATTTCTTGCTTTAACACTCTTTACTTAGCAGTTAAGTCTTCAGCTTAGTTATGTTGGTGCCCTTCTCTTAGCCTGTTGACTTTCTTCTTTGTTGTCTATAACTGTTTACCAGTAAAGACGTGCATTGATTAACAAAAAAAAAAAAAGAATAGAAATGCAAATCCTTTCATAGTGGACTTAAATATAACTATTTTTCATAACCTATTGTTGACATAATTGGTTATGGTTTATTCAAAATTATATTTGACCTTGAAAAGAATGGCCAATGAATAAAATAAAGTCATGTGATCATATTTTTTCCTAATCAAATGTATGTAGACATTATAAATCGCATTAAATTTTGTATTAAAAAATATAGCCACCTTTTTAAAAAAGATATGATACTAATTCATGTTTTGTTTCCTTAGATTCTTTAGAGAAGTACATGTAGAACATGCTCAATAATCTCCAGTAGGATGGTCTAGCATTTCACTATTCCCATTGTTTTAGAATGCAAAGACTTTGAATTAGCCTAGTGAATATTAAAGATGCCTACAGAGAGAAGGAATTTAAGCACAGCAAGCAACCTAGGCCATGTGGATAAACCCCTGCTGACATTTCAAACCTGAGCCAGAATCGAAGAAGAATGTTGGTACCAAATCATCTAATTCACACTTCTAAAATGACACCAGATAGTAGCTTTTCTTAGCTTTTTGATGATTAGTTTTTCTTATTTTTGGGGGGAAGATTAATTAATCTAATGTTTGTCAGTTACTGATTATGTTTCCTTTATATTAAAATGATTTCGGAATATTTTACAAAACAAACATGACCAAACAATAAAAAGCTATGCAAAACTAAGTTAAAATGTTAAATAAGTCTGTCACTAGTTAAAATAAACACAAAAGAGTTATAAAATTAAAATATCTAAACACATTTAATAAATAGTATGATTTTATAACACTGATTTACCGACACTCAAGCTATAAAATAAAAAATTATTAACTCACATACCTAAAAAGACAAAAGGTAGTGTGGTCTTCAAATACGACTTCATCCAGGTTCTCAAATGATGTATCAGAATTAACTCTGCTGCTAACTCCTGATTCTCTTTTCAGAACAGCTAGAAGGCAGGCTTTCTTCATAATGTAGAGAGATGGACACCAACAGCTTCAGATTTGCATCTTATTGTATAGAAAAGCATTAGAATACTTCCTGAACACTGTTAAAAAATAATAGCCTTCTGCTTTGGAAAATAAGACATGTATTTATGAAGTAGTTTAAAGTACAGGTAATGTAACGTTTCATGGCAAAATATGTGACATAGAAACTAAATGCCATTAGGATTCTTAAGAGAGAAGGTCTGCCAATGAAAATCTTTGTTTCAGCCCTTGTCCATCAGATAATTTTTCGCCAGCCTTGCCCAAGTGAAAATTCCCTTTCTCTTTCTCTTTCTCCAAACTGGTTTGCCTAACAACTTGTCTGCACTTAATGCTTACTTTCATCTCCATCATTTTGCATTCATCTGCTCTATTTCATTATGTACTCTGTTCCTTTTACCAAATTAATATTTTATTGCATTTCCTGTGAAATATTCTCACTGGTTTGATCTGTTGCATGTAGTTATCTGTAATACTTTCCAAATAACACGATTATCTTGATTTGGAACTCTTATTATCCCTCCTGACTATTCAGATAATCATATACAAAATGCCATTTATATGAATCATTTTTTTTCTTTCAGAGGGGTCTCATCTATGCTTATTTTAATCTTCAACTCTGCCAAGGCCTGACTTTCAATGGGCTCATTGCATTAAATCGATGCAATAAGCAGCACACTCAATTCTAAAGGTTTAACACTATGCTCTTCCTATGATTAAATTACATTTCAAATAAAACCTAGAATATTCTCAATAGGATTCATGCACTACGGAAATTAGAAGAAAACTATTTCTAGATGAGAGTTCTAAGACATTCCCTGAAATCACACTCTGTACTTAACTGTTAACTTGATGGTGATAATAATTTGATTAACAAGTGTTCCCATTCCCAAAATATTTTATTTGCTGTAATTAAAAAAAAACAAATAAAATTACATATATTGATTATATATGCATTTGTGTGTATATATATATTTAATATACATAGAGAGATAAATATATATACATATTTATTTATTTTGATGTGGGGTCAAAAAGAGTTTCTCCTTTGCCTTCTGAAGACTCACTGCAGATAAATAGGAAAAAAAAAACCCACAAAAAATGTAATGTGCATAAGCATAGGAGAATTACAGAATGACTACTCACTAACCTACTGTAGTCTAGATGCTTATATGTCCTTCTTCACAGGGGGCCAGAGGTGGATGTGTTGGAGCATATGATTTTCAGGGAAAATGAATGAGTCCAAAAAACTCTGGGTCAAAATCCCTCTGAGCTCCAGCAAAGGTGGTGGGAAAGTAAATGGCTGAACTTCACTGTGAACAAAATTTGTCTTACGCAGAGAAAGTCTCCAGGGAGGAAATCTCTGGGAGGGCCCCTCAAAAGAAAAAATTAAAGTTTGTCTAGGCATGGTGATAACTCCTCGTTTCTCCTCTTCTCCTGTGGTTAAATTTTCTGTTTATTTGATGAGACCTTTAGGAGAGGTTCTTAAGACAATTGCACCTTGGAGAAAATCTTCCCTAGTCAAATAAGGAAATTCCAGAGAGGGTAACTCGTAGTATTTTGGTGCTTCATAAAATAAAAAGAATCAAGAGAAAGTAGGGCAGGGGAGGGTCAGAGAGTGACCTTGGTTTTGAGCCTCATTTCTAATGGCTATTTAATTTTCTTTAATTCAAAGAACTTACCTGCCAAAGTGCCATATTCTTCATGTATCATTTTTTTGAAGCTGAGTATCAGCAAGTCATGCAATGATATTTTATACAAACACACACACACACTCACACACACACACATACACACACACATTGAGAGGGAGAACAGAAACTATAAGGCAATGGATGTTAAATGAAAACCATAATCTATAATATTTCAAAAAACTATTTTACTATATTCAAATACATTTCACTATTTGCATTATTTGTTTATATTTAAAATGTTTGTTATCTAGCAAGTAATTACAAAACTCAAACTGGAAATGAATACACTATTTTGAAACATACTAAGTATTTGCATTTACATTAAAACATTTGTTTATAATGCTTTATATCATGATAAAATATGACTTTTCTGATAGGTAGAAAGTGCCTTTACTCACGTAATTACTGTATAAATTTTTTATTATTCTAAATCATTCAGTCATAGTAGTCAACCTCCTATACATAGAGCATGTTCATTTGTATTGCTGCTTTTAGGAGAATGTGAGAATCAAAAATGCTGTTTGTGAATGTATTGCACAAGTTACTTTTTTCCTGATAATCCAGTTTTAGCATTATTCATTTCAGATTCTGACTAGGTAAGAAAGCTTCCAAATGACCTTAATCTTCTACAGTTGCCTACTGTTTTATTGCCTAAATATAAACATCAAAATGTACAATGTTATTTCTGATGAGTGGAATGGGAGATTGTAGGATTATGTGTGATAGTCATGATTGATATCCAAAGTCTCAACCACAAGGCTCAACTTTTAACATTAGCATTAGCTGTGATGGACACTACCTAATTTAACAGATATCATCCAATATCTCAGCTTTCTGCCTCAGGCTTTCCTTGATACCCTAAGAGCTTAATCAATGCAAGTATATACTTGAAGTGCAGGGAAGTTGATGCTCCTGGGAAGAGCCTGCGTTAATAGAGAATGGTGGTCAGTGAATAGACACTCCAGTCTCCAGTCTCCCAGGACAATTCTAAGTTGTGTTCCATGTCATTCTTCAGAGAGTCCCCAGCAGGATTGCCATCTTTCTGATAATTATCTGGAAACGTAATGCTAGTTTGGCTTCCTTGTTATCCCTATATCAGTTTCCCAGTCCCTTTACTCTTACTTCTTAAGACAATCCCTTGCCCACAATACCTACCTGTTCTCAAGTCTTCTCTTGCTCTGTATCAGGAGAATAAACTAATGATATCCTACCACCAGATTAAAATTGTATTCATTTTCATATCTTAATTGTCAATAAAACACATGAAATATAATGGAGTTTGTCTAGAATGTATAATTTATAATATCTCAATTGCCAGTTTATAATGTATTTATCACTAGGAAATGTGATTTTTATCTTCTGACATGTCCATGATGTATATATTCTTCTAGAAATTATGTGTGTTTGTTTTTCTTTGGTCTATTAAATAAGACGTGAAATTTTCTAGTGTCTGATTTATTTTACAGTCAGTAGAGTGTAAATTTAGAATGAAACGAATTTGATAAATATGGAACTATGTATCATCTTCATTTAGATTTTATGTCTTTTGCAGCTTTCAGAGTATTTTCTACTAAAATACTGATTCCAAAAGCCACATAAGTTTTCAATTGAATTTATTTTGTTGACAAGGAGTTTGACTCGATGATCAACAGTGTTCATCTGGAATACTGATTCCTTGCCTTGCTAGAAGGCAAAAGCCACAATGCGCATTGACAAAAGCTGTGGTTTTATTTGCTGTATTCTAATAAACACAGGTTCAGTAAGGTGTTTCTGTTGAACTTCCTTTTAGAATGGGTGAATACATCCAGAGCAACTATTCTGTGTAAACTTTTAAATTACTTTCTTACTAAAATGCAGTAAATGGATCAGGAGATTGTTACCCTCCTAAGTGGACCTAGAGACAGAAAGGTAACACAATCGTGTATTTTTAACTATTATTGTAAGCTCAATTAAATAAACTAACATTATGAGCTACTAACTTTTTTTTCTCAGGGCATTAGACTGTCTACATGCTTTTAGTGTTAATTGAAGAGAAAGTACCATTTTAAATATAGACTTTTAAAAAATTGTCTCTGTATGTTTTAAAGCACTTTTTTCATTTTATTATTTCTTCCTTACCTTAATTTTTGTCACTTTTTTTGGCTAGATGTACAAATAAAACTAATATGGAATATTATATATATAAAATAATATATATTATCACACACATATATATAATATGCAATTATATTTTAAAAATTTAAGTAATAAAGGAAAATCTTCAAAATCTATCAAATTAGTTAATTAAATTTTATTTGACTATATGAAATATCCTCCCAAAACAAAGTGCCAGTTATATCAAAGGAAATTTGCAGCACAGCTTGGGATGGGCTGCATGAAAGAGCCTTGAAACTTAGCTTTGCTCAGCTTCTCTCTTACTCCGTGTTTTGGCGTGTATCACCAAAACAGATGAAAGTCTCGCTGGGTAGTATGCCAGAGTATACTGGGAGATACATAAGCAGCGCTCAGCCAAGGGAACAGGATGAGCCCCCGTGGGTCTGGGACGATAGAGCCAATTTCAGGGGCAAAGTGGCCTTAGTCTAAGAAAAGTAAGCTACATCACCAGGAAGCATGACTGGGTTCCAGCCATGCTGAGTAATCACAGGTCATGGTTCACACCTACTACAAACTTTGTCTAGAGCTGTCACACTAGTCAGTACCAGAAAAACAGAGGATTCAGAAGACAGACCATGTAGAACAGAACCAAATGGCACCACATAGAGCCCAGAAAAACAACTACTCTCCCTCATTATCAAGGAACCATCAGGCTCCATGGAGTAGATCTGTAAACAGCAATGTGGGTGAAACTCAGGGCATATGAGCATTTTTACCCAGAATGACTAAGTATTACTTATAGATTATAAACATAATTACATTGGATAAACTACATTGAATGAAACTGCATTCTAGTTCTTTACAACTTTTGAAGAAGAATGAATCAATTATAAATACAACAAAGTAGCTTCATTCTTTTGCACTTCGGAGCTGAATGTGAATATGATTTATGCTACCACCATACACAGGTGCACTATACTTGTCCATATCTTTCAAATGGTTTTAGAGTGCATTAGGATTCTGAAGGTGGACAAGCATGGCAAATGCATTTCATCATTCAGTAAAGTCTCAAGTATAAGGAGCTAGTGATATGAAGACAGGTGGTGCCTATTTGCTACTATACGTACACATATATGTACTTCATATATCTGTGATGATATATGAACTATATATAAGAGCATATATATTTTATGATATATATCAGCATATTTCATATATCTTCCGTATGTACACACATAAACACACTATTTGCTATTATACATGTATATGTATTTCTTATCTTTTATATGTACACATACACATATGTGTACACAGCTTGCTATTATACATATACATATATGTATTTGATATGAAAGATATAAGAAATACATATGTGTATTATAGCAAGCAGTGTGTACATATATGTGTATGTATATATTTATAGCTGTATGTGTGTGTGTGTGTATGTAGAGTGGTAGTAATATAGCTGTGGCCACTGTATTTTGGGGTACAAAGTAACAGGCCAAAAATTCATCATTCCCTTCTACACACATCTAAGGCCACTCATTCTACACTTAATGAGATATAAAGACTATTTGTGAACTAATGTAAATATTTATTTTCTTTATGTGTGTTTTCAAATAATTATTCCAAAATATCTTTTCTAAATCTATTATTTATCCAAATAGTTATTCCAAAATATCTTTTCTAAATCTATTATTTATCTTAACTCAGGCTTTTTTTTTTTTTGTAATTTGCCAACACCTTTGTAAAAATTCATTGCCACCTCACAAAAAAAATTAAATTTAATCTGACTCAAAATAAAACATAAACATTGTGCAGAAACATTCAGAAAATGCATGATGATTTAATGAATACTTTACAGAGACCTAAGGAAATGTCTGTGCTGCTTGTTTTTGAATTAAAACTAATTTGATTTGGAATTTAAACATTCTCATGCTTGCAGTTGTGGAACTATTTGAGTATATGATGTGATGTCAGCAGACAGTAGTGGTATCAGTAACAATCTTAACAACAATAAGTTACTTTTTCTATTAATGTACGATTCCCCAGAGTTGAATATTTTCAATTATACATTTGTACCTGTACAAGATTCTGAATTTATGGTATGGCGTAAAATACAGAAACTTAAGTTGTTATGTCATCTATCCATGTTTCTATCTATCCAAAAATAATCAAACACTGTGCAAAGTAAATTGAGATATTGAAAGAATAATAGAATATAACCCTGTTATTCAAGATGCTCATAATTTATTTAGAAAATAAACATATTTGTCCTTAGGGTAGAGTAGAAAATAATATAACAGGTTGTAGAATAAATTATTAGAGTTTCAGAATATCAAATAAAGGATACAATCCTTCAAGCAGCATCAATAGGTAATCATAGATATTTTTAAAATTCTATTTCACTCTTCCTTTGTAAATAGCTAAATGCAAAATATATATTTGCATACATACATATTCCCTGCCTCACATTACCACATACATCTCCTTTTTTGCTGAGTGATTATTTCTACCAACTTACTTAGTGCATCTTTAAGAGTCTATATTCTTTAATGACGTTTCAGTGTCTGCTCTTTTAACAGAACTGTCAGGGTCTGGAAGTGGCACAAAGTGAGTAACTGACAATAGGTAAGTTAACACTGTTTCTGTTGGCAGTTTTTCTTATTACACAAAAATATTTTGTCAATACAATATGATACATCAGTAAAGTCAGTGTTTATCTGTTTAAATATATTTAACATATTGCTAAGGCTTTTGGACAAACAGTCCTCTCTATTCTACTTTTAGCAGTGATGTTTTATAAAATTATCTGATTAAACAAGTATTAGATTCAGATTAACCTCTATAATATAAACTTTTCCTATTATTAAAACTTTTTCAGAATGATTTGGGAAAAGAAATTTCACCTATATCAGGGTCAATTAAAATCATGAAATTTGGATTAGAGGAAAATAATCATATGTCTTTTCTTTACATAAAGTTAAAGATACAGCATTATCTCAATCAGCTGTGAAATTCCATCCATGTTTCTCAAAAACCTGTATGATTCTTACATGTACATTTTAATAAAGCAAAAGTTGTTAGACAAAAATGAATATAAACTACAAAAATGAATACAAAAGCATATACGTATTCAGCACTAACTAAGTCAAAAAACAGATATTGGTTTAAGAATCTCACTTTCCTCTTTAATGTTGTGGGCAAACACTTTAAAAGTTTATATGTTTTAGGGTGAGAAATATTTTTTAATATCACACTGTGATTTATTGACATTTCAGCCTTGCTAGTATTTTCCAATTTCTTCAACTATAAATTATGTATGATAATTTTCCTCCTGAAAATAACTAGATTTACATGGCAATAAATACCTAATTCTGGACATTGTCAAATTGCTATTTTATAGTTATGATTATTTGAAGGAATCTGATAATATTTTAATTGGAGTTTGATTATATGAGAAATCTTTGCACTTGTTAAGGTGCATAAATTAAGATATTAACTGAAAAGATCACTTTTCTTCCTACCTTACACCTCAGAAGTAACAGTCTCAAATGATATTTTCTTTTACCAAAAGTGATCAGAAACAATTGGCAAGTGTTACGTTTTAATAATCTAAAAGACCATTATATATTTTTAAAAAGATTAAATTCAACTTATGTTGTATTCACTTTGAATTTATCTTCAAGTCTTCCAAAATTTATATTTACTATACAAGGGAAATCCTTTTTTATGCAAGAAACAGAAACAAAATTTAAGAAAAGGGTTGACAGAGTAAAATCAAATGTGAAAAAGACTAGGAAATAAGACTATTAGCTTTTTAAACAACAAGGCCAATGTCTGGCTTGTGTTCTTTAGGAGTTATTAGTAAAAAATAATAATAATAAATAAAGCAAACTGACAATATGACAATCTTGTTTTATTTGTAATATATAACAGAAGTAATGGAAATTCATACTTTCAGACAATGTATGAATTTTACCTCAAAACATTTAAATATATCTTAGTCATGAGAGAGTAAAACGTTTCTGAAATTTTATTTTAATATTCTAAAAAGTAATGCAATGTGTGAAACAGAGATTTTAGAGTCTTCACACAACACTCTAATTCAAATGGGAAAAAAAACAAAACAGCATGAAATGAGCTCAGTCTGAGAAGTGGGTACACTTTGTTTCTATTTTCTGAAGACTTAGGCTTATAGGAGAGAAAATTAACTCGATGGGAGCAATACAAATGCAGTTATCGAGTGACAAAGCTAAGCTAGTATTATTAAAACCAACATCATCACAATAAAGAACAAGGGCGAGATATTTGAAATATATAAAATTTAAATAAGCAAGACTCAAAGGATATGGAAGTTATAATTTATATAATTATGTAAATGATGGATACAGAAAACAACAGATGCCTGTAGTTTTGTCTTGTTTTAGAACCTGTAGCAATAGAAATTATGATATATCTATTCCATTGTTTAGAATTCAGAGAGAACAGATTTCTAAGAACTCATTGGAGTTTCTGAAATATATTAACCACTAATGTTGCATTGCTTTAAAGAACTTCACACAAAATCTAATCATCTGCAAAGAGAAAAATGTAACTTATGATTATTAGAATATCGGAATTATGAAATGATTAAAAATGGTGATCAGTGTGCATGCTCGCCTATTTCATCAAAGCACAGCACGGTTTCGTAACAGACGAGAAGGTGAAGATGAATTTTATAAGAGATTTAGGTTACATTTGAAATTATTTAAAACACAAATCACAGTACCTCAAGCCACAGGAGAATCATTTCTGCATGGATTTTTGCAGGTAGTAAATTGGTCCTGTTTATAAATAGATATAAATGAAATAAATCTGACATAAGGCACAACTGAGAGAATGGATAAAGCTGGATCAATTTTACCATACAATCCCTTGAAAAATTAGGTAATTTTGAAAAAAATAAACATAAATTATTTCCCATGGAGCCAAGTTAACTGACTATATTGCTGAAAAAAAAAAAAGGAAACAAAAACACAAACGTATTTTATACCTTTTTTTAAGTTTTATTTTTTAAGTTTACTTTAAGTGAAGTTTGTGACAAGAAGCAATGGAGTAATGGAAGGTCATGGGAGTGTATGGCATTTGGTGAGTGCCAGCAGAGTCATGCAATCCCTTCCTCAAATTGACTAATATATGTCTAACTAAGTACCCTTTCAGTGTTCTAAGCATTCCTTCAATCCTGTGAATGTGTCTATGATAGTAGATATCTGTGGCTTTTTCTATATCTTGGCCCAATACCACACATGTCCTTGAGGGTGCCTTATCTATACTTTAATATTAACTTTACTTTCCTTATTATTTTTCTGCAGTTGCAAGCAACAGTAACTGATACTAACTACAAAATAATGTTTATTGATAAAATAAGGTGACTAACAAAGGACTAGCTCAACGTCAGTACTCAAGAAAGACAAAAATCAGAGTAACTCTAATGATCAGTAAGTGCTGAAGCTCCCAAGTGAACAAAATTGGCCAAGTAAATATTTTTACTCTTAGTTAGTGACATTTAATTTTACATAGTAAAAAAAAGTATATTTGTTTTACAAATTTTTAAAAACTGTATATTTTCAGAATAGACTAAGCTGTATATAATTTACAAATAAATGAAGAAATATCTGGGGCATATTATTACAATTTACTTGTTGCTAAGAGTGCATGAGCTTTCACCCTTGGGTTACAGAGCACAAGGCCACTGCCCTAAGAAGAATAAACCCACTATACCACCTCTGTCCGTCACTGCACATCTATTCATATTATTAGCAAATCCTTGATTACATTCCCTTATTATGATGAGGAATTGGCATCAGATGGGGATTTCTGCTACCAGAAAAAAAGAGAAATCTGCTGTGGGAAAAAAAGCTATTAGAAGAAGATAATTTATAATAAAACAATTTCTCATTTAACAGTTATTATATAACAGTTTACTATCATATGCCAATTAGAATTTACTGAAATCGATAAATTAGTTCCAATGCTAGTGGAAGAAAAATAAAGAAACTCTTTTTAACTATGGAGTTAAATATAACTTAATAAGAAAAAAATATGCAAATATGTATGACTAGCAGATAGACTAGATCCTTTTTAACTAATATTTATTGGATAAGTTTTACATACCAGACCTGCTGCTAGGCAAAGGGAACATAATGCTGAATGTGATATATATGTACAATTCATAGTTAGGATATATCCCAATTATAAATATATCCTAACTATAGGGATATCATATATAGCCATACATATGTGTGAGTTTAAGGCCCATTGAGGTAGGTAAACATTCTATGGATAATTATATAAAATGTGATAAATATTCCAAGAAATCTAAATTAGACTAAGTAAATTCATATGCCAATTGATTAATTTATTCAGTTATCAATTGAACTAAATATAGTGATTTTTATAATACATTTAAGGGATAAGTTAATTATCAAAATTAAAAGATAAATTGTTTGAGTTAGAAACAAGATAAAACAATAAAATTAACACAAACATATCTTAAAAATTAGAAATAAACACATCTGCTGCAAACAAATGAGTTGAAAAATGCAACAACATGTATATAGTGATACTGAAGAGACAGGATAATGATCAATTTATGAAGAAAAGTTAAAATTTTAAAATATAGTTTATGAATAGTAACATAAATATTTAAATAAATATATGGAATATTTTCACAACAGATTCAAGAAAGAAAATAAGAACAAACCAATAAAGATGAAATATGCTTGAAAATATATATCCAGAAAGCTCTAAAAAGGCATTGAGGGCAGCACTTTGTGAATTTTTAATTCTGAGGTTTTTTCAGAGTTTAGGAAAATATAGAGTCTTAGATGATGTAAATCATGACAAATCCAAAGATTTCAAAGTGAAAAAAATACGAGCCATCACCTTGTAATTAATATGATTCATGAATGCAATGTAAAATAAAAGCTTTTAGTTGCACTACAATAATAATAGACCAGACAACCTCCTTTTCACTTGAAATATGAAACAAAAGAATAAAAACATGAACATCACAAGAAATCTAAATCAAATAATTTCAAAGACCATTTATAATATTTGTGAAACAATTTTAAAAATGAAAAATAACCCTAGCCAGTAACCAAGAAGATGCTTAGGGTAGCACCTAGAAACTAGAAAGTGCTCAAAAACTTTCGCAATCCCACATTGTTGTTATTACTCATAAGATAGTGCAAACCAATACAATGTAGACATCCTAGAGGAGTTACAATTTCAAAATGTTTTGAACTGTAGCATTTATATATGTGTATATGTATGCTCATGTGTGTAATAATTATATTATTACAAATGGATTATTTTATACTTTAAATATAGTCAACATCCTTCTACATATCTCATCTTTCCACATGGAACACACCAGTTTTTTTTTAATCGGTTTATATAGGTAACAGAATCCTGAGAAAACCAGTTGATAAAGCAAAATTGAAAAAATAATTATTTCAGCAATACATATTGCTTCAAGAATTTTAAGATGCATATTTTCAAGGTAATTTTGGAAACTTGTCACCATGATAACTATTGCACCAAAATGCTTGAAACTTCATTAACAGAACATAAAAATTAAAAATACATAATTATAATATATCCAAGTGATAAGACATTTGTTAATAATTGGTAACAACCTAGCACATGTATACACATATATACATATATACATACTTATATATTATTTATATATATATATAATTTCAATATGTCTTTATTTTTGATATATCAGTTATCCATGGAAACCTCTAGAGAGGAACATAGGATCAAGTTTACAAACATCCTACAGCCATTTTAATATCACTTCTGTCTTAGCATTACATATGGCACAAATTAAATTAACTCATCCTCATTCAGGTCTATGTCTTCAAGCTCTGCTCTCCAACATCCCTACCTATGGTTTTAAATTCACAAATTCTTAACCTTGTGGCACATCGGTGGTCTCTCTGGCAGGCAGATGGAATTCAGCAAATTGCATACTGGCTCTTAAAGTCTAATTTATTAAGTGTTTTGAAGTGCTTGAAAGAATTAGACATATTGAACTTGTAATTGTAATCTGAAGTGTCATGATTATTTAATGAAATTTATAAATAGTTGTAGATGGTTAGAAAAATTTAATCTGTCAAATTTACAAGTTAATTGAGCATAAACCAAAGAACAAGTGATGACTTAAGTGGTTTTAATTTTATCAAAATCTTATTTCATTTATAAATACAGTGAGAATTGCAAGTTGAATGTAAAGTTTAAGGAAATACAAGTAGAAACGTTATTTTCCTTATAATAAGCCTCATTGAATTTTTCAAAGGTGTCTATTTGCTTAATTATTTTTGAGCTCCAAGAGGAAACATTGGAGAAGAATATGAGATGATCTTCATATCCAAGAAATAATAGTGCCACAGAGCTAGAGATGTCCACAAAACAGCAGTCTTGCTATTGTTCTGTCCTCACACTGAGGTAGTATTAATATATGGATATATGTCTCAAAGTAGACATGGACAAACTACCGAAGTTTTCATAGGAACACAGACACAGTATTCTAATTGCATAAATTCAAAAGTAAAAATTAAATTTACCTATCCATTTTATATCTTTATTTTTTATCTCACTCTCTTATTTTTCCTGCCCTAGAACATTTTTCAACACTCTCTACTAAATTTTCACTACTATGAGTAAAATGTAACTTTCACCTTTGTCTAAGAAAAATGTCCTTTCAAAAATTGCAGCCAGTACCTGACTGGCAGAACATTGAATAACTATGTTTTATTAAACACGGCCCTAGGAGAGAGTTATCTTTCATGTCATTATACTGATCAAAGCATTTACCTAACAAACAATTTCCCTGTAATAAAGGGAGAGAATTTGGGCTCTGACAAAAATAAGAAGGTTTTTTTGTTTGTTTCCGGAAAGTTTGTGTACCTCCATGGAGTGAGGGACATGTGAATGTCAGATACTGACAGGAAAATTTTGAGGAATATTTGCTTTTGTGTTAACTAACTATAAGTCTAGAATGTTAAATTCATTCCGTGGAATACATATAAATCAATAGCTGTTATTAGATACCTAATGAGTTAAACACAGAAACTGGTGAGCAATTTGGAGAACACTGACCAGATTCACTGTATCAGAAATAGTTAACTGTGGTACAGATTTTTAGTGGTAGATTAGGCAAGTATTGGAAGTTTCATGTACGCAAATTATATAAATTTATGTGAAAGTGCTTATGACATTCTAAATGAAAATGAAGCCCTCATACCTTTATAATGCTATTTAATTCATTTGCCTATTGATATGGTTTCATTGTGTTCCTACCCAAATCTCATCTTCAATTTTAGGTCCCATAATTCCCACATGTCCTGGGAGGGACTCAGTGGGAGGTAACTGAATGATGGGGGCAGGTTTTTCTCATGCTGTTCTCATGATAGGGAATAATTCTCATGAGATCTGATGGTTTAACAAAGGGCAGTTCCCCTGCACACGCTCTCTTGCCTGCTGCCATGTAAGATGTGCCTTTGCTCCTCCTTTGTCTTCCACCATGACTGTGAGGCCTCACCAGCCATGTGGAACTGTGAGTCCATTAAACCTCTTTCCTTTATAAACTACCCAGTCTTGGACATAAGTTTATTAGTGTGTGAGAACATATTAATACAACTATATATTTCTCTATTATTCAGTATTATTTGTAACTATGTTTACAAATAGTTTATAGTTAATACATAGCTTATATATGCATATGTATGTGCATAATGCTATAGAATGTATGCATAATGCAGGAGAGGAAAATGAATAAATGACAAAAGCAAGTTGAAAGGAAAATAAGAGAAAGCAAAACACAGAAAATATAACTTGATAAAAAGCATGCAAATTCTACCAACTACAGAGAATGGAATAAAAATGATTTGGATGAAATATTTGCCTTGCACTTAATTTTTATAGTTTGTTCCAGGGCAAACTAAAATAAGAAGCAGAACTTCATAACATGGAAATGTTGTGCAACACTTGCATAAAAACAATTAGAGCAGGTCATATGAATTGATTTTACAAAGAGACAATGTTCTCCAAATATTCAGTTCATTGATGGTACAATCTGATCTGGCGATAATATTGCACATGTCAGGATAAATGAGTAAATTCTACTTTCAACTCCGTTTAAAATAACACAATGTTACGTATCTTAACATTAAAGATAAATGAACTTGACTATTGATGGTGGTGTGTTTGAGTATCTAGATGGCTGAATAATGATGTTCTCAGTGTAATTCAGGTAATGCAAGTAAAAAATATGAAATATTTTTTGTAGCTTTGTGTATGCATTCTAAAACACTTGATTCACTGGCAATATATTTTAAAATGATTTTTAAAAATAATTACTGTGAAGTATTTAGTTTAGCTAGCTGTATATTAGAACTCTCAATGCATATGATAATAAAAGCACATCACCCATGCGTAAGCAGATAAGGTAGTGTAGAGTGGTGAGTGAAAACACAGCTGGGAGAATTGCACCAGTCCTACCATTAACCAGCATGTGACTTTCTGGAACATAAATTGCTCTCATATTCTTATTTTATTTTTCTGTAAAATGAGTTTCTTTATCTCTAAAATCCTTATAAAAATCAAAAATTCATTAAATGATTAAATCATTCAGTATTTGAAAATCTATTGGAATAGTATGTAGGACATGGTAGATAATATGTTAATGTTATTGTCTTAAGTTGGTATTAAATGAATGAGTCGTAGAAGGTGAGGCTGACAATAAACCTTTTTTTAATCCCAAATTAACTTCATTATCTTTGTGAAATAGATCTAATTGCCAGTAACAGGTTAGCATTAAAGAAACACATATGAGAGTATAAAAAGCAATGCATCTTAACATATTATATCTTACATCTTTAAGGGCATTTAAAAATAATGCCCATTTTAAGAAACGTTTCTAAAAATATTATTGCTATTAATGGTTATTTGATAACAGAATAAAATGCTATTAATGGTTATTTTTGGAGGCAAAGATTAAAAGGTGTCTGGGAGTAGTAGTTTTTTGTCTTCCAAACAAATACCTCAAAAAATATTTTGATTACTTTTTATTTATGTTTTCTGTGGTGTATCTTTTCCAAAACTGCTCATAGTCAAAATTGTAATGTAGAGCTTCAGACACACGTGCACGCGCATGCGTGTGTGTGTGTGTGTAAAGAGACAGAGGGGGATGGCGGTGAGAGAGAGAGGGAAGCAGAGAGACTAGAGAGAGAGAGGTGTCAGATCCTGCACCTGATATTATAAAAACAGTGAATAAAGGGAAAAGTTTCGATCTTCCTGTCTTTCAGTGATTAAAGCCTAATTATGCAGAAATGAGATTCTTTGCAGCAATTTTCTTTAGCCGTCTTTCCGTACACACACATTTCTATCAAATCCTCAGCAATTTCATCTAAGTCTACAGTCAGTGCTCCATTTCATGAATTTGTCTTTACTTGTTAATCTCAGAAATTTTTTGCTGGGGTGTAACTCAATACTTTTGTATTTAAGTCTAGATAATCTGAGCAAGTATTAGAATAAATACTTTACTGTCTTATATGTTCAGGTGTTGACCTCATACAAATAGCATTGAATACATAATTTGGCTTTCAATCATTGGAACACTATTGGTATGGAATTATTCTCTGAATGAACTTTGCATTTCTTTCTGTCCCTGGAAGCACATCACATAGGTAAACTAAATAATGTCTCTCTATTAAGCTGACCAATAAAATGATTAAGTGACTTGCTCAAAGTCTTACCAGCAAGCTGGAGTAAAAAAGAGAATGCAGGTATTGTGAAATGTAGTTCAATGCTGAAAGTTACTTTGGCATGATGGCTAGTTCCGTGAAAGTTAAGAGGAACAGTTATTTTCTCATTCATATTTTCAGGGGCTTTGAGTAAAAGTGAACTAGAAAAAATACATATAGTTTATAACTGTGAATTTTTTGACAAAAATTCTTTTATAGGAAACATTTCATATATAAATCATTTCCCATCCAATACTTGTAGTCAATCTGAAAAACTAGGATAAGGAAAAACTGATTTATTATTTGAGGAAAAAAATCATTCCAAGATTTATGAAAAATTATGTTTAAATTAATCACCAAAAGATTGTAAATATACTGTTTCCTAAAAAGCATATTTTTTACTTTAAATGCATTGGATCACATCAAGAAAAGTTAGATGCTTGTCCAAAGATTTACTTAATAGCTTGTGTAAGAATTGCCAGCCATTCTATAGCCACACTCTATGAATGTGTCAGCCACATAGCTGTTAGAATCTTCAGTCATTCTGACAGCAGGCAAAACCTTTGTCAAAGAAAACCAACACAGAATAAAACCTACTTTTGGAAAATAATCATTTATATCCCTTAATTGTGCTTTATTGAATATAGGACAATAGGAAGGATGATGTATTCTAAAATATTTACTGGAAAGTATCAGAAAGTATGTCAATTTTTCCCACTTCTGATAGTAGTAACACATATTTAATGTTGGCTATTACCAACATGAATGACAGACAACACAAACTCTAGGCTTTCATTTATTTATAATGCAATGCCATTTTCAGTCTCCTCCAATGTATCTTAGTACCCTTTATTTTACGTTTGCGTATAGAGACGAATAATATTTTCTATGCTCCTATTCCAGCCATTTATGTACAAAGAAAAATTGCACAGAACTCTGTCTGATAGAAAAAATGCAAAAGCTACTTCTCGCTATTGCTTGTGGTGATTTTAAACAAAAACATTTTTTTCTTGTACTTCAACATTGTTCTTCATGAAACTAAAAGTCTACAAACGGTTTGAATAGGAAATTACAACTTTTAGATTATAAGTCTTCAGATGATATACATTTCCTTTTAAACTATATTATGTACATTTCAAACTACCATCAATTTAAACATATGTGCTACTCTTTACCTTGTTTTAATTTATTATTTTGCCTTGTCCATTATATAAGATATGGCCTCTGATTTTTTACGTAATATTTTCTATTGAAATCAGAATCTTTACGATTTGTGTGGATCACGGTTGTAACCATTTTTCATGTATAAAATGTCTTTAATATCAATGGAAATAATCCGAAACTAAATTAAAATTTTTCTTTCTTTAAATAAATTATTATTACGCTTCTACTTTACTTCTCCATCCCCTTTTGCTAAACCATTAAAATATCTGCCCCAGTGGCCAGTGTGTGTGTGTTTTTTTCTCAAAATGTGTTTGCAGGTTTAGTTACTGGAGTGATCATGTTAAAATTAAAATAAGGTTTACACCCCTTTTAAAAATATTTCAATAATACTCTATTGCAACTTTATAAAATTTAAAATCCTCCAAATTATATGATCTTTCTGATAAAGTCTCAGGCCACACCTCTTCCTATACCTAGCTTTGCTCCAGAAATAATAAAATACTTACAGCTCCCAACAAACAACCTACAGTATCTTTGACAGCTGTGATCTCCCCTCTGTCCTCATACAGTAACTTTACATACCACTTCATCATAGGGTTTCCATGTCTTGCAGACATTACTTCCTCAGGAAATTCTATGTGTCAGTTACCTATTGCTGTATAAGGAACCATCCTCAAACTTACTAGGTTACAACAGCAGTATTTTTTAACTGTTCTCACACGAGTGGGCTGGCAATTTGAGCTAGGGTCAGCAGAAAAGTACTTTTGCTGTCTTCTCTGTAATCACTTGTGAGACTGCACTCATCTGGTGCCTTGAAACTTGAACTTAATGTTTCACAACTGGCACTCACATGCCTGGAAGTGTCACTGGCTGCTGGCTTGAGAGCCTACAGATCTTGTATCCTCTAGTAGGCTGGATTGCACTATATTGCACTTCTTTAAATGGCCACATTAGGACTGTGTTTCAAAAGAGCACAGTTAAAACCACAAAGCTTCTTGAGACTTAAGCTTTGGGTGGGCAAAAGCTCACTTCCTCCATGCTCTGTTGACCTAGACAAGTCACAAGCCACGTTCAGAATTCGAGGGTTGAGGAAACAGTCTCTACCATTGATGAGAAGAGCAGGCAAATCACATTGCAAAGGAGAATGCAAAGGAGCTTTGCGAACAACCCACCAACTGTTTTTTTTTTTACCTTCTTTTATTGTTTTAAATTTACCTTAACTTTTTACATATTTTTGCAGTAATTTTTATAGTACTATTTTTTCTCTATTTTTGAAGTTTTGATGACAAAGTTCTATGGGAAAATATATTTACGTATTATATCTCACACACACACACACACACACACACACACACACACACACACTACACACACTTTTTACACCAGATAGTCTTCAGAGAGAGAACATTTATTTTAGGTACACAACATTAATACCAACCTGTGGCAGCAGTGTCTTTGTCTACTCAAAGCAATGAATATAAAAGTAGATATCTTGATAAATAAATGTATTTTTGGTAAATATATGCAGTATGACTCTGCAATGTACCATTTACTCTTTCCTGTGGTTAATGAACATATTGAATTCCTGATGAAACTTGGCTTCGGCAGATTAGGAGCAACAGTCACCCTCAATCCTGATTTAAAAACAATTTTATCTTTCTTTTCCTTTCTTTTCTTCTTTATTTTCTGCTTCCGACCTTCCTTTCTTCCCTCTCTGCCTCCATCCCCTTTCCTTTTTTCCTTCCTCCCTCCCTCTCTTCCTCTCTTCTCCTTCCTTCCTCCCTCCCTCCCTCCTTCCCTCTTTCCTTCCTTCCTTCCTTCCTTCCTTCCTTCCTTCCTTCCTTCCTTCCTTCCTTTTTTTGTCCTACTTTCCTTCTCCCTTCTTTTTTAAAAAAATTGCCTTCATTTTGCTCTATAATATGGCTTGGCAAATAAGTCCAATTCATTCAAAATTTTGTATTTATAATTAAATTGAAACAGACTTATTATTTATGTTATGAGGTCAAATTAGGTTAAGGTACAAGAAAATGCTTTATAAAATCCTTGATAAATGGAAGATACAAGCATTAACTACTTAATGGACATAATTGCAATGTAAATGTTCAATAAAATGTGATCAAAATAATACATATTAAATATTTACCTAAGTTGAAATTTGTACCTAGTTATTTTTTTTAACAAACATTTAACTAGAATGTGTAAGTTTTTGAAATAAGCATAGGGGATACAAGGCTACAATGTCTCTGCTTGTAAAATATCTCCAATTTGCTAAACAACTACTTTTTTTTTTCTTTTTTATTATGCCTTTTTAAAAGTACTCTATTGCATGTCAACAATGAAAACATCTTGAGCACTCAGTGAGGCAAAGCACGTTATGACTGTGTTACGGCTGTGTTGAGTACATCTGGCAGCAAAACCATTAAATTCATATATAGCCTTTGAAACAAACTGTGATAATTAGTCTGCACATGATTGCTTATTATGTGTTATTAATGGGTTCTTTTTTTTGGTTAAGGAAATGTACATTTCTGAGTTGTTTTACTAAAAGTTCTATCTGGGATTTATCTGGGTTAGAGTGTTATATATTAAGTGAATATAGATTGATTATCACCAAATGAAAAATTGTACTTTCACTTACCAGCCTTTTTACTGAATAAATATTGTGCTGAGAAGTGGATGTGATGTAACTAGCTACAGTCATTAGATATTGCACAACAAAAAGAAATAAATGGCTCATTTTTGTCAAATACTGACGTGTGGAATGTAGAATTTTCTGATGTTGTTTTAGGTAGATATAGATTACTTTTATCTTCAAATTTTTACACTTTAGAAAATTAATTACACCTACTCAAACTCATCATGCCAGCAGAAAATCATTATTATTAGCATACTTGTTGGTTAAAAAAATATCTGTTTCTGGAGCTTACTGTAACATATTCTTGATATTTAACAATAACTTTTTGATACTAGATTTTAAGACTTCCTGTCATTACAAATACAATATGACTATTTAAATGTACCACTTCCATTTTCCTATTTTGTGGCTCAAAAATTGTATGTGCAAATACTCAAATCTTATAAAATTGACCTATGTAAGTGCTATGCACATACTGGATATTTCTTTGTTCTGGGAAGCTGTAGCATATATTTAGCACCACTCCTGCTTCCTCCCCATTAGACATCAGTAACACTAACACCAGTTGCCCCCTTATTGTGTGACATCCAGTAATATCGCAACATATTGAAATTGTCAAATATGCACTGGGGGACATCACCCCTGGTTGAGAACCACTGAGTTGGATTGTACACAGCATCTTCCCTCAGTGTCATAGGTCAATGACGGTAGGTCTTTTCTCGGGAGCACTATTCAGATATTGTGTATTTGCATGAGCACTGGGAGATACTGTAGTTTCAACAGGCAGAACTGGAGAGGGCTTGCAGAACATTCTGTGCATTCAGTACAGACTACAAAAGTCTACATAAGATTACACTAGCCTGAAAGTAATAACGACTCCAAATTCTTAATAACAATCCTAAATTCATCTCAATGTGATAAAGTGCCAATGAACTGATTATCTGAAACAACAAAATTCAACACTTCTTTAAGGGAATGTAATCAAATCCACATACATAGAATCTGCAGCATGCAGCATACAATAAAAATTACATGAAAAGGTAGGAAAATTAACACGTAACCAAAAGCTAAAGAGTAAATAGAGATCTGTTGAAGACGCTGATGTTGGGATCATCAAACAAAGATTTAAACTATAATTCTAAGTGTGTTAAAAATATAAAGTAAAAAACAGACATAATTAATGAATAAATGTTAAATTTCAGAAAATTTAAGGAAACTATAAAAAGAAATCATCTGTACATTTGAGGACTGAATATTATAATATGTAAATTAAAATTTACCAAATGGGCCCAATAGTAGATCTAACACTGCAAAAGAGAGGGGCAGAGGGAAGGGTTGAAAAAATAAATGGAGTTTCAGTAACTTGGGGGCACTATTATATAGTCTAAGAAATGTGTATGATAGACCCAGAAGAAAATTAGGGAAAGGGGTTCATTTGTACAGAAAATATAACATAAAGAAAGAAAGATTAAAATCTCACAAATTTTATCAAAAAAATCAAGCTACAATTAAAAGAAACTCCACAAAAAATAATTCAATAACTGGTTATAACTACTCAAACAACTGAAAAACAATGATAAAATAATTATTGAATATTCAGAAATAAATGGCATAGTATATTACTGTGAACAATAATACGAGTGATTTCCGATTTCTCATGAGATAAATATAAAGGCTAGAAGAAATTAAATTATTTGTTTTCTGTAGTAAGAGTGAGTCCCTGACTGAAAGCGGAAACCTGGGAACACTCCAGGAAGATGAGAACATTCTGGGTGGATAGGAACATTCAGGGGAGATAAGAATATTCAATGATTTAATTAGAGTGGTGGATATGTCAGAACTCGTTGATGTACACATATCATATTTATACATTTTACAAAAAATAAATTTTAAATAAAAAATAATACTAATAAGTAGAATTTCTAAAAATTATATAACTTTGCTCAAAAATGATGAAAGAGTGAATTATTTAATAAAATATCCAGAGTCAGTTAAATTTAATTACTATTCTGTACCATACAAAAATCAGTTTTGTGTTGATCCATATAGGCAGAGAAAAATTTTATAGATCCAAATAAAATGTAGGAGTCTATTTTCACGAACGCAATTTAGGGAATGGTTTTTCAAGGAGAAAAGATCCCAGAAATTACAAACGGAAAATTTTAATATTTTCAATTATATCACTTTTCTAAAACGTGGATTTATCAAAGAATTGTAAAATATAAGTCACAACTTCAAAATAAATGAGATTTACTACTCAAAGTAAATAGAAGTCTGCAAAACTAGCAAATTAAACTTCCACTTTCTCTCACCTGAGATTCTGAAAAAGCTTCATTGTTTGCATATGGACTACTCTAAAGTTTTATAAAGCAACCAAGGGATCTATAAAACATTAATTAAATCATGTCATTTGTTTGTAATAATTCTCTAAATGTTTTTCACAGAAGACTAGCCTCTGGAGATGTTCTGTGAAAACAGTTGTCTTTTATTCAAGCAAATTTGAAAATTTCTTCATCTTTTATTTTTCCTCTTAAAGATTTGAAATTATTGTACATTTTTATAAATTGGAGGTATCCTGTGTTAAGTTACTTATTCTTTTCTTGTAGGGTCTCTTAAGTTCTGATGGAAAAGCAATGACTTTAGGAAATAGTCTATATGTACTTCATTTTGCAACCTAGCTCATTGATGGACCATAATAAATTTGCATGTTTTTAATGAATTTGGATTCTTTGGTTATGACCCCATGACCTTTAATGTTAACATTTACTTAACTCTGCCTCATTAATATATGTTTATTCAATATCTATTTTCCAAATTTTTTCAATAATCAGTATCTATAGATTTTTTAAAAAATTGTAGAAATAGAACTAATATGAAATATACTATTTTTAGACATTTATATAGGTGTATACATTTCTATAAATATATATATTTGAGATGTATATACATATATGTATATATAAATATATTTCTTTCAATATTAGTTTAAATAAATGATGAACTTATGAATATATAGTTAATGAGGGTATCTTTTGTTTATACTTATGATAATGAAAATATCAATGATTTAAAATGTGGCACTTATTTTGAATTAAGTAAAATACCTAACACATTTCTTGAAATATTTGAATTAATATGTTTTAATTAATGTATTAATAATATTGATGATGAAGGAAAATACTATTTATAATTAACATTTACTAAAATCATATACATAGTTCCCTATTTATTTGTTTATTTTGAGACAGTCTTACTGTGCCACCCAGGCTGGAATGCAGTGGGGTGATCACAGCTCACTACAACTTCCGCCTCCCAGGTTCAAGTGATTCTCTTACCTCAGCCTCCCGAGTAGCTGGGACTACAGGTGTGTGCCACCACATCTGACTAATTTTTCTATTTTTAGTGGAGATGGGGTTTCACCATGTTGGCCAGGCTGGTCTTGAACTCCTGACTTCAAGTGATTTGCCTGCCTTGGTCCCCCAAATTGCTGGAATTACAGGGATGAACCACCGCACCTGGCCAGTTTCCTGTTTTAAATCTCAGTTCCTATGTATCTAGACTCACTTGAATACTCAAAAGACCAAATGAGTCAATGTATCATTGAAAATGGAGAATTATAAATGACAAAGGACTTTGAAATAATATTAATATAATGCTGACTGATATTAAGTATATTGTCAAACATGCACTTATTATTACTATACATGATTACTTGTAGTATCAACTTACAATAATTATATTACATAAACTAGCATATAATGAATTGCAGCAATTCATACACACAATTAACAGTTATTAAGTCTTTATTCAAATATCAGGTTCTATCCAAAGCTCTGGAACTAGAGATCTATTATTACTAATGGTTATAATCAGTAAATGTGATGACTATTAAGTAAAGTTTTAATAGAAAAAGAGAATCCATTTTGAAGGAAGAAAATTTAATGCAATAAATCGGTCATATCTTTGGCGGAATCTTAATTAAAGGAATGGAAGAGCAAAAATGAAAGTGTATTCAGAGTAGAAACTGCTGGGCCTATGATCACACTTAGGCTGGCCACACGTGCTGGCCCATTGCTATTGCCATTGCTACTTATGCCATCATTTCCAGAAATCAGAAAAAAAAAAAAGAAGTGGTTTCACTTACTATCTTACCCTTTATTCTACCACCATTACTTCTCATTGGAAGAATATAGAACATGGAATTTGGGAAATGTAGTGTGCAGTCTTCCAGCTCTAATATTAGGGTGAAATCTGTCATAGAGCAATTGTAAAGCTGAGAGGTATCTGGTACCTTCTGGCACAGTAGTAAAAATAATACTGAAAAATAATACTGACTACTCTTTCTTGGGAATTCAATATGGCTTTTAACTGATGGTTCAAAATCTCAGCTCATACTATGAATGTAACAACGTGCACTCATAGTATTTGTCTATGTGATGGCAAAATTAGTTATCTATTAATTATGGTACTTATAAAATAGACCATCTACATTAGAAGTGTTGCCTCTTTTAAATATCATAATAAATACACAAAGAAAGAATGTTCTCCTCAAATTATCTTGTATTTTACTTATAAAATATTCAATTTAGAAATTAGATAATTGTATTGAGGAAAATTTAGCTTTATGATAGTTGCTAATACGTACTCAGCTCCCATTGTGTATCAGGAATAGCAGTGCAAATACTGTAGATGTTCGTTGCATCTTTAATTCTACTATAATCCCACAGGCACACACAATTGAGTTAACAGCTGACTGAAGCCAATATAAAATTGTTAAGGGGAAGAATCAGGGTTTGGACTTCAACTCAAATTAAGAGACCATGCACATCAAACACTATATCTCACTGCCTCTGCACCTGGTCAATGCATAACTACAGAATCCAGCACAGTTTTCTTTATTCTTGTTCATTGCAATTGGATCTTAGCTATCCAATTTTTTTTTATATATATATAATGTTGTCAATACCCCAGCCACTGAGTTAAAACTGACCCAGAATATCATTTACTCTCACCCTATTTGCTTCTACTCAGTCTTCTTTATATAGTCTTTTTCTATGTATGTTCTTGTCCTAAATATCATATTATTATATTTTATTTCTTATAGCAAGACTGACCAATTTTCAAAAGAATGGAACTGAAATTCATATATATATATATATGTATATATAAAATTTATTTTTGATACAGGGTGTCACTTTGTCACCCAGACTGGACTGCACTGGCCCAATCAAGGCTCACTGTAGCCTCTAACTTTTGAGCTTAAGGGATCTTCCCATCTCAGCCTCCCAAGCATCTGGTGTACAGGCGTGCACTGCCATGCATGGCTAATTTCCTAACATTTTGTAGAGACAGGGTCTCACCATGTTGCCCAAGCTGCTCTTGGACTCCTGGACTCAAGTGATCCGCCTGCCTCAGCCTCGCAAAGTTCTGGGATTATAGGCATGAGCCACTGTGCCTGGCCCCATATATTTTTTGAGAATAAAATGTGTGCATATTAAATTTTGATTTAAAACAAATTTAAAAATAAACAGATTCAGAAAGAAAAAAGATGAAGTTAAAATATAAAACCTTCGTAGTAACAAATACAAATTATATTTCTTTGAGGATAGATTATCTTTTTCATAAATCATTACATTTTGAAAATAAAACTTAAAAAATATTTCTTACATCTGATGCACTTCATCATTTTTCATCTTCCCTCTTCTTTGCTGTCATGATTTTTCTATTTTTGGTTTATTTTTTATTGCTAAAACGGGGAAAAACAAAAGATTTGTAAACCTAAAAGGCAAATTTCTATCAGTTTAATTTTTCTTTTGATTAAAGCCAATGGAAAAAGCTTCTGTCACAAAATGCAAAGCTTCTTTCTTAGCTAATTAGCTAGTATGCTTTTCCTTTTTTCAAAAAAAAATCTGTCACAGTAGGTATCTTCTTGAATGAACTTTAGATATTAACAACAATGAAAGCCCTTTTATTACTGGAAAAATAAAATTGGAAATAAGCCATCTGTTCAACCTTCTGTTACTGGAGCTGTCCCCTAATAAAATGTCTGTAGCGTATTTTCAGAACTGCAGCGGAAAGAGGTGACTAATAGACAAACGTGTTTGTTAATGTAATTCTTAGCAATTTAGAAATACATAAAATTAAAGTGGGAATAAATAATAATTAGATAAACTCTTAAATGACTCTCAGAGTAGCTCATATTCCTAACCTTCAAATCAATATTTTACAAAGGAAGGCTTATTTTAATATAATGTACCATCATCTATGAGACACTTAATTAACGTTAATAAAATCTTTCAATAACCCAAGGCGTGGGCGCGGTGGCTCACGCCTGTAATCCCAGCACTTTGGGAGGCCAAGGCAGGCGGATCACGAGGTCAGGAGATCAAAACCATCCTGGCTAACAGGGTGAAACCCCGTCGCTACTAAAAAAAAGAAAATACAAAAAATTAGCCGGACGTGGTGGCGGGCGCCGGTAGTCCCAGCTACTCAGGAGGCTGCGGCAGGAGAATGGTATGAACCCGGGAGGCGGAGCTTGCAGTGAGCCGAGATCACGCCACTGCACTCCAGCCTGAGTGACAGAGCGAGACTCCGTCTCAAACAATAACAACAAAAATAATAATAATAATAACTCAAGGCATTTAAGGGTATAGCTGAGTATATAAATGTGTGGATAGAAAATTTGGTGGTGGTGGTGGTGGTTGTTTCCAATCTCTTCTAAATATTGTCCTGTCATTCTGGATACATATAAAAACGAAATAGAAATATTTAAAAAAAAATGTGAATTTAGGGCGGGGCGCAGTGGCTCATATCTGTAATCTCAGCACTTTGGAAGGCCGAGGCAGGTGGATCACTGGAGCTCAGGAGTTGGAGACAACCCTGGGCAATATGGTGAAACCTGTCTCTAATAAAAATACAAAAATCATCCAAGCGTGGTGGTGGGTGCCAGTAGTCCCAGCTACTTAGGAGGCTGAGGCACCAGAATCACTTGAACCTGGGGGCGGAGGTTGCAGTGAGCTGAGATCTGGCCACTGCTCTCCAGCCTGGGTGACAGAGCGAGACTTGGTCTCAACAACAACAAAAGTGAATTTTAATCTTTGCAGTATTGTAATATATAAATAAATGCATAGTATAAATTAAATGAAAAAAATATCTTACCGAGTTGTTTGGATGCTAAAGCAGTATAAAATACATGGGTTTTTCTCATTAACAGTAAACAACAACATAATCAGAAATTTTTTTGAGGACGGGAGGGAGAGTGGGGATGGTGTCTGGCTCTGTTGCCCAGGCTGGAGTGCAGTGACACCATATTGGCTCACAGCAACCTCTGCCTCCCAGGTTCAAGTGATTATCCTGCCTCAACCTCCTGAGTAGTTGGGATCATAGGCAAGCGCCACGACACCTGGCCATTTTTTTATATTTTTAGCAGAGATTTAGTTTTGTCATTTAGGCCAGGTTGGTCTTGAACTCCTGACCTCAAGTGATCCTCCCTCCTCAGCCTCCTAAAGTGCTGGGATTACAGGCATGAGGCACCGTGCCCAGCCTGGAGGAAATATTTTTAAAGTGGTTGTTTTGTGTGGTAGTCGTATATTATGAAATGAATTCTTATTTGTCATAGAATACATATAATAAGCATCTATCTGTTAAAAACATTTTTAAGGCATGAGCATACCTCAGTTTCTAAAGACAAATTATCTCTTTTTTAAGGGATTACAGTGTTACAAATATTTTAATAAATTATTGTCTATTCTTAAGCAGAAGAACTATGCTATATATTTATGAGTTGGTATATAAGACTTATTCCATGATGTGTATACATGTTTTGGGTAATTACTAAAATACAATTGTGATTATCTACTCTCTGATCAAATAAAAAATTGACCTTCCTTAAGAAAAACTTACATGTTATGTCACTTTATTTCAAAATAACTACACCATAGATAGTCTATCTTTAAATCAAATGAGGTTTCAGGATGTCCAGTGTCACAAATGGAAAGTAGAGAGGATGATTAGTGAACCTAGGCCCTTCCAATTCCTGAAGATACTCTAGCAGGTTGCCTTCTCTGCAGTGCACTCCCAGCACAGAACACATCACTTGAAAAGCCTGTCTTGTAGCATGAATTCTTATTAAATTTTATTCTGGGAACACACGGCTCATACATTGCACTCATATCTTCAAAAGATCATGATTGTTTAGAATTGCTGTTTTTGCCATTAAAAGTAATGGGTTTCAAGTGGTATGTAGAGAGATTTTTAAAAGAAAACTGAAGGAGCCATAGAACTATATATTCTTTTAAAAGAACAGTTACCTCAACCTTACTATTGATAAAGGCAATTCAAATTTTAGCACACTTCATAGGCTGTTTGTAAGAAACAACTTAGGGTCTGATATTCACATTTTGTAGAAGAGAACAAGGCTACAAAAATATTTGAAAAACAAATTTGCAAGGTTATTAAGGGAGAGAATAAGAATCCTAATGTTAGTACTTTGCATACAAGCCTGATGTTTGTTCCAGTATACTAGAGGAAAAATGTCTGTTTGAAATGACAGGCCAGTTAATAAGAATGAAAAGTTGATAGGAAAGAAAATTAGATTCATGCTAGATTTTTATGGGTAACCTTCCAATATACAATAACATTTTTATTTTGTTTACATTGATGTTTCACTAACATTTTTAAAATTATATTTAGCAGGAATTGGCTAAGATATCACCTGGATTTGAACTTAATTTATGTATCTATATAAAAGATGAAAAATTATCTACATTATTTTGAGTGTCAAAGATAATGTGAGCTCAATATAAAGTGCCTTACCCAAAAATCTGTAAAATAATTCTGCCTTCCATATATAGTGCTGCCTCGATAATTTTCCCCCTTCAGAATTTTGAATTTATTATCCTACTCTCTCATGACCTGAAAGGATTCTGCTGAGAAATTCACTGCTAGCCTTACCAGAACTTCCTTATACATGTTTTGCTTCCTTTCTTCCGTTGTTTTCAGTATCTTACATTTCATGAAAGATCTAAATGGTTTTATTACACTCCTAAAAAATGATAAGTACATAAGGTAAGGTAATGTATAGCTTAAATAGCTTGCTTTAGCCATTCCACAATATATACATACAAAAGAAAATAATGCTACAGACCACAAATATATACAATGTTTACTTTTCAGTTAATAAATTATTTTTTAAAAAAAGATAAAGAGACTGAGGAATTAAATTCGAGTAAATATATTTCACTACAAGAAGGCCTGACTTGAAGAAAAGTGTCTATCTCTAAAGTCTGTGTTTAACCTACCATATAAATTTTGAACATAAAAGTTATAAGTATTTACTACAATGTTGAAATGGCTCTTTTGATGACTGCTTTCAATAAATTAAAATGGAATTGTCTACTATAAGTTAGTCTTAAAAGTAGCAATGGTAACACCTTATGACAAGGAAAGACTAGATAGGAATTACTTGGAAATTTCTATGATGTCAGCCTCAAACCATATTCCTAAGAGGAATTGTTAGATTTCTCTGAATCGTATTGCAAACACCTCTACGCAAATAAACTAGAAAATCTAGAAGAAATGGATAATTTTCTGGACACTTACACTCTTCCAAGACTAAACCAGGAAGAAGTTGAATCCCTGAATAGAACAATAACAGGCTCTGAAATTGAGGCAATAATTAATAGCCTAGCAACCAAAAAAAGTTCAGGACCAGATGGATTCACAGCTGAATTCTACCAGAGGTACAAGGAGGAGCTGGTACCATTCCTTCTGAAACTAATCCAATCAACAGAAAAAGAGGGAATCCTCCCTAACTCATTTTATGAGGCCAACATCATCCTGATACCAAAGCCTGGCAGAGACACAACAAAAAAAGAGAATTTTAGACCAATGTCCCTGATGAACATCGATGCAAAAATCCTCAATAAAATACTGGCAAACTGGATTCAGCAGCACATCAAAAAGCTTATCCACCATGATCAAGTGGGCTTCATCCCTGGGATGCAAGGCTGGTTCAACATTCGCAAATCAATAAACATAATCCAGCATATAAACAGAACCAAAGACAAGAACCACATGATTATCTCAATTGATGCAGAAAAGGCTTTTGACAAAATTCAACAGCCCTTCATGCTAAAAACGCTCAATAAATTCGGTATTGATGGAATGTATCTCAAAATAATAAGAGCTATTTATGACAAACCCACAGCCAATATCATACTGAATGGGCAAAAACTGGAAAAATTCCCTTTGAAAACTGGCACAAGACAGGGATGCCCTCTCTCACCACTCCTATTCAACATAGTGTTGGAAGTTCTGGCTAGGGCAATCAGGCAAGAGAAAGAAATCAAGGGTATTCAGTTAGGAAAAGAAGAAGTCAAATTGTCCCTGTTTGCAGATGACATGATTGTATATTTAGAAAACCCCATTGTCTCAGCCCAAAATCTCCTTAAGCTGATAAGCAACTTCAGCAAAGTCTCAGGATACAAAATTAATGTGCAAAAATCACAAGCATTCGTATACACCAGTATCAGACAAACAGAGAGCCAAATCATGAATGAACTTCCATTCACAATTGCTTCAAAGAGAATAAAATATCTAGGAATCCAACTTACAAGGGATGTAAAGGACCTCTTCAAGGAGAACTACAAACCACTGCTCAGTGAAATAAAAGAGGACACAAACAAATGGAAGAACATACCATGCTCATGGATAGGAAGAATCAATATCGTGAAAATGGCCATACTGCCCAAGGTTATTTATAGATTCAATGCCATCCCCATCAAGCTACCAATGAGTTTCTTCACAGAATTGGAAAAAACTGCTTTAAAATTCATATGGAACCAAAAAAGAGCCTGCATCTCCAAGACAATCCTAAGTCAAAAGAACAAAGCTGGAGGCATCACGCCACCTGACTTCAAACTATACTACAAGGCTACAGTAACCAAAACAGCATGGTACTGGTACCAAAACAGAGATATAGACCAATGGAACAGAACAGATCCCTCAGAAATAATACCACACATCTACAGCCATCTGATCTTTGACAAACTTGAGAGAAACAAGAAATGGGGAAAGGATTCCCTATTTAATAAATGGTGCTGGGAAAATTGGCTAGCCATAAGTAGAAAGCTGAAACTGGATCCACTCCTTATACGAAAATTAATTCAAGATGGATTAGAGACTTAAATGTTAGACCTAATACCATAAAAACCCTAGAGGAAAACCTAGGTAGTACCATTCAGGACATAGGCATGGGCAAAGACTTCATGTCTAAAACACCAAAAGCAACGGCAGCAAAAGCCAAAATTGACAAATGGGATCTAATTAAACTAAAGAGCTTCTGCACAGCAAAAGAAACTACCATCAGAGTGAACAGGTAACCTACAGAATGGGAGAGAATGTTTGCAATCTACTCATCTGACAAAGGGCTAATATCCAGAACCTACAAAGAACTCAAACAAATTTACAAGAAAAAAACAAACAACCCCATCAAAAAGTGGGCAAACGATATGAACAGACATTTCTCAGAAGAAGACATTCATACAGTCAACAGACACATGAAAAAATGTTCATCATCACTGGCCATCAGAGAAATGCAAATCAAAACCACAATGAGATACCATCTCACATCAGTTAGAATGGCGATCATTCAAAAGTCAGGAAACAACAGGTGCTGGAGAGGATGTGGAGAAATAGGAACACTTTTACACTGTTGGTGGGATTGTAAACTAGTTCAACCATTGTGGAAGACAGTGTGGAGAATCCTCAAGGATCTAGAACTAAAAATACCATTTAACCCAGCCATCCCATTACTGGGCATATACCCAAAGGATTATAAATCATGCTGCTATAAAGACACATGCACACGTATGTTCATTGCAGCACTATTCACAATAGCAAAGACTTCAAACCAACCCAAATGTCAATCAGTGACAGACTGGATTAAGAAAATGTGGCACATATACACCATGGAATACTATGCAGCCATAAAAAAGGATGAGTTTGTGTCCTTTGTAGGGACATGGATGCAGCTGGAAACCATCATTCTTAGCAAACTATCACAAGAACAGAAAACCAAACACCGCATGTTCTCACTCATAGGTGGGAACTGAACAATGAGATCACTTGGACTCGGGAAGGGGAACATCACACACCGGGGCCTATCAAGGGGTGGGGGGAGAGGGACTGCATTGGGAGTTATACCTGATGTAAATGACGAGTTGATGGGTGCTGACGAGTTGATGGGTGCAGCACAGCAACATGGCACAAGTATACATATGTAACAAACCTGCACGTTATGCACATGTACCCTAGAACTTAAAGTATAATAATAATAAAAAATAAATAAATAAAAAAAGGAAATTATCAAGTATACATAAACTCTTATTAGAAATCTTGTAGGGAATTATTATAGGAAATAATAGCCAATTCAAGCATCTGAGGCCTCCTGTGGGACTGAGATGTAAGAGATATGAGACTGGGTAATGCCTTATATATCTGTAAATAAAGCATCATGAGATCAACCCTGGCAAATACAAGGCAAGTAGAGGTGATAAGGATGTAATTGATGGGAGATAGAGGAGAATATGTTTCTGGGGCCCAAACTGATGCCTACTGATGGGGTTAAGTATACTGGCAAACTATATATTGCCCAAAATGTGGAAGCCAATCGTCTCCTGTAGATGTAAGACAGAAAGTTTGCAGCACTGTGGTTTTAATATTTGTGCCAGGGGCTGTATCATAACCACTATAAGGGGAAAGATGGGCCTTCTCCAATCAAGTGAGCTGTCCTTTGACTTCTCTTGAGGATGTGTGAATGACTGAGGAAACTGGGATGAAGCCAGATAATTTTCACTGAGAAGAAAGACGCCAAGAGACTAAAGTGCTGTGACTATTTCTGAATTCAATTAAAACATTTATATTTCACATACTGGATTACTAAATGTTGAACTAGAACAAAAGACTCAATTCTAATTACTTTGCATTTTATAAAAATTCTTTATTTATGAATGAATTGAAAAGCAGATAAACCAAGCTTATTCCCAAAATACATGAAGTTAGAGGTGGAATAGAGAGAGAAAAGTTTATCCAATAACAAGTTAATATGTTTTCAACCACTATTTATGCTTAAGATGCTGAGCCTGTGCAGCCCAAAAATACAAGGAAAATGAGACATTCTTGTTTCTCAGCTCATGGAGTTATGGGTATATGAATGAACATGTCAGTGAGGTTTAAATTATAGCCTGATACCCAGTGCATATTGATCCTGATTTATTAGAAATATTTGTTTACAAATTGTGCATAAAACAATCTGTAGATATTTAATAGTATTTTCTCAGATAAATGTTATTGTAACTAGAGGGTAATAACCTCTAGTTATTAGTCAAGAATTTGTTATTAGTCAAGAATGAAGCTTCAAATTTTATGTATTGGCAAACCATATAATAGAGACAAAATATTTAATAACCATAGATTGTCATTATTTTAATAAACTAGGAACATTAATTTACCTCTAAATAAAAGAAAGAAAACAAATGTATACAGTGTAAGCACAATAAAACAAGCGGACTGAAAGTGTAATTGTTGTACGTGTAGTATGTATATGGTCTCATAAATTTAATTTACAAAAATGTATTTATCCATAATAAAATTTGAAAGTGATACAAAGATAAATTTAAAGATCTATTAAAAAGTTAACCATGGATATAGATCAACTACTATGATAAACAATAGCAGCCAAACTTTGAAAGGACAAAATATTCAAGATTAAGTAATTGGAAATAATTATTACACACACACACACACACACACACACACACACACACACACACACACACATATTCCACTGGGTAAAATAATGTGCAATGATAAAGTTCGTTCTTAAGGCATTACTAAGTCAGATATGGTAGTTTACTAAACATCTATGATTTCATCTGGGAAGTATGAATAAGGCATATAAATAATGTTCGTGTATTTGTGAGGGAGTCATTCACAAATTGTGAATCTAAATATAATCAAAATGTAAATAAATATGTCGTTTTAGGGAACTGAATATGTACAAGAGCTATGTCAGGTGTGTTGGTCTACATTTTGTTGCTATGACACAATATCTGAGACTGGGTAAATTTTAAAAGAAAGAGGATTATTTAGCTCAAATTATGCTGACTGGAAGGTCTAAGACCTGGCTGCCTTACCTGGTTGGCTTCTGGTGAGAGCCTCATGCTGGGTCCTAATGCGGTAGAGAAGCTCGTGAGGAAGCAGGCAGGTGCAAGGACAACTAGGAGAGGCAGCCTCACTTTATAATAACCTGCTCTCCTAGTAACTAACTCAGTCCCACCAGAGAGAAAACTCATTGCCATGAAAAAGGTATTAATCTATCTTGATGACCTAATCGCCTCTTAAAGGAACCACCTTCCAGTATTGCCATACTGGGGACCGTGAGTTTTGGTGATGCCAAATTGTATACAAACTATTGTACTAGGTAAATATAATGCATTGCATTGAGCAATAATTTTACCTTTAAAAAATGGGACGACATTGTTAATAATACGGAACTTAAGTTGCTGGAATAGAATTATGAATAAAAACAATTTTAATTTTTCTTAAACAATAGCTTATTGAACAAATCTTATGAAAATTTTACTGTATAAATGTAATTCACTGATAAACATTGTTGAAGAATTTTCTTCCTCATTTCACTTTTGTGTGCTAATCCTAAAACTTCAAATTAAATTCAAAGTGGCAAAGACTGAAGCCATATTTTCAGGTAAATATATATTTTTGTCAATTTCTAATTATTTCATTGTTTCATTTTTTCTCAAACTTTTCTCCACTGGCTTGTATTTTGATAAAATTTGGACAGAAACTCTCTTCTTCTGAATCAAGAGTTATGGTATAAACAGAGTTTGTATTTACGAAGTTATTAATCATAGAAACAGCAAACGTAGATATTTACTAATTTTATAATTTTATAAGTGTTTAAAGTAAAAATATTTTATGCTACTCTTTTTAGCATGGATGATTTAATCCAAAGACTCAATATGGTATATTATTATTGATAAACAATAAGTAAATGCCAGAGAACTATTTTATTATTGCTTTCTTTCAATAAGGTATGAATGGTGAAAAATATACTTTAGATTCTTTAATATGACTCTTTAATATCATGTAAATCAAATTCTGTTTAAAAATAATTTTTATTATTAATATAACTACTGTTTAATGAAATCTTATTTTTATAATAGATGGGGTCTCATTATGTTGCTCAGGCTGTCCTCAAACTCTTGAGCTCAAGCAATCCTCCCATTTCAGCCTCCTGAGTAACTGGGACTATAGGGACATGCTATCCTAGCCAGCTTTAACGAATATAACGCCATTTATTAGTCATCTTAAACAGAGTGATTATAAAGACTGAGAATCAGTTTATTTTGGGGGTACTAAATCATCACAATATCGTGAATATTTCTTTTGTTTTTCTTCTGATAATTTTGCATTCAATTATACTTCAATTGATTTAACTATAACATTAAAAGTTAATACAAATAAACTTTATAAAATTATTACTTAATACCAGGACAATAATAACTCAGTATTATATATTGTAAAACAATGATACTGTATAATGATACAGATGTCTTACTTAATATTATTTTAATTATTTTATGTTCAATATAAGTATAATAACAAATGTATACAAATCCTATCATTGAGATTGACTCACCATTTGATTTAGAGTATATATTATCTTACTTTTTTATTATATAATAGTTCTTGATTTTTAAGATGATTTGAAGGCTTCTTAATGAATTTCAAAGAAACACATAACAAAACTAGTATGTGCAAGGCATACTTGAAAGTTGTGTTTTCATAGTTAAAGCAATATCTGTATTGAGATTTAGGATTGACTTTTCTTAACAATGTATTAATTCGTTCTCACACTGCTATAAAGAAATACCTGAGACAGGGTAATTTATAAAGAAAAGATATTTAAATTGTCTCATTGGTCCAAAGGCTGTAAGGAAGCATGGCTGGAGAGACCTCGATAAACTTTTAATCATGAAGAAAAGGGAAGCAGGAACATATTACATGCTAGAGCAGGAGGAAGAGAGGAAAGGAGGATGTGCTACACACTTTTTAAAAAATATTCTTTTTTTTTTTTAAATTTATTTATTATTATTATACTTTTAAGTTGTAGGGTACATGTGCATAACGTGCAGGTTTGTTACATATGTATACTTGTGTCATGTTGGTGTGCTGCACCCATCAACTCATCATTTACATCAGGTATAACTCCCAATGCAATCCCTCCCCCCTACCCCCTCCCCATGATAGGCCCCTGTGTGTGATGTTCCCCTTCCTGAGTCCAAGTGATCTTATTGTTCAGTTCCCACCTATGAGTGAGAACATGCGGTGTTTGGTTTTCTGTTCTTGTGATAGTTTGCTAAGAATGATGGTTTCCAGCTGCATCCATGTCCCTACAAAGGATGCAAACTCATCCTTTTTGATGGCTGCATAGTATTCCATGGTGTATATGTGCCACATTTTCTTAATCCAATCTGTCACTGATGGACATTTGGGTTGATTCCAAGTCTTTGCTATTGTGAATAGTGCTGCAATAAACATACGTGTGCATGTGTCTTTATAGCAGCATAATTTATAATCCTTTGGGTATATACCCAGTAATGGAATGGCTGGGTCATAGGGTACATCTAGTTCTAGATCCTTGAGGAATCACCATACTGTTTTCCATAATGGTTGAACTAGTTTACAATCCCACCAACAGTGTAAAAGTGTTCCTATTTCTCCACATCCTCTCCATACTTTAAGTTCTAGGGTACATGTGCACAATGTGCAGGTTTGTTACATATGTATACATGTGTCATGTTGGTGTGCTGCACCCATTAACTCGTCATTTACATTAGGTATATCTCCAAATGTGATCCCTCCCCTAGTCCCCCAACCCCCAACAGGCCCTGATATGTGATGTTCCCCTCCCTGTGTCCAAGTGATCTCATTGTTCAGTTCCCACCTATGAGTGAGAACATGTGGTGTTTGGTTTTCTGTTCTTGCAATAGTTTGATGAGAATGATGGTTTCCAGATGCATCCATTTCCCTACAAAGGACACAAACTCATCCTTTTTTATGGCTGCAAAGTGTTCCATGGTGGATATGTGCCACATTTTGTTAATCCAGTCTGTCACTGATTGACATTTGCGTTGGTTTGAAGTCTTTGCTATTGTGAATAGTGCTGCAATGAACATACGTGTGCATGTGTCTTTATAGCAGCATGATTTAGAATCCTTTGGGTATATACCCAGTAATGGGATGGCTGGGTTAAATGGTATTTTTAGTTCTAGATCCTTGAGGATTCTCCACATTGTCCTCCACAATGGTTGAACTAGTTTACAATCCCACCAACAGTGTAAAAGTGTTCCTATTTCTCCACATCCTCTCCAGCACCTGTTGTTTCCTGACTTTTGAATGATCGCCATTCTAACTGATGTGAGATGGTATCTCATTGTGGTTTTGATTTGCATTTCTCTGATGGCCAGTGACGATGAGCACTTTTTCGTGTGTCTGTTGACTGCATAAATGTCTTCTTTTGAGAAGTGTCTGTTCAAATCCTTCACCCACTTTTTGGTGGGGTTGTTTGTTTTTTTCTTGTAAATTTGTTTGAGTTCTTTGTAGGTTCTGGATATTAGCCCTTTGTCAGATGAGTAGATTGCAAACATTCTCTCCCATTCTGTAGGTTACCTGTTCACTCTGATGGTAGTTTCTTTTGCTGTGCAGAAGCTCTTTAGTTTAATTAGATCCCATTTGTCAATTTTGGCTTGTGTTGTCATTGCTTTTGGTGTTTTAGAAATGAAGTCCTCACCCATGTCTATGTCCTGAATGGTATTGCCTGGGTGTTCTTCCAGGATGTTCTTCCCTGGGTGTTCTTCCAGGGTTTTTATGGTTTTAGATCTAACATTTAATTCTCTAATCCATCTTGAATTTATTTTTGTATAAGATGTAAGGAAAGGATCCAGTTTCAGCTTTCTACATATGGCTAGCCAGTTTTCCCAGCACTGTTTCTTAAATAGGGAATCCTTTCCCCATTTCTTGTTTTTGTCAGGTTTGTCAAAGATCACATGGTTGTAGATGTGTGGTATTATTTCTGAGGGATCTGTTCTGTTCCATTGGTCTATATCTCTGTTCTGGTACCAGTACCATGCTGTTTTGGTTACTGTAGCCTTGTAGTATAGTTTGAAGTCAGGTAGCATGATGCCTCCAGCTTTGTTCTTTTTGCTTAGGATTGCCTTGGCAATGAGGGCTCTTTTTTGGTTCCATTCGAACTTTAAAGTAGTTTTTTCCAATACTGTGAAGAAAGTCTTTGGTAGCTTAATGGGGATGGCATTGAATCTATAAATTACCTTGGGCACTATGGCCATTTTCATGATATTGATTCTTCCTATCCATGAGCATGGAATGTTCTTCCATTTGTTTGTGTCCTCTTTTATTTCATTGAGCAGTGGTTTGCAGTTCTCCTTGAAGACGTCCTTCACGTCCCTTGTAAGTAGGATTCCTAGATATTTTATTCTCTTTGAAGCAATTGTGAATGAGAGTTCTCTCATGATTTGACTCTCTGTTTGTCTGCCATTGGTGTATAAGAATGCTTGTGATTTTTGCACATTGATTTTGTATCCTGAGACTTTGCTGAAGTTGCTTATCAGCTTAAGGAGATTTGGGGCTGAGACAATGGGGTTTTCTAAATATACTATTATGTCATCTGCAAACAGGGACAATTTGACTTCCTCTTTTCCTATTTGAATACCCTTTATTTCTTTCTCCTGCCTGATTACCCTGGCCAAAACTTCTAACATTATGTTGAATACGAGTGGTGAAAGAGGTCATCCCTATTTTGTGCCCGTTTTCAAAGGGAATGCTTCCACCTTTGTCCATTCAGTATGATATTGGCTGTGGGTTTGTCATAAATAGCTCTTATTATTTTGAGGTACATTCCATCAATACCGAATTTATTGAGAGTTTTTAGCATGAAGGGCTGTTGAATTTTGTCAAAGGTCTTTTCTACATCTATTGAGATAATCATGTGGTTTTTGTCTTTGATTCTGTTTATATGATGGATTATGTCTATTGATTTGCATATGTTGAATCAGCCTTGCATCCCAGGGATGAAGCCCACTTGATCATGGTGGATAAGCTTTTTGATATGCTGCTGAATTTGGTTTGCCAGTATTTTATTGAGATTTTTGCATCAATGTTCATCAGGGATATTGTTCTAAAATTCTCTTTTTTTGTTGTTGTGTCTCTGCCAGGCTTTGGTATCAGGATGATGTTGGCCTCATAAAATGAGTTTGGGAGGATTTCCTCTTTTTCTATTGATTGGATTAGTTTCAGAAGGAATGCTACCAGCTCCCCCTTGTACCTCTGGTAGAATTCGACTGTGAATCTCTCTGGTCCTGGACTTTTTTTGGTTGGTAGGCTATTAATTATTGCCTCAATTTCAGAGCCTGTTATTGTTCTATTCAGGGATTCAACTTCTTCCTGGTTTAGTCTTGGAAGAGTGTATGTGTCCAGGAATTTTTCCATTTCTTCTAGGTTTTCTAGTTTATTTGCATAGAGGTGTTTATAATATTCTCTGATGGTAGTTTGTATTTCTGTGGAGTTGGTGGTAATATCCCCTTCATCATTTTGTATTGCATCTATTTGATTTTTCTCTCTTTTCTTCTTTATTAGTCTTGCTAGTGGTCTATCAATTTTGTTGATCTTTTCAAAAAACCAGCTCCTGGAGTCACTGATTTTTTTGAAGGGTTTTTTGTGTCTCTATCTCCTTCAGTTCTGCTCTGATCTTAGTTATTTCTTGCCTTCTGCTACCTTTTGAATGTGTTTGCTCTTGCTTCTCTAGTTCTTTTAATTGTGATGTTAGGGTGTCAATTTTAGATCTTTCCTGCTTTCTCTTGTGGGCATTTAGTGCTATAAATTTCCCTCTACACACTGCTTTAAATGTGTCTCAGAGATTCTGGTATGTTGTATCTTTGTTCTCATTGGTTTCAAAGAACATCTTTATTTTTGCCTTCATTTTGTACCCAGTAATCAATCAGGAGCAGCTTATTGAGTTCCCATGTAGTTGAGTGGTTTTCAGTGAGTTTCTTAATCCTGAGTTCTAGTTTGATTGCACTGTGGTCTGAGAGACAGTCTGTTATAATTTCTCTTCTTGTACATTTGCTGAGGAGTGCTTTACTTCCAACTCTGTGGTCAATTTTGGAATAAGTGTGATGTGGTGCTGAGAACAATGTATATTCTGTTGATTTGGGGTGGAGAGTTCTGTAGATGTCTATTAGGTCCACTTGGTGCAGAGCTGAGTTCAATTCCTGGATATCCTTGTTAACTTTTTGTCTTGTTGATCTGTCTAAACTTGGCAGTGGGGTGTTAAAGTCTCCCATTATTATTGTGTGGGAGGCGAAGTCTCTTTTTAAGTCTCTAAGGACTTGCTTTATGAATCTGGGTACTCCTGTATTTGGTGCATATATATTTAGGATAGTTAGCTCTTCTTGTTGAATCGATCCCTTTACCATTATGTAATAGCTTTCTTTGGCTCTTTTGATCTTTGTTGGCTTAAAGTCTGTTTTATCAGAGCCTAGGATTGCAATCTCTGCCTTTTTTTGTTTTCCATTTGCTTGGTAGATCTTCCTCCATCCCTTTATTTTAAGCCTATGTGTGTCTCTGCACGTGAGATGGGTCTCCTGAATACAGCACACTGATGGGTCTTAACTCTTTATCCAATTTGTCAGTCTGTGTCTTTTAATTGGAGCATTTAGCCCATTTACATTTACGGTTAATGTTGTTATGTATGAATTTGATCCTGTCATTATGATATTTGCTGGCTATGTTGCTTGTTAGTTGATGCAGTTTCTTCCTAGCATTGATGGTCTTTATATTTTGACATGTTTTTGCAGTAGTTGATACCGGTTGTTCCTTTCCATGTTTAGTGCTTCCTTTAGGAGCTCTTGTAGGGCAGACCTGGTGGTGACAAAATCTCTCAGCTTTTGCTTGTCTGTAAAGGATTTTATTTCTCCTTCATTTATGAAGCTTAGTTTGGTTGGATATGAAATTCTGGGTTTAGAATTCTTTTCTTTAAGAATGCTGAATATTGGCCCCCACTCTCTTCTGGCTTGTAGAGTTTCTGCTAAGAGATCCGCTGTTAGTCTGATGGGCTTCCCTTTGTGGGTAACCCAACCTTTCTCTCTGGCTGCCCTTAACATTTTTTCCTTCATTTCAACTTTGGTAAATCTGACTATTATGTGTCTTGGAGTTGCTCTTCTCTGGGAGTGTCTCTGTGGTGTTCTCTGTATTTCCTGAATTTGAATGTTGGCCTGACTTGCTAGGTTGGGAAAGTTCTGGATAATATCCTGCAGAGTGTTTTCCAACTTGGTTCCATTCTCCCCATCACTTTCAGGTACACCAATCAGATGTAGATTTGGTCTTTTAACATAGTTCCATATTTCCTGGAGGCTTTGTTCATTGCTTTTTACTCTTTTTACTCTAAACTTCTCTTCTTGCTTCATTTCATTCATTTGATCTTCAATCACTGATACCCTTTCTTCCAGTTGATCAAATCGGTTACTGAAGCTTGTGCATTTGTAACATAGTTCTCATGCCATGGTTTTCAGCTCTATCAGGTCATTTAAGGACTTCTCTACATTGGTTATTCTAGTTAGCCATTTGACTAATCTTTTTTTTCAAGGTTTTTAACTTCTTTGTGATGGGTTCGAAATTCCTCCTTTAACTCAGAGAAGTTTGATCATCTGAAGCCTTCTTCTCTCAGCTTGTCAAAGTCATTCTCCATCCAGCTTTGTTCCATTGCTGGTGAAGAGCTGCATTCCTTTGGAGTGGGAGAGGTGCTCTGATTTTTAGAATTTTCAGCTTTTCTGCTCTGTTTTTTCCCCATCTTTGTGGTTTTATCTACCTTTGGTCTTTGATATGTTGATGTACAGATAGGGTTTTGGTGTGGATGTCCTTTCTGTTTGTTAGTTTTCCTTCTAACAGTCAGGACCCTCAGCTGCAGGTCTGTTGGAGTTTGTTCATGGTCCACTCCAGACCCTGTTTTCCTGCGTAACAGCAGTGGAGGCTGCAGAAGAGTGAATATTGCTGAACAGCAAATGTTGCTGCCTGATCATTCCTCTGGAAGCTTCATCTCAAAGGGGTACCCAGCCATGTGAGGTGTCAGTCTGCCCCTACTGGGGGGTGCCTCCCAGTTAGGCTACTTGGGGGTCAGGGACACGCTTGAAGAGGCAGTCTGTGCATTCTCAGATCTCAAACTCCATGCTGGGAGAACCACTACTCTCTTCAAAGCTGTCAGACAGGGACATTTAAGTCTGCAGAGGTTTCTGTTGCCTCTTGTTTTGCTATGCATGTCCCCAGAAGTGGAGTCTACAGAGGCAGGCAGGTCCTCCTTGAACTACAGTGGGCTCCATCCAGTTTGAGCTTCCCAGCTGCTTCATTTACCTACTCAAGCCTCAGCAATGGTGGGTGCCCCTCCCCCAGCCTTGCTGCCACCTTGCAGTTAGATCTCAGACTGCTGTGCTAGCAATGAGGGAGACCCTGTGGGCGTAGGACCCTCTGAGCCAGGCTTGGGACATAATATCCTGGTGTGCCGTTTGCTAAGACCCTTGTAAAAGTGCAGTATTAGGGTGGGAGTGTCCCAATTTTTGAGGTGCTGTGTGTCAGTTTCCCTTGGCTAGGAAAGGGAATTCCCTTAACCCTTGCGCTTCCCACATGAGGTGACACCTCACGCTGCTTCAACTCTCACTCGATGGGCTGCACCCAGTGTCTGACACACCCCAGTGAGATGAACCCAGTACTTCAGTTGGAAATACAGAAATCACTTGTCTTCTGTGTCGCTCACACTGAGAGCTGTAGCCTGGAGCTGTTCCTGTTCGGCCATCTTGGAACCGCTCCCCTACTACACACTTTTAAACAACCAAATCTCATGAGAGCTCACTCATTATCACAAGAACAGCAAAGAAGAAATCTCTCCCCATGATTCAATCAGCTCCCACTATGCCCCTCTTCCAACTTTGGGGATTACAATTTGACACGAGATTTGAGCAAGGACAAAGATCCAAACCATATCAGAGAAAGAAAAGTATTATTGGATTATTAACTATATTTTTGCCATTCATACACAATTTTTTTTGTTTCATTTTATTAGTAAGAACAGTTGGCATATTTTTAAAAATTCATTTTCTCTATGAACAGACATTGCACTAAAGGCGTAGTAATGTAGCCATAGTAACAACAACCTTCAAACCCTAGTACAATTCTTACCTAGATTAACTCAAATGCTCACAATAAAGATCTATTAGACAGAATCATGGTCATAAAAGCTACTTAACTCATACCTACTGTCCTGAAAAGAATGTATAGATTTAAGAAAAAATTGCAAGGCATGTAAAATAATAAGGAAAACACACTTAAAAGAGACAAAGCAACAGTCAAAACTATATTCGGGTATGACAAAGATGTAGAAACTGACTAGTATTAATAATGTACCAAATTTTTTGAAATTATTTTGGAAAAGGTGAGCAATATGCAAATGGATAATTTTATCAAAGATTGCAATTATAAGAAAGAATGAAAGGGAAATGCTACACATGTTAAACAGTAAGAGGACTAAGAAATATTTGTGATATGCTCATCTGTAGACAGAACAAAATTCATAAAATATTCACTGAACTTAGATCCATGGAAATTATTCAAACAGAAACATAACGAGAACACTTAGTGAAAAACTATCAAAAGAGACCATTCATAAGTCATGCAACATTGTCAATCCATCTAATATACCTAATTTCTTGAAGGTAATGACACAAAACCACAAGTACAAGATCAAGGAAAATCAGTCAAATGAATATACAAACTCTGGTTCATTCATGTAATGAAACACTGCTTAACAATAAATAGCATGGATCTATCAATTGCTGTAACATCAGGGTGGAATCATCTTGCAGTCTGATGTTCGAGGGCAGGAAGCATTCAGCACAGGAGAAAGACAGAGGCCGGAAGATTCAGTAAGTCTGCTCTTCTGCCTTCTCCTGCCTGCTTTATTCTAGCTATACTGGCAACTGATTAAGGGTACCCACCCAGATTGAAGGTGGGTCTGCCTGTCCTAGTCCATTGACTCAAATGTTAATCTCCTTTGGCAACACCCTCACAGACACAATCAGGAACAATACTTTGTATCCTTCAATCCAATCAAGTTGACAATATTAACCATTACAAATCATATATGCATTGTCCTAAGTGAAAGAAGCCAGACTCAAAAGACAACATACTATGTGATTCCTTTATATGAAATGTGAGTAAAAACAAAACAATGGGTACTGAAAAGAAATCAGTTTTTGCCAGAGTTTGGGGAGGAGAGGAGATGAATTTACCATGGAGGGGTATAGTAAAGGAGTTTTATGGATAATATTACATTTCATATGAAATTATAGTTGTGAATATACAACTAATTTCATTTTTCAAAATCCATAGAAGTGTACTCCACAAAGTGTGAATTTTACTGAATGGAGCATTTAAAAAGAGTTATCAGGATGTGAGAAGAAAGAGGAAATGTAGACTGTGATAAATGAATTGAACTCTATTACACATAAATCATATAACTCTACTGAAAGGGATAGGAAAAAATGAGCTGAACTGAGTAAATTTTGAAAACAGCTTTTCAACTAAATGTAAGGCTGAAGACAACAAAATCGAAAATTCTTTCTATACACATTGTACTTCATTGGACAATTTAGTATTCCTCACAGGGATACGCATTAGCGATTCTGAATCTATACTATTTATATTCCAGCATGGAAGAAAAAGTTAAATACATTTTAGAAAACAAAAGTCACTGCTGAAGAAAGAGAAAAAATATCAGGAAATGGGGAAATACTAGAATAAACTCTGTGGTGGTAATGGATTGAAGTCAGAAATATCAGTATGAACAAATGTCATTTTATGTGTATATGTGTATATGTATAAATATATATTTAACATTTAACATGTGTATGCATACATATTTAACGTGTGTGTCTACATACATATTTAACATTCACATACACACATGCACTAACATATATATACACACACATACAGATTAAAGGACATAAATTAATATGTATATGCATGACATAATATACATACACACATTTCCCAGCTTGATCCTTGAGAGGGACTAGAAGCAGTGACAGGTCAGTAGCAAAGAACACACCTAGAATCCAGATGTTGGTTCTTAAAAGTCATTCCTCAGTGAAAGATTACAAGTCCCTTAAGGGATCTGATTGATTCCAACCACGTGGCAGAAAAATACAAAATAATCTTGGAGCATCTTTTGGTGCCATGTAGCAACGGAGTGCTAAAAAAAATTAATACTTAACCTGGATGTCCTCAAAATATGAATCCATGCACATATAAATAAATACTGGTTGCAAAAATACATGGAGAAGAAGTAATAACTTCCTTACAAAAGAATTTTGGTTCATAACTATAAAATAAAATGGAAAACTACAATTAGAATAACCCAGCAATAATTGCTGCAGGCAAGATCCAATTATGGATGTTAAATTTAGGAGGTGACTTTTTAAGCAGAAACAGCATATTTGCATAGTCTCAAAATATCTCCCCCTTACATTTAATAAATTCCAAGAGGATAAAAAAACAGTAAGTTTATATCCTAGCAGATGCCACTCTAAGCAAAAGATGGATAACAATATCAATAATGCATACAGGCATACCATGAAGAAACCGTGGATTTGGCTCCAAATCACAACAAAAAAGTGAATATCATGAAAGAGCAAATCACACGTTTTGTGGTTTCTCAGTGCATATGTAAGTTATGCTTACACTCTATTGTAGACTATTACATGTGCATTATGTCTACAAAGATAATGTACATACATTAATCAAAAACACTTTATTGCTTAAAAATGCTAACAATTATCTGAGTCTTCAGCGAGTCATACTCATTTTGCTGGTTGAGGATCTTGCCTCAATGTTGATGGCTACTATCAGGGTGGTGGTTGCTGAAGGTGGCATTGGCAATTTTAAAAAATAAGACAACGATTAATTTTGCCACATCTATTGATTATTCCTTTGAGGAAAGATTACTCTATAGCATGTGATGCTGTTTGAGCATTTTCCCCATAGTAGAACTTTCAAAATTGGAGTCCATCCTCTTAAATTCTGCCCTCCCTTATTGATAAGTTTATGTAATATTCTAAGTCTTTTGCTGTCATTTCAGCAATGTTCACAGCATCTTCATCAGAAGTAGATTTCATCTCAACAAAACACTTTCTTTGCTCATTCGTAAGAAGCAACTTCTAATCCTTTCAAGTTGCATCATGATATTGCACCAATCCAGTCACATCTTCAGGTTCCACTTCTAATCTTAGTTCTCTTGAAATTTCCATCACATCTGTGTTTCCTTCTGCCACTGAGCCTTGAACACCTCAGTGTCAGTCATGAAAGTTACTCAACTTCTGCAAAATCCCTGTTAATGTTGATATTTTGATCTCCTCCCATGAATTATGAATAATCTTAATGACATCTAGAATGGTGAATCCTTTTCAGAAGTTTTTCAATTTATTTTGTTCAGAAGCATCAAGAGGATCATAATCTATGGCAGCTGTACCTTATAAAACACATTTATTAAATAAGACGTGAAAGCTGAAATTACTCCTTGATCCATGGGCTGCAGAATGGATGCTGTGCCAGCAGCCATGAGAAACAACATTAATCTCCTTGTACATCTCCCTCAGAGTTCTTGGATGACTTAGGTGTATTGTCAATGAGAAGTAATATGTTGAAAGGAATCTTTTCTTCTGAGTGTTAGGTCTGCATAGTAGGCTTAAAATATTCAGTAAACCATGCTGGAAACAAATGTGCTGTCACCTAGACTTTATTGTTTTATTTGTAGAGCACAGGCACAGTAGATTTAGCATAATTCTTAAAAGCTCTAGAATATTTAGAATGGTAAATGAGTGTTGGCTTCAATAGTCCTTAACAAGAGCTGCATTAGCCTGTCCTTCAAAGCTTTGAAGCCAAGCATTGACTTCTCCTCTCCAGCTATGAAAGGCCTAGACGGCATATTCTTCCAATAGAAGACTGTTTTGTCTACACTGAAAATCTGTTGTTTAGTGTAGCCACCTTGATCAGTTATCTTAGTTAGATCTTCTGGACAACTTGTTGCAGCTTTTCCATCAGCACTTACTGCTTCTTCCTGCAGTTTAATGTTGTGGAGATAACTTCTTTTCTGAAAACTCATGAACCAACTTCTGCTAGCTTCCAACTTTTCTTCTTCAGTTTCCTTGCCTCTCTCAGCTTTCATTAAATTGAAGATACTATCTTGCTCTTAATTATAAAGTCAAAGCCAAATTTGGGGCTTAGGCTTAATGAAATGTTGTGGTTGGTTCGATCTTTTATTCAGACTGCCGAAACTTTCCCCATATCAACAATAAAACTGTTTCTTTCTTATTATCTATGTGTTCACAGAGTATTACTTTTAATTTCCTTAAAAAACTTTTCCTCTGAACTCAAAACTTGTCTAACTGGCACAAGAAGTCTAGCTTTTGGCCTGTCTCAGGTTTCAACATTCCTTTTCTAAGTTTGATCATTTCTAGCTTTTGATTTTAAGTGAAAGATATACAACTCTTCCATTGACTTGAACATTTAGAGGCCATCGTAGACTTGTTAGCTGGCCTGATTTCAATATTGTTTTGTCTCAGGGAATAGGTAGAGCCAAGGAGGTGATGAGATGTGAGGGATCTGGGGTTCAGTTGAGTAGTCAAAACAAACAGAATTTATTAATTTTGTGTCTTATATGGGCACAATTTGTGGTACCCCAAAACAATTACAATAGTAACATCAAAGGTCACTGATCACACCTTATCACTGATCACAACATAACAAATATGATAATAAAGTCTGAAATATTTTGAAATTTACCAAAATGTGACACAGAACTATGAAGTAAGCCAATGCTGTAGAAAAAAATTGTGCCTATAGATTTGTTGGTGCAGGGTTGCCAGAAAACTTAAAAAAAAAAAAAGAAAGAAAGAAAGAAAACACACACACACACACAATATCTGCAAAGCACAATAAAGCAAAGCACAAGAAAACAATGTGTGCCCGTACAGACGTAAGGTATCGCCTGGTCTGAGGCAATGTAAAAAAGGATAGATAACTTCCATAGTATTCTTATTTATAGTGTACACCCTCAACTTAAAAAAGAGAAAACATTCAGACAAATTCAAACTGAAAGACATGCTATAAAAACTGTCTAGTGTATTTCAAATGTGCGAAGGTCAGGAAAGATAAAATACTGGGTACTGTCAAGATTGGCAAAAACTAAGAAAATTTAAATGCGAAGTGTGATTCTGGATTGTGTACTAGCACAGAAAAGTATATAATAGAAAAAACACTGGTGAGATTACAATAAACTCTCTAATTTATTTTATAGTATTATACCAAGAGAAATATCTGAATTTTACATTGTTATTTTATAAATATCTAGCGTGGAATATGTGGACCTTTGAAGGTTTATATATTCCTATTCTTTTTTCTAAGATTAAAAATAATATCTGCAATATATTAGTAATCAGGTTTCTGATTCTGTTTTTTTTTTTTTTTTTAACTTAAAAGAAAGTGCTGAGTTGTGATAAGTAGAGAGCAGTCATTTATTTGGGGAAGATACTATTTAGTGATAACGCTGAACAAACCACCATTTTAAGTATGAAAAAAGATATAACATAAAATTTATTGAGAACAAAAATCTTAATGCTGATTCACTGTGCAGACAGAAATATTTCACTTATAAGGAATCAAAAATTAAGGAAGGAGAAACAACAAAGATGTAAAACTACATCCAGGAATGGTAAATCAACGTTTCAAATTCATTGCATTGTGAATTCAAAGTAACAAATTGTTTCCCTGTTCCCAGAAAACAGATTATCCCCACTTGCTTACAAACACTGATGGATCTGTTTCAGTTTTGAACAAACACTTGGAGTGCAGTTCAATGTATTGTGCAATATAAAAAGTTAGAAAGCATGACTTGTCATAATGCAACAGCGATTTGCAAGAAAAATATTGAGTGTACTTATTGACATTTCATTTGGTTTAATTTTTAGAAAGTTACCTGCATAGAACTGGACAAAAATCTCATACAGTGCTAACAGGTGGGCTGTTCTTATAGGATAGTTGTTTGTTATTGCCTGTAAACAGTATACTAGATATGTAAACTGTCTAGAAATAAAGTGAATCTAAAACTTATACTAGAAGTAAAGCGGCTTCACAATTATCAGATTTTTATTTTCCTTTGTGAAAAGTCTGCAAGCAAGAAATAAATCTAATTAAAACAGAAAAATTATAGCTGATCTAGCAAATTTTTCCATCAGTTGTGGCATGACAAAAAATATTGGGCTTATCTTTTATGAAAGCATCAAAAAGTCAATGTCAGAACACATCCTTAAAGTGACACCAGGACACCTGTCTGAATAAAGGGGAGATGACGAGAGTAACGCGACTGTGTCTGGTGTTTTCCCGCTTTACTTTTGTTACTTTTGTATGAGCACCGTGTGTCATTTAAAGAACTAACCATTACAAGTGGTCTCTTTCCCCTATTTTGTTTATAATCCATTTGGATCAATTGCAATGGTTACTGCAACAAAGTGGGGAATAAATCAATCACAATGGTTAGTTCTTTAAATGAATCATCTCAAATTTCATTCATTCAAATATCCCAATATCTAAAGAACACCTGACACTTAGGAAATAGCTAATAAATACATGTTAAATAAAGGTTAGTTTAGTTTTTGGGCATATTTATTTTATATTAACCTTTCTTGAACATTAAAATATTGATTATAAATTGTCTATCTAAAATCCAGTGTTGATGCTATCAATGGCTAAAGCTTCTTGTTTCTGCTACTACTGTAACTTTGTTTGTATAAATTCCTCCTTTTTGAGCTCCATTTGTGGGAATCAAGCTTTGAAGGCTAATACACTGAAGAAATAGATTTTTAAAAAATAGGAATATAGAAATATAGAAATACAGAACTGATAGTGTTCAGTAAAAACTGGAAAAATCTCTTATGAGTTTAAACTTGTCACCCTAACAGCTGTTCAGACAGATGTAACTAGGAAATCATTTACTATTTATGCAAACGTTTTGCATATAGCACTCACAAGAAAGAATTTCAAGATTTTCTAATATCTGAAGTCCAAATTTGAGCACTATTAGTAGGATTCTGAGCAGACAACTGCACCTAGTATTAATAAAACCAAGAAGAGACTCTGTTTATATTTATTTATTTATTTACTTATTCTGGTTAGTGCCTTTTGTATCTTTTCATTTTAAACTTTAATTGGTAAATAAAAATTGTACATATTCATGGGGTACATAGTGATGTTTTGATATATAATATATAGTGGGTGGACGAATTGAAAAAGTAACACATCTGCCATGTTGAATTTAACAATGGGTGATTCATGCTTTGCCCTTGAATTTGTGTCTATTTCACAGATATTTTAAAATACCATCTTAGAGTCTGGGTGTGGTGGCTCACACCTGTACTTCCAGCACGTTGGGAGGCCCAGGTGGGTGGATAGCTTGAGCTCAGGAGTTCAAGGCAGCCTGGACAACATAGGGAGACCTCATCTCTACTAAAAATACAAAAATTAGCCACGCCTGGTGGTGCATACCTGTGGTCCCAGCTGCTTCGGAGATTGAGACAGGAGGGTCACTGGATCCTGAGAAGTCGGGGCTACAGTGAGCTGTGATTGTGCCACACTGTATTCCAACCTGGATGACAGAGCAAGACACTCTCTTAATTTAAAAATAAAACTAAAACAAAATATCACCTTGGAGTACTATTTTTATAGAAGAAATGGGGAGAAATTTTTATAATAAAATTAACTCAAATATATTGTGGAGTCAAGTGTAAAAGCTTATGCATTTTCTTTTTATTTAAACCATATACTCTAAAAGCTACTTTCAGCATGCTACATTGGGCTAATCAAATTCTCCAAAGTTATGAGTTCATTATTCGTTGCACTTAAGAGCCATGGCTAAAAAATAAGTGCAAAGAACAATTCTAGAATAACATTGAGATTTAGCAGTCTTTTATGTCTCATTCTAAATAAATATTAGATTTTATTTTCAGATTTTATATTCTAACAGCACTGAGCATTTTATGGATTTTTTCTTTAAATTAAAAGTGAGATGAGCACTTGCATGTTAAAAAATAATATCCAATGCCAACTTTAGTTACTTCACAATTTCATTTATGCCTAATTCAGAACAGCAGTAGCCACTTTGACTGTTGAAATGATTAAAGGCAAAATTAGGTATCTGTAGTTGATCTTCTATCCAATGACTAATTTCGAAGGTGAAACTTTTTAATTAAGTATTTTATATCCTGAATTACTTCAAAATATAAGTTTGGTAGCAAATATTAAATCCACAAAGAATGACATTCAGTTCTTGAATGCACTACGCATTTGTTTATTTCTAAACAATTGGATATGCTGTTACATCTCCTTGTCTATTTTACCCTATCAGGTCAGAGTACACCTCTCATTTTTCATTTGATACATTGTATTTTACATATTGTGGTATACATGTGAGTATTTGTTACATATTCATAGAATATGTAATGATCAAGTCAGAGTATTTTGAGGTATCCATTACCTCAAGTATTTATCATTTTTATGTGTTGGGTACCCTTCATGTCCTCTCTTCTAGTTACTTTGAAATATATAATGTATTGTTACTGACCATATTCACCCTACTCTACTTTCAAACATTAGAACTTACTTCTTCAATCTAGCTGTACATTTGGACTTATTACCTAAGCTCTCTTCTTTTCCTGTACTATACACACATCTTTCCCAGCCTCTGGTATCTATTAATATTATTCGATTCTCTACCTCCATTCGATGAGATTTCTTAACTCCCACTTACGATTTAGAACATGTAACATACTTTTCTGTGCCTGGTGTATGTCACTTACCATAGTGACCTCCAGAGGCATCCTCCAGTGCCATCCATGTTGCTGCAAATGACATAATTTCATTTGTATCACGAAATAGTATTTAATTCTGTATATATATATGACATTTTCATTATTTCTTCATTTGTTGATGGACACTTAGGTTGATTCCATATCTCTGTTATTGACAGTAGCACTGCAATAAACATGTAAGTGCAAGTAACCGTTTAATATACTGATTTCTTTTCCTTCGGTAGAATATCCATTAGTGAGATTGCTGGTTAATATGCTAGTTCTATTTTTAGGTGTTTTTTTGGAAGTCTCCACACTGTTTTGCACAGTTACTGTACTAATTTACATTCCCACCAAGATTATATGAGTTCCTTTTTTCCATATCCTAACTAGCATCTGTTGTTTTTTTCTGTTTTTACTAATAGCCATTTCAATTCATTTAAGAGGATATCTCATTGTAGTTTTGATTTGCATTTCCCTGATTAGTGATGTTGAGCATTTTTTCATATACCTGTTGGAAATTTGCATGACATCTTTTGGGAATTTTCTATTCCTGTCCTTTGTAAACTTTTTAATGGGATTATTTTTTATTTTTTTATTTTTTTTACTCTTGAGCTATTTGAGTTCCTTGCATAGTCTGAATATTAGTCCCTTGAATAGTTTGCAAATATTTTCTCTCATTCAAAATGATTTCTCTTCACTCTGTTGTTTCCTTTGCTGTGCAGAAGTTTATTAATTTAAAATTGTCCCATTTGTCTATTTTTGATTTTGTTGTGTGTGCTTTTGAGGTTTTGGTTACAAAATGTCTAGACATATGTCCGTAAGTGTTTTCCCAATGTTTTCTTAATGTAGTTTTGTAGTTATGGGTCTAATATTGAAGTCATTCATCTGTATCGAGATGACTTTTTAAATATGGTGTGAGATAGGGGTCCACTTGCATTCTTCTGCATATGGATCTCCAGTTTTCCCAGTACCATTTATTGAAGAGGGTGTCCTTTCTCCAATGTATGTTCTTGGTGCCTTTGTCAAAAATCATTTGTCTGTAACATACGAGTTTATTTCTGGATTCTTTATTCTGCTCCATTGGTGTGCATGTCTGTTTTTATACCAGCACCATGGTGTTTTGGTCACTATGCCTTGTAACATATTTTGAAGTCAGGTACTGTGATGCTTCCAACTATGTTTTGTTGTGTTTTATTTTTAAATTCAGAATTGCTTTGACTGCTTGGGCTCTTTCTTGGTTCCACATGAATTTTAGGATTATCTTTTGCTAATTCTATAAAAATAATATTGATATTTTGATAAAGATTGCATTGAATCTGCAGATTTATTTGGGCAGTATTATCATTTTAGTGTGTTCATTCTTTGGTTCTGATACAGTCTGACTCTGTCAAAATCTCATCTTGAATTGCAATCCCCATAATCCCTACATGTTGAGGGAGGGACCATGGGACCATGGGGGTGGATTCCCCAATGTCGTTCTCATGATAGTAAATCAGTTCTCACAGTTTTATAAGTATGTCTTCTCCCTTCACTCTCTCTTCTCTCTCCTGCTGTCATGTGAAGAAGATTCTTGCTTTCTCTTCACCTTCTGTCACGATTATAAGTTTCCTGAGGCCTCACAGACATGCAGAATTATAAGTCAATTAAAACTCTTTTCTCTTTAAATTACCCAGTCTTGGGTATTTCTTCATAGCACTGTGAAAACAGACTAATTCAGGTTCCGCGAGCCTGGGATGATTTTCCATTTGTTTCTGTCCTCTTTAGTTTCTTTAATCAGTGTTTTGTAGTTTTCCTCATAGAGATCTATCTAGTCATATTATCCAGGAGTCTGCTTAGAGCCTTATTTTACTACAGCTGAGCTTGCATTCAAGTTGCAACACACAGTCCTCTTCACTTTTCTAGAGCTGTGAGCCCTGCTGCCTGGTATTGGGGGAGGGGCAATGCCACCCCTTGGCCACCCCCGCTGGTGTTTCACTAGGTGATATGTACTCAAGTCCACTGGCTCCAAGCCCAGAATGGCACCCGGAATTGCAATCCTTGTGACCTAAATTGCCTTTCATATTTATTTATGACCCCAGAACACTTTAGCCTGGGATTTTAAATAAATTTGAAAGACAGTTTAGGCCACAGGTGGGGTTAGCTGGAACTCAATATCTGACCCCTGGGGTGGACAATTCACCTCTAAGTTTGGTCTAAATGGGCCTCCATGGGCCCAGGTTCAATTCTGCCCTATGTTGATTTCCACTGTGACAGGGCAGCATTGGATTCTAATGCAAAGTCTGACAATCGCTGTGCTCTCCTTCCCCCAAGCAAACAGATTCTTTGTGCCATATGGCCATTGCTGGGGGGTGAAGGAGGGGCAGTGTAGGCAATGCAGAACTGACTTTCCTACCTTCTTCAGTGTCTCTTTCCTTGATATGATGTTATACCATGTACTATGATCACTGACTTGATTTTTGGTTTTTATGAAGGTGCTATCTTGTGTGGATAGTGTTTCAGATTGGTCTTCTTGCAGGAGGGATGATCACTTGAGGGTCCTATTTGGGCATTTTTGTCTGCCACCTCTAAAATCAATGTTTTAAATGTTTTCTGGGTTGTAAGCCTTTTAATCCTTTTATTGTTGTGATCCACTGCTGAAGAATTATTGTTTCCCTTTGGAGGTGTCATATTTCCTTGCTGTTTTATATTTTATGTGTCCTAGGTTGCTATCTGCAAATATGGTGTAACAGTTGCTTTTTCTGATTTTTTTGGATTGGCTTTAGTATGGGAGGACTTTTTGGGGGAATGTATCTATGGAGTTGGTTGGGTAGGGTTCTGCGCTTGTACAGCCATACAGTCTGTATATGATTTCTTTGACTATAAATCAGCATTAGTGGCATCTGTAATATCCTCAGTGACTGAAGGTGTGGTTATTAGTGGAGGCTCTGTTGAAGTTTTGCTGGGGACAGGGATAAATGGTATGGCAGTCTTCGGACCCCATGGTGGCATCTGTGAGATGAGCATGCTTGTTCTTGGGCACCAGAGCAATGTACACTGGCACTGGTATAAGTTGGTCCAGGTTGACCAATACTTCGGCTTCCAGGTGGCTTGCTTGGAAGCTAGTAGTGGCAGTTTTGGGTCAGGTGTATGGGTGGGTTCTTCGGCTCCAGGGCAGCAGGCCTGGTGTGGAAGATGATGATAGCCATGTTGTGACAACCCTCCGGGTTCTGAGCAGCGAAGGCTGATGTTGGTGATATTTGTATTGAGCTGAGCTGACCAGTCTCCAGGCCTACATGTGGTACAGGCAGATAGGTGCCAGCTGTGGTAGCAGTAGGGTAAGGGAGGCCCAACCTCAGGATTCCAGGAGGAGTGCTCAGGTGCCAGTGGTGGTGGACAGGGATTAGGCAATTACCAGGTCCCTGGACTTCATGGTCCTGCATGAGGGTGGTGAAGCCAGGCTGGGCAGGCTTGTCCTTAGGCCCCTTGAAGGTGTGTGTAGGTATTGGATGTTGTAGGCAGCAGTGAAATTATCTGCAGGACCCTGGCAGAATGCTTGGGTGGAGTTTAGCAGTGGGTACGCTGAGGTCCTGCTACTGAAGATGGTGGGCAGGGTAAGAGGCAGGCAGGTGGGGAAGGTCTGCTTCACTTGCACTCCAGCCCCAGTGGCAGCAGCCTGCAGTGATGGCAGCCATGGACACGGAACTTTGTGTGGGCTCATCAAAATGAGTTGTGACTCTGCTGCTCAAGGAAGCAAGTTTGCTGCCAATGCCCCACTCTTCCACCCTTGTGACAGCAGCCAGCCATGGTGGTGGCTGCAGGCAGGGGATCTCAGTGGAGCCCCGGGGATGTGGAGCTGCAGGTGTGGTTAGGCCCCAGTGTGAGGTGCTGTCTGTTCACGGTTGGGCTCTCAAAATAATGCCTTTTTGGAGCTCCTTTGGACTTGGGGCATGAGTGGGACTCAATGTGAGCTTTCTCTCTGGAGAAGTGTCATCGTACAGTCTCAGGTAGCTCCCTATTTTAGAACCAGTAAAGTCTGAGAGGCTCTACCATGGCTAAGATTGCAGTAATCTATTCTCTCACTTACCTTTCCTCCACATTGGGGAGTTTCTCTAGGCTCCAGCCCATCCCAGCCAAAGAGGTTTCCAGGCTTCTCTCTCCTTCCTTGCTTAGGTGTTTCCTGTGACTTCTCTGTTGAATTTGTATGCTTGTTTTGGATAATTCTTTCAAATTGTGATTATCTACTCATAATTTGCTTCTTCTTAGTAGAGGAGGCTACTACAGTTTTCTTTAGTTAGCCATCCTGAAATCCCCTCTCATTTTTTTTTACTATACTAGCAGAGCATCCTCCTCAAAAAGTTTATTTTAAAAATTTCTATTTGTGCTCCCTTGTACCTTAAACAAAATAAATAATTTATGTTATTATTAAATTTAGCTTGTATTAATAATATGTATTATTCCAGGTTCTCTACCAAGCAGAGATCAAGAAAGCATTATGTATGTAAAAGATTTACTGGAAGAACTTTTATATATTGGGAAACCAGATGAGGCTGGAAAACCATCAAACTACAATGTAGTACTAAACCCTTTGAAAGAGAAGAATGAAAGGACAGGAAAGCATCAATTCTCAGATCACAGTGCAGTTCACTCTTAGAAGAATCTGGAAACTTACATGACTGAGCCAACTTTTATATCGCAGTCAGATGCAGTAGTTGGTTAAGAATACTCCCTCCATAGGAAAAAGTCCCCAAGCAAAAGTAGTGACAGATTTGGACCTCTGCAGTCGGAGCCATGGGTTGCTTATGACTCTATTAGTAGGAGATCTGAGATGTGCATTTTCATGACAGTCTTCCTCTTGTTTCACCCAGATCTACTTCTCCAGCAGATTTGTGTGAAGGCTTTTCTTTTGTATCTGCAGGCCTTTCTTCTTGAGAGGAAAGTCATAAGAGGAAAGTTAGTAGGATGAATTATAGGCCTAGGCTGCAAATGCACCCAGGGCTCCAATTGGTACTCATTCCCCCACTCTGTTATACATTAAAATTTTTTCTCACTGTCAGCTAGTACCTTGGCAAGTGACACTTGCTTTTCTTGTGTGGCTTCTGAATGCTTCATAATCTTATGCTTCTTGGTCTAGGATTGCTGCATATGTTTATTCACAAACATAGTACAAGACAGAATTACTATGAGAAACTCAAATGAATTAACTAGACATCACAAAGATTATTTCCTCCCTAAAAGCAGCCCTATCTCTTCCTACTGATCAAGACCAATTATTCCTGACAGTATAGTGACAATTCTTTTCACCTGGTAAACTTTGGGCACAAAGAATCTGAACTTCCCTGGCAGTCATAAATAGTAGTGCTTCTAGTCACCAAAATACACCATCTTTGAGGAACAGGACCTTCAAGCTGATGAACCCAGATTTGCAGGGATGGGAAGCCCCAAATCCTTCATTAAGTCAATAGGAAGAATGGTAAGCGGAGCCACTCGTTTTTCTCCTCCTTGGTTTCAAAACCTTCTGTTCTTTCTAATGACAAACAACTGTTTTCTTCCTATGAAATACCACATCCTTTTTGATTATTATCTCACACCTGGGACTTGAGGAGGGTGCGTTTAGAAGCTCTTCCAACATCCTGTGATACCAGCTGCTTATAGATGGTTCTGTGTGTGACACAATGAGTGAAGCCCATAGGTTTGGGCTTTGTCCCTCACATCCTTCACTGTCAAGAGGGTTTCCTGATCAGAAGTTATGCTGTGTGTTATCAGGCATATCATAAGGCCCAGTGAAGGATTTTGGCTCAGATTCAAGGGTGGCAAAGCAGACTTGTAACCAGAATAGGTATCTATGACCTTTGTCAAAGGGAGAAACTCCACATAGTCAACTTACCACCAAGTGTCCTTTAGGTTTCTTTAAGGGACATTCATATTAAAGGTTGACAAGTTGGTCATTCAGAGGCAGGAGTAGCTAGATCAGCTATTACAATTAAGAGTCTAAGCTCTTAGATCCACATGTAGGCTCCAGCTTTGCCACTCCATTCTCTGACAATTCAGCCAGTTTTCACGTGACTGATAATAAAGCATGATGTTAACCAAATTTTATGGGAGGTCATTGTCTTGAACTGACTTCCTGCACTAGGCCTCAGTAGACCAGACCAAACCAGAATGGAGTCACTCCTGATAAGTGCCACTTAATCAAACTGAACTTTGAAATGGGCAAAATTTCAAAAAGAAAACCAAGCAAGATTCCAGTAAATCCAATTTAGCATAATGAGGAAGTTCCCTTGTTTTAACTCTGTAAGGAAAGTTACCCTGGAACAAGCAATTCACTTTCCATTCATTATTTCTTTCCTCAGTCTTTTTCTGCCTATGAAGTCATCCTTTTCTGCTCAGCTCAGAGAAGCTCTCATTCTATAGAATAGAATGCTACCCCAATTCATGAATCATGAATCTTGAACAAAAGCCAGTTACATCATTAACTAAATGTATTGTAGTTTTGTCCTTTGACACTGGCTAACACCAACTGGCAGATGACTGACCTGGGACTTTGTGCCAAGAATGATTTGAGCCTCACCTTCCAACAGAGAGGGTATCCTTCTCACCCATCAGCAAGGGGGTGGGCCAGTCACAAATCCCCATCTTACTGCTGCATTTCTCAGGCCATTCTTGGCATCACTTGTGTTAGCTTGGTGACACAAGAATCCAACATCAAGATGGCATTAGACATTCTAGAGGATCAAACAACTTATTGCTGGTAAATTCCTTAAGAGAATTTTCTCAACAGGGAAGAGAGGCTGTTGGGAAAGGTAGTTTGTGGGGTTTTCCATCCCCAGTTGATTGCATAAGAATGGGCCTTGATCCTAGAAATTCTTTATTGCAAAATATAAAAAGCCCGACAGCCTCTGAAGGGCCTATTGTCTTACATGCAAGTATCTTTTCTTATAAGCCCAGTGTGCACTCCTTTGTTCTGTTTAAGCTTGTAAGTCAATGGTCCTCAGGAGCACACCCAGTTTTTACTATTTCAGACTCCATGGAGGAGGGGTTGGGTTCTTCTGCTTCAGACTGACAGGGGTGCACGTAGACCAATTGCCCATTCTCAGCTGTCTGCCTAGGTGACCTGAATGGGTGACACGCTAGCCATAAGGTATCACAGCACTCTATTAAGCTTATCTTGTTCTGTCTCTTCTCTCTGTAAGTAAAGTGTGTTGTTCTATCCAGTGTTTGACCATGTTGCATTTTTCTCAGTGACTCCAGTTCCAAGATGCAATAGGTAGAAGGGTCTGGATCCTCCCCTTGGGACAGATAACTGATGCGAAGTGTTCTGTTCCAGAGAGCATAAGGAAGTTGGGAGAGATGTCAAACAGCAGTTCTAACCCAACCTCTGTGAAAAAAGGAGAAAGGAAAGAAGTTTGTCAATTGCAGTGCAGTATTAAGAAAATTTGGCAAGGCCAATGGAAATTCCTACAGGAAAAATCATCTGTCTGAGGATTCTCGCAGCTCATGGGAATAGGCTATCTTGAGCATCTCCACCATGCTCAGTCATCACTTGGAACAACCATGAGAAGCATGTTCAGCACCACTATAGAGATGGATTAGACTGAAGCAGCTGGGACCATTATCCATTTGCTTTCCTCACAGTAGGATACGCAAGACCACCAGAGTGGGCTAGCTCATTTGGTACCACCACACCTAGTGATGTCAGCCAAACACAGAACATTTATGTCAGAAAGAATAAGAATCTATCAAAGCACAAAGGGCTGTTAAGGCTAAGATCTCAGGAAAAAAACAGTGAAGCAGAGTCGGGAGTCCAAACTTGCGTGCTGCTTTTGCCCTCAACGCATCTGTTAATTTTAAGCAGCATTCTTCTCTTCCATGCACCTATTAGTTTTAAAGTAGCTCTTTTCTCCTCATCGCACCTGGAAATTCTAAAGAAGCTGGGACAAGTCTGAGAATTTTAACAGAATTGACAATGAGATGGCGACAAACGGAAGAAAGGCTGATATTCACATATCACATGTGAATATTCACATATCACATATCCCACATGGGTGGGATATTTTGAATATCAGTACCTGTCAAGAAATGTTTGCAAAAAGAGGAAACCAATAGAACCTGGAATATGTTGGACAGCTGAATACAAAACATTTTAAAATGTAGATAAAATGGACAATCCATAAATTACCACCCACACATTTATCTTTCTAAAACTGACACAAGAGATTGTGTGTGTGTGTGTGTGTGTGTGCGCGCATGTGCGTGTGTGTGTATACATATACACATACATACATATACACACATCCACAATTTAAAACGTTTCCACAGACCACAATAGTTTTCCTCACCGGTGAAATTTCCACACTTCTTTGTAGGAAAAAAGAAAAACCTGATCAAAGTCACCCATGTTTTAAAAAGAAAAAGGAAAATTTCCTAGCCCATTTTTTAGGGCTGGTGTAACCTTGAAAATTGAACCTAACAAGAATAGATTGAAGAGTATATAGTGAATCCCTCTCCTGAGTACAAATGCCAAAATTCTGAAGAAAAACAAGTAAACGAAAACAAACTTGAGCCAGCGGTATATGAAAGATTAAATAAAATATTTGCATTTGAGTTTATACCAGGAACTCAAAAATTTTTACATTTAAGTATCAATCAATATATTGCACAATATTCACACAAAAACCTGAGGAAAAACATAACTGAAACCAAATTGAATATCAGAGATGTTCTCAAACACACAGTTAAAGAACTAACAATAACAAAAATATGTACCATAGTAATTTAAGACTCCCTGTTGAAAATAACTGAAATAATCTTGCGAAGAGACTTGAAATGGATTACAGTTTGTGGTCCAGAGATAATGAGTGTGCATGAGATATGGTTAACACTTTAGTACAAATTAACAGTTCCTCAGGTAAATGGACATAAATGGTGAACATTGATAGGTCAAAACCTCTGAGGCTGAAAAGCAGGATAGAATAAATTTTATTTCTGAAGGAAGAATTTTGAAAATACAAGCTCTTCATCAATGTACAAAATTAGACATTAGAATAGAAATAGATGCAGAAATTAAATAACTGTCTACATAATGTAAACAGATAAGATAACATGAATTGGAACATTGTTTAAAACACAGACATTGTCAACCATTGATTAGAGTTATGATCTCACAAGTGAAAGAAATGAACTTATTTGAAGAGTTGCTTAACTGATCTAGAGGATCTAACTGAAATTTGATGCAATATATACAAAAGTGCCTAGAAAATGTCATAGACAATAGTGTTGAATTGAAATCAGAATCTTTATATTAGGGATTAGACGGAGAAGGAGAAAATGGCTACATGTATCTATCGATTGGATGTTATAAAAAGCAACAAATGTGTTTTGAAATGGAGTATACTTCTCATAAAGTAAAAATAAAGAAAACAAGATCCGAAGAAATACTTTCCAAACAACATAGTAATATATAAGATTTTCTGTAAAATTCAGCTCAAAAACATAAATGCAATTTATAGTTATAATCTGGCTTAAGGGAAATGGTATTTTGAACTTTAATAGCCAGTGTACATCTGAGCCTATCCCAAAAGAAGCAGCTCTATTTCATAACAGTGTATGTCTGCAAGATTAAGAAAACTGATTACTAATATATGGCAGAGGTTTTTTTTTTTTTTTTTTTTTTTTTACCTTAGAAAAAAGAATAAGAATATATAACCCTTCAAAGGCCCACAGGTTCCATGCTAGTTATTTATGAAATAACAGTATAAAATTTACTTTCTAAGAAATCTTTATAAACTCAATTAAGAAAAAAGGTATCCCTCATATACCTGCACTAATTAAAAAGTTAAATTTATTGTTTAAAATATTTCCTATAAATAAAACTTCAGGCCTGTATGACTTTAACAGTGAATTACACCAGCTATTAAGACATAATTAATACCAGCAAAACTCAGCAAAATCTCTTCCAGAAAATAAACGAGGAATAAATATTTCCAAGATTGTTTTACAAAAGTAGTATCAATCTGATATTACCTCAATAGAGTAAGATGTCATAAGCAGAAAGGCCTCAAGAGGAAAATCAAAGGAACAAATTATAGCTAAATATTAATATTCTTTGGGAACATAGACTCACAAATTGTTTTAAAAAGCTAGCAAATTGAAATGAGAAATATGTTAATAGTTACGATAATATATAAAAGTAAATTGCATTTTACCTCAGGAATAAAAGGTAAGTTTAACTGTTTTGCAAATCAAGCAGTAACATTCAACATACTAAGAAACTAAAAGAGAGAAAATGTAGAATCATGACAAAAGATACAAAACATTTGATAAAATTTAGCACCTGTGTATTCAACATTATACTGGAGGTCCTAGCAAGTGCAATACAAAAAACAAATAAATAAATAAAAAATAAAAATACATACATATATGGCAAATATATCTGCAAAGTAAATTAAGTTTATATTTGCTTACAGAATCCATGAAATTTATGCAGACACTGTAAAGGAATTTATAGAAAAGATGTTGGAACTAATATGTGCATTTAGCAAGGTAATAGGATAACAAATTGATTGTATTTCTATATATGCATGATAAAAAGCTGAAATGAATTTTAAAAAATATTTTATAGTAGGATTATTAATAGGAAAGATTTACGTTTAAATTAAATAAGATATGCTTACATGCTATACAATAGAAACCACAAAACTTTGCTGAGAAAAATTTAAAAACACATAAATGGACTAATTTAAAAAAATATTTTATAGTAGCATTGGAAGCATATTTTATAGTACTAAAAAAAAAAGATCTTAGATCTGAAAACATAAAATATTAAAAAGCATCTGAAAATAAATCGTATCAGGTGAACATATACTAATATCTTAGTTTGTGAAATAAAGTATTAATACACAAAAACTCTCCCCATTTCTCTCCTACAACCCTCAAACAACAAACCCAGCTGTGCAAGGAGTGTAGTTTTCTTTATTGCTCTATAGCCTAACTATATCTGTAGTTTCTATTTCTTCAGGTGCTGGAAACTGGATCTCAGTCTATTGTTTCACTTTTGATAACAGGCTTGTGTATATGTAGAGAAAGGAAAAAGGTAGGCATCTGATCTTCTTCCCAATCATTATGTTGTCAAACTGGCCTCTGCTGGGACAGCCACACAAGTCCTTGTTGTCTTGTTTTTCAACAGCATCTTTGAATCCAGATGTTCCTCTTCTTCAGTCACTCTCAGTACAGGCTCACAGTGCTACTCTTTGAATATCTCTGGTGTTTAGAAAAGTTGGTGGGGCTGTCAGAAAACATTTCATGCTACAGTTGCATACACATCAGTCACTCTGTTGTGACTCTGTTGAATCTTGTAGAGCTTGCTGAGAATGTCTTGGGAACTTCTGCCTAGATACACCTTACATTTATTTTATATATGGGTTTTTGCAGCCTCTATGAGTTCTAAACTACAATAGATAAAGAAGGGTCATCTGCCATATAGGCTGTTTCCCATTTAGGTTTAGGGATTTCTGTTGCTGGGATTCTCAAATGTAGTCCCTGAACCAAAGAAGTTCCCAATCATTTGTAGTATATATAGTCAGCTCTCTGTATTTGTGGGTTAAGCCTCCATGGAATCAACCAATTGCAAATAAAAATTATTAAAAACATTATTATGAAAATTATTTTAAAAATTATCAAAAATTTTTGTATTTGTACTGAACATTTACACACTGTTGTTTTCCTTGCCATTATTTTACAAATCATATAGGATAAAAATTCTTTACATGGCATTTACACTGTATTAAGAATAAATAATCAAAAGATGATATAAAATATATGGAAGGATGTGCATAGGTTATATGCAAATACTACACCACTTTATATCACAGACTTGAGCATCTGTGGGGTTTGGTATCCACAGGGGTTTTTGTGGCCAATTGCCCCTGGATGCAGAGGGATGACTCTATAGTTTTACCCTAAAAAGCTGAAAATAGTCTATTTTTATGTTGTATTCCCTCTTTGAAGCAACCAGTACATGAGGGACAAAAGAGATTGACAAGGAGAAAGAAAGGAACGGAGAGAAAGCCAGCCATAGAGCCCATGATAAAGGCAAAGACAGACTGAGCTACAAATACAGACATGCACAGCTATCCTATAAACGATTCTAAATATGACAGGCTAATAATAACTAACTGCATTTGTCTTCTAGGGTTACCATAAAAAGTCACTACAGACTGGCTTTTATAAACAATGGAAATTAGGCTAGGCACGGTGGCTCAAGCCTGTAATTCCAGCACTTAGGGAGGCTGATGTGGGTGGATCACGAGGTCAGGATATCGAGACCACGGTGAAACCCCATCTCTACTAAAAATACAAAAAATTAGCCGGGCTTGGTGGCAGGTGCCTGTAGTCCCAGTTACTTGGTAGGCTGAGGCAAGAGAATCGCTTGAACCCAGGAGGTGGAGGTTGCAGTGACCCAAGACCCTGCCATTGCACTCCAGCTTGGGCAACAAGAGCGAAACTCCATCTCAAAAAAAAAAAAAAAAAAGAAAAGAAAAGAAAAGAAAAAGGCTTAGAAATAGTAACTTTTTTTACTGTGTATACTATTTTTTTCATTAGAATAACCTGATAAACAGGAAAGTTCTTATTAATAAAATGATTAATTTTATTTTTACTTAGCACTTAGGGAAGAATGGATTTATAGTAGCAAATAATAGTCACAAATACGTACAGTAATTTAGTGTTTCTAAAACTTTTCATGTGCCTAAAAAATGTCCTGGAACTGTATAATACCTTCTTATTATTTATACTATTTTGTTTTGGAAATAAAATGGAATTGCAATATTTGTGTTAAGATAGAGTGCAGATGCAGAATGGAAGCAGGAAGAACACAGGCCTGGGTATTAGTCATTTCTGGGCTTGAATCTTAGTTCTTTTCACTTTCTGTGTGCCTCAATTTCCTTCTGTTTAAAAGTGGAAGAGTAAGAATTAAAGAAAGAGAGAAACAAGAAGGATGGCTCAACAGTCAACGGGTTTATTTCAAACCTGGAAGGGACTTCTGACTTGAGTTAGGTCAGAAGCCGCACTCTCTTACACACTAAGAGTTTTTAAGGATTCAGGGTGGGAGAGTTTATCAGAGACTTCCACTGCTTCTGTTGTCTTTGTTGTGCTTATCTGGGGAGTGTCTGTTCCCGTACATCTTTCTGCAGCTGCGGGCATATCCCCCAAGTCTGCCTTTAGCTTCCCTATCTTAGTGCACCTGAAGGAACAGGAATGTGCTTATTAAGGCCCACTGTTTTACTGGGGCCCCATTGTATGAGGGTGAAGTTTGGCAGTTACCCAAGAAACTTCCTCCCTGCCTTCCTCTGTGCCTGAGCCTGTCTTACCTGTGTTTTACTGTCTGCTCTTTTCTGGCTGCTTGTAGTTATAAGACAAGTGATTTCTTTGAAATGCATGAGGCTAGAAAGGGAGTGTTTGTCAGAGATGTCGGTGCTCCTGCTCTGTCAGGAAGTTAAGTCACTTTTACGAGGATCCTATGCAGATTAAATATGATTACATTTGTAAATATCCTTGAGAAAGTGATGAGCACCTACTCCACAAATGCCTCCTTTTTCTCCTTTTCCTCTTCAGAGCATCCGTCTTTATTTTATTATTATTTCTTTTTGAGATGGAGTCTCGCTCTGTCACCCTGGCTGGAGTGCAGTGGTGCGATCTCGGCTCACTGCAAGCTCCACCTCCATGGTTAAAGTGATTCTCCTGCCTCAGCCTCCGGAGTAGCTGGGATAACAGGTGCGTGCCACCACGCCCGGTTAATTTTTTGTAGTGTTAGTAGAGACGGGGTTTCACCTTGTTATCCAGGATGGTCCTCGATCTCCTGACCTCATGATCCGCCTGCCTTGGCCTCCCAAAGTGCTGGAATTACAGGCTTGAGCCTCCGCACCCAGCCGCCTCCGTCTTTAGAAATCTAAATGTTTCCATTTGCCATGGCTGCTGCAACAAATTATTATTAATCAGGCACCTTAAACAGAAAATTATGTGTCACACTTCTGGCGGCTGGAAGTCAGAGTGAAATGTTGGCAAGGTTGGTGCCTTCTGAGGTTGTGAGGGGATCTGCTTAAGACCTCTCTTGTTGACTTGTAAGATGGTCATCCTTCTGTTGCGTCTTCTCATTGCCTTTCCTATGTATGTGTCTATGTTGAAATTTCCCCTTCTTACAAGGACACCAGTCAAATTGTATCAGTGCCCACTGTAATGACCACATCTTAACTTGTCTTCGTAAAGATTCTATTTCCAAATAAGGTAACTTTGTGTGGTACTAGGGGTTAGAATTTCATTGTAAGAATGTTGTGGTGACATCACCTAATCCTTAACACCATATAAACAGATGTATAACTGGAACCATCAAAATATCTGTTTAAGTGAAACCTTGTGTTGGTCTCTCATTCTGAGCAAGATTTTCACTTTATTCTTCAAATTATTGAACACAATGTTAAATCTGTTTTCAGACAAAACATTTTAGACATCACTGCTTTATTTTCACCTTTTTAAAAAGAGTCTACATAGCATTAAACTTTATACTTGAAATCAAGAAAAAAGCAAACAATTTATCATCCAAGTTTCTTATTCCAAATATTAAAATAACATGCTGAAAAATTTAAATTGTCAGATATGAATTTAATCTTAAGAAAATTATCGTTTGTTTAACATTACTTGATACTACCAGTCAAAGTGGCTGGTTTCCCCAATTTCGTTATAATTGCTGTGTACATTTGTATGAATCATGCATGTAATATCATCTAACCCTTTTGTAATTTTCCCGAAAACAGGTTAATTTATGCAGGCATGGCGCCAAAGCAAAGTCTGTAGTAAACAGATACAATTCTCACTGTGCTTTGGTATTTTTTCAGTTTTTACCGTTTCGAATATGTTTATTTTTAACATTTTAATTCTATGAAATAAAAACAGCTGCTATTTGATTTACCTATGTGGAAGAACAGTTTGGCTTCTTCAAGAAGAACACAAGCGACTATGAACTCTGAGCTGAAACTCATTATGTATTTTGATTTTTGTTCCCAGTGCAAGTGGTAAATTCCTTCTGCCTTACGCACATAACAATTAGTGTCGTTATCTGCTGCTTTATCATAATACTATATGCACCAACATGTAAATTAGCAGCCCAACCCCTCCAAAAATGACTAAGTCGATGACTGAAGTACAATTTACTGATTAAAATTTTCATTTTCTATATCTCACTGATGAATGCAGCCCTTTGCTTCCCTGAGATGTCAAATCCTGCAGGATATCATGTTAAGCTGGAACATTCTAAGTACGGAGAGTATGTGAATGAATATGACAACGTAATGATTGTGCCTTTTTTGCCAACACTTTGTATGGAAATTTAAGTAAAAGTTTAAAAATGCCATAAAGAAAAAAACGTGCTTGTCAATTTTAATAAAGTTAAGGGTATGAGGTATTAATATCACACTGACACAATAAAAAGTCCTAAGTCTAAGACTGCAAAACCTAAAAGTCATATAGGGTATTTTTTAGTTGAACATTTAAAGATCTCTATATACATACATATTCCATATATATTTATTTGAAACATATTTGTTTTTTAAAACATATTTGTTTATGCTTATTTGAAACATACACACAAAGATTAAAGAAATCCTCCTCTAAGTGAATAAATGAATACTAATAATATTACTTGTATATAAGAAAGGATTTATCTGGTTAAAGAGAAAGAGGACAAAAAGAAATAATTGAATGGCACTATCGAGTATAGAGAATTTAAGTACACTGAACATTTACTAGTGCAAGCAATATGCAATCCTTTGTTTTGTTCCCATAATATGAGCAAAGATAAGTCTGGTTTTTAGAATCCAATTTTTGGTAATGAGTGCAGAGGTAATCTTTAGACACGACTGCCAACAGCATAATGAAGGAGTATAGCTTTAAAATAATAATAATAACACAACTAAGAGTTCTAGCTCAAGGCTACTGGGAATTTGCTGCAGCCCTTAGCAAAAGACTTTAGTCATAAACAGGCCTGTTCAATCATATTAATGAATGAGGAAAGACAGTGGCTTAACTTGTTTTATAGTTTTCTTTTTCTTTTTTTTTTTTTTTAACATGCACACATACGCATAGACCCACACAGTTTTTCTCTGCTAACTCTATCTATTTCTCAAAATCTGCTGCTTTTTCCTACTATTTTCTTTCTTTTATTCTGCTGGCCTGTGTTATTCGGCCAAATATTTTTAAAAAGTCAAATTTATCTGATTGTTTTGACTTTAAAGAGAGAAACTCTGACGTAAAATGGCCTAAAAAATTAGAAAAACTCTAAAGCCCTAAAGTACTATATTTCAATATCCAACCAAATCAATAGCTTAATTATGATCTTAGGAAAACAAGGGATTTTTTATCTTTCAGCTCAGTCCTTCTTATTGTGTTTCTTCTTACCACTCTCATTATCAAAATATGGTTGTGACAGTGCCAGGCATCATACCCTCACAATGCAATGCCAAGTTGAAAGAGGGTATTTTTAAATGCTCTTTTATAAATGTCAGTGTTGTGCATTCAATATTATTGGAACGTTTTCTTATCTTAGACTCAAGAAGCTACAAATGTAAGGTGTTTAGTCTTCAGAATATGAAGTAAAACTAAGTATTCACACATTTCAAATAGCTAAACAATCCACAGAACCAGAAAAAAAGACACCAAAATATCTATTGTTACAGAAATACTTGTTTTTAACTCATTGGTAGTTTTTCAGAAAGTGATTCATGTGTTTGTCTTCCATTTTTAGTATTGTTAAGAGGAGAAATGATTGTTAACTAGTTTTCAACAAAGAAAAGCTGTGTTTATACTAGGCCCATCATTAAATGTTCTTGGAAAAATACTTGATTAATGAAGCTTGAAAAATATAATTCATATTTACTTATTTATAATTCTTGGTAGCCCTGAATCCTGCTATAAATAACTTTTTAAATGTTTTCAACCCACGGAAATTGTGTGTGTGTGTGTGTGTGACACTCTTAACAAAATGTTGCTTCAAATTATGAAGTAATAACTTTCTCTTCTATGAAAGGATACAATTTCTACAACCCATTGAATTACCATATGAAATTGCCTTATTGCCTTAGATTATGATTAAATGTTAGATGCTTTCCAATCTCATATTTGGTGAGAGTTATTGAGAGAAATCAAGAAGACAATCATAACTGGATTCATGATATGAAAGTATATAATGAATTTATATATTCATTTTTTAATCTGGGTGATTTTACTAGAATAACTTGTCTGTGGTTTCGATTATGTAGCTAAGGACTTTTCTAATTTACCAACATAAAAATATCAATGGCTGAAAAGCAACCACTCATAACCTCTTCTGAAGATCATATATGAATACATATTTTATTTCAATTTTTTGAGGAAAACAGAAAAGTAAAATTTAGATTTTTATCTTTCCAAATCAAGTACTTTATATTTTCTCTCAAATATAAATTTTAAAAAATAAATGGAGACCCTAGAAGTGACAAATAAATTTGTGAAATTAAATATTTACTGGTTCAACTTAATAGCTGCATGAACATTTCAGAAGAAAGAATAAACAAACTTAATGGTAGAACAATATAAGTTATCCAAAATGAAGAATAGAAATAATATTACAAATAATCATAATAACTAGAGTATCAAGCTGATATTAGATGGTATCATATGATCAAAGGTACATGAAACAAGAATGACTGTGAGGATAGGACAGAAGAAAAAAAAAATGAAAACTGAAAGATATCATGGCTGAAAATTACCCATACTTGTAAAATCCATAACTTTTACATAGATATTTTCAAAGACCATGAAAATAAACTCCAAGATTCAGCCACACCCAGACGCAGCATAGTCAAGCCAGTCAAAGTTAGATATATAGAGTGAATTTTGATAGCAGTAAAAGACAGATGACCTATAACATACAATGAAACATCAATGCAATTAATGACTGAAATGAGAATGATGGAGGACAGAAGAGGATTGCACATCCTTAAATTGTTCAAAGAATAAAAAGGCGGGGGGGGGGGACCCACAAAACAAAACTGTCAACCCGGATTTCTGTTCTCAATGATAATATCATTCATGATTGAAGGCAAAATAAAGACTTTTTAATAGAAATAAACTAAGAGACTCTGTTGCCAAGAGACTTTCTTTTCTGATACCAGAAAAGCAAGCATCAGAAATGGTAAATATATGAGTATATGCAAAATTTTACCTGTTTTTGACTCTTTTTTCTTATTCTTTTTTAAAAGCATGATTTACTGAAACTAAAATTATGACACTTTCTTGTTAACTTTATCACGTTTGTGTATTACATGTAATGATTATAAGGACAGCTTCCAGTTTTGCCAATCATTGATTGGAATTTAGACTAAATTAGAGCACAGTATAAATGGAAAACTCACCAAATAATTTTAGAAAGTTTACAATAAGTGTTCACAAAAATTATATACTATTTCATCAAGTTTAAAGTGTTCCTCCTTTAGAAAGCATATAATTGGGCTTTGTTTATTTTATCCATTGACAATTTGTTTTTGAAATATTATGCCTATTTCACTTTAATGTAGTTATCAATATGGTTAGATTTGTAACTAACTTAGTTTTCTTTTCAAGAGCAGACAGAAAAGAGAGAGCAAAGAAATAACAACAAAGAAAAGAAACAGAGAAGAAAATTTGAAAATAAAACTAAAAATGTTTAGGATATTTTTGAAAGTAGACGTTTAGTTTTCATGTTGTATTTTTGTAATGGACACTCTGGAGTTTATAACATATACACTCAGGAGGTCTTATATCCGAAGATATTTTAATTAAAATATATATTAATATTCTTATAACTGAATAAGATAAGAAATTGGGGAATCACAAAATTAGCCCTTGAAACTGTAAGATTTTCCCTCAAAATTCCACTTTTTTAGCATTTGGTGTTTCAGTATAATCTCAAATTAGAAACATTTTTTATCTTTCTGGATGCAACTTTATCTGATTTTCAATTTTTATATATTTTTTAAACTTTATGGTTATAATCCGAGCCATATTCCTAGGGTGTGCCTAGTTTATTTGCCTTTTATTATAGTTGCTTGGATTATGGTTATCTAATTACAACCTAGTAATCGACATACAATGTTTCTGTTACACATGAAAACGATTCATACCACGTATATTGTGAATGTTTTGATTTGTTGTTGTTGATTTCTGAGTTTTCCCATCTGAATAATAATATTCTACATACTGGCTCCTGTTTCTTGTTCTTGTCTATAATTTTCTTTCACATCATAATTTTCCCTTTGTACTATTCCTCTCTGTTCTAAAAATACTATTCCAGTCTGCCTTCCATATCATTCACTTGATTTTTTTCCCACAGAATCAGTTCTTTTCAACCTGAAGACTAGTTTTCTCAGTTCTACTATTTCTACCAGCTTCTACCGTGTCTCAGATCACTCACAAGCTTTCTTCCTTTCGGTCATCTCTCTTTCTCAACACATTGCGTTTTTACAGAGACAAAATACTTCTGTACTGTTTTGACTATGACAGTCTCCGGTGTCCAGTGACTTTTGAAAGAATCTGCTTCTTCTGATTCTTTCAGACTCATTTACTCTTCCCTTTTATGTATTACTTGTTTTTTCTAATCAGCTTTCTTCTAACATTACTGCCAATTTTTTGAATTCATAATGTATGTCCAAGTACGTACTGTATATCACAGTTTATTTTGAACAATAGATCATGCAATATAAGGCAATTATATGAGGCCAGGGTTGCCAAAATTGATGAATATGTTCAAGATAAAAGGTTCATGGGGGAAGTGAAATGTATAGTAAGCTCTTTGTCTCATGAAATTCATAATGTTTGTTACCTGGTCACTTAAGCCAATGCAGGAGAAGCTCAATGCCTGCTGTATTATTTAAATCATATTTTCATCTCGACAGTAAATGTAAGTAGTTCCTGGTCTAATGTCCATTTTATAGCAGTTTTCACCTACTGTTCTATTCACGTGTGTCTTGTTTCCATCCTCATTTCATGAGTCTTGTTTTTACTCTTCATAGGTGGAACATATAGAAAATATTGACCTGTAACTTTTACTACTGTTTCCGTTACTCTTCCTCTATAATCCCTACATCAGAGGCCACGTATAGTGCCTTTCTCTCAAAATATTTCCATATCCACAAAATTACTGTTTATTGCTATAAATTTCCATAATGCAGAATGTTATTGTCAGTTTTTCATTAACCAATTAATGAAGTTATTATATTTTATTTAAAGCAACATTTTGATTATCAAATATCAAACATAACATTTGAAGTGAAGAGAAGGCAGTTATTTACATCACAGAATAATGAAATAGGTCAGGTTTTCTACATAAAAATAGACCAGATATTAGAGTCAGTGGACAGATGGTTGAAGAGGCATGAAGTACCTTCATACCTATTTAATATGGTCTGTCTTTTGCAAAGTAAAGCCAGGGTGTGCCAAAAGCAAATGCCTAGGTTGGTTTTATCTCAATCCCATTCCATCTGCTTTTTAATTAGTGGCAATTCCTCCCAGATTTTGGTATTAATTGCTTATGCGTTTTAGCTTCCAATGCTATTGAGATGTGTGCCTTTCTCTGTATCTGCATAGATTTCTGCAGTGACAATCAGTAGTGGATGAATTAGCTAGATTCCATTTTAAACCTGAGCACAATGTCTTTCTAGATTTTAAAAGTTGGATAATTACTTATTCAATGTAATGATATAAGTTATTATTAAAAATACATGTCAGGACAAGATGACTTCACTAATTTTCCCAACCAATAATTAAAATGCTTGCCATATGACAGGCATGTTTCTTTTTTTTTATGATGGACCAAGAACATATTTTTTTTTGCATAATGGGGCATTATATTTATTGAGGGAAGCATTAAAAATGCAGTTATGCAAAAGATAAACTAGCTTTGATAAGTATAATAAAAGAGGGTAGTAGATGACAGCATATTATGAATGGATGTGGTTTAGTTTGAGATATCAAGGTAGTGACAATAAACTAATATCTAAAGGATAAAGAGGGGCAAAGTAATGTAGGGAAGAGAGATCGTCAATATAATTATGGATGGGTAAAGAGCTGAAGATGGAAAGGAGCATTGTGTATTTAAAATCTGGTAGAAGGACAGAGAGGTGGATTAACACTTGGCAAAGAGGGACATCTGTTAGAAATGCTTGGAGGGTCAGTATACCTTTTGTCCTTTATTTTATGCATAGCATAAGCAGATATCTATGCATAGCATAAACAGAGATGATCAGATTTGGTTGAAATGATTAAAGTGTCTAGAACTGTGCTTTCCAATGCTGTAGCCATTGTGCTGGCCAATAAAGCTGCACTGGTCCATTTTCTAGTGGTTAATAGCCATATGTGGATATTGACTACCATATTAGATACCATAGATTTAAAGCATTTTCCTCATTGCAGAAGGTTCTACTGAATTGTGCTGGCCTACAGATTGGAGTGTGTCTGATATGGGAGCCAGAATAGATACAGTAAACTATCTGCAAGGGGACTATTGTCCCAGAAAGAGACAATAAGAACTTGGTACATGTATTAGTTTACTAGAAAAATTGTAACAAGGTACCACAAAGTGGATGAGTTAAAACAACAGAGATTAGTCTTTCCCCACTAGGGAGGGAAGAAGTCTGAGATAAAGGTGTTGACAGTCATGCTGTCTCTGAAGCCTCTAGGGCAGAATTTGTCCCATGCCCAAATGAGTCTATGTCTTTTGTCTTCTTATTAGAACACCAGTAATATTGGAGTAGGGCTCACCCTAATGACCTCATGTTAATTTGATTATATCTGTGAATATTCTATTTTCAAATAACGTCACATTTACAGGTACAGTATAATTATTTTAAATTATACTTTAAGTTATAGGGTACATGTGCACAATATGCAGGTTTGTTACATATGTATACATGTGCCATGTTGGTGTGCTGCACCCATTAACAGTTCATTTACATTAGATATATCTCCTAATGCTATCCCTCCCCCTTCCCCTCACCCTACGACAGACCCCGGAGTGTGATGTTCCCCTTCCTGTGTCCAAGTGTTCTCATGGTTCAATTCCCACCTATGAGTGAGAACATGTGGTATTTGGTTTTTTGTCCTTGCGATAGTTTGTTCAGAATGATGGTTTCCAGCTTCATCCGTTTCCCTACAAAGGACATGAACTCATCCTTTTTTATGGCTGCATAGTATTCCATGGTGTATATGTGCCACATTTTCTTTATCCAGTCTGTCATTGATTGACATTTGGGTTGGTTTGAAGTCTTTGCTATTGTGAATACTGCTGCAGTAAACATACGTGTGCGTGTGTCTTTATAGCAGTATGATTTATAATCCTTTGGGTATATACCCAGTAATAGGGTGGCTGAGTCAAATGGTATTTCTAGTTCTAGATCCTTGAGGAATCGCCACACTGTCTTCCACAATGGTTGAACTAGTTTACAATCCCACCAACAGTGTAAAAGTGTTCCTATTTCTCCACATCCTCTCCAGCATCTGTTGTTTCCTGATATTTTAATGATGGCCATTCTAACTGATGTGAGATGGTATCTCATTGTGGTTTTGATTTGAATTTCTCTGATGGCCAGTGGTGATGAGCACTTTTTAATGTGTCTGTTGGCTGCATAAATGTCTTCTTTTGAGAAGTGTCTGTTCAAATCCTTCACCCACTTTTTGATGGGGTTGTTTTTTTCTTGCAAATTTGTTTGAGTTCTTTGTAGATTCTGGATATTAGCCCTTTGTCAGATGAGTAAATTGCAAAAATTTTCTCCCATTCTGTAGGTTGCCTGTTCACTCTAATGAGTTTCTTTTGCTGTGCAGAAGCTCTTTAGTTTAATGAGATCCCATTTGTCAACTTTGTCTTTTGTTGCCATTGCTTTTGGTGTTTATTTTTACAAAGACTTTTATGGCAATTGGGCATCACTATTCATTTGTTCAACTGTGATTTAACAAATATTAAGTTACTCTCATGGGCCATGGGCTGGCTTATTCAGTGCATTCTTCATGGACCCAAACATAAAAGGACTTTTTATTTTTCTTTATTTAACCAGATTCTTTTCATAGAAGAATCTTGCATCCTACTGAAATCTCCAATTTACTTAAATTTTAACTAATATGCATTGTAGTGTTTCCATATATTTAGGTTTTATTCTTGCTCATTACATTAACTATCATATTTAATTTTCAGAACAAACCTATTTTAAAATATTATAATTTCATTTGGAGATAGGCAAGCAGATGTTCAGGAAGGTGGGTGACATTCTAAGTGTTGGTAAGGAGTAAAGCAGGGGTAAGATATAATACAGGTTCATCCCACAGTCTTCCTTCTTTGTTGCATATGTAATATTTTGTCTTTTTTGGTGGGCTCTAATTCTTACTCTATCTTGGATATATTACAACTTTTGTGAATGTAACTTCCCTATCTATATTTGTGTCTAATCCCTGTTTCACACTTGAAATCAATCTATGCTTACTTTATGTTTTAAGATTTGGGGCTCTCTCCTTACCCTTATGCCTCTTCTTGTCTTTGATACTGATTTCCATGGCTACATTCAGCCATTGTCTTCTGCAACTCTAAAGGAAACAGTTGAAGGCGGGATTGTCATTCAGCTCCTACCAGATCATTTGCAACATTTATTATGATGAAAATAAAATGTCCCATCCTAAAGAATATAAAAATCTTCAAAAAAGACAACAACTGAACCCCAAATAATATAATGGAGCAGATATGATAGGATTCAATAAAATACATATATGAAATAATTTTTTAAAATTTACATCATCAAACTTTCTCAGCATTGTTACTTCACTCATTATATCACATAATTTATGACCTATGCTTCTTCATGTTATTTTCCTTTGTTTCATTCTTATCTTGTTTTTGAAACTAAGTAAGAAATAATGTGACAACCATAGCCTAACTATATGCTTAACTTAGTTCTAGATAACTATGAAACATTCCATTAAAATCTCTCTATTATCAGAATTATGTGATTATGAAATTGTATACTTTAGTTTTTGGTATCACTTTTTCAAACCAGAGAAATGTCATCTTTCAAAATTAAGCAAATGAGATATTTTAACTGAGATTCATACTCTCAGCTTTCAATTACACATAGAAATGAAAATATAATTTTATTTGATATGTTTTGTTAAATTACAACTATAAAATATTATAAAATGAACAAGATGCACATGCTTAGAAAAGAAAAACTTTGAAAGCCATCGGTATAGAAATGAAAATGCCTATTTGATAGTATGTAGAAGACAGTAACAATAATATTAAGTTATAAAGATGTGAGACATATCTTTCTTGAAAGTATAAGCCAAAGAGCAGCTGCAGTCAGAGTCATCAGAACGCCATGAAATTTGTAAAAGAGGGGACTTGTCATCAGTGTCTGCCATGGTCTGTTTGAACACAGCTGCAATTGGGATTTTCAAGCTGACCCCCATCTGGTAGGATGATGATGCCTTCTGGAAGATTCTCAACAGAGCCCAAATGACCAACAGAGTAGGTCAAAACCAGAAGGACAGATGGCAAAGTAAGTTGAAAACACTTGATAATTTTCAATTATGAAAAAAAAATTCCTGCTCCCAAGAATCCCTACAAATATGCTTGTATCTGAATTTAATGCTTCATAATAAAGAATTGGGTAGGGATTTTGAGAGCCATGTGTGATTTTAAAGATTGGAAAGTTTTTCATTTTTACAATATTTAAAGAGAACATAATGCTTTTCCTGGCTCTAGGATATGATATTAGAAGCCTGAAGCATTATTAAGAAAATCCCCCTAGAATCCTGTTGCTTCATTTCTGCTTGCATCTAAAATAGAGTTTTCTAGTAATTGCAGGCTAGGCACATATTTTTAACATTTTTAGTACTAGTGTTCAGTGTAAAATGTACAAAACTAAATCTGTGAAGTTCACATTCTAACACAAAATATATATTAATAAAACTTGAGTTCATTTAAACCACTAGAAGACAATGTATGCTATAAATACATAAATCATATAGATGTAACTTACACATAATATACATATAGAAATTATATATTAAATATATATACACATACATATATAAATCTGAATTTTCTGTTACAAATTATGTAATAATTTTAAAAACATATTGCTTTGTGATTATATAGTATGAGCTTATTTTTGTTAGAAGCAACTAGAATCTACATAGAACATTTATGTAATCTCTACATGTGATTACCATAATTCAAAATATTGGAATTGTTTAATTTACAATATTGCATTTGAATCCTGTTGTGTATGTAAATTATTCTGTTTCATCTATATTAGAAAATTCTGGATTTACCAAGAAGAACATTTGTTATAAATATAAAATGTTCTTTTATATTTTTACGCATTGTAAACCCATTGATTTCATCTGTTGATGAACACTTAGGTTGCCTTCAAATCTTAGATATTGTAAACAGTGCTGCAACAAACATAGGAATGCAGAGGTATCTTTGGGATATTGATTTCCTTTCTTTTAGGTATCTAACTAAATCGGGATTTCTGGATCACATGGGAGTTCAATTTTTAGTTTTTCAAGGACCCTCAATAGTGTTCTTCGTAGTTATTGTACTAATTTTCATTCCCACCAAGACATGAGTTCCTCTTTCTCCACATTCTTGCAAGTATTCATAATTGTCTGTCTTTTGGATAAAAGCTATTTTAACTAAAGTGAGAAGATATCTCATTGTAGTTTTGATTTGCATTTCTTTGATAATTGATGCTGTTAAACCCCCTTTTCATATACCTGCTTGGCATTTATAAGTCTTCTTTGGAGAAATCTGTGTTCAGATCTTTTGACCATTTTTAAATTGACTTATCAGATTTTTTTTTCCTATTGAGTTGTTTGAGCTACTTATGTATTCTACTTATTAAAATTTTGGTCAGATATATAGTTTACAAATATTTTCTTCCATTCTGTGGGTTGTCTCTTCACTTTGTTTGATGTTTTCATTGTGATGTAGAAGCTTTGTAACTTGATTTGTCCATTTTTGCTTTGTCGCCTTTGCCCAGACCAATGTCCTGGAGAGTTTTCCTAATGTTTTGTTTTAGTAGTTTCATAGTTTTAGGTTTTGGATTTAAGTCTCAAATCCATTTTGATTTTGATTTTTTATGAAAAAAAAAATTTTAAATTTTTTTATAAAACAAAATCAAAATGGATTTTTTAAATAAAATAAAAGAAAAATAGATTAAATGATGAGAGATAGGGGTATAATTTTATTCTTCTACATATGAATAACCTCTTTGCCCAGCACTATTTATTGGAAGGACTATACTCTCCCCAGTGTATGTTATTGGCACCTTTGTTGAAAATGACTTTACTGTAGATAAATATGTTTGGTTATGGGTTCTCTCTTCTGTACTATTGGTCTATGTTTGTTTTTATGGAAGTACTATGATGTTTGGTTACTTAGCTCTGTAGCATAATTTGAAGTCAAGTAGTGCGATTTCCACAGATTTGTTCATTTGCTCAAGATGGCTTTGGCTATTCTGGGTCTTTGGTGGTTCTATATAAATTTTAAAATTATTTTTGCAGGGGAAGGGCACAGTGGCTCATGCCTGTAATCCCAGAACTTTGGGAGGCTGAGGCGGGTGGATCATGAGGTCAGGAGTTCAAGACCAGTCTGACCAACAGAGTGAAACCCTGCCTCTACTAAAAATACAAAAAATTAGTCGGATGTGGTGGTGTGCACCTGTTATTCCAGCTACTCAGGAGACTGAGGCAGGAGAATCGCGTGAACCCGGGAGGCAGAAGTTTCAGTTAGCCAAGATCACGCCATTGCATTCCCGCCCCAGCAACAGTGTGAGATTCCGTCTCAAAAACAACAACAACAACAAAAACAGAAGAGTTGTTTTTGCTGTATGGATTGCATTGAATCTGTGGATTACTTTGGGTAGTATACGCATTTTAATGATATTGATTCTTCCAACATGGAATATCTTTCCACTTTTTGTGTGTCCTCTTCAATGTCTTGCATCACTATTTTATAGTTTTTACTGTGAAATCTTTTTTACTTATTTGGTTCAAGTTAATTCCTAGGTATTTCATTTTATTTCTAGCTATCGTAAGTAGTATTATTTTCTTGATTTTTTTTTTCCAAATTGGTTGCTGTTGGCATATAGAAATTCTACTGATTTTTGTATGCTGACTTTATGTCCTGCAACTTTACTGAATTTATTTTTCAATTCTAATAGTTTTATGGTGGAGTCTTTAGGGTTTTACAAATATAAGATCATCTGCATACAAGAATAATTTGACTTATTTCTTTCCAGTTTGGATGCCCTTTATTTCTTTCTCTTGTCTGATTGCTCTAGCTAGGAATTTCAGTACTATGTTGAGTAGGAATGGTGAACGTGGTCATTTTTGTCTTGTTCCAGATCTTAGAGGAAAAGCTTTTGGTTTTCCCAATTCAAAATGTTACTAGCTGTGGGCTTGTCGTATATGGTTTTCAATGGGTTGAGGTATGGTCCTTTTGTACTCAGTTTGTTCGGTTTGTTAGTTTTGGGCATTTGTGAGACAGGGTCTCTCTGTGTCCCTCAGGCTGGAGTTCAGAGGCACGATCTCAGATCACTACAGCCTCAACCCTTCCAGACTCAAGTGATCTTCCTCACTCAGCCCCCAGAGGAGATGGGACTAGGCACATACCACCACACCAACTTAATTATTTATTTATTTATTTATATAAAGATGGAGTTTCACCATTTAAACCAGGCTGATCTCAAACTCCTGGGCACAAATAATCCACTTGCCTCGGCCTCCCAAAATGATGTATTACAGGTGTAAGCCATGGCTCTCAGTCTTACCCATTTTTTGACAGGTTTTTTTGTTTTTGCTTTTGTTTTTATTTGTTTGTTTTTCTATCATTAAGGGTGTTAAATTTTATCAAATGTTATTTCAACTTCAATTAAAATGATCATACAGATTTGTTCTTCATTCCATTAAAATAACGTATCACATTGATTGAATTGTTTCTTGAAAGTACCATTTTAGAACATTATGACACATTTGTTTTTTATATTATCAAGATAGTATTATATGTAAAGGTCTTTTGAGCATTTATTGCAGAAACAAAAGATAAAAGTTAAAAATAACATAAGGGGCTTATTATCACTTTCAAAATGAGAAAAATAACCATTATATTAAAATGTACTCTATAATGAAAATTTAAATAATGTTGTATATGAACCACAGATGTTTTCATGATGTATGAACTCTCACACAAAATAATCCAATATATCTACTTCTTAGAAAGTCGGAAATTACTGCCAAGAATTCCCTACTTTACAAATGTCCTACTCATTCTCCTTCACACAAAAATAAATAAAGCAAATTACCAGTAAGTTAAATACATCACCTAAGAACATGAGTGTTTTCTTCATTTTAATTTTTTCTAGTTTTATATTTGCAAGCCGCTGTCTCCAAAAAAGCCCAGGTGCCCAAGACTTTCAAATATGTAAGACCTTTGTTAAATGTCATAATTTTCATTTCTATTTGTCTAACTAATGAATCACCACCTATGTGGGTAGCATTATTTCTAAACATACTATGTAATTTGCGAAAATACAAAATAAGAAAACATAGTAACAAACTTTTCTAATAATTTGGTAGGTTGTTAAAGGACATTCAATTATTTAAAATAATTTAAGAATATAGAAATAGTGTATCACTAAATATATATTAGTATATTAAAGTTCTTTTAGCTTCCAGACTGAAAACTTCATAGAAATGTAGTTAGAAAATGCAATAATATTAATATAAAATGTGCTGTATAAACAATTTTGTCATGCTAGCCTACAAAACTTTCCATTATATTATCATGATTCTTATTATACATTGTGAAAATAAATACACACATATATTATACAAATTCCCCAGTTTCAAAGAGAAATTAGTAGCACAGCAAACATTTGAATCCAGCTCTTTCTAGGTTTAAATTATATGTTCTTTTTATCACACATTCTACCTAAAATGCATATTGAATGCAGTTTCAGCTTCGGGTATGTTTGCAGATAAGTAAAAAAAAAGGTTAAAGTTGTTGCAATTGTGAGATAAAATATTTTACAGGATTCATGAGTAGAAAGTTACTCTAGCCAGAATTTGTGAAAACCAACTGTTCTTCAATGTTGAATATATGGGAATAACTAATTTATTATTTGTTATACAACATTTTATGAAAAAAGTTTACTATCAACAAATATTATAGAACTGCTACTAGGTGAGTATATAAGTAGAAATATTTTATCTACAAGAACTTCAAAAAAATAAACTTAAGGCAGGGATTGTATTTACCTATGAGTTACTGAACTTGGCTCTTAACTTGGTGAACCATAAAAGAAACTACTTTGATATTAAAATACAATTACTATTAATAACTCTCAGGAAACCAGCCAAGTGTACCTTCGTTTTCAGGAAGGTACGTAATAAATTAAATACATGTAAGTAATCTCAAGTTTGTAGTAATTTTATCCCAATGAAGAAAAAGAACAGTGGACTCTGCTTAAATTTAGAATGTAGAAACATGATTACTCTTGCTAAACTGTGGGTAAAAAGCAAACTGAAAAATAATACCTTCCTTGAGTTCTTACTGGTTAAGTTTTATGTTTTCGTTTATTCCATTTGGCAACCCTTATGTATTGAGGTGTATTTTTCATCCATCTCTATGCTACCTGTTGAGGATACAAAAAAAAAAAATGTTATGATACTGTTTTTTTTTTTTCTAGAAAGTAACAGAACAGAGAAGGAAAAAAAGAAAAAGTATTTAAGACTGAATAGTGAGCTGGGTGCTGTGGCTCAAGTCTATAATCCTAGCACTTTGGGAGGCCGAGGCAGGTGGATCACATCACCTGAGGTCAGGAGTTCGAGACCAGCCTGGTCAAGATGGCAAAACACCATCTCTACTTTAAAAATACAAAAATTAAGTGGGCATGGCAGCACATGCCTCTAATCCCAGCTAATTAGGAGGCTCTGGCAGAAGAATTGCTTGAACCCAGGAGGCAGAGGTTGCAGTGAATAAAAATTGTGTCACTGCACTCCAGCTTGGGCAACAGAGGGAGACTTCATCTAAAAAAATAAATAAATAAAAAAGAAAAGAAAAAATCCTGAATAGCCTATAGGTCCAAAAATAATATCCTCCATAAGAAAAACTGAAGATGATATAAGTATATTTTAAAACTCATATTTTTCAGTAGACTGAATGTTTACATGCATCCAAAATTAACATGTTGAAATCCCACCCCCCAGTATGATGGTATTTGGGGCTTTGGGAAGTAATTAGGTCATGAGGTTGCAGCCTTCATGAATGGGATTCATGTCCTTACACAAAGGACCACAAAGAGCTCTCTCACTTTCTTTGCACTATCATGAGAACACAAGGAGGTGCAGTCATTTTCCCATCCAAGTACTAACTAGACCCGACCCTGCTTAGCTTCTGAGATCAGACAAGATCAGGCACATTCAGGGTGGTATGGCCATAGATGAGAGGTCAGTATTCTGCATCCTGGCAGAGGGACTTTACCAAAATTTGACCATGCTGGCACACTGATTTCAGCTTTCAGAAATGTGAACAGTAAATTTCTGTTGCGTAAGCCTCCTAGTCTATGGTACTTTTGTAAAGCAGCTCACATGACTAAGACATAACATAAACCATTTGCTACAGTTCTCTTTTAGCTCCAGCTACATTGACCTCCTTGCTGTTTCTCAGGTACAACTAACAAGATCCTGTCTTTGCCTTGGCTATTCTCTGGAATACTCTTCCTTCAGATATTTTCATGACGTCTGCAATTTTATTCAAATATCACCTTCTCAATGAAGTCTACCCTTTCCATACTGTTTAAAATTTCAACAAAATAGTTATATTTCTGATCCCTTTTCTCATCCTTTACTCCACTCTCTTTCTTTTACATCAATTATTTTGCTAATGTATGTAATTTACTTTGCTTATTTTCCTTTGCCTCAGTAAAATATAAATTACAAGAATAATGAGATCCTTATCTACTATTTTCATTTTTGTAACAAGTTGTTAGAACAATTATGACCGAATACATGAAGCCATACAATTTTATTCCCATTTGTCAATCCTTTCATATAAGACACAGAGAGGCAATTTTCCTTAAATATTGATTTAATGACTGGTGTTCTCCATAATCTTTCTTGAATCAAACTCACCTATGTTGTGTCATCTAAAATTTGGGGTTGTAATTTTATTGAAGAGAAGCAAAAATGAAAATATTAATATAATCTATAGATAGACACAAAGAAAACATACATGCATATATGGAAAATATATCTCAATAAAGTGTCTGAAATTGTGGGCCTATTACATTGTTACCCTAAATGTTTCCTGAGGAAAAGACCTTAACCTTAGAGTATATTGCTTCCAAGACATGGTTACATATCAAGAACAGGAGAATATGACTTACACAAAGTTGAAATATTCCACTTAAAATGAAAACAGAACAATAAATAGTTCTCATATTTTTAGGATTTGGAAATTTGGAAATCATCTTGTTTATGCAGTGTTTTAATAAATATGCTCATGTTCCTTTCATACCTGAGTGAGAATGTCAATTACATTCATAATAAAAACTAAGTATTATTAAATAATATTTAGCTGAACATTCATTCCAGTGTTAAAAGCATGTGGTCATTGTCTTAGAAGACCTTTAGTTCTTCTCAAATTTAATTATTAACTTAAATTATTAAATTTATGTTTTGGAAGAATCCATATCATGATAAACTTTTTCTTACTAAAGCCAAACTAAATATATATATATACACATACACACACACACATATATATATATGTGCACTGACAGAAACCTTTAAAATGATTGTTTTAAACCTACATTGTTCTTTGACATTCCATAATCATTGTATCACAAGGTAAACTTTATAAAAGAGGTCAATGAAATTTTTTGGCTTTTACTTTTTGGATACTTTCCAAGTTAAAGATCTTATATTTTTTATCATGTGTTCCTTGTGTGGAATAACAAAAACGTTCTCCTTAGTTTCAATACAAGAATCTGTTTTTCTCTTAAATCAATGATTTTGTCTTGGAATTGTGATAGGCTGAGTAATAGTTCCCCAAAATATCTGGCTCCTAATCCCTAGAACCGGTAAATGTGTCTTTATATACCACAGGAAATTTTGCATATGCGATTAAATTCTTTCAGATGAGGAGACTGTCCTGTGTTATTCCAGTGGGCCCTAAATGTAATCATATGTGTCCTTATAAAAGGAAGACAGAACAAAATTTGACCACAGAAGAGAGAAAGTGAGGGTACCACAGAAACTGAGGGATAGAAAAAGAGAGAGATTTGAGAATGCTATGCTGCTGTCTTTGAAGATGAAGAAAGGTGCCATGAGCTAGGAATGTAACAACTGTAACTCTCCAAGCTGAAAAGTCAAGGAAATTGATTTTTCCTTAGAGCCCTCCAAAGAAAATGCAGTTCTGTTAACACTTTGTTTTTGGACATGTCAAATCCATTTCAAACTTCTGACTTTCCGAACCATAAGTCAATAGATTTCTGTTATTTTAAACCTTTACATTTGTGGTAATTTCTTACAGCAGCAATAGGAAATAATGGAAATGCTGAATCATTTAACTATTCATGCTAGCTTTTTTTTTTACCTCTATAACATTGCAGGACCAAATTGCTCCCAAAATTTATGTTATTTTATTTTTCAGAAAGGGATCTTGCTCCATTGCTCCGGCTGGAGTACAGCATTATGATTATGGCTCACTGCAGCCTCAAACTCTTGGGTAGAAGTGATCCTCCTGCCTCAGCCTCTCAAGTAGCTGAAACTACAGGTGCATGCCACCGTGCCCAACTTATCACAATTTTAATCAGCACACTTAGTTGGTCTGAATAGTAAGCATTTTATCCTAGACAAAATTCTTAGTTTTATCTAAATTTTCCTCCATTATTTATCACTTCTGCGGATTTTCAATCCTATCTGATAGTATTTTGTTGTATTATGTTCGTTATTGTTAGATCAGCTAAAGACATCTAACAATTTCATTTGTTGTCTTTGATTTCCCATCTTATCATTTTAATCTCAAGCATTTGGAACTTTGTAATGTTATTTCCTAAAATATGATGGTTCATAGTAAACTTTGAAGTATCACACCATGGGGAGTTTTATCTCCAGGTGGCGTAAGGCACTACCTGGTACTAAGTTAAGGACTTAAGAAGATACCATAAGTCTTACACACTCTACAGTACTATTAATAATTCTGAAGCCATAATGCACTAAATATACTGTTACATATTCAGGACAAAACAAGCTTTTCAGCAGATTTCAGGACCTACGTATTTTATTTTCTTGTAAAACAGTAATGAAAGAAATGATGTAAAAACAAACACCCATTGATCATGCACTTTGTGTATATTATTATTTTGTTAAAGGAAAAAATATTTTATGTCAAGGAGATCAGACATCATTCATCATTCATAGATTTAAAAACACCTCTACACTAAATTCCATCAATGTGCAGAAGATTTTAATCTCTATTTTTAATTTAATATTAAGGAATTGTAACTTAAATACTAAATGAAACTATTTTCATGCCCAATTGAACATTTCACCACATTTTCTTCTAATATCTTCATTGTTTTGACTTTCATTGTTAGATTTTTATACACTGGCAGTCCACACTTTTATGTAGGGTAGAGATAAAATAATGACAATTTTTCTGAAGAGATGCTTTATGAATGGAATCTGAATGAAAACGGAAATAGTCTAATATTAAATAGATTTTGATATTATTAATTATGAACCATATTTTCAGTCTATATTGATCTGTTAACATTTATATTGTCTTCTCTGTGTGTACCTAATTATTAGAATTCTCCTTTCCTATCTTTTGAAATGCCTTTGAGTACCCAAGGGTTTCTGAAAAAGTATTCAATTTTTCAAACTGCATTCTTGAGCTATAACAAAGACATGCTAATTCAATTTCACTGCAAAAACTATCACTCAGGTAAATAATCATTTATCTTTTCTTAAAAATGAAGTGTTTATCTTCATTACTTCTAGTTAAAAAATGATGTGGATAATTTTACTAGGAAAATAACATGAAATTATTTTGAATGTTTCAATCTACTATTATCCATTTGGTAAATTGTCTTTTAAAAACAGTAAATGCCAATGTGCTCTCGGTCGATCCGTAATTTACTCTTATTTTCTTACAGTGAGACATCACAATAGAGAAATTAAGTAACTAAAGTGAAGAGAAATTTAAGTTAAAATTAAAATATCACTTCATAATAGGTTAGAAAATTAAATAAATCTTTGGATGGAACTTTAGGAATACCTTTCATGTAGCAAAAATTAAAGTTTATGCTTCATTGACAAGATGAAAAGTGTATACTTCCCAAGGTGCAAGAATGTCTATGTTATTTTCATTGTAGTCTCAGTACCTGGACCATGATGGGCACATTATATGTACTTGATACACCTGTTAACTAGCCAAATAAATAAATAAATACAATGATGAATGGACAGTTGGCTAAGTGGTTCGATTAATAGACTACACTTTTAACTCTGTAATTTTATTTATTTCTACATAATTACTATGTAATTTTGAAAGAGGACAGATTGGAGCAGTCAGTGGATACTTGAGAACAGAATATAATAAAATACTAAGGATCTTAATAAAAGTAAATGGCCTTGGCTCTTTGATCAGCAAATAATATGTTATTAATATAAAAATAAATATATTGACAGTGAAAAATAGAAAACAATGGGAAATATTGTAAAAGAAAATACATTGCTTTTCTAAAAAACTTAAAAGACACACTAATGGTGGTAAGACTAGGTTTTGTTGATAGCAAAATATTTTTTATATCACTATCTATCCTGATAAACCTCAGTGATAAGCATACAAACATTTATTGTATTTATATATACTAAAATGAACACAAATATTAAAATTTAAAAAATATAGTTCAATTAACAATCACTAAAAATATAATAAAATGCTTAGCTGTATGTTTAAAAAAACCATGCAGGACTTTTGCATGAAAAATACACAACCCTGATGAAAAATGTTAGAAAATATTTAATCAATGGAGAGACATACAGGCTCACAGATTGAAAGATTTAACATAAAATAAAGATGGCAATTTCCCAAAGTTGTATATGAGTTTAATACAATCACAATCAACATCCCAGCAAGATTTACATTAGATATTGATGTGATTATTTGAAAATTTATATAGTAAGACAAAGTAGACTAAATAATTTTTCAAATTAGGGATAATGGGAAGGAGTCACAATACTCAATTTCAAGACTTACTATTCAGCTACAGACTAAGAATGTATGGTATAATTAGAGGTACAGACACATAGATCAATGAAACATAGTAGAGATCCCGTAAATAGACCCACACAAATATGCCCAATAAATCATGATAAATAAACAAAAGCAATTTAGTGGCATAAAGTTAGAGTTTTTAATGAGTGGTGGCAGAGGAATTGGACATTCACAGGATAAAATTATAAAACAAAACAAAATTTTAAAAAACTTGACCTCATTTTATATATTTTACAAAAATTAATTCGATATGATCATGAACTTATACAACAAAGTAAAACTGTGAAACATTTAGAAAAAAAGATGAAAACACTTTCAGAATTCAGAAATAGGCAAATATTGCTTAGAGTTTACATCAAAAGCATGATCCTTAAAAGGAAACATTGGTAAATTGGGCTTCATCAAAATGAAAAACTTTCACTTTGTGAAAGACTCTGTTAAGAGAAGGAACTGACAAACAACAGACTAGAAAAAATAAATATTTTCCTAATCCACATCCCAAAAAGAATTGCTGTCTAAAATATATTTTAAAATTCTCAAATCTCAACACTAAAAAGTCAATACAATTAGAAAATAGGAAAACATAATGAGACATGTCAATGAAGAAGACCTAAAGATGACAAGTAAGCATATTAGATGTTCAATATTATTAGCCACTAGGGTAATTCAAATTAAAACCTCAGAAGACAGCCCTACACACATCAGAATGGATGAAATAAAAAATATTGACAACACCAAGCGCTAGCAAGGACACATAGAAATGACATTACTCCCACCTTGTTAATGGTGATGTTAAATAGCAAAAATGCTCTGAAAATATTTTGGCAGTTTTTTAAAAAGTTAAACATGCAACTACAGTACAAACCAGCATTATAATCCTTGGCATACATTCAAGAGAAATAAATGCATTTTTACACAAAGTCTACATATGAATACATACAACACCTTTATTATTAATAGCCCACATCTGGAAACAACCTGGAGGCTCTTCAAAGGGTCAATGGTTTAACAATATTTATTACATTCATCCCATGGAAGAGTTCTCAGCAGTAATAAGGAAAATCACTGGGACACATAACACATAACATTCCAGAGAATCATGCTAAGTAACATTTTGTCTTGCAAAATGACAAAGATATTGGCATTGATACAATAGAAATACAGAACACCATAAGAATTCCTCATGTTACCTTTTATAACCAACCTACTTTCCTCCAACCTGAACCCCTGTCTAAATTTTGTAATCTATTAATCTATTCTCCACCTCAACAACTTTGCCACTTTGAAGATATTACATAAATGAAATTCTAGAGTAAAACTGTTTATGAGTGGTGTTTGTTACTTAGCATAATTCTCTGGAATGTTATGTGTTATGTGTCCCAGTGATTTTCCTTATTACTGCTGAGAACTCTTCCATGGGATGAATGTAATAAATATTGTTAAAACTCAAATGACTAGTCTTGTGGGGCTCTCCAGGTACATATTAAATGCTTTGAGGATCATGTTGTTAAGTACAATGGAGATTTTTGTAAGTTTTTTTTTGTTGCAGTTGTTTTGGTCAGGAGTAGAACGCTTAGACTTAATAACAAATAATTAGTAAATAAATTATTGAAAATACTTAAAAAGTATATTTTCAGCCAGGCGTGGTGGCTCACGCCTGTAATCCCAGCACTTTGGGAGGCTGAGGTGGGCAGATCACGAGGTCAGGAGTTCAAGAGCAGCCTGGACAACAGAGTGAAACCCTGTCTGTACTAAAAATACAAAAAATTAGCCAACTGTGGTCGTGGGCACCTGTAATCCTAGCAACTCGGGAGGTTGAGGCAGGAGAATTCTTGAACCTGGGAGGTGGAGGTTCCAGTGAGTCAAGATCGTTCCACTGCACTCCAGCCCAGCCTACGGAGCAAGACTCCATCTCTACATAAATAAATAAAGTATCTTTTTGGACATAAATATCAACAAAATGACAGTTACTCATTTTTAATAACAATTCCTTAGCCCTATGTCTCCAGCAAATTATTATAAAAATATAATGAAAAAGCAAGAATTGGTGACATAATCAAGTGTCACAATTTATACTTCAGGAGATATGATTACTTAAGGAAGAGAGAAAAGGTAGTTCACATTTTTGTTTTACTAATAAGATTACCAGATTATTATATGGCTAAGAAATTAAACACGAAGCAATGAGTAAGCTATAGTACAATAAAATTCTGCCCAAATGCATACTAATGTACCTTATTAAACATCCTCCAACATAAGATAGATGATTAAGAGTGATTAAAAGTAAGTTTTTGTCTTCATTTGCTGAAAATGAATCCATTAAACAGGGAAATTAGTAAGAAATTAATTTTATATACAAATTATTTTTTCTTTAAGCACATGTGAGACACAGAAGGTAAGAATATGATGAAAAAATATTTGGATATTACTTGGAATAGAAAATAATAACTAATGAAAGAGAAAAATTTTATTTCTTCACCTCAAGCTTCTGCAGAATTTAAAATATGCATTTTTGTGTTGTCCACTTTTGTGTATCTTTTCTGAGTAACAGCTATCACATGATTTCTATGAATATTAAAACACTTACGCATCAATTATGTGTTTCAGTGTTTTATGTTTTTTTCTTTGCTTGCCATTCTAAATTGCTTTAAAATATATAATCATTATGTGTATAATATGTGACTTTATAAATATATGAAATTTTTCATGATATGCATTCCTTAATTTTCTATTTTTAATATATATTATCTTGTATTGTTTACTTTTATACTATTAACTATATTGCCCTATTACTGCAATTTATAATTTTTAATCCCTTATATCTTGAAGAGTTTAGACCACAGGTTTTCCTCAGTGCAACAATTTTCAAATTAATCCATTTGGGATTATGCAAATTTCTAACTGCTAAATTTCTGGCTCCACTATAATCACAATATGAGTACTTTTACTGAATTAGATTAAACATTCGAAATCCCAGGATAATAGGAGTAGATTAAATGCATATGATTTTGAATCTAATTAATTTCCCCATCTACTTCTGATGGTCGCTAGTGTTCTGTGGTTTGTGACCACACAGCTCCAGTCTCTGCCTCCATCTTCACTTGGTCTTGCTTTAAGTCTCATTATATACTTATCTGATACATTATATACTCAGCTGACACTCTTTATTGGTATATTCATTTTTAATTAAATTTAAAACTGCTTGCTTTATCATGGTTGAAAATATCCAATATCCAGTAAAATGTATTCATCTCAGAAACTTTTTATAGAGATTTCGTAGAAAATATCAGTTTTAAAGGAACTGTATATTTCTTTTTAGTCATTACATAAGAGAATACCACTATATTATATGTCTCTTGTTGTTGAAATTACTAATCCTTAACAAATAAAACTGTTCATACAACTTAACAGGTAGCATTTTCCACCTATACCTCTATTGCCCACAGATGGAAGAACAGTCTCCTATTTTTAAATATGAAAAGCTCATTCATAATAAACTAATGAAGTTTCATGTTTTGATCCTTCAAGGAGTATTTGAATCTCCTGTCATTACTCCTGTAATTTATAACCTCTCTAATTCACAACTCCATCTTGTCCTTCTCTAATTAACAAACACATCTAGTTTCTTTCATTTTACTCATCATATCGCACAGCAATTATGTTTTGTCTTTCTCTTTTATTATAATTCCTTTGTGAGCAGAAACATTATTTGATTATATATTAGTGAATCTTATCTTTCAGATATTTAACAGCACTTCTGATATAGCTGATGGTTAAATATTTGTTAAATAAAGCATAAAAGACATTTTGCAAAACTCAATCTCCAGCATGTTGTATTTCATTCTTCTGCTAACATTTTGTATCTGTTTCCTACGGCTGCCATATTAAGGTACCACAAGGTAGGTGCCTTAAAACAACAGAAATTTGTTCTCTCGCAGTTCTGGAGATCAGAAGTCTGAAATAAAGGTGTTAGTAGGGCCATAGTACCTTCTAAGACTCTAGGGGAGAATCCCCTTTTTCCTCATCTACTTCTGGTGGTGGCTAGTGTTCTGTGGTTTGTGGTAGCCCAGCTCCAATCTCTGCCTCCATCTTCACTTGGTCTTGATTTCTCTTTAAGTCTCATTATATACTTATATATTCTTACAAGGATACAGTCACTGGATTTAGGATGAAACCCAAATCCAGGATAATTTCATCATGAGGCCTTTAACTAATTACCTCTGCAAAGACTATGTTCCAGTAAGGTTGCATTCTGAAGTTTCAGGAGAACTGAATTTTGAAGAGACACTATTCAGCCTACTACAATGTTTTACATTGATGTGAATTTAGTTGCTATGTCAAAATATTACTTGATCATTAAAAAGATAGAATTTTATTTGGTTTAATACATTCTTTGTATCATAATAAAACTAAAAATTTCAAAGGATGAAATACAAAAGATAACAGTACGATGGATCATCTATTTTCTCTCAAGTTTAAGATGTCAAATATCCTGGATCATTAAAATTACAGGGGCTGGGTGCAGTGACTCATGCCTGTAAACCCAGCAATTTGGGAGGCCAAGGCGGGTGGATCTCTTGAGGTCAGGAGTTCGAGACCAGCCTGGCCCACATGGTGAAACCCCATCTCTACTAAAAATACAAAATAACTAGGCATGCTTGTGCGCACCTATAGTCCCAGCGACTGGGGAGGTTGAGGCAGGAGAATCACTTCAACCCAGGAGGTGGAGGTTGCAGTGAACAGCAACCACTGCACTCCAGCCTGGGCAACAGATCAAGACTCTGTCTCAAAAATACACATATTTTATAAAGGTATAAAGGTTTTGTAAAATTTTTCTTTTAGATCTTGTAAGTAGACAGAAAGGGAGGTATGTACAGGATATTGGATATACCCTAGAGGTATTTTGAGTTTGTCCACAGAACACCTCAATATTGCAATAAAGCAAATCACATAAAATTTTTGGTTTCCCAGTGCATTAAAAGGGATGTATAGACCATTCTGTGATCTATTAACTGCACAATAGCATTATTGTGTTTTGTCTAAACAAAATAATGTATATATCTTGATTAAAAATAAAATCTAGAATAAAATAAAATTAAAAATAAAATCCAAAATGCTAAAAAATGCTAAAAATCATCTGAGCCTTTAGTAAATAATAGTCTTTTTGTTGATGCTGATGGCTGCTGACTGACCAGGGTGGTGGTGGCTGAAGGTTGAGGTGGCTGTGACAATTTCTTAAATGAGATGATAATGAAGTTTGCCTCCTTAATTGGCTCTTTCTTTCACTAAAGAATTATCTGTAGCATGTGATGCTTTTACCACAGGATTTTGCTTGCAATAGAACTTTCAAAATTGGAGTCAATCCTCCCAGACTCCGCTACTGATTTATTAACTAAGTTTATGTAATTTTATAAGTTTTTTGTTGTCATTTCAACAATGTTCACAGCGTTTTTACTAGACAATTTCATCTCAAGAAACATTTTTTTTTCTCATTCGTAAAAAGCAACTCCACATTCCAGTCAAGTTTGATCATGAGATTGCAGCAATTCAGTCACACCTTCAGGATCCACTTCTAACTCTAGTTCTCTTGCTATTTCCACCCCAACTGCAGTTACTTCCTCCACTAAAGTCTTGAACTTCTCAAAGTCATCAATGAGGGTTTTAATCATCTTCTTCCAAACCCCCTTTAATTTTGATATTTTGACCTCCTCCAATGTATCACGAATGTTCTTAACGGCACCTAGAATGGTGAATCCTTTTCAGAAGGTTTTCAATTTACTTTTCGCATATCAACCAGAGGAATCACTATCTATGCCAGCTATAAGCTTAATTAAGGTATTTATTTATCTAATAAGACTTGAAAGCTAAAATTACTCCCTGATTCGTGGGATGCAGAATGCTTGTGGTGTTAGCAGGTATGAAAACAATATTAACCTCCATGTACATCTGCAACAGAGCTCTTGGGTGAACAGATTCGTTGTCAATGAGCAGTCATATTTTGGAATTAATATTCTTTTTCAGCATTAGGTCTCATCATTGGGCTCAAAATACTTAGTAAACCATGCTGAAAACAGATGTGCTTTAATTCAGGATTTGTTTCATGCTGAAAACAGATGTGCTTTAATTCAGGCTTTGTTTCATTCCATATTAGATTTGGCACAATTCTTAAGGTCCCTAGGATTTTCAGAATGGTAAATGACTATTGGCTTCAACTTCAGATCACCAGTTGCATTAGCCCCTAACAAGTGAATCAGCCTGTTCTTTGAAGCTTTGAAGTCAGGCATTGCCTTCTTTCCAGCTGTGAAAGTTCTAGATGGCACCTGTTTCCAGAAGAAGGCTGTTTTATCTACATTAAAAATCTATACTTTAGTATAGCCATATTTATCAATTGTCTTATTTAAAGCTTCTGAATAACTTGCTGCAGCTTCTCCATCTGCACTTGCTGCCTCACTTTGCACTTTAAAGTTATAGAGGCAGCTTATTTCCTTAAACTTCATGAATCAATCTCTGTCAGTTTCCAACTTTTCTTCTGCAGCTTCCCCAGCTTTCCCAGCTTTCATAGAATTGAAGAGTTACAGTCTTGCTCTTCATTAGCCTTTGGCTTAAGGAAATGTTATCCCTGGTTTGATCTATCCAGAGTAGTCAAACTTTCTTCACGTCATCAATAAGGCTATTTTGCTTTCTTGTAATGCATATGTGGAATAACACTTTTAATTTCATTTTAGAACTTATTTACATTCACAGCTTGGTTATCTGATGCAAGAATCCTAGCTTTTGGCCCATCTCATGCCTTCCTCATTAAGCTCAATCATTTCTAGCTTTCGATTTAATGTGAGAGACAGACTGATCTTCCTGTTACTTGAACACTTAGAGGCTATGATAGGGTTATCAGTTAGCCTAAGTTCAATATTGTCTCTTAGGGAATAGGGTGGCTTGAGCAGAGGGAGGGAGAAAAGGAATGGCTTATCAGTGGGACAGTCAGAATGCACACGATATTTATTGATAAAGTTTGTCATCCTATATTGGCACACTTTGTGGTTCCTTAAAACAATCACAGTAGTAACATCAAAGATCCCTAATCAAATATCACCAACACAGATATAATAATCATGAAAATGTCTGAAATATTAAGAGACAACCAAAATGTGATAACAAGACATGGGTGAACTTACGTTATTGGAAAAATGGTGCCAATAGATTTGATAGACATAGGGTTGCTATAAAAATCTGTACAACAGACTCTTACGTGTGAAGTACAACAAAGCAAAGCACAATCAAACAAGGTATGTCTGTGTCTTCTTTGTCTGCATCAATGATACGTAATCTTCTTAGAAAACTGACTGATTTCTTTGTGTTAAGATGGCCTATCACACTCAATGAAGTTAAATATTCAGTTACATGTTGTATTAGTCAAGGTTCCCTAGAAGGACAGAACTAATAAGATACATATATATGGGAATTTATTAGGAAGTATTAACTCACATGATCACAAGTTCCCACAGTAGGCCATCTGCAAGCTGAGGAGTAAGGAAGCCTGTCTGATTCCTAAAGCTGAAGAACTTGGAGTCTGATGTTCAAGGGCAGGAAACATTCAGCATGGGAGAAAGATGTGGACTGGGAGGCTAGGCCAGTCTAGCCATTTCATGTTTTCTTGCCTGCTTTATATCCTGGCCACACTGGCAGCCAATAAGATGGTGCCCCCCTCTCCCCAGGTTAAGGGTGGGTCTGGTTTTCCCTACCCACTGACTAAAATGTTAATCTCCTGTGGCAATACTCACAGACACACCCAGGATCCATGCTTTGCATCCTTCAATCCAATGAAGTTGACAATATTAACCATAACAAGTCCACCTGTTGTCTACCTGAACCTATAGACATCTCCTGAGATCATACATAATCTTCAAATAAAGATAATAATAAGGTCATAATTATGCCTAACATAATACAAATATCCTTCATACAACCAGAAATGCACCAATCCCAAACCCAAATGCTATTACATAAAGTTAACAATATTTAAATGCTGATATGAAGTCAATAAATCTTATGTCACATGCCAAAGAAAAAAAAATGAAGATATTTTCACAGTACAACTGTATATATGCGCAAAGATGTTTTTAACAAAAGGAGGAAATACTCATGACAATTACTGTCCTCATTTCTGCACCTGATCACATAGTCACAGCTGGTATTGATGACTACTTACTTCTACTACCCATTCTATATTCCCTTTGTCTGCAGCAAGGACCTCAGCAGGTCATAGATTTTTTTCCTGTTGGAATGACCCAAACCTTCATTCCTGAAGGGTCTGGGCCATTTTAGTCCTGCCTGGATTGGGCAGGACTAAAATGAGAGGAAGTGAGGGTCTCCAGCAAGTTGTCACCTCTCACAATGTTTTGAGGGCAGGAGGCATCCAGGCCGGGGAAAGGTATAAGCTGGGAGGCTAAGCCACTGTAGCATTTTCACGTTTTCTTTTTTTTCCTGCCTGCTTTATATTTTGGCTGTGCTGGCAGCTGATTAGATGGTGTCCACCCAGATTAAGAGTGGGTCTGCTTTTCCCAGCCCACTGATTCAAATGTTAATCTCCTTTGTCAACACCCTTACAGACACACTCATGATCAATACTTTGCATTCTTCAATCCAGTCAATTGACACTCAGTATTAATCATCACGTGCTTTGAAGAAACAAAGTGTAACATTCTAATAAGTTATTAATAATGAGTTGTTGACATTTGAAAACAGAAGAGACTGTTTACTTTGTGGACACTGAATGTACAGGTAAGAATTAGCAGCAACCTAAATGAACAATGGTGTCTAAATGGAGAATAAGGGCAAAACGAAATCAAACAAAGCAAAAGAAGAAAACAAACATGCAACAATAACAGAAACAAAACTTGTTTTCCTGACCATAATTAGCCTTTAAGAGTAATAATGCTAATAGAACGTGACTGTGCAATTTTTATATTTTTAGGACATTACAGATGCTTGGTTGATCAACTCCTTCAAATAAAAAATGTATAGAGAATCATTTAAACAGTAAACCAAATATATCTCTACTCCCTTCAAAAACTCAACTAAATTTGTCAGAACAGCACAAAAATGAGACAAAACTGTGACACACTTAGAGAAAGTAAAAAGCATATGAATAATGTTAATCAATCTAGCACAGAAATATCAAGAAGCAAACTGATTGGCAGAACACCATTATCAGAAATTGGGTTAGTATCTTGAATGTAAAAGAAAAAATAAGTTGTTTTGTTTGTTTGTTTTTCCCAAAGAGTGAAGTGAAATTTTGTTTAAGAAGCAGTTATTTCTCCTGATGTCATTCCCATTCGTCATAACTGAGTAACTGATTCTATCTTAACCAGGCAGATGATTAGAGATTAATTGTTCATAAAGAGGGACTCAGAAGGACTCTGAAAAGGTAGAATCAAAGCAGAACCCAAAAAACTTTCTGATGAAGGGGACTAAGTGAAATTCTGGAAGTGAAAGTGGAACGCTTTCATTCCTATTTGCTGACTCAACTGCTAGAAACAATCTTATAACCTTCTTATAACCTTCAATTCATGAAGTCTAAACTCCAAATAATAGGAAACAAAAAATAAAGATAAGAAAATAATTTACAAATATTTTCTAAAAATCTTCAAACTGAAAAATATGAAAAGTAGGAAGGGCATTATTAGGAACATACACAATAAATGAAAACGGTCTTGCACTAGGATACACCATCATGAAACTGATAATTTGGGACATAGACAAATTTCCCATAAATTTGCAGAGAAAGGATTAAAAAAATTGATATATGCAATACATATAAAGCATTTAAATAGTGTTTGGAAGATGGTAAATACTAAACATACATGTCTGTTTTTATTTTATTTTATTTATTTATTTTTTTGAGACGGAGTCTCACTCTGTCGCCCAGGCTGAAGTACAGTGGCACGACTTCAGCTCACTGCAAACTCTGTCTCCCAGATTCAGGCCATTCTCCTGCCTCAGCCTCCCAAGTAACTAGGACTACAGGTGCCCACCACCACGCCCAGCTAATTTTGCTTTTGTATTTTTAGTAAAGACAATGTGTGGTTTTTAAAATAGTAGCAGTAATAGTAGTTATTGTAATGTATTTACAATGAAATATTTCTCAACGTACAGCTGAGCAGTTACTTGTTTAGAATATCTGATATTATTTGGAATTGCTTAATACATACAGGATTACTTGTGTTAAAATATATTTGCAATAATGTTTACTTTATCCATTAAGATTCTGAAATTAAAATGCACACAGTGTCATGTAGAGCAGTGTAAGATTATATTTGTAAATTTATCTTTAAATTGCAGATATGGCTTTGCTAGCTCTTTGTAGAGGTGAAATTGTTTCCTGCTAAAATCACCTGAGGATGAAATTAAACATATTTTAACTGGGCTGTACCCGTGGGAGGTCTCTGAAGAGTCTGTTTGTATAAGAAATGTATGAATTACTTTTCTTACCTCCTGAGGTGCTCCATGATGATGACCTCTATTGAAAAAATATTAAGTGCTTTATAACTCCTTAGAACAGAGAAAGTTAAGAAAAAGGTTCAATGAATAAAATGAAACAAATTTAACCTTCAGAAAGCATTCAAATGAGAAGAGTTTTTGAAATTTTTGTTCAGTTATTTAAGCCATTAACTATTAGTAAGAAAGCATGCTTTTAATAGGAGGGGTTATCTTTGTGTGTATGTGCATATGTTAATTTAATGGCTTACAAAAAGAAAACCTCTACTTGTATCACAGCTGTTGACATATGACATTCTCATTTTTAACATACATAAACATTAAATTTTGCTACTTTAGTGCTACTTAAGAAAAAAAATTACTTCCATAAATGGAATGACACTGAATTTTGCAAAGCTTAAAAAAAATAGATATTCGTAAAATGCCAAAAAAATTAAGGTAGCAATGAACATATTCATTTTGGTTTATAAGTTTATGCTATATTTTCCAAACCACAAACATTAGTACTTTTCTTATACGACTTGAAATCTACAAAAATTAACTCCAAAAGGATTAAAAACTTAAATGTAAAGCCAAAAGCTATAAAAACTCTGGAAGACCACCTAGGCGATACCATTCAGGACATAGGCATGAGCAAAGGTTTCATGATGAAAACACCAAAAGTAATTGTAACAAAAGCAAAAATTGACAAATGGGATCTAATTAAATGAAAGAACTTCTGCACAGCAAAAGAAACTATCAGCAGAGTAAACAGACAAGCTACAGAATGGAAGAAAATTTTTTCAAGCTATGCATCTGACAAAGGTCTAATATCTAGCATCTATAAGGAATTTAAACAAATATACAGGAAAAAATCAACCCCATTAAAAAAGTGGGAAAAGGACGTAAACAGACACTTCTCAAAAGAAGGCATACATATGACCAGCAATCATATGAAAAAAAGTTCAACATATCTGATCATTAGAGAAAGACAAATGAAAACCACAATGAAATACCATCTCACACCAGCCAGATGAATAGTATTAAAAAGCCAAAAAACTACAGATGCTGGCATGGTTGTGGAGAAAAACTTGAACACTTTTTCACTGCTGGTGGGAGTGTAAATCAGTTTAACGATTATGGAAGAAAATGTGGCAATTTCTCAAAGATGTAAAAGCAGAAATACCATTTGACCCAGCAGTCCCATTACTGGGAATACAGTCAAGGAAACATAAATTGTTCTGTTATAAAGACACATGCATGTGTATGTTCACTGCAGCACTACTCACAACAGCAAAGGCATGGAATCAACCCAAATGCTCATCAGTGATACTCTGGATTAAAAAAAATTTGGTACATAAACACCATGGAATACTATGCAGTCATAAAAAAAATGGGAATATGTCATTTGCAGGGACTTGGACGGAGCTGGAGGCATAATCCTTAGCAAAGTAACACAGGAACAGAAAACCAAATGCTACAGGTTCTTATTTATAACTGGGATCTAAATGATAAGAAAACATATAGGGTAACATAGAGGGTAACAACACACACTGGGACCTTTCATATGGTAGACGGTGGCAGAAGGGAGATAATTGGGAAAAATAACTAATGGACACTAGGCTTAATACCTGGGCGATGAAATAATTTGTACATCAAACCTCTTTGACACATGTTTACCTATGTAACAAACCTGCACATTTGAAAAGTTAAAAAAATTCTGTGAATGAAATATGGCATATGGAATCCTAAAATATAAATTATAGTTAGAAAAAACTAAAATACAATTATTTGCACAAGCTCCATTTATATAGAAATTATCTGAAGGCAAACACAAACTGAGGTGTCAGTGAAATATTTGTGATGATGTACAAAATAAAATAAAAACTGTAAAGAATTGTAAAATTCTAGTAGAAAAAAAAAATATCAAATTTAGTAGCCTATACAATGCAGGAAGGGGCAGGAATGAGTTTTCCGTGACAGGTAGGACACTTTATCTTCCAGCCCCTAGAAACTTTCAGGAGTGGTGGTGACACATGTGAAGAATAATTAGGGTCAGGCATGGTGGCTCACTCCTGTAACCCCAGTGCTTTGAGAGGCTGAAGAGGGCAGATCACTTGAAGCCAGGAGTTTGAGGCCAGCCTGGCCAACATGATGAAACCCCGTCTCCACTAAAAATACAAAAAATTTAGCTGGGCATGATGGTGCATTCCCACAATCCCAGTTACTCAGGTGGTTGACACAGGATAATCACTTGAACTGGGGAGGCAGAAGTTGCAGTGAGCCAAGATTGTGCCACAGCACTCCAGCCCAGGTGACAGAGACTCCATCTCAAAATAAAATAAAATAAAATAAAATAATTAAAAATTAAATAATGAGATTCTTTTACGTGGAGAGTTTCAAGATAAGGTATTTGATAACCAAACTAGAAAATACTTGCATTAAGAGGTATTAATCTGTTTTCATGCTGCTAATAAAGGCATACCCATGACTGGGTAATTTATAAAGCAAAGAGGTTTAATTGACTCACAGTTCCACATGGCGGGGGAGGCCTCACAATCATGGCAGAAGATGAAAAGAGAGCAAAGGGACTTCTTACATGGTGGTGGGCAAGAAAGAGAGCCTAGCGAAAGGGGAAACCCCTGTAAAAACATCAAATCTCATGAGACTTATTCACTACCATGAGAACAGTATGGGGGGAAATCACTTCCATTATTCAGTTGTCTCCTACCGTGTCCCTCCCACAAGACGTGGGAATTATTAGAGGTACAATTCAAGATGAGATTTGGGTAGGGACACAGGCAAACCATATCAGAGGTAAATAGGTAAAAAAGCAAAATAAAACGAAACAACAATACTAAAATTAGCTTTGGAGATACAGAATTAGCAGTCAGACAATTAAAAGAATGACAGAAGCTGAATCTTCGTCAACCGTGTTATCCAAATTGTATTAATTAATTAATTATTAGAAATATGGACATATATTTGGTAAGACCATGTGATATATTACATAAAACTGAGAGACTAACAAAGAGCAGCCTTGTTAGAACAGCTAAGGAGGCATCAGTGGACTGTATATAAAGTATTTTTAATGTTCAATAATATTTTATACTGTCACATCTTAAGTTATGTATTAGATTGGAAATATTTAATGGAAAGGCAATCTTTGTGCAGATATTAACGATATATAAATAGGGTTTCAAAATCTGAGAGATCATGCAGAGCAGGTGATTGGGAAACTTAGTTGAGAATTTACACACCGACACACATACACATAAACACACACACACACACAGGTACACACAGTGATAAATGTAATCTGACTGTTAAGAATGTCCACTGATAATCAACTAATAGTCAGAAGGAACTTTTCATTATACAGTGTCCTGCTAAAGGCAAATAACACACATTTAGATATATTTTTATCACTAAACACCACATAATGCCCATGATGGCAGAAATGTGTGTCTTTGTGTGCGTGTATGTGTGTGTGAGTGTGACAGGATCTCACTCTGTTGCCCAGACTGGAGTACAGTGGCATGATCATAGCTTACTACAGCCTTGGCTTGCTGAGCTCAAGTGATCCTCCTTCCTCAGCCTTTTGAGTAGCCAGGCGTGGTGGCTCACACCTGTAATCCCAGCACTTTGGGAGGCCAAGGAGGACAGATCATGAGGTCAAGAGATTGAGACCAGCCTGGCCAACATGGAGAAACCCCATCTCTACTAAAAATACAAAAATTAGCTGGACGTGGTGGCACGCGCCTGTAGTCCCAGCTACTCAGGAGGTTGATGCAGGAGAATCACTTGAACCTGGGAGGTGGAGACTGCAGTGAGCCGAGATCACGCCACTGCACTCCAGCCTGGTGACTGAGCAATATTCTGTCTCAAAAAAAGAAAAAAGTAGAGAAAGGGTCTCGCTATTTTGCCCAAGTTGGTCTCAAACTCCTGACCTCAAACATTTGTCCCACCTTGGACTCCCAAGTTCTGGGATTATATGCATAAGCCACCATGCCTGGCCAGAAATGTTTATCTTTTTACACTGCTGTACCCCTAGAACCAAGAGCAGCACTAGAAATCAGATATGTATTCAAAGTACTATTTCTTGTAAGAATAAATGGCAGAGGCTATAAACATTAGCCATATTAGCAAGAAACAGTTTAGACTAACACAGGCATCTGATAATAGAAGAATAGAATCAAGTATCTGAAAGATACTTTGAGGGTGAAAAAGTGTGGGAAATGCTTATTTTTTTATTTTTTTTTTTTTTTTGCGAGATGGAGTCTTGCTCTATAGCCCTAGCTGGAGTGCAGTGGTGTGATCTTGGTTCACTGCAAGCTCTGTGCCTCCCAGGTTCAAGCCATTCTCCTGCCTCAGCCTCCCGAGTAGCTGGGACTACAGGCGCCCACCACAAGGTCTGGCTAATTTTTTGTATTTTTAGTAGAGACGAGGTTTCACTGTGTAACCCAGGATGGTCTCGATCTCCTGACCTCATGATCTGCCAGCCTCAGCCTCCCAAAGTGCTGGGATTACAGGCATGAGCCACTACACCACACCAAAATGCTTAACATTTTTATCATCTTTCTGAAATTCACTTGAGATCCATAATGCAGAGTAGCATATTGGTATTTCATGAAACACAGTTAAAAAGAATTGATCCAGAGGAACATATATGCTACAGAGGACCATATATGCTCTATTGTATTTCTCTATGGTAGGGTTCTTTCTTACAGATGAACAAAGCACAATGTAGAAATACATTTTTGAAAAATAGGTTAAAATCAATAAGAAACTTTATTCTTCTAATCTGTGGTTAATTCATTCCATTTTGAAATACATTGGATATCTCCAAGGTAATGAGATAGGAGGAAGAAAATGGTCAAGTAGGTAGTTAGGGTAGGTCCTTGGTAAAACTCCTTCAAACAAAGAGCAGCCTGAAAATCAAACTGCAGGCCCCAGGTAAGAAAGAGCCCACATCATTCAATGGAAACACCTTCTCCGTGAAACCAGATGAACAAATTCCACTCTTTTGCAGGACACCTTTCCCTCCCCTTGGTGTGCCTTAGTCTCTTTTCACCTATTTTACATATGTACCTTTTATGATTGGCCACAGGCTGAGTCTTCACATCACCTCAGCGCCTGATTGGTCCTGGGCCAAGATCCCAGACCAAGCTTTCACTGCAGCCCCTAACTGGTTCCAGGCCAAGGCTTCACATCTGCCTCCAATTGGTTCTTTACACTGTCATACCTCTTTCTGAGTGGTGCTTTCTTCAAGACAGTCTGCAGACCACTCAGCACATTCCTCCCCTTCCAGTCCATAAATACCCCAGACTCAGCCTCATAGCTGGCAACCCTCTCTGGTCACCTCTCTTTGCTGAGAGTCTTTCTGTCACTTAATAAATCTGATTCTGCCTAACTCACTGTCTGGTGTCCATGTGCCTTAATTCTTGGTTGTTGAACAGGAACATAGGGCTTGCTGGTGATGGGGGATTAAAAGAGCCGTAACACTCCCTCCAGATTGCCAAAGAACAGGAGTGTGAAAGCTGCAACAATGTTGGTGTATTGGTCAGGAATTCATAGAAAGTGTAAGAGTGAATCTCCAACTCTTCACTTTCATTTCTGAGGCTCCTTGTCCTTAGGTTTTTTTTTTTTAACAAGATTAAATTAAAAACTAGGTCCCTGTCAGTCAGTTAAAAATGGATAGTGCAGCTGCCAGCCTTACAAGACTCAGGAGACAGGCTTTCTGGAGAGGACTCTGTCAATCCCCCATGTCGCTCAAGCATTGAGAATATTGACTTTGTTCCAATCCAGTTTACTTTCACAGAAGATCTAACAATCACGTGGGGTTGGAAGGAGGGCAACTGAAGATTTCTGGCCAAGGCTGCACCTTGGTGTTACCTGAAAGCCTCTGGACTAATTCCAGTTTCTGACAGCTCATTAGGGTGTCAACACCAGGACCTCCAGTCTTTCCTATCACATTTTCTTCCTTTCTCTCCTCCATGGCAATTATGGCTCCTGTCCTTTCTTTGTAAGCAATGCCGTAGGTATTTTTGCAAGCCCAGGAACATAGTCATGCTAGATACAGTCTGCAAGTGCCTTAGCAATCAGGAGCATAATTCAAAGAATTGGTGTTTTGGTGATTTTGTTGAGACAGGGAGATTTTAAGATTTCAGTCTAAACTTTCACCTAGTAAGGGACTTTTTATTCCTCAATAATAGATATTCATGGCACTGTATAGGGGGATATTTCTTCACCCCAAGGGGATACCCTCCTTTTCACTTGTTTGTTTGTTTTTTTTTTCCTCCATGTAAGAGCTCAGCACTGCCCTGTGAATTTAAACAGTTCCTTTATGAGACAAATTAATTTTCTCCTGTAGGGGGCATACTGTTGAGATAGCCTATCAAGCCTCAAACCTTTCTTTCTAACCTTTGCCTGGAAAATATTTGAAGAAAAAATTACAACTTAACATTTTCAGTCTTGACTAAGTCACCTAGTGGAATGGCATTTATCTCCCTGGAGGAACCTATCACCCTTTATCCAAGGCCTCTAGTTCCCTAATTTATCTCCCTTCTATGTCTCTCTATTAGGAACCAGGCACCATTCCCCATCTGTAAAGAGAAATGTTCCACCTTCAACAGTGGAAAGAGAAGTTTTAGCTTCAGTGCAGTCCCCATCACAGGGAGGACAGCCATTCAACCTTTATGTTCTTTTGAGGCACCTATTCTGCATCCACCTACATTGGCATCTGAATGAAAAGGGGATTCTATGTCTAGAGGGTTAATTGGTCACATTCTCTAGGAATTCATAACTTTGCCCAGACTGTCATAGAAGTAAGGAAAAGATTAAGATACTCCCTCCATTGAAGTGTCTTTCCCAGATCCAACTGTTGCATAACCTCTCCCGAGCCCCATCTAGGGAAACTTGGGAGCCTTATGGATCAAAGGGATCTAGGAAAGCAATGAGAATCCACACGTGGAGAGCTAGGGTAATGAGCATATGAGCATGACTACACCTGCTGACTAGCTCCTCCAGATCCATGGTTGTAGGTCACACTCACATCCATGGGTAGCACCTGTGACAGTCGCCAGAACACAGAGGATACAGGGAGGGAAGAAGGAGAAGGTGGATGCCATATCTATGTTTCTCTTCACTCTTGGTCACCCTAAATGTGGGAAGGAGACTAAGGGGCACCTTTTCTTTTCTCTCTTTCTATCTGGGTAGCAAACAATCTTCAGCCTGCACTCTTGTTAAGTGTATTCTATAATATTAGAACTTCTTTAACCCTCAGACTCTGAAGAATAAGTGCCTCATATTCTTTTTCACTCAAGCATGGCCATCATACCAACTGCAGGATGAGGAGGCCTGGCCTCCTTAGGAAAGCATTAATTTCAACACCCAATAACTGAATTTTCCCTGCAGACAGGAAGGCAAATGATCCAAGGTCCCAAGCATTTTTTGCCTTGTGAGACCACTCGGATCTTTGTCAACATGGTAGGATTGATCCTGCCCTCTTAGCAATTGTATCGGGCAAGCCCACAGAGAGCAATTCCCCAAAGTCAGTCAAACAAATCCCTGGGGAACATTCAAATGAAACTCCCGGATCTCTCAGCCCTTCTTGCCCGCCTCTATCTGGGACTTCCTCTAGCTACGTCATCAGTACCCCCAGCTCTACCAGTCAGGAAAATCTCAACTTTGCTGTTACCCTGCAGGGTACAGAAAATGCCTGATGGATGTGGTGCCACTAGGGTCTAAGTTCCATTTTCATTTCAGGACATAAGAGAAATAAAGGGGGACCTAGGCAAGTTCTCTGATGACCTCAATTGTTGTATAAAGGCTTTCCAAAACCTATCCCAGGTGTTTGACCTTACATGGAGAGATGTTATGTTGATCCTAAACCAAATCCTAAATGCTGCTGAAGGACAGGCAGCCCTGCCCCACAGGAAGCACGGGGATTTGGAGACCAGCAATATGTCTCCTATTACCAGTTGAGAAGAAGAGAAGGGGAGAATGACACAAAAATCACATACCCAACAAGAAGTGAGGCAGTGCCCACGGAAAACCCTAATTGGAACCTCAGTGATCCCACAGATAAGTGGAAGAAAAGCCATTTCAAGATGAGCATACTAGATGGCTTATGGAGGACCAGAGCCAAACCTCTTAATTACTCCAAGCTTTGCATGATAAACCATAAACTAGATGCCTCAGACTTTCTAGTGAGACTGAGAGAAGCTTTAGTAAAATGTACCCCTCTGTCTCTTGATTTGGTCGAAGGACCACCAACTCTAAAGGACAAGTTCATTACCAGACAGCCCCTGATATCAGAAGGATATTGCAGAAACAGGTCATGGGACCAGATAGCACCTTAGGGAACCACCCAAAAGTGACCATCTTTGTCTTTTACATTAGGAACCAGGAGAAAAAGAGGAAGCACAAGAAATAAAACAGAGGATCTAGTGGCTGCATTGCAGGCCTATAAAATCCAGAACCCCCGAGGTGCACCTGCTAACTGCTACCAGTGTGTCAAGCCAGGACACTTTAAAAAGGACTGCTGAGGCAACAAAAGGAAGCCACCTTGACCCTGTCAAGCTTGTGGTGGGAACCACTAGAAGGCCAACTGTCCCCAGAGGCATAGGGCACTGGGTCCAGGGCCAGTCTCCCAAATGGTCTAGAAGGATGGATGGGTCTCACGGCTCAATTCCCTGACTCCAATTCCTCAGACTGCCATCACTATTTGGGAGCTCTGGGTGATTCTGGAGGTGGAAAGGAGGAGGGTAAAATTCCTTCTGGACACCAGAGTCAGTCTCTCTGTTCTCTCCAATGCATGCTTTTCTTCCTTCCATAGCAAGACCGTAATGGGTGTCTCAGGAAAGCCTTTAAACCAATATTTCTACAGCTCCTCAGTTGTGGTTTGGGAGACATACTTTTTACCCACACCTGTTTAATTATGCCTGAAAGTCCCACTCCATTAATAGGTAAAGATATTCTAGCCTGTATGGGAGCCACCACTCTTATGACTCCAGGACAAACTCTTTGTCTCCTTCTGGTGAAAGCCAACATTAATCCAAAGGTTTGGGCAACCTAAGGAAGAATTAGCAGAGGTATAACTGGTACACCAGTCCAGATCTACCTTAAGGATCCTACCTTCCTCCCTAACCAGAAGCTAGAAAAGGGGTAGAAGCTATCACTAATAATTTGAGAACACAAGGTCTCCTCAGACCTTGCAACAGCCCCTGAAACCCCCCAATATTAGGAGTGCAAAAGCCCAACAGGGAATGGAAACTAGTTCAAGACCTCTGCCTCATTAACGTAGCTGTGGTTCCAGTTCATCTGGTAGTGCCCAATCCCTATACCCTAACTCAAATACCCAAGGGAAATAAATGACTCAGAGTTTGGGGCCTGAAATTTGCTTTTTTTCTGTATACCATTGCACCCTGACTTCCAAAATTTGTTTTTACTTGAAGATCTTTCCAATCAGACCACCCAGTTAACCTGGACAGTACTGCCTCAGGGTTACCTAGACAGCCCCCAACTGTTCGGACAAGGCCCTGTCAAAAGAGCTCTCTGATTTCTCTCATCCTCATGTTGAAGTTTTACAATATGTAGATGATATTCTCCTCTGTGCCCCAACCAAGGAAGCTTTTCAGGAAGGCATTAATTTTTTAGCTGACAGGGGATATGAGGTATCAAAATCTAAGGATCAGCTCTGCCAGACTTCAGCAAAATACCAAGGTCTGGTCTTATCAGAAAGGATCAGAACATCAGGCAAGGAGAGAACTATGCCCATCTCCTCTTTTCCCCTTCCTAAAACCCTCAAACTGCCAAGAGGATTCTTGGGCATTATACATTTTTGCAGATTGTGGCTACCTGGGTACAGTGAGATAGCTCGCCCTTTATATCATTTTATAAAAGAAACTCAAGCACCTAAATCTCACTCCCTGGCCTGGGAACCTGTGGTTCAAAAAGGCCTTTAACCAGCTAAAACAAGCCTTACTTAAAGTGTCAGCCCTCAGTCTTTCCATAATCTTCATGTCTTGGAGAGGAAACAGCCTTGGAAATTTGACTCAGGCCCATGGTCCAGCTCAACAGTCAGTTACCTCAGCAAGGATCTTGACTTGGTGGCTAAAGGGTGGCCAGTTTGCCTCCAAGCAGTTGTAGCAGTAGCCTTGCTGGTACCAGAAGCCACTAAGTTGACCATAGGGAATGATTTAACTGTATATATCCCATATAATGTGGCAGAACTGCTATCCTCTAAAGGGAGTCTCTGGTTAAAAGACAATCACCTCTCTAAATATTAGGCTTTGCTTCTAGAAGGAAGTTAAAAACCTGCCCTGCCTGAACTTGCCTCTAGAGGAAACTGGAGAGTTAGAACATGACTGTGAACAGGCAGTAGTGCAAACCTATGCAACCAGTGAGACCCTCAAAGAAACTTCCCTAGGAAACCCAGACTGGACTCTCTTTACAGATGAGAGCACTTATAACTCCACTTATAAAAACATATTCCCCAAGGTTAACACTCATACCATTAGACTGGGTAAGGTTAACAAAATGATGGCAAATACCTCCCTCTGCATTAGGAGCAGAGAAAAAGGACTACTCTTGGGGGACATCAAATATTGCAACACTACACTTGTAATTGCTGAGAGAGCACAGGTTTGGAGATTAAGAAGGAACATGGGTGACACCAAACATTGGGAAAGGCTATGGAAAATTTTTTAAGAATCTAACTAGACCTGGTTGGAATTCCAAGTGGGAATTGTTACCCCTGACCAGGGATGTCACCTCTTGCCAGCATTATTATCAGGTAATAAATAACTCAGGGACCTCCCAAACATGCCCACATATGTAATCCTGGACCCTTGTATGATATTTGATAATGGTAGTGATCTACAAATCTGCAAGTGAACAGGGAACTTGAGGACCAATAGCCCGTATAAAGAGGGTTATCTAAGATACTGGCCAGGACATATTGTGTCTCTGATCTTTCAAAACTCCATCTGCCAAAAAAGATTATTTCCACCTAGCATGTAAAACTTCAAATGGTGCTGTGATTATAGTGAGTATGGATATCCGTATCCCAAAAATACCCTCATTTGATGTAAAGGAGACGACCTTACAGGGCCTGGACTAAATCTAGCTAGAACCCTCACAAACCACAACTTAGAAGCATCCCTTCAAGAAATGAGGCTTTACTTTCTCTGTGGCGCCTGGCTATCTTAATCCTCCCCAGGCACTGGAGGGGAACATGCACCATAGTGGCAGTGGTCTGTGACCGATTATTTTTAAACTCCATTGACATAGCAGTATCATCTGGTGAAATCCCCAATCTGGCCTTTTTTCTGGAAAGTGCATTTTCCAGTGCACATCAAACAAGGAGATCACTTATCTCTATGCCATCATATGGAGATTTAACAGACAGAGGGTACTAAAGAGGACAGGCCCATGACAATCCTATATTAGAAAAACCATTTATGGGGAATTCTATAGGCAGAGGCCTATTCTAATTTGCCAGTATTCCTCTTCTTGAATTTGATCAGTACTTAATCTCTCTATTATGATGTAACGAGGGTGGAAGGCAACAGTAGGAGCCATAGAAACCCAACAACAATCCATAAATTGTCTAACCTCTGTGGAAATGCAAAATAAGTGAGCTCTTGATGTCCTTACAGTCAAGGTAGGGGGTGGCTGTGCACCCTTAAATGAGACATGCTGCTTCTGGATCAACACTTCCAGTCAGGTAGAAGTAAACTTACAGCTACTTAAGGACAAAATTAGAATTATTAGCAGATTGAGAGAAAAGGCTGTCTCTGGATCCAGTTGGCTACAATCTCTTCTTAACTATTCCAGTCTTATATTTGGACCTGCTTAGCTCCTTTGTTAAGACCTCTTTTCCTTGTTTGTCTTGTATTAATGTTTGGGCCTTTCATGCCAATGCTATAACCCAGATTATTTCTTCTCACCTAGAGGCTATCAAGCTCTAAATGGTGATGCAAATGTAACCATGTATGAATTCACTTTTCTTCTGAGGATGCTTAGACTGGGCCTGGTAGGAACCCTAGCTGCTATTCCCCACACAGTCCCCCACTCTAGCAGGAAACAGCCAGAAGGATCATTGCCTCACTTCCATAACAGCAGTTAGGATCTCCATTCCTGAAGGGACAATGCGAGAGGAGGAAGAAACTGGTCACGTAGGCAGTTAGAGTGGGTCCTTGGTAAAACTCCTTTAAACAAAGAACATCCTAAAAATCAAACTGCAGGCCCAAATAAGAAAGAGCTTGCATCCTTGAATGGAAACACCTACTTTGTAAACCCACATGAACTAATTCCACTTCTTTTGTGGACACATTTCTCTCTCCTTGGCATGTCTTAATCTCTTTTCACCTATTTTACATATTCCTACACTTGTAGAATTGGCCATGGGGCAAGTCTTCATTTACATAGAGTTAATCATCAATTCAGCCCCTGATTGTTCCCCAGCCAAGGTCCCAGGCCAAGCTTTCACCTCTGCCTCCAATTGGTTCTTTATACAATCATACCTCTTTCTGAGTGGTGCTTTCTCCAAGATGGTCTGCAGACCAGTCAGCACACTCTTTCCCTTCCAAGTCCATAAAAACCCCAGACTCAGCTTCATAGCTGGCAACCCTTTTTTGGGGCCACTCTCTTTGCTGAGAGCTTTTCTGTCACTTAGTAAATCTGACTTTGCCTTACTCACTCTCTGTTGTCCATGCACCTTATTTTTCTTGGTTGTGGGAAAAGAATCCAAAGCTCACCTCCAAGGGAAAATGACATGGGGAAGTAAAAGAGCTGTAAGACTCTCACCCACTCTTTAACAATAGGATTGAAACAACTGCAACAGTAATAGGAGAATTTATGTCAATAAATTAAAATCAAATGTGAAAATAAGAAGATATTTCTCCCTAGCATTTCACTGAAGCTCATTAAGATATTAATCAGAGCCCCACCACTGCCCCCCATAAGGGGGATGCACGGTGAGGTCTGGTTTGCAGTCATGGAGCCTAGGGGCACCACCTGGGTTGGGAGGCAGCATAGAGGTGGCGAAGGTTAACAGAATACTTAAGTGCTGCGGTGACTCAGAGTAGAGAAGTAATCTGAGTGGCATGGAGTGAATCAGGGAAGGTTTCCTGAAAGAGTACCCATGCTGGATGCTCTTCTCAATCAGATCTGGATACTAAGCCTGTGAGCCAAAATTTATACAGAAAGATCAAAATGGTTTCAATGCCAGAATACTGTGAAGGCAAGAATGTCCGCCTCATAGGAGCTACTAGTTTTCTAGGGAAAGTGCTTCTGGAAAAGTTGCTGATATCTTATCCTAAGGTGAATTCAGTATATGTTTTGGTGAGGCAGAAATCTGGACAGACACCACAAGAGCGAGTGGAAGAAGTCCTCAGTGGCAATCTGTTTGACAGACTGAGAAATGAAAATCGAGATTTTAGAGTTAAAATTACAGCAATCAACAGTGAACTCACCCAACCTAAACTGGCTCTCAGTGAAGAAGATAAAGAGGTGATCACAGATTCTACCAATATTATATTCCACTGTGCAGCTACAGTAAGGTTTAATAAAAATTTAAGAGATGCTGTTCAGTTCAATGTGATTGCAATGGGAGAGTTTCATTTGCACAACAAATAAAGAATCTGGAAGTGTTCATGCATGTATCAACAGCATATGCCTACTGTAATCAAAAGCATATTGATGAAGTAGTCTATCCACCACCTGTGGATCTCAAGAAGCTGATTGACTCTTTAGAGTGGATGGATTGTGGCCTAGTAAATGATATCATGACAAAGTTGATAGGAGACAGACCTAACACATACATATACACAAAAGCATTGGCAGAATATGTTGTACAACAAGAAGGAACAAAGCTAAACGTGGAGATTGTAAGGCCATCTATTGTTGGTGCCAGTTGGAAAGAACATTTTCCAGGATGGATTGATAACTTTAATGGACCAAGCGGTCTCTTTATTGTGGCAGGGAAAGGAATTCTTTGAACAATGCATGTCTCCAATAATGCCCTTGCAGATCTTGTTCCTTAGATGCAGTTGTGAACAAGAGTCTTGTGGCAGCCTGGTATTCCGGAGTTAATAGATCAAGAAACCTCATGGCATATAATTGTACAACAGATAGCACTAATCCTTTCCACTGGGTGAAGCTGAATACCATGTAATTTCCACTTTCAAGAGGAATCCTCTGGAGCAGACCTCCAAACGGCCCAATGTACATCTAACTTCCAGTCACCTTTTATATCATTACTGGATTGCTGTAAGTCATAAGGCCCCAGCATTCCTCTATGATATCTACCTCACGATGACTGGAAGAAGCCCAAGGATGATGAAAACAATAACTCATCTTCACAAAGCTATGATGTTACTTGAGTATTTCACAAGTAATTCTTGGATTTGGAATACTGAAAATGTCAACATGTTAATGAATCAACTAAACCCTGAAGATAAAAGACTTTCAATATTGATGTACAGCAGTTACACTGGGCAGAATATATAGAGAACTACTGCATGGGAACTAAGAAGTACATATTGAATAAATAAACGTCTGGCCTCCCTGCAGCCAGAAAACATCTGAACAAGTTGCAGGATATACCTTATGATTTTAATACTATCCTTGTGATCCTCACCTGGCACATTTTTATTGCAAGATCACAAAAGGCAAGAAACATGTGATACTTTGTGATTGGTCTGTGTTACAAGTTTCTGTCATAGTTTCAAGCATCCAGCACTATGAGATACTGAAGACCAAGAATTCAGCATTAGAACATCTACGCATATGGTGGTCTAAATGCACAAAAGGTAAAATGTACTTAAGTCCTTTCACCTTTTGTCAAGACATTAAACCATCTTAGATTGGAGTGTAAAGTAAATTATGGTACATTTTAGGTAACATTTTAATGTTTATGCTCATAAAACCTAGTGAACACACTGTGTTATGCCAGCTCTAATCTACAATAGCTAACCAAAACATGACTTAATATTTTGAGCCCTGTAAGAAAGGGGTGGGATGAAGGCAAGAGTAGGGAAACAGGAACACTGACCAGTATAACTGCAATTCTGGAGCATAATTAAAACATGCCTTAACATATAGTGAATTTCTAATTCTAATGTTCAGTGCAATGGAAGACATTTATTTGGACAGTAATACTAGTTAAGTTGGTAGATATTTGATTCTTCAGTGTTTGATTTTTTTCATTAGTTGAAGTGGGTTTTAATTTTGTAATTTTGTTAAAATTATAACCCACCTATTTTCATGTCATCCTGTAAGTTAAATGATATCAAACATGAAAGACATGTTCTCATTTTTCTTTTCTGATTAAATGTCTGATGCATATCATTTTTCTATAAGCAATCAGCTGCTTTTAAAATCAGAATGCTATATTATTCTAATGAGCATACTGGATCTAAATAGGTTTGAGAATCCATGTAACAACATATGCTATGTGTTTTTTGATGGAAAGTGAAAAAACAAATTCAGTATAACTGTTACTATCAAAAAGAATAGAAATACAGTTTTCTTGCCCACATTACGATCAAACAAAAATCCTGTGAGATTGTGTTTATGTTTTGAAGCAGGAGGATTTCTTGAGACCTTGTTGGAAGTGAGAGTATTCACCATACTTGCGTTCTCCTCCCCGTATAAATTTTATTCATAGGACTTTAAAAAGGCATGTGCTATCTTTCTGATGAAAACTGAAAGTCCATTATGGAAGAATGTATTTGCAGGTAGTAATAACATTAAGAAAATGTTCTCATGTGTAAACGCGTACTAATTTTGACCTTGAAAGACGAATTCCTTCAAGAAAAATAAAATCATGCTTAAGATAATGTGTAAGAAATTAAATAAAAGACTTTATTTACATACCACATAAAGTAGCAAACTGTTGAATGAGTTTGAAGATATCTATTTTTTATGCATGTGGTTTTAGCTTTAGAAAGAAACGCATTCTAGAAACAAGTGATAGCAAGAAAATTGATGTATATTTTAAGGATACATTAAAATTCCCTTTTAATCATAATAGTAAACTCTACTTACTGTTTTAAGATACAGTAGTCTTAACTGCTTTAAGAGAGCAGTTCACAATACAAAAAGTTACATGGAACTTTATATCTTAAATTTCTTTGTCAATTTAAATGCAATGTATAAGAAGTCTATTTTGCTACTGTGAAAAAAAATTAAATGTAAAGGAAATCACCTACTTTCATGCAGGTGTATAATCTTGTAAAAGAAAAATGCTTCCATGTTGAAGCCAGACTTTCTGTAGTAAAACTCTTAAATATTATTTTAAAAGAAATATGTGTGTGTGTGTATATATATATCTATATTCTTTGGAATGATACTAAAGTCTCTGGCCTTGGACCTACCTTATATGAAGGTATAAGATACCATGACAATGTCTGAAAATTGAATAAATAATGATGCCTTCGGTTTAAAGTGGCCAACATAATATATATTGAGTACTCCATCTCTCCAAATGTATTTCCATAATGTGTTGAAAATATGCTAATATTTGTATGATTTTTATATTTCTGCGAAATAGACTTAGAATCAGGTGAATTGTCTTTGTGTCTTGCAAAAGAGTTGGGGACAACTTGGGCAGGCCTATGAAGTGCATAGGGAGTGTATGTCTTCTGAAACTTTTTTTTTTTTTTTTTGGAGACGGAGTCTCGTTCTTTCACTCAGACTGGAGTGCAGTGGCACAGTCTCGGCTCACTGCAAGCTCCGCCTCCCGGGATCACGCCATTCTCCTGCCTCAGCCTCCGTAGTAGCTGGGACTACAGGCGCCCGCCACCGCTCCCGGCTAATTTTTTGTATTTTTAGTAGAGACGGGGGATGGTCTCGATCTCCTGACCTCGTGATCCGCCCGCCACGGCCTCCCAAAGTGCTGGGATTACAGGCGTGAACCACTGCACCCAGCCTGAAATGTTTTATTGTTCTTGTAATCTAACTTAAATGTTAACTGGGAGGGTGCTGAGGCCACTGCATTAATTCTGTGTGTTTAGAATTCTGTTGTCAAAAGTAAACTAATGAAGAAATTAGTTTGTCTTTCTGGAATTTAAAGTTCTAAAATTAGTATAAAGAGTATATAGATCGTTAATCCCCACCAACTAGACTTTGAACTTAAGTCAAACTTAAACATTTGAGAAATCATTTGTGTCATTTACTAGACATGATTTTTAGTTCTGTTTGATTATGCTTTCTACACAAACTCATTATTTAACAAGATAGCCTACTAAATTAAATGTTTCTTATTTCATTTAACTCATTTGATTAAATTGCATTCTAAAACATTTGGAGTTTTTCCCCCTATTCACCCTTAATCCTGGCATATGCATTTGTAAATTGTGATGATATTGGGACTATATTTAAATTTGATTTGGCAACATTAACATGTCCTAAAACTCAGTGCAAAGAAGCATGGCAGTACGTTCTTTGACTTAAGGAGTGCATAAAATAATCATTTCTGAACCTGCATAATAAAGCTTGAAAGCAGGGAAAAGAATTTCCTTTTCCCCCTTTTTTGTGCTGTCTGTAGGAATTCATTTGGAATTTCTTTTATGCTTTTTGTTTGTTTGTTTTAAATGTAAATTGATAATCTTTTATAAGAAGTAAATAGAAGTAGTATTGGGTATCTTTGATTGCAAAGCAAAAAGTAATAAATGAATCCCTATATTTCCATTACAGTATTTATTGTACTTTTATGTTCTGAAAATTATCCATGAAACAATATGGATAAGATTACAGGAAGCAGTCCTTACTTAAACTTCTTGTCTGTTTGGGGTGTACTCGTTAAGTCTTATATCCTAATTTTGTTTAATTCTGAGTTGCTTACAGGGCATTTTAGGGGAAGCATACAGGCAGGATGAACACTTTGTGTTAAAGTGTTATTTTTATGTATTACCTGGAATGAGGAAGGTTTTCTTCTGTTTTCTAAAAACAGTAACCAAGAAACCTCCAGGGTGTCATTAGGTTCCAGCTGTTCTCCTCCACATTGAATGATATCCTGTTAATTTATAGGTACATTTGTAGTCATTCATATGTCTGTTAAGTATAAGAGATAATTCATTAGTAACAGAAATTAACTGAACCCTTTTGGAGCGGGGGAGAGTATCAGGCAGGGGTCGGGTAAGTGTAAATGGCCTTCTGAGCATGCTCTTCCAGGCTGACTGCCAGCCCTGACTTGAAACCATTAGCACTGACTTGCTCTGTTTAGAGAAAAACTTTCCAACCTTTTGCATGAGAAACAAGAAAAAGGAATATATGCCACGTAACTGGATTACAGAAATGAGTTAATTAATAGTCTGTCTGATAAAAGAGATATGAAATATTTTCTTATGGAATTAATATTTTTGGTCTTGAAGCATTTTCTTGCGGTAGAATGTTTTTGTCTTTTTTTCCGGTGGTACCCTCTTAGCATATATCTTTGTTACCCTTAAGATCCTAAACAAATCATCTTTGTCAGTTAAGCATGGTTGTGCAAAAATTGTTAAATAATTCCTTTGATTTGTCTTTATTAAATAAAAAATATGGGAAAATATATTAATCAGGAAAGCAATTATTACAATAATTAATATAATTGCTGTTATTTAAATATAGTATGTTAGAGGCCATTTTCTTTACAAAACTATCCAAACAGCATAACATGAAAAAACGGAGCATTAACATAACGTTTTTCAATAAATTTATTACACCTTTGCCCAAGAAGTTTAAAAAATAATAATAATAACTGGTAAATAGTGTAAAGTAATGATATAGAAGTTAAGAAGAAATTATTTAGGCAGATAGTGAGGGTAAGGAAATTACTCTTGGTAAGGTTTTCCTTTTAATGAAAAGCGGCCCCCAAATCATTTTATTTTCTAAGAGCAGCCAGTAAAATCGAGCTGCAGACATAGACAAGCAAGCTGAAGGTTTGCTTGGGCGAATGCCGGCAGTGGCGCCAATAGGAAAAGGCTACCTGGGAAGATGCATATTCAAAATGGTGGCTCCATCTTCCCTTTTCTTTGTCAGCCACGTGTACAGTAAGATGCCGACAACATGGTGCCAACCAACTGGAAAGTCATTTTGCATAATAAGATTATTGAAGATTAGTATGTCAGGCCTGGTCCAACCAATCTGTGGGCCTTATGTAAATCAGAATCCGCCTCCTCAAGCCTACCTATAAAACCTGGTGCACTCCGCAGTGGGCTAGATTTCCCTTTGGTGTGCCCCTCTGTCTTCTGAGGGAGAGCTGTTCTCCTTTCTCTTTCTTTTGCCTATTAAACCTCCGCTCCTAAACTCACTCCTTGCGTGTGTCCATTTCCTTTATCTTTTTAGCGCGAGATGAATAACTCCAAGTATTTACCCTCCATAAAGGGCATCCTCACTTGCAAAAATATTTCCTAATTGTATCAAGATAAGGATGTAATCATCACTTCAGTGCATGCCTCGGACTACAAAATATATTTTTAAGTGCTACATTTATTTATAGTGCAGTCTTTCTCTAACATATTAAACGTATTCAATAACCTATATTTAATTTTAAGGGAATGTGTATTACTTTAATGTGCAATTCCTATAAAAGGATAAATTAGATACAGAAGGAGCACCAATTTACACCTGTCCTTAAATCTATAACTCTTTGAAATAAAGTCTCAAATCGATTTTAGGTAGCACGAATGTATAAACTTCAAAATTGGGTTTCACATGCTGGTTTGGTAAATGTAAAATGTATGGTAAACACGTTTTAGATTATGAAAGACTAGAACATCATGCCATCTACACACAAGTAAATACTTGTAAGCATTTCTAAAGTGATGATAGCCTACTACACAAAACAAACATTAGTAGAAAGATAATTTTGTGCAACAATAGGCTTCATTGCAGATCTTGAGTTTGCATTTTCAGTTAAAAATATGTTTTGTTAAAGTCCTAATTATAATTTATCTGGAAGTTGTAATGAATTATGATTTAGTCGTCCAAATGTCTTTCAGTGTATGTATGCAGGGTAGTGGAAAGTATATAAATCCAGAAGTAGTATAATTAAAAAGATAATGCCTACAATCATAATATATGAATATTTACAGGAATTTTCTTCACTGAAACTGATACATGAAAAATATATGTAAACTTATTTTTATTGGCTTTCTTACATTACAAAAAACTACCCAATAAGTGTTAGTTATTACTTTTAGGGCAACATTTATTTTTAATTGCACATATTTTCATCACAATCAACAGAAAAGTGAACTGATAAAGATGAAGAATACACACAGAAAAAAAAAAATACATAATTCCTTAGAGTAATTTTATTTTCTCTTATTGGAGTTCACTCAGTGACAAAAATATTTTATTCCTTTTAACTAATAGGCATCATAACAGTTACTGCAACCTATTTTCCTTTTTGTGTTGCCAGTAAATATATTTTTATTCATTTTGTTTGGGAAGCACCAAGAAAATATGTAATAATTTATCATAAAATATTTTAAATAAAGAAGTTATTTCTATAAAGAACACATGCAGAAAGTAAGCTGATAATTTTTGGTTGAATACCAAGATGAGTAAAAATGTACAATATTGTGTATATTCTGTCATTAATTTCCAATTGCTCTGTAAGTATGAAAATAATGTCTAAGTTGCCATAATTGCTCAAGAATTATAGAACTTTCAATTACATATTTGTCATATGAAAATAAATGTACATGTGAGAAAAGATCTGAAGAATGTACCAAAATGTATGAGATGCAGAGAAATATACTGTTGTTTCCATAGTAACAGCATGTTCAGCCAGTTGGAGCACCATAGTAACTACAAGAGGAAAAAATATGGAGGACATAAAAAATATAAATTTACAAAATTAAAATATTCATTTTGGTAAAGTTGGCACCTGACTATAAAAATCCACTTTTTTCTAATTCTGCTCAGGATCAGGACTCTCCTAGGCTTTACAGAGTTTGGTTTTCTATTGTTCCACATTTTATGAAGACCATTGTCATTTTTGAAATATGCTAGGATGGTCTCTATAAAGGTGTGGTAATGATTAAATAAAATGAGACAATTTATGATAAAGTGTTCTGTAAATTGTAAAGAGCTACACAAATTCATCATTTTAATTTTTTCAAATTTTGACAATAAAACTTTGACCCTTCTTTTGTTAGTTCCTAATTTATAATGTCTTTGCATAAAAATAAGTTATTTAGTTTATTGAATTTTGAACCAGAAGCTGATGTCTTTAAATTTTTTTCTAAATATTTAATTTTAGATTTCCTTTTAACAGTAGAAAAACTAAAAATTAATACGTAGTTTACATGAAGAATGTAATGGAGGCAGGAAAAAAGTGAGGCTATGTGAGATCAGTCTTCTTAGGATAACAAACTGAATCTCATGGTCCAATGCCATATAGATAATTTCTTAGTTTTTTTCCTGGCAGAGCTGATGTAATGAAGCAGGCTTGAGATTAGCTATTTCTTCACATGATGATTAAATTTAAAGAGAGTAACATTTTAAACATTGCTTTATGTTTTTAGTTTAGAATTTAAAAAAAAAAACAGTTGAATCTTCAGTATTTAATTATAACTTTTCTACCACAATTTGAAAAGCACGGAAAATTTTATGTGAGTCTTAGCTACACAGTTGAATGCTACTTTGATCTATAGTCATTTTTCTCTGCATGTTGATGTCAAGACATCTAGGTCAACTTTCTCAACACAACAGAAAAAAATATATTAAAATTATTTATTTATTTTTTATACGTAATTACTTATAACATGGTAGTATAGTATAGTAGTTAAGCATCTAGCGCCTGACATGCCCTGCCTGGCTTCCAATCATAGCTCAGATATTTATCATTTGTAAGATGGGGTGAATTACTTGTGCCCTCTGCCTCATTTTACCATCTGCAATTTTGAAATTATCATTTGTAATTGGAGTAATTATTCCTGGTAATTTGAAGATAGAATGAGTAAAAGTGTGCAAAATAATTAGAACAATGTCTAGCATAATAAAATACCCAATAAGTGTTAATTATTATTTTTAGCACAGCACTTATTTTTAACTGAAAACATTTTCATTATAATTAATAGAAAAATTCACTGCTGAAGATGAATAATACACACAGAAAAACAAATATGTTATTCTTTAGAATAATTTTATTTTTTCTTATTACAAGAAAGAAACGATTACTTCTCAGACTTGTCTATAACGTGTCACACGCGTAATATCTATTCCAGCCAATTGTACACTTTTAATGTTAAAGAAATTTTTGAGCGCAGATCTTCATTTGATTCTCATAGTATCTTTTCATAGTTCCTTATTTTTACCTTATTTTCCTGTATTTTAACGTCTATTATTTCCTCATGAGTAAAGTATATTGCAATTCTCAGAATATTATCCAAGGTAAAGTTATCCAAGGTAAAGACTATATGTTTCCTTTTTGATACTTTGAGAGATAACTAATTTTTAAGTAGAAAGTTTGACATTTCCCAGATGCATTATCATGAAACTTTTCTACACTTGAGTTTATTGGCCTTGTGCAAATTATTAATTCATGTAATAAATAGCAGACACTGGTAACAGTTGAATAATAAAGTAAAAACAGAATGATGATAAATAGTAAATTATTTTATGCCTCATAAACCTGGGTTCTAATTTTGGCTTCTGTCAATGATTAGTCATATTAATAGGGCCAATCATCTGAAAATCTTTATCAATATAACTGTGATTAAATAAACAGAAACTTTAGAATACATGTTAAATAATGGTTTTAAAGTTGGTAATATATAAATGAAAAAACACATTAATAAATAAGTAGAATTAAAAGCAAAATTAATAGTAGATACTTATGGTTTTATAGAGCTTTGAATGCCTTTTGCTAAGCAGTTATATCAATTCCTTGAAGCTAAAAAAGTCAACAACCTATTATTTAAACCTCAAAGAGTGCATTATCATCTTGTAATGGCCAGAAATAAATTAATAATCCAGATTTTTAAAATATGTATTGAGACTTCATCCTCATTTTATGCATGGATGCCATGGTGATGCGAAAGATTTTATTTTGCAAACTAACTAATCACCGAGGCCAGGGAAATGGAATTCTTTGGCTTCTAGGTCCGAGGAATCAGGCTCGCTTACTGCTTTTGCTATAATAGAAAGAAATAGCTTAAGACCCTTCTCCAACCCATTAAAAAATGGGTTTTCTATGGGAAACTGAGGTTCTGCTATCACAAATAGAGAAAGTGATGTTGGTTGATTAAGAAAATATATATCCAGTACCTATGGAAAATTTTGGATAAGGTATTAGATCAACTATTTGGTAACTAATTTAAAATAACATTTTTTAAAAAGTTACTTTTTATCTATCATACTTAGGTGCCTGAGTACATGGTGGCAGGTTAATTGCTGCTTCCATTTGCCTTGAAATTGCCCCAAACATCTTAAAATTAAAGGAAAAACGTGTGAATTACTTCTCTTCTAAATATTGCATCAAGTTTTAGCACACAGGCACTTCTCCACCTCACTGTCCTGTTGCTATTGACAATTAATTAAACAGTAATTATAACTACTACTGCTTTTGCAGCTGCTCTTAGGAAATTCTAGCTAATGTTCTGATTCATCTATCTATTGGTAGATCAATTGATTGATTAGTTTCCTAATAACAGCCCAATGAGAAAGAAACTGTCATTATTCCCAGGTGAGTGAAAGGAGACACGAAGAAGGCAGGCAATATCAGTCTGAATTTGCACAACTGGTAAGTGTTGGAGACAGGCTTCCACTCACACAGTGTGACTCACAGACACTGCAGTCTGCAACGCCAACCTCCAAGCTATTCTGCCTACTTCAGTTACAGAGGTTGGGAGTTGGGAGGTGAGAACAGTAATTTGTTATAGAATTGGTTTGCCAAGATATTTGGGGAGAAGTATACAATGATATGTTCACAAAACATTTTTATCACAATGTGCTCTATTTGTCAAAACACTACAGAGAGGAGATGAATTCAGAAAAAGAATTCACCACTTTGCAATAGACAAATAAAAGAATCCAACTTTTTTGAACTTTAAGTGTTGGAAGAGGCATCTTTCTTATTCCCAACTATTTAAAACCAAAACTGAGAAAAACTTTGATCAATAAAAGCAGATTGAAGCCCATCTTTGTGTGGAGAATCAAATTAAAAGGATGATCAATATACTTGCTATCCAAAAGCTTTAAGATGCCTCATAGTAAAAGTCCATCTAAGTGTGTGGAATGAAGTGTATTCTTTCAATTGGACAAAATTGCTCAGGGAAAAGAGGACAAAGTTATGGCTATATCACAATTCTTGACAAGTTTAAAGTACTCTCAATTAATTTTAGAGATGGCAAAATGATTAGATTAAATTGGCAGTTCGAGGAAGGAGGAGATCCAGCATTCAGACAGGCAATCTGCCCAACATGCATTCTAGTGAAGTTTCAAAAGTAAAACACATACTAACGTTATGCATGCTACCATAAAAAGAATGAAGGTTGTATTACACCTAATTTCACATCAACAACATAATTTGGCAAAAGAGAATAAAATAATAGTTTCAGAATTCTAAGCAAAAGAAATTCTGGATCTAAAATTTGGTATTCCATCAAATGTCCACCAAGAAAAGAAATATTTTCAGATATACTAAGACTCAGAAATTTTACTTCTTTCAGAATGTTGCTTAATGAAAAAGTCAAAAGAGAATGCATTCTGGAAGAGAAAAGAAAGAATCAAGAAGAAGAAAATTTGCCTTCCAAAATGCATTCTACTTCAGAGTATAAAGAATACAAGCACTATGATAAAAGCTGTGCACCTCTCCTAGAAAATGACTGTTTAAACAAAAGTTCACAAGGTTCTGAGAATAATTACTCTGTAAATCAGTAAATTTTCTGAAGCCCAATTAGGAATCTGGATAGTAGTAGGAATGAGAAATAAGCAAATTATTCTTCTGTCAACATGAAAAAATAAACACAATTAATAAATCTCACTGGTCTGAGAATCTATAAAAGATAATTCAGATAAAAAAGAAAGCATAGACATGATATAATTTTGAGTTATTCTTATAATTTAGAAAATGCTGTCAATCTGATAGTAATGCTTTTAATATTTAACTGCTAAGCCTACTTTTGATGATAAATCATTTTGCCTCTTTTTAAATAGGTCTAGTCCTCTAAATACATTTATATAATTAAGGCTTTGTAAATGCTGTTATCAGTTTTCAATTATTTAAACAAATCTTGAAACAAATTGTAAGTTACTATTGTATTTACAGAACAAACTTTTCTTATGTAAACCTTAGCAATAGAAAAGGGAAGGGATAGCTTAAGGAAGTTTGAAGGTAAATAAGAAATCAGTCAATTGAGGATCTTAAGTTGATCTTAGTTAACAGATCAATAAATACAAGATACATTATTTAAAATTAGTAATTAAGCAAAAGTATATAGAAAACAAAGTCAATCTGTCAACCAAAAATTCTAAAGCATGAAGGAGATGTCAAATTATCTGTATAATATAGTGATTTGATCATATTTTGTAAGAAAATGACTAAAAATAAAAAAAAATTAAAGAAGAATATAGTAAGCAAGTTTGACTTTGGGATAATATATTAGTTTTCTAAGACTACCACCAAAAGTATCACAAATCAGGGTTTTCCATAATCTCCTTCTCAGGTTCAATAATTCTATAATTTTCTATAACAGTTTATAGAACTCAGGAAACACTTTACTCAACAGGTTTATTATAAAGAATATTATAAAAGATACGAATGTACAGCCAGATGAAGATGTACATGGAACAGAGTCCAGAAGGGTCCTAATACAGTCACTTCTGTCCCTGTGGAGTTGGAGTACACCACTTTCCTGGCATGTGGATGTGTTTACTAACCCAGAGGCTCTCCAAATCCGATAGGTTAGGAATTTGTATAGAGGCTTCATTCATGTGAGCATGATGGATTTACTCAATCTCTAACCCCACTACCCTCGCTAGAGGATATGGGGGTATGAATAAATGTTTTTAGCTTCTAATTATGGCTTGGTCTTTCTCGTGACCTGCCCCCACCCTGAAGCTGTCTGGGAGCCCACCAAGAGTTGCCTCATAAAAATGAAAATGTTCCTGTCACCCAATAAATTTCAAAGAACTTAGAAGATCTGGGTAAGATGCTTCTATCACTGCCATCACTCAGGAAATTATAAGAGTTTTAGGAATACTGTATAAGCAACCAGGTGCAGAGATCAAATATGCATATCTTATTGTGTCACTTACCTGTAATTTTTCTAGCAGATCTTTCTAGCCCAGTCATATCCTTGATGTTCTCTTCCCAAAATTCTTTGGTATTATTTTGCAATATAAATAATCTGGTAATTTTCCAAGTCTTCAAGTTCTGGTTCATTTTTGCCTAACAGTTCTTCCATTTATCTCTCTCCTCACTCAGGTTGCTATAAGCAACAAGGAGAAACCAATAAACACCATCAATACTTTGTTTAGAAATCTCCTTAGCTAATTATTCAAGTTTACCACTTAAAAGTTCTATTTTGCACAAAACCCTCATACACAACTCAGCCAAGTTCTTTGCCACTTCATAACCAGAATCACTGTTCAACCAGTTCCCAATATCACATCTTCATTTCTGTCTGAGACCTCACCACAAGCATCTTTAACATTCATATATCTACTGATATTCCATTCATGATTATATATGCATTCTCTCTGAAAATAAAAGCTCTCAGCTCTCCTTTTTTCTGTGTACTCACCAGAACTGCCTTTAATGTCCATATTTCTACAAAATTTCTTCCAGGCAATGTAGGTTTTTTCCCTAATATGCACCTCAGTATTCTTCCAGCCTCAGTTACCCAGTTCCAAAACCACTTCCACATCTTTTAAGTATTTGTTACAGGAGTACCTCACTCCTGGTATCAAAACATGTATTTATTTGGTAAAACTGCAATAAGAAAGTACCCCAATTCTGGAAGGTAGCAGTCTGAGATCAAGATGTTGGTAGAGTTACTTTCTATTGAGGCCTCTCTTTCAGCTTGTAGAGACTGTGTATCTCCTTGTCTTCACGTGGTTATCATGCTGTACCCATCTGCGTCCTAAATGTGTTTTCTTATAAAGGCACCAGTCATATTGGATATCAGAGCCTACTTTAATGACCTCGTTTTAACTTAAATGAAGTATACCAATTTAAAGATCTTATTTCCAAATACAGTCACATTCTGAGGTTCTGGCTGTTAGGATGTCAACATATAAATTTGGGGAGAACACAATGTAGCCTACAATAGAGGGCTATGCTAGAATTTGGCAGTGATTACCAGATGTCTGTTCCACATCCATTATTTTCTTAGTAACAGAGCCACAATTTTATAACAACAGGCAATATTCCTAGTTAAAGATTACAGTTTTATGGCTCTATTGTAGGTAAGTTTGGCAAAATATTTATTAGAAATGTTACCTGCAAATTCCAATTGCTGTTTGGGGATAGCTGTTTCCTTGAAGATGGAAGTCAGTTATGTATATTGTGCCTAAAACATAAAAGTGTCCAATGTCTCAACAGGTAGCTGTCACACTATCCCTGGAGAACTGATAATCTGAGATAGATTTAGTACAATTATTCTGAACATAGCAACTTAAAACAAATGTTCATTTCCTGTTCGCAGGTTGGCTGGTGGACTGTATTTTCACTAATCTGAGCTGGGGGTCAGCTGGACTTCAGACTTTCAAGACTATTCCAGGTGTCTTCATTCTAGGATCTAAGCTAAAGAATCTACAACTTCCTAGTATGTGTTCTTCTGACTGGGGATGGGAGACACGTATAGAGAGCTGTGGAAAATTTCCATACTTCTTTAAGACTTTTTTGAAAGTAGCATAGTAGAATTTCCACTTATATTTTATTTGCCAAAACAAGTCATATGTTTAAGTCCAAGTGATGAGGCACTGAAAAGTTAGAAACAAAGGAATGTAAAATTCTATTCCGGGGAGGGAGGAAAAGATTCGGAACAATATCCACAAGTAATCCAACATTCCCCAGTAGTCTAACACCCTGCCACATAGATAAAATAAATGTTTATTTTGTTTAAATTCCTATGATTTATTTGTTACTAGTAGCCTGGTACAATTTTAACTTATACCCAGAGCTACAGTCTTTTAAATTTCACTTGTTAATTCTTCTGTGTTAACAAGTTATTTTATGCTGTACGTTTTACATTTCCTCATTGTAATATTAATGTAAAAAAGCCTTTTTTCAATCCCAAAACAAAATTTGAACTGACTTGTAGATGCCACAAAAGGGAGGTTTAACCAGACAAGACTTTAGGAGAGTATGTTGATGGAAAGAAGTTAGCAACCATAGGACTCGGTTGTGGACATCCAGAAGATGGTGCAAAACAGTAGCTGCGTTTCCGCAGAAGCCCAATGGATGTGGACAACAATGGCATAACAGAGGTAACAGGCTGCCATGAGCTTTGTGAAAACAAATTCATGACACTAATTGACTTCTTTAATATGAGAAGAATCAAGATTTTGCACACTTAAGTTGAGGACAGATTTAAATTAGCCAACCAAATAAATGTATGTAATATAACAATACCCTTTTTGGAAGCCAGGAAAGCAGTATTTTTCACTGGTAGAGATCAAAAAAACTCTCCCTAAGTGAGTGTCGTATACTTTGTGAGTGTGTGAACATGTGAATGAGTTAAAGAGCAAGTCTTTTGGAATTTTCTTTGTAACTCTGAGTAAAACGGTAGTGTCAATATTTCCTTGGGTTAATGTAAGCAGATCTGCCATTAATACTAGGCAAAAAAGGAACTAATTCATGAACTTTCTCATATTTGATATATTATGGTAAATTATGCTGAATGAATTTTAAAAATTAATAATTTTGAAATGTAAATTTAATTTACTTAAAATATATCAGGACTGTATTATAGTTTAAAAGTCATGAAAAATTATGAGATGTTTACCTTTATTGACAAAATTAAAACTATAGAACTTTTGAATCAGCAATCTTAATTTCATACTTCAGTGATAATTCTATGTGAATAGTATTTCCAAAGAGATGAATTAATGTATGTAGCCTATTAAAGTTGCCTTGTGAGAGTGAGATAATTCTATAAATACATAAATAAGTTTATAATTAAACAAAAATAACCTTTCATAATGTATTGATACTGCATGATTAATAATTGCTTTCTAAATTTATGATGCTTACTATATGTACTTGTATTACATTTCAAATATTAACATAATTTTCTCAACATATATTTTAAAATGTGTTTTATATAAGATACATGCTAGATAGTATAAGTCTCTATATGAAGCTGACACTGTAGAACCTTCTCCTTTTAGGGAATTTATACTACATTTTTAGACTGCCTTCTGATGTTAATTTAATCTTATTTTAAATAGAATACTTAATTAGTAAAACAAATCCAACTTCTACAGCATGTTTGGATGAAAAAACAATAATGACTACATCCAGAGAAAAAATATCCAATATAGAAAACAACAAGTTTATCTATCTTTCTCTACTTACATTCTTAGCATTCTGTTTTATAATTCCAAGTTGGATCTATTTCCGTACTCAAAAACGGAATAGTATTTGCCACTCTTCAAAGACAGGACACTTTTTCAGAAATGTGTGTCTTTTTTCATATGGTTTTCTCTTTCTGTCTTCCACCTATTAAAACATAGATAGCATTCAATACCTTGGTTAAGTATGATAGTTTATGTGAAGCTTTATATGACCATAAAAAATCATTAAATTTCTTCTTCCTTTGAAGTTTATATATTTGCACATCTCATCTAATTCCTACAATAAACCTACCCCCTTTGGTAGGCATAAACACCTTCCACTTTATTGATAAGAAAACAAAGTTATATAAATCATAGACCTTTATCAATGTCATTGAACAACAACAAAAAAATATGTGTTAAAGTTTGCTTTTATTCAAGCCAGTGTCAATTAAAACTCTAGCTCTTTCTACTATCCTAAACTACAATGTTACTTCTCTCTCTCTCTCTCTCTCTCTGGTGCTTTTATGACAAATGGATTGCCTTCCAGTTCCATGTGGTGTATCATTTTCAGTAACTTATTGATGTGTTTTCTGTGAGAAGAAAACATATTTTGTGATATCTATAGGCCCAGCACTCAGCAATTTCCTGACACACAGTAGGTGCCAAATGAATATTTATTAATCTGACCTGGAAAAAGACTCTATTTATCAAGACGTGGTCCCCTATTTAATCTACAGAAAAGTATCTTTTGCATTTTTGGAAGATTTTCTGGGAAATAAATTGCTTTTGAATGCTCACATTATTCCAGTTTGACATGCTTGGAAAGATTATGAGAAGTCCTGTAACTAATATAATAAAAGTAGGATGACTTAAAGATTCACTGACTTGTAGAGCTTGAGAAAGCATTTGGTAACCTTAACTTAGCTCACTGATAGGAACTAACACTTTTAATAGTTCTGTCAGAATGCCTAGGTACTTCTCTGAGAGATGCTGCAAGAATTTTTATACATCAACAGTAGTAGATATAAATTATTGTTGTTTCCATCATGTCTTAAAATGTGTAACTGATACTGATCTTCAGGGATTGTTATCAGATGTATTTCATGACCATTACCATGTATTCGGGAAATACAAAAAGAACATCTTTAAGTACAGTGGAACACCATAGTGCACGGCATATCAAGTCATTTACACTTTTTGGCAGCTTCCTGGAGTATAGCAATGTCGTTTCCTGCCATTAACAGATGGAGTCTCAATGTGAAAACTGCTACTGTAAAACCTGCAATATGTCAGGTTAAAGATTAAGTGAAATCAATGTTACAGGGTGCTATCATCTTATATATTAAAATTGTACATAATGTGCCGATTATAAGCTTCATGAATTTACTTATTTAAAAAATAAGATTTATGGCAAAAACTTCAATATAGATATGGCACATTACGGAAACAAACTTATGTCCCCGATGTGAGTGACAGATGCTATCAAAGCTGTACAACATCATGCTTCTCTGCTTTTCAAATTAAAGATGTACAAAACAAGAGCATTTTTATGGGTTGCTGTTAAGGTTGATGAACCAAGAAGTTGACAGCTTTTAAAATGTTTTAGGTGTGTATAATTGTGTGCATTAACATCAAGAATTTCTCTTCCCGCTTTTTCCGGATAAATGGCTTCGTGTCAAACACATCGTTTCAAATTTCAAAATTTTAAAGGGCAAGTGGCTTGAAATATATGGGGCTAAGACACATATTTTTGTCCTTAAGTTTAAATTCAAATATGTTTGTAATTATGAAAATAATTTGACTGCCAAATTAGACTCAGTTCAGAGATTCTGCCCATTATTTTAATTATTCAATAAATAAACAAAGGAGAAACGGGGTCAGAGTGATTCCTTCCTTCACATATCAGACATAAGCTTTTTGGCCCTGGGCAATGTATGGGGCCTTTAACAGCGGATACAGGTTAGTTACTATATACATGGTAAAACAGCACTACTTTGTATCCTAGACTTTCTAGACTTGGTATAGCTTATGGAATATGCTACCAAAAGCCATACCTCATCAATCCCTATATCCTAGTTTTGCTTTGCCTATGCAATGCCAAACCAAGGGTATCCCGCTAAATGAATTTCCTAAAAATCCCTCTTCATCTAAAATATATTTTGCCTATTTATAGGAGATTGGTCATTAGCAGCTTTGTAGAAAAGAAATAAATTGTGTTATCTGCTTTCATTCCTTTCAGGTAGCACCTTCCATTAGTTAATCAAGAAATAAATTAAAGGCCATGTGTATTATCTTCTTCTCCAACCATCAGCAAATCAGTGATTAATTTTGTATAAATTCTGTGATCAGGTAAAAGAGAAAGCTACTACTTTGATAAGGGATCACAAATGTATGTATTCGTCAAACAGAAAAAAGGAAAGAAAAATTATAGTAAATCAGTTTTAATACCTATGTTTACTTAATTAAATTTAAAAGAAATGAAATGGTTCTAGACCACATTAAGTATTTGATAAGCTTGTCAACATGCATGATATAAACATACTTATATAGAGTGATGTCACATTCTTGTAAAATCATTATGATTTTCAGACAACAAAAAAAATGCAATTTATAGAGCAATTCTGGCAATTGAGTCAGACAGTCTGAGGAAATGATTCAAGGGAAAAAATTACCAAGTACCAGACAGGCACTTAATTTGTAGAAGCAATTAAAAAGTTAATCAGACCTCATCCTCTCATTCATATTACACAGACCTTGAAAATGTGCAATTTGCATTCCTTATTGAATAATAGTAAAATGTTTGCATTTACCTTGCCAGTGTACAGAGCTGGCATCGTAGATAAGCAACCGGTGCAGTCACACAAAACCCCAGTGTAGAAAGAGTTTAATGCTCTGTGGTTGCCATCTTGAAATTCACAATAATTTTATCAATGAATATGTGCTTTGTATGTGAAGTCAGATGAGACAATGAAGCATATGCCGGAAGTTGGAGTCTCGGCTCACACATGACTGTTCCACACCGCCTCCCTCCCTCCTGGGTTGGGTTCTTAGCAGCCTATTTCCTGACTTTTGGTGCTCCATGCCCTACCCAGCTCCCTCTTCCATCAGCAGCCTGTGACTCTGCCACTCTCTGCCCCAAATGGAGTGTGGGTGTGGTCTTAGGGGAAGTTGGGACAATCTTGGTGGGGAGCGAGGGAGTATCTGGCAGCACCACCACACGTTCGTCAGAAAAATAGGTGGGAGCCTCTTGTCCACACCCACACCAGGTACTAATTGTGTTGTAATAATCACACAATGCAATAATCACAGGAAGCAGTTGCCAAGTTGAAGGCTATCCTTCATAATGACAAGAAAAATAACGTTGGCTTTATCAAAACCTGAAAGCTTGCTTAAGAGACTCAAAAATTCTAAGACATAGGCCTCAGAGGTGTTATCTAGCTAGTGACAATATCTGTGGAGTCCAGAGGAAGGGCTTAATAGAGATGAGATTCAGGTCAGGGCAAGGGCCATTGCTAGGGGGAAGCTTGTAGGACTAGCAAGTGAACTGGAAGAAGCAAGTCTTTTTTCCCTTTTTGGCTTTCAAGCCTCCATCTAAAGCCACCAAATAGCAAAATATAATGGGGAACCCTCTGTCAAAGGAGGAAGGTGATGTGAGCATTGGGGTGAACAAAAACTTCATCTCTAAACTATCTGTAGCCTCAGTGATCCTACCCACACTTGCATTGATTGCTGTAATGTTTCATTAACTTTTGCTAGTGGAAATGGAAGCATTAACAGGTTACCTACGAATAGATCGTCCCACACCAAAGATATAGGAACAAACTAATTTCTCCGTAATAATTAGGACAAGCTATACTAGCCCATATAGTAACCTTCTTTGCCTTTGGCCAGAGATATACGAGACTAAAATTAGTAAGTGTGTCTTTTAACTTCAGATTCAATTTACATCTTATAATTAGTGACATAAATGAGGCTTCAATAATCCACTCCAGGAATGTGGATATATGGCAAATCATTTGAATATCACAAATTTAAGCCCATTGATAAACTCTTTTTTCTGTTAAATAGTATGTACATATTTAAATCTGAATGTTGTGTTAGTTTTCTTCTTTTTTTTGTAAATGGTCTAGATATAAATTTTATCAGATGATGTCTTAACATTAAAAACATTTTGATTTTTATATCGTATTACTATAGTAGCTACGTATGCCTTCTAACTGTGTATTTCTGTACTAGTCCATTCTTAACACTGCTGTAAGAACTAACTAAGACTGGGTAATTTATGAAAAAAAGAAGTGTAACTGACTCACAGTTCCAGGCTTAACAGGAAGCATGACTGGGAGGCCTCAGGAAACTGACAATCATGGCAGAAGGGAAAATAGAAGCAATCACGTCTTGCCATGTTGGAGCAGGAGAGAGAGAGAGAAAGGGGGGAAGTGCCGCACACTTTTAAACCATAAGATCTCGTGAGAACTCACTCACTATCATGCGAAGAGCAAAGGGGAAATCCCCACCCATGATTCAATCACCTCTCACTAGGCCCCTCCTCCAATTCAACATGAGATTTTGGAAGGGACACAAATCCAAACCATATAAATTTCTTTCTCACTTTTAAATGTGTTGCACTTTTCTGGACCAGAAATAATGAGTATATAGGCCAAAATTAAAGGTTTTGATAACCTTCTGTAGTTCTCACTTCATAGGTGCCTTTTTTGATTAATAAAGTGAGGTACAATGCCTTTAACTGAGGGTGCCTTTTGGAGTAGAGTGGGATAGCACATGTTCTTAATTTTGCAATTCATTTTACTTTCTGTAGAAGCCTTAATTTCTACTACCTGCTATTTTTCCCCTTTCTTTCTAGTTCCACTGGACATCTTCTCCTTCCAAGTTGGATCACTCCCAAATGTAAAAGATTGCTACTTCTCAGTCTAGTGTTTTTGTCCTGCATTGTTCCACATGTATGATATTTTTGAGGAAATGTTGAGAGATTTGAAATCAGGCAACTGTCATAATTCTGTAGGAACCCAAGCATTTCAGGTATTTTAAATCACACAAGACAGCATTATTTTTACTATTACTATTTAAGCTTTTATCGTCAGTCGACATTCACTAAGAGTTTTGCACGTAATTGCCTGTTTGGGGGTCATAAGTTTCTTCAAAATTTTCACATTTCTATTTGGAATGGTTTATTTTCTAACTGAAGTAACAGCATTAGTATGACTATTGCAGGTCTATGTATGATTAATTTATATTTATTTGTCCAAAAGTGTCTTGGAATTTCACTTTGAGGAATATTTTTATTAATTTTAGATTTCTGGGTTGAAAGATATTTTTTCATCATTTTTGAGATAGCAATTTCAGGCTCTCCTGAGCTCCATTGTTTCATCTGGAAAATTACCTCTTAAATTTAGCATTGTTCCTTTAAAGTAATATTTCTGTGTAGCCTACATTCAGAATTTTATCTTTTTTTTAATGTTTACATACTTCGGTATGACAAGCTTAGATGTGGTTCCCTTTTTATTATTATGACTCAGATTTGTAAAGATTGCTCTATCTCAGGATTCATATTCTTTAATAGTTTGAGAAAACTTCAAACACAAGTTTTGTATTGTTTCAATTCTTATCTTCTAGAATTTCTTCTAGAACTATGTTAGCTTGCAATATATCAGATTTCTTGCTGTTTTTCATGTGTTCTTTATGTTTCTGACATTTTGCTGTCTATCTGAATATTGTCTATTGATATCATTTTCAGTTCACAAATCTGTCAAATGACTCATCTGTTAAATTTTTTTTATGGATTTTTTAAAAGAGTTATATTTTACAACACTTACGTTTAAATTTAATATTTAATGGATTGCAATTCCTGGTGAAATTCTCTTTTTATTTACTTCTTAAACATATTAATCACAGTTATTTAAATGTCACATTAATAAACTTTAATACCTACTGATATGGTATGAATCTGTGTCCCCACCCAAATCTCATGTTCAATTGTAACCCCAATGTTGGAGGTGGGGCTTGGCGGGAGATTGTTGTATCATGGTGGTGGAAGTTTTATGAATGGTTTAGCACCATCCCTTTGATGTTGTTTTCATAATGAACTTGTCACGAGATCTGGTTATTTAAAAGTGTGTGGTACCTTCACCCTCTCTCGGTCCTGCTCTTGCCATGTAAGATGCCTGCTCCCACTTTGCCTTCAGTCATGAGTGAAAGCTCCCTGAGAAGTTGCCAGAAGCTGATGCTGTCATGCTTCCTGTAAAGCCTGCCGAACCATAAGCTAATTACATTTTTTGTCTTTCTTTTTAAATTACCCAGTCTTACGCAGTCTCAGGTGTGTCTTTATAGCAGTGTGAGAACAGACTAAAATACCTACATTATCTCTCATTATTTTTCATTTATTTTCCCTAATGACATCTATTTTTTAACAAAATATTGACAATGCATAATTTTGTAATTTCCATATCTATGGTTTTAATGTTTTAATTAAATATTTTAATTAATATTTTGATATTTATAAAACAAATGTAATTTTAAATTATAAGCTACTGCCAGTACTTATAGATAAAACCAAAGATCTCTCAAGAATTTAGAAGTTAGGACAGAAATTTGCTTTCCTAGTAAGGTCTATAATATCAGCAAAATAATGTATTAGTATGATTGCTGGGCCACAGTGTAGTATTAAATACTAATACTTAAGTAACTCTTTTATATGAACCTCGGAGCACAAAATTCAAATTCAAAGCTCTTCAAATCCCACATTCTACACATCTACTTTGGCTCACTCATGATTGGCAAAATTTAGGTTGTAGGGAATATAGTAGCAATGAAACACAAATAGCTTTATCTAATTTTCTTTAATCTCATTAACTAATAAAAAAGAACATTCCCCATAAAAATCTTAATGAATGAAAGGAACATATTTTGTAGTACATTTGGTAAACAATGATGTGATCTGTCAAATATAAATAACTCTCTGCTCAAGATTTCTTGAATCTCTTGCTATTGGTCTCACGACAAAACGCTTTTGTTTTCATTGAGTGAATTTATTGGGCTATCCTATTATCTATGTTGAGTTAAAGTCTTTGGTTACTCAATTTTAAAAAGATAAACTATCAAAAGAATTACGCACCTGTCCCCTAAAAAGTCACAACAATAGGACAGAGTTCATACATACCCAAACCCAGTTTGGACTATTTGCATCTTACATTAGTATGGTACATTTGCCATAATTATTGAACTAATATTAATATATTATGTTAACTAACATTCATATTTGATTCAGATTTCATTAGTTTTTCCTTGCTATTCTTTTTCTTATTCAGGATTATCCAGAATATCACATTACTTTTATTTATTATGCTCCTGTCAGCTGTGATAGTCTCTCAGACATTTCTTGTTTCTGATGACCTTGACAGTTTTGAGTATTGCCAGTTGAACTGCTTTAAGGAATGTCCCTCCATTGAAAATGGTCTGATGTTTTTCTCATGATTAGACTGGGGTTATGGGTCTGGGCGAGGAAAACCATACAAATAAAGTGCCATTTCATGGTATCATATAAAGGAAACATACTTTCAATGTGAATTAGCACTTCTGTTGTTAACCTTCATCAACTGGCTAAAGTAGTGCTTTTCAGATTTCTTTAGTATAAAGTTACTCTTTCTCCTCACTTTCCCTACTGGACTATTTGAAACAGTCACTTTGTGTAGTTCATACTTAAGAGTACAGTGTGGGCCTGCTATAATTGCATATTTCCAACTTCTCTTTTCTGTCTCTTGTGACATTTCATTTATTTGTATGTAAAAAATCATTTAACACATTACTGTTATTAATTTAAAGTTTTTTTTAGATCACCTAGGAATAAGTTAACATAAAATAATATGTTATATTTATTTAATTCTTCTCTGACACTCTTTGTAATCCTTCTCTGATGTTCTTTGATTCTTGCTTCAGAGCCAAGTTTCTAAACTGTATTATTTTATTTCTTCATAAATTCTTTAACCTATTTTGTAGGGCACATCTGCTTATGATGAATTACCTCGGCTTTCAATTGTGAAAGTCTTTATTCTTTTGAAACTTTGAAGGATAATTTTACTGGATATAGAATTTCCTGTTGATGCTTTTATTCATTATTTTATTTCTGGCAAAACTTTAAATTTGACTCCACTTTCCTTTCTTTTGCATGGTTTCTGAAAAGAAGTCTGCTGTAACTCTTACTCTTCCTCTTCTATAAGTAGGATAGTTTCCCATTCATTATCCCTAGCCTCTTTTGAGATTTTCTCTTTGTCTTTGGTTTTCTGAAGTTATGTCTTATTACTAGCTATGTTTCTTTTGGTTTTTATTTTGCTGGCTGTTCTCTAAGCTTCCTGGATCTGTGATTTTATGTCTGTTATTAATTTTGAAAAGTTTTCATTCATTGTTACTTCAAATATGTCTTCACCTCCTTTCTCTCTTTCTGCACTTTCCTCTCTGTCTTTCTCTGTCTTATTTTTTTTTCTCATCTGGTATCTATTTACAGGCAGGCTAATCCTTTTGATATCATTTCTTTGATATTGTTTATTATTATTACTATTGCTTTTCATGTGGAAATATTTCTATTTATGTATCTTCTGGCTCACTAACTCCTTCTTCAGACATGTCATGTCTACTGATGAGCTCATCAAAATATTTCTCATTTTAGCTACTGTGTTTCAGTTCCAGGACTTTTTTTTTTTATTTTTTTGAGACAGAGTCTCACTCTATCACCCAGGCTGGAGTGCAGTGGCATATTCTTGGCTCAATGCAACCTCCACCTCCCAGGTTCAAGCTCTCCTGCCTCAGCCTCCCCAGTAGCTGGGACTACAGGCATGTGCCACCACGTCCAGCTATTTTTTGTATTTTTAGTAGGGATGGGATTTCACCATGTTGACCAGGCTGGTCTTGAACTCCTGACTTCAGGTGATCCACCTGCCTCAGGCTCCCAAAGTGCTAGGATTATAGGCATGAGTCACTGTGCCTGGCCAAGTTCTAGGACTTTATTTATTTATTTATTTATTTATTTATTTATTTATTTATTAGAATTTCTATCTCTCTTCTCACACCATCCATCTGTTTTCTCTCATTACTTTTTTTCCCATTATTTCTTTTAACATAGTAACTATAGTTATTCTAAATTATCCATCTTATAATTTTAATATCTGTGCATTTTCTGAGTCTGGTTGTCAGGGTTGCTTTTCTCTTCAGATTATATTTTTTCTTGTCTTTTACAATGTTTTGCAAGTTTTTCCTAAAAGCTGGACATGATGTATTGGGTAATGGGAACTGACATAAATAGGCATTTAGCATGAAGTTTTATGTTAATCTGGGTAGGAGGTGGGTTGGGTTAAAAGTCTTTTTGTAGCTGTAGGTGCTAAAATCTACAAATTTCCCTAGTGTCCTTGTTGTTGTCTCCCTCTTGACTTTGGGTTTTCTAATCATTTTTCTCAGAAAGAGTCTGTGTCTTCGTTCTTTTTTACCTGTAATCCACTGTTATTATACTGTGTCTTATTCTAGTTGGCTGTAAGGTGTGTAAGAGGAGGATACTCTATAATCATAAGAATAAATCTCAGTATTTTCATGAGCCTTCACAAGTGTTTCTCTGGAGATATAATTTCCTGCCTTATCTCTGATGCCTCTTTCATTTCCTGGCTGCAATGTTCCCAATGTATTCCATTTAAGTTCTTCCCCATTGTGACTATGTTTTCCCCAATGTTTTTCACAAATGTCTGCAAAATGCTATTCACTTAATAGAAAATAATACAAAATAATGTAGAGATCCAGAACCACAGTATAAATGGTAATTCCTGTTAAAGAGCGGCTTCAATTTTTGATAAATGATTTTCACCATCCTTAAGAATTCCAAGCCAAGGTAGCACAATAGAAATAATGTCTCTGAAAGCCCCAGTTCTGTTCTATCAAGTAGCAGATTTGTATGAACTATTAAACATTATGGCACATTGCTATAGGGTATTTTTCTAACAATAAGTCATGTTTCAATGGATGTACCACGTTCTTAAATTATTTTTCTTACCATTGCCCAGAAACCTGCACTCAAGCAGGGCTTTCAAATGAACAACCAGAACCAATGCTGCAATTTCTTATTTCACTGGATTAAAATTATCAGGCACTTTTAAGATACCTATGTTTTTGTAATACTTACAATTTGACTAAATTTCAAATATCAAATAAAAATGTAGCAATTCTAAAGGAGGACAAAATATGACTATTTTATTCACAATTACATTATCTCCAACATTTTTCAATTATTGATACATCAATGAATTAGCCAAAAACATGTGATTTAAGAATACATTTTAAATTGCAGGGCAAAGAATCTGTAATACAGATACACAAAGGAGTGAGATCAATAATATCGCAAGGCGTAAGTTCTACATGAGAAAGATATTGAGATTATATATGCCTTATTTAAATGAGGGGGATTGTTTTGGAAAAAGGTACTTGGATCTTCCAAAGTCAATTCAGGAAGACACCATCACCCCATAACATTCTTAACCACTTCTAGTTGATACAGTGGTTATCATATCAAACAGAGTGCTGTATCATTTTCATCCCATTTTGGAAATTTCTCTTTTATATAGATTATCAGGATATCTGGGGTTTTTTTAATCAAGTCTGAACGTTTATCCATAACCCACTCATAAAATAACTAGGTTTTATTTCTGGACTTGGGTTTTAAGCCAAGCAACCTGTTTTTAAATTTTATTTTCTTTTCTATTCAGTCTTTCAAATAGCCTGTCTTCAGTTGTCACTTCAGGATATTTTTTAGTCTTATTTTATAAGTGGTCAGTCAATCATGGTGGTCCAATTCAGCGACCACTCTTAATGTAGGAATAAACCAGCATGAAGTGTCCAGTGTAGGTTTAAACCAGCAGCAGATGCAACATCAGTAGATTTTGATGCTGTTTTGTCAGAAGCTGATGTCACTCTTTAATCACAGAGTTTGGAAGGCTACGCGGTATTTCACTGTGAGATGGTAGGTTTTTGTCAATTCATTGCAACCACTTTGAAAATCAGACTGCTATATAGCCTTGCATGACTTTGCTGATTAGACTGTGTCAGCTCACCTGTTTTTAACTTTCCTTCTGCATTTTTCTGAGAAGCTAATAGCGTGAGTAAAAGCAAAACCAGTAGTTCCATTCTCTTTCATTCCAGCCAAGTATAAGGCCTCTGGGCTTCTCTGTTTGGCAAGTTTTCACTGTAGCCTCTCTAAAAGGCATTTGACCAAATAAGTCGCACCGGTAGTGATAACACCCTCATCAACCCAGGCACAGCGGTATTTCTGGTCAAGTCCATTACAGGGACGATGAGGGGAAAAGGTATTTTTTTCTGTTGGCAAGAAGTTTAACCTCACACAAACCTTCATTTGCCCCCAGCAAGAAAGAGATTTATCCCCTGTCTAATGTCACAGGGTTTTGCCAACAGACTATAATTTGTTTGGCCCCTTCATCCAAGCATCAAGATCTTCATTTTACAGTCTAGTTAAAATTTACTAATTAAGGGTCATAATTTAGTGCAAGGACAAATGTGTCTGAAAAGGTGTTACTGACCCTTTATGTTTACAGTGCAGTCCTATAAACCTTGATTACTCTATTTAACATAGAAAAGAGACAAATTGATTCATCTGCGACCACTAGTACTTGAACTATCTAATGGGTATTAATGTCTCTTGTATCCCCTAACCAATTAGATTTTTCCTTTGGCTAATTAATTTTTATAGGGCCCATAAAATCTTCTTACTCTGGGGATCGTAGGCAAGTTTATATCAAAAGGCATTAGAACACAGGGAATAAAATCAAAGCATGTTGAGTTGAGCTTATATATCTCCAGTTATTTCTTATTCACAGTGTATTCATTTACGTAATTGGATAAAATATATATGGTTAAAATATTTCCGTACCAAGGTAAACTTTCCCTTACATTGACCATAGCCTCTCCCATCTGGGGTACTCATTATTTAATCAATTTGGCTGAAGGATGCATACTTTCCCATTCTGAGCATCCTGGAATGTTCTTTCTAATAAGCTGACATCTGATGTTTTCATCTGGTGGAAGGTCAATTTGCAACTTGCTTGATGAAGTAAATGTTGTATAGGACATCAAAACAATCCCAAACATCATTATAAAATAAGTTCGTTTGACAAAAAAATAATAACAAAACTAAACAAAAACAATATATTGAAGAGAACCACAGCATATCTGGGGGTTCCCGTTAAAGAGCAATTTTTCTTCTCTCTCTAGTAAAGACATTTCAACTTCCCTAAGTATTGTAAACAGAGTTAATGTAGGGGAGTAAATACACCTAAATGTCTCAGCTGGGTTCCTTCTATCGGCTGTAGTCTCTGCACTATTAGAAATTATATCACATTGTTATGAGGATTTGTATAATAATAATTGAGGGTTAAACAGGTAAGTTGAGTTCCTATTCTATTTTTTTTTTTTTTTTTTTACCATTACACAGCTATGCATCTGCACTGCAGCTGTATGGCCTCCGAAGACTAACACAAATATTGTTTCTCAACAATTGTTATATGGTCAAAGTCTTGCTACTGTGACATCCCAGATGAGGGCTAGGTGAGGGGCAGGAAAAGGATTAAAGGATGCTCCCTAGACAGCGGCTTGTGCAGCAAATGGAGAATGTCGCCATTCCCTGAGATAAGACACCTACTCTTAGTATAACTGGAGATGAAAATGACATGGCAAGTTTTGTATATGTAGATTTTGAGGTGAAATTAGCAAAGATAAATATTCAATAGGTAAGCTGGTGTTCACTATTTGAGAGACATGAGTATATGCATACTAGTTGAAATTGTAGAAATGAATGAAATTCCACAGGAAGATTAAGTAGAGTAAGAATAGAATGTTTTGTTTTTTACTTAGTTTTTATCTTTTCTTAACCAGGTCCTGTGAGACAAGTACATCTCAAGGTTTAAGACAGTCACCATTACAATGAACTAATCTCCTGTGTGACTACAGTGGTATTAGCTATGTTGACACAAATAATTTAGAATTAATGTCATGACAACTTACATGAAATGCAAAGTAAACCCTTCAACAATGTAATTCTAAATATCACTGTCTATTTTGCTATAAATGTGTATATTTTACTTCTATATATATGTAATTAATTAATTAATTAGTTTGTTTGAAACAGAGTTTCACTCTTGTTGCCCAGGCTAGAGTGCAATGGCACCATCTCAGCTCACTGCAACCTCTGCCTCCTGGGTTTAAGTGATTCTCCTGCCTCAGCCTCCCTAGTAGCTGGGACTACAGGCACCCACCACCACGTCCAGCTATTTTTTTGTATTTTTAGTAGAGACTGGGTTTCACCATGTTGGCCAGGCTGGTCTCAAACTCCTGACCTCAGGTGATCCACCCGCCTCGGCCTCCCAAAGTGCTGGAATTACAGGCATGAGCCGCCATGTGCGGCCTCTATGTATATTTTAATCCCAACAGTGTATTTTGTGTCTCAAACATGCAAATGTCTTTTCAGTAAATTAGGACAACAAATGGTATTTTATATTTGTGCATATTTACTGTCACTGGTGTCCTTTAATATTTACCCTACATTCAAATGTCCATCACATTCCATTTCCTTCATCTTAAAAAACCTCCCTAGAGCATATGTTTTAGTGAAGGTCAACTGTCTTCAAATCCTCCCCAATGCGGTCTGTCTGAAAATGCCTTTATTCACTTGCATTTTCTAAGGATATTTTCATTAAGTATCTGATCCTGAGTTTGTCCTGTCATTGTTCAGCACTTTGTGCTTTTTCATTGCCCTCTCAGAAGTAAACCATCATTCATTTAGTAGCTTTCTTATGTATAATATGTCTTTTTTAGCCCTCTTCAGGCGTTTTCAAAATTTTCTTATTATTTTATGTTCAGCATTCAATTATAATGTGTCTAGGTATGGCATTATTTGTATTTAAAATGCTTACAGAATTATAGTTTTGATGTTTTCATTTCAAATTTTGGGAACATTTTGACTTCGCTTCATTAAAGATTTTTCTCCCTTTGCCTCTGTCTCCGTCCCTCTCTCTTTCTTCCCCCAACTCCCTTTCTTTTCTTACTGAGTATCACTGATGCTCTGTTTCTTTATTTTTGACTATCTTCTCCCATTCCTGCCAATCACACAATTCCTACCAATATATCTTGAAGTTTACTGACTCTTATTTCTGTTATCTCCAATCTGCTGTTATGTTTATACAGTAAATTTTAAATATCAGATAATATATGTAGGTTCCATCTGGTTCTTTTATATCTTATTAATTAGTGTTTTAATTTTGTCTAAACCAAAGTTACTGGTAGACTTTATTGACCCTTTCAGTGTGATTTTAATTTTTGTTGGAACTTGCTTATTTTTGTTATGTCTTTAGTCACTTTTTCTTATCCAAGGGTGTAAGTCCTTACTGCTAAGGCTTGACTTTTCTGAGGTTTCTGCTGAATGTGCAGTGTACACAGTGAGGTCTCTCTAGCCAGGCTGGGACGGGATCCCTGCACTTCCCAAGCCTGCATGACCTCTGACACCTCTGCTTGTCTCCCAGTCCCTCAGAAATAACTCATCAAAAAGCCCCATGAACATTCCCCCTGCCTGCGTGCAGCTAATTCCCCAGCCAAGAACCAATGGTAACCCCTGCTTACTCTCTGGGGCTTCAGCGCTGTGTAGTCATGTTCTCTCTCATATTCTGCCCATAAATTCTAGCTTCAGTAGCACCGAAGTCCTGCATTCTCAGTTCAGCAAAACTGCATACTACATTTAAACACAACACCCCAGCTCACGGACAATGTGTGTGTCTTTTCCTTCTTTTAAGGATCACAATCCTGATCTGGATGCAATCTAGTGTCTCAAAATAGCTTTGTCATTATTTTTCTAGATTTATAGTTGATCTGATAGGAGGGAAAATTTGCGTAAATTATTCCAGTGTGGTTGTACATTCACATCTCTTGTAAAATTTTTTTTTCCTAGATGGATTTCATAATTTGAATCTTTGAGTTGCAGTCTTTGATGAAAATTGGGAAATCCTTAGTATTGTAACCACATACAAGTCCCGGTGCTCACTGCCTGAGAAGCCTATTAAAAGGTAAGGTTAGTGAAGGGAAAGCAGCTTTGTTAATCAAATAGCAGTTTGGAAATGGCCTGGCTCATGCCTCTAAAACACAATTTCGAACGAATTTAAGAAGGGAAACTAAGTATGAGAAGCACACGAGAATGGTCCGGGATATGGGGTCTACATGTGTTGCTTCAATAACCAACTTGAGTTAGTGTCCATCTGAAGTACAGGCTGACACCATCTCAGCAATGACTGGGTTGTAGCGTAATGGGCTTGAAGTGATCTCCAAATGGGAGGGAATTCCTCAGCTGAGTATCCAGGCCTGGTTCATTTCAAGATTAACCCCGGAAATGTTAAGGCAGCAAATAATTAGATAACCAAATGCACTGCCAGGAAGGGAGGGGAAGGATTCTGAAGCACATCTCAAAGCTAAGACTAGAGAAGCAGAAAAATGTTTAAAAATGCATCTTGAATCTAAAATGCCTGGTTATATTATGTCATCAAATATTATTTCTGTGCCAGATTTTTATGCTCTCTCAGAATATGGTTATATTAGATTTGTCTCACTATCTACTGTTTCTTGCTCTGTCTTCTGAAGTTGTCACTGGTTTTCCTTTGTTGCATTATTTGTGTTGAATTAAGAAGAATCTTTTAGCTTGTTAATTTTCAAATTTGTATTGGAGGCTATTTTCACTACAAATCTATATCTAATTTTTTTCAAATATGTTATATATTCTTTATATTTTCCAGTTTTGAGCTACAATTGTGAATAGTCTTTTACCTTCTTGAAGTTAAACTGAAACAGAATTATATTTATATTAATGCCTGTGTCTTAGCATTCCAATATCAGAAAGCAACTTTTGTTTCCCTAGACACGGAGGCTGTCAGAGCCCTCTGCAAACTCAATCGTCTTTCAGAATAGGCAAAGAACTCCACAATAAATGTGACTCTAAATACTAAGTTCTCATTTTTTGTGTGTTTTTGTGTTCTATCATTGATTGTTGGTTCAATATATAGGTAAGATTTTTTCCAGGAATCTTTATGTAGTGCCTCATATACATTTTATTTATTAATACAGCTATTATGTTTACTATATTTTTAATATTTATTTAATGGACAAAAGATATGAACTGATGTCATGCAGGAATATATAGAAAAACAATGGCATGATAGTCCATGAAAATGTACTCAGTACAATTAGAAGTAAGAGAAATGCAAAATAAAACTGCAATGAAATACCACTGCACACCCTCTGAATTAATTTAAAAACATTGCAGAATACCAGTAAGCATGTGAAGCTATAGGAACTCTTCTGCATTACTTCTTGTTATTTAAAATTTGAGGGCCAGAAGCAGTGGCTCATGCCTGTAACCCCGGTACTTTGGGAGGCCGGGGCAGGAGAATCACAAGGTCAGGATATCGAGACCATCTTGGCTAACATGGTGAAACCCTGTCTCTACTAAGAATACAAAAAAAAAAAAAATTAGCCAACTGTGGTGGTGCACACGTGTAGTCCCAGCTACTTGCGAGCCTGAGGCAGGAGAATCGCTTGAACCTGGGAGGTGGAGATTGCAGTGAGCCGAGATCACGCCACTGCACTCCAGCCTGGGTGACAAAGCGAGACTCTGTCTCAAAAAAATTTTAAAAAAAAGTTACGTGTGTTTGATTTTTAATGATATTGAAAACATACTTTTTACATTTATTTTCTAGTTGTTTGGTGTTAATATATACATATTCAATTGATTTTTGAATGTTGAATGAAATTAACATTAATTCTAAATGTTTAGATTTTTTTATTTTGTGCATATATAATCATGTACCTGCTAATGTTAGTTTTGTTTTTTTCTCTCTGAAGTTAATACATTTATTTCTGAGATTTATACATTTTATTTATTTTAATTGCTATAGTTCCTAGAGTAAGAACACTAATATAATGTTGGTATTCTTACTATATCAACAATGGAATTGTTGAGATGGACAACTTTATCTTGCTTTTGTGCTAGTATGGAAAGACAGAGACATTATATTTTTATTTAATTTTCTTGCCATTAAGAAATAAATGATTAACAAACGTTGCATTCTGTTAAGTAATATTTTCTGTACCTATTAAGATAAACCAAGTTCTTCCTTTTATTTTAACATAATAATACATTTAAACACATTAGTACATTTGATATTAACACACTAATATGTGATACTAAGGTAAATCATAATGATTTAATTTCAAATGTTGAAACCTTATGTTTCTAAAGCAGGCTCCACTTCTCTATTATATATTATTTCTTCTGTATATTGTTACATTTGTTTTGCAAGAATCTTCTGTTTATGATATTTTACAACATTGTTTGCATCTGTGTTCATGAAAGATATTAACCTTTAATTTTTCTCTACTTTAATATCCTTGTCTGATTTTGCTATTTTTTTTTTTTTTTTTTTTTTTTTTTTTTTTTTTTTTTTGCTGTTTCGCAAAATGAATCAGAACATTTTCCCTCTTTTCTATTACCTGGAACACTTATTTAAGATCAATATTATTTCTGAAAACTGTTTAGAGAGTCCCTAGTGAACATATTTGGAGCTAGAATTTTCTTTGTGAAATCTAAAAACTGATATGTAACTATTTATATTTTGAATTTATTTTTGACTGGGTGTGTATTTTCCAAAAGATTTGTCCGTTTCTTGTAATTAGAAAACATGTTGTAATAAAAGTAGAAACAATCCAAATATTGCTCAGCTGGTGAATTGATAAACTGAAGTATATTCGTACAGAACAACTCAGAAATTTTAAAAGGCTAAATCATTGATATTTGCAACAACATCGGAGAATCTTAACTGCTAGAAGGCAAGGGAAAGAAGCCTTCCTCCAAGCCTACATATGGTATGATTTTATTTATATGACATTCTAGAAAAGATAAAACTGTAAGGAAAGTGTTTTTGAGTGACTGAGATTGGGAGGAAGGGGCACACAAGAATTTCAGAGACTCTTGGAATTGTTCTTCGTATTGGTTTTGGTCATGATTACATGACTATATACATTTTTTTAACCTTCGAATATTATATACTGTAAAAGAGTGTATTTTTCTTTATGTACACGATATTTTTAATATAAAAAAGTACAATGAAACAAAAATTCGATGCTTTGAAGTTATGCTTAACATCTTGTCAACTGTAGTGTCTGTCATGATATTTCCTTGTCTCCATCATTTATCAGTCTCTATGATACTTTTTTTCTTATTATAATTTGGGTTAAGTAATATATGTGACACTTGAACATTATGAGGCCAATGATGATTATAAAAACTATAAAGTTGCCTGGCTTTATTTGCTTGCTTTGGAAACCTTAAGAAAAGGAAATAACAGGTTTAGGTCAGCCAACTCTCAAGCCATAACATGCTCTGAAAACCAGAGGAGTTCTTAGTAGCATTTAAGGAGGCATAAAGCTCTTATAGCCTCAGGCCTGACTATGGTGAAAATCAGGCCAGGAATAAAATGTAAGGGTAGGAAAGCTAATAGGAGATTGAATGCTAAGCCATGATACATATCCTAGGTCAAAAATAGTGTCATGATTGGTATGAGTTCATACCCCTATTCTGGTATGTGAAAATTTGGACAGCAGACTGAGAATTTTGAATGCACAGGTTTTCTTGAAGCTTCTGTTTAAGTAGCTACTTTATTTCTTTGTAAACAAGAGTAGGTTCCCCTTATCTGAAAACCTTGCAAAGATCACATTTGAAGAAGTTGCTTTACCAGATGACACTTGTCCTCTTCCTTTCTCCAATTTACTAAAGAGAATAATTCACATTGTTTTTAGACCAACTGTTCTGTGCTGGAGACGCATGAGGGGAAAAGAAAAGGTACACTCAATACTTTTAATGGTAAGCAGCCTTTATCCAAAGTATATGGCAATACACATATAATAAGCACATGATATAATAAGTAAATTGATATGGGAAGGAGAGAAGGGAAAAGATAATGCATATATTTACACTCACCATACTATGGAGAAAGCATCACCAGACCGAGAAGCAACAGCTTGGGCTCCAGAGCCAGACACTACACTCACCCAGCTATGAAGGATTCATCACCAGTCCGGAAAGCATCAGCCTGAGCTCGAGAGTCAGACACTGCACTCACCAGATTATAAAGGATTCACCACCAGACCGAGAAGCGACAGCCTGGGCTCCAGAGTTGGCCACTCGTCCATACACAGACAGGAGAGGTCTCATGAAGCTTCAGCACAATCTGGGACCCTAGTTCTTTTTGTAACGAGTTGTTTGGCGTGAAGCCCAGTCACAAGGGCCCTTCCCAGCTGGGCTCAAGGAACACAAAAAGATCAACTTGCTTTTGTGACTGTCTGTTGTTTTTTAATAACTAACATATAGGAATAGATTGAAATAGAGATTTCTAAGAAACAGTGCTGGATGAATGCCTCAAGGGGCTCATACAACTTGTTCCAGAACTTGGTGACCATTGTTTGTGTCCATGTTTAATTGAGTTTAAATTTAATATTTAACTTCTCTTCCACATCAACTTCCGTGGAGAGAATCTGTATCAAGTAAGAAGTAACGTAAACTCCAGAGGAAGTCTAGGGCATTGCTATCATGTATTGAGATGAAATTTATGAAAATATAGTTAGTTTTCAAAAGATATTTTTTAGATGTGGCAGAATGTAAAGTTGGATGGCAAAAAAAAAAAAAAAAAATACTAAACTTACTTATACTCTCCCATCATACAGGAATTAATTTTTTAGCCAGGATATTGGAGATGTGCTAACATGTTGCCAGAATGACTTATTGAAGTTTGGATATGATAATGAGCTAGATGGACTTGACCAAAAGTGCCTTGCCATAGTATTAGAAAGAGTTGAGAAGCTATGGGGGTTGATATATTAGAACCAACTTTCCTGTGAGACCAGAGTCATCAACTGACTGACATCAACAACAGACAATCGCAAAAACAAGTTACTCAGGGGTGCTCAGAAGACCTGCCTTTCAAAAGCCTATTTGTCTCAGCTTAGGGTCACCTCAAAAGCAGCAGCCATGGTTAGTTCATTCATGAGACTTTTGCAGCAGCACTTAAATGGCTAAAGAGGGAGGCTGGCTGACATTTAAGCTAGCCAGGTATCCTATCCACTTGGCTGTCTCGTGCCTCTTTTTTAGTGGATGGTCTCTGGTCAGATGAAAGATTGCATATTTCGAACTCAGAAACACAGTCTGCATGCATCACCATTCTCAACACTTTCTTTTCTCTTTTCATTTGTTTTTCCTCCAAGTCCTCGATCAACCAGGCAACCTATTTACTATTTACCATCTGGGACTCCATCTTCACCTGTACCGTGGGTTGCTTCTCCCTGAATTCAGAGAGAACGTCTATACACTTACCACTCTCAAATTTGTTCATATCCTTTTATCATCATATTATAGGCCCAGTCCCTGACTAGGTCTACTGTGACCATCAATGTATTATATCAATCCATTGATGAGCCAGACCCAATTAGTTCCTTCTTTGGCGATTGTCCTAGGAGAGCCATTATGTGTCCACAAGCGCAAGCTGAGGAAGAGGCACCGATTCAACAGCTAGATGCTATGGGATCTAAGCCACCTACTTATATAATTTATTTTTAACTTCTGGATTTGTTTGGGCCTAATTCTGGACATGCATCTTCAACACACAATAGATTGTAGCTGTTCCCATTCAACTGAATGACTCAGTGAATCTGTGAAATTTTAGCTCATGATGCAAAACACCACTTGTTACTTAATGCAGGGTAACTAGAAACTGCTGCTTTCAAGAGTGATTGACTCTGTCATAGAGAGCATTATGTTGCCTCAGAATCCTAGAGCTCTTTCTGGAAGTCTTTTTTTTTTTTTTTTTTTTGAATGAGGATGCCAAGTGGCCTGAGACACCACTTAGCATCCCCATTCTCTTTAGATCTTCTGCATCATATGACCCCATTCTCTTTAGATCTTCTGCATCATATGACCCCATTCTCTTTAGATCTTCTGCATCATATGACCCCATTCTCTTTAGATCTTCTGCATCATATGACCCCATTCTCTTTAGATCTTCTGCATCATATGACCCCATTCTCTTTAGATCTTCTGTATCATATGACCCCATTCTCTTTAGATCTTCTGCATCATATGACCCCATTCTCTTTAGATCTTCTGCATCATATGAAATTGCAGAGCAGATTTCACAGCAACCTGAACCTCCTCCAGTAACCTTTCTCCTTTGAGATCTACTCAAACACATCTGAATCCAAGGCCTGTCTCTTATTTATTGTGAGACACTGAAAAAAATTACCATGTTTCATCAAGTCTCTGATTTCTGAATCATAAACATGATGAAGAAGACTGTCCTATCTTCTAAAGTTACTGAGAAGAAAATTATAGGCACAATATTTTTAAATGACATTTTACCACTGACATAATCTATAACAGTTTAAATTAAGCTATGAAAAAAATTAAGACTTGTCTCATTGGAGTCTAATTACTAAATCCAATTGATATTTTTCAGGATATATTTATTTTAGTTCACCTTTCAATAATTTCTTCTTATCTTACCATGGATCCTTCTTTATTTTTTAAGGCTCTTTCCTTTAATGTGACCTAAAGCATCTTTGTTTTTTGGTTTTTCTTCTTCTCAGGGAAGTCATTTATAAGATAGTGGTAAGACTGTAATTTTTGGTCTCATTCTTTTTTGGTAGCCCTTCTTTCTCACACACATAAAAAGAAGATATCTCTAAGGTTTCTGTCTGTGACCTTTTTCAAGTCTCAATCTACATTCTTTAACTTTGGATGATTTAATATATGCCCAACATCTTACTTTTTACCTATACGTTGATGACCTCCGAATTTATATCTCTATTCCAAATGTCTCTTCCCAGAAGCAAATTCACATGTCATTCAAGATCTTGCAACATTTTCTTACAAACTTCTCACAGTTTTACACGCAATTAGCAAAATTATTTCCACTATGTTTCACCTATATCAGATTATACGAAAACATGCATTATTTTTATCTTTCTAATTTAAATAACCTTTCTTGTCTGTGGTATCAAAAATTAAAACTCAGCACTTCTGAGGACTCTCCCTCTCCAGGGCCTGATAAAGTTCAGAGGAAATAAATTTTCCAGAACCCTGTGGTTCAGTCCTATAATCTTAGCTTACACTGTGCCCTGCAGGAACATATATTGTCCGAGACCTGAGGTTTGTATGCAGGTGGATGCTTTGGCTGTTTCTGTGTTATATCTGGATACAAGGAGATGTGCAGAATTTGGCAGTACCTGGTCGAGCCAGCCTTCCTGGACCACAACCTGCCACCATCCCCCTCCAAGATCCTGGATGCTCTACATCATCTTTAAAAAGGAATGTTAATAAAAACCTTAACACCCACACATTCAAAATCACAATCTCCTTCCTATTTTGGCTCTTGAGGGCTCTCCTTTCACCCTCATTGGCAGTTTCTGCCACTTTCTGCCAATCACTTTCTTTCACAGCTTCCAGCCCTGCAAAATTCTCCGTGGTCTCCCCATGCTCCCTTAATTCTTTGGGGTGGGGGTAGTTGAATAAGAATAGAAATGTTATCTTTTTTATTTTCTTTATAACACATCTTGTTTCATCAGTATATAATGCTGCTATTAACTTAATCAGCCAAATGTGATACTTTAGGAATCATTTGATGTTTTTCCTTCTCAGTTCATCATGAATTTTTAATGTTTCTACTCTAGATGTCTCTCAAATCCTTCCTCTGCTCACTGTCTTTACTGCCATGAACTTAGCGAAAGGTCCCATTATTATGCCTTTATTCATCTCCCTGCCTCCAGCCTCAATTCCTTTTAATCAATGTTGTAAGCTCTTGATGGAGCAATATTTCTAAAATACAAATCTCATCTTGCTGCCACCTACACCACACCCACCTGCTTTAAACCATTTATTGGATTTTTTGAAAAAATTTTCTTTGCCTAGAATTTAACTAATTACCTAGTTAATGATAGTTGCTATGTACTGAAGATTCCCTCAGTGCCGAGCATGAGTACAGGCTGTATATTCTTGGTCTCTTTTGGTCTACTATATCCTTGTGATATATATTACCCCATTCTAAGATGATGAAACTGAGAATTGGAAAGCTTGATTAATTGGCCCAAGTAATCTACCTTTACTGATGGAGATAAAACTCCTATCCGGATCTCTCTTAATCACTTATCATCCACATATAAATCTTCCCTATTGATCCACGTCTTTGCCAGTTCCTGTCACACCACGTGTGTTCTAGTCAAACCAGAGTACTATATTTTTATCCATTTGTTTGCTTCCCCAAGAGCCTGTCATAATTTTATCCCTTCAAATGTGTACTTCACTCTGTTTGTAACATTGATCATGGGTTCTTTTCTTAGCCCAGTCCAAATTGAACTTAGGGCAACAAAAGTGTCATCAATGCTAGGAAAATGACACGGAGAAGCAATGTTCATGCTGGGTGCCCCTCTTATGCAACTAGAAAGTCCTATGCACACCACCATCATTTGCTCCCTGCTGTTGCCAGTTATTTTTCTTTTGAGTATTTTCACAGTAGGAAGGGATCTTCTTGAGAGTGAGACCTCTCTTTTTCACTTTTATATAACACCAGAAAGATGACAATTGGTAATAGGCATATGGACACAAATGAAGACAACTTTACTAAGGAAATGAAGAAATGAGTAAATTAATGCATTTTGATGCTGTTCAGACTATACTGACCTCTCATTCTTTAGTTACCATGCAGACTGGTGATGACATCCTTCATGAGCCCAGTGATGTCTTTGGATCATGACGTTCTTTTTTTGATTGTCTCACTGCCTCTGTTAAGGTTCCTGTATAGGTTGCAAAAACCCAGAGCTGTCATTTGCTTCTGTTAGTTTCCTTTTTGAGTCCCAATGTTCTCAGTTCATTCACTGCAAACTTTCCCTATTTTATTGGAATCATTAATGACCTAGTATTTTAGTATTATTTTTGAACTCTACTCATGAATCAGTCATCTTTTTCGACAAGCTGAACATTTTTTTTGAAATTTTAAAATTAAGACAATATTAATTTTCTTGTCAATGTCCCTGTCAGCAGAATTCTAGGATGGCCCCTAAAATTCCTGTCGCCTGATGGACACTCTGTGCATTCCCTTCTGCTTGACTACGGACAGAACCTCTAAATTTAAAGGGATAGTAACTCTTGTGATTATGTGACATTATATAAGACTCCATCCATTACAGCAGACCAGAGGGAGAGTCCCCTGCTGGCTTTGGAGAAACAAGTTTCCATGCTGTGACAGGGGCATGTGGATAGAATCTGAGAGCAGCCTTCAGGGGCTGAGACTAAACTCTGTCTGACAACTATCAAAAAAAAAAGTGAGGGGGCGGACTTTGGTTCTACAAACAAAAGGAACTGAATTCTATCAAAAAACATGCCAACTTGAAAAGTGGACTCTGAACTTCAGATGAGATAGTAGTCCCTGCCAACTTTGAATTCAACCAGAGAGATCCTGAGCAGAAGTCCCTGCTTACCTGAGCAGCACTCCTGAACCATGGAATCGGTCACGTAATAAACGTGTGTGCTAAGCTGCCATGGGAGTGGTCCTCTGCTATGCCACAATAGGAAATGAATGCACTAGTCCTCATTTCTGTCAATAACCCTGTGGATATTGCTGGTATCGCACTTTCACGTGTCTTAGTTAACAACGGGACACATTGTATTGTCATTGTATTGGTGTCTTCCTTTTTCTAATGGAGACTAGCTTCAATGCTGCCTTTATACTGTTTTTTTACAGATCTCCATCAAATCTGAGGGGTTTTGCTTAACAATGCTTTACTCTGCTCCACTGGTTAGATACAATCCTGTCTGCTTCTAACAAATTGCCACCATTTATCAGCAATTAACACCGGCCTAAAATAGAAGGGAAAGAAACCCCAAGGATTAGAGAGGAAAATTTTACTTTCTGACCTTCCAATCTGTGCTTAAAAGGCAAGCATTGAATTTGTGTATTGCTAGAGTGTTATTAAATGGAATCCTTAACTTGAATAATACAAATATATATTTGCATAGTAATTTGAACATTAATCTTCACAATACAATGAGAAGTCATGAGATATATTATTATCTTCATTATATCATGTATTTGATTTCAGCAAGGTTATTTAAAGGATAGTAATAAAGCTGATTGTGGAGTTAGTTTCTTTTACTATAGAATTCCTACGCATGCTGCATGCCTGCCCTGCTCCCCAAGAAAATATAATCACTTATTTATGCTTTTTATTTCAAACATCATAGTATTCATAAACTCTTATTGAATCCTGTCTTTTTTAAAATGCTGCTTCTTTTTCCAAATATTTTTAGACAAATTTTCAAATATGTAGCATAGTTGAAATAATATTACAGTGTCCATAATGTATCTGTCAAATGTCTACCATTGACATGGTACTGCATGTTACTTGTATCTATGCAACATTTTATCCATCTATTATTCCATTTTATTTATGATGTCTAAAAAGTAAAATTTAGAAGTCAGTTCAGCTTTCCATAAATAGCATGCACATTGTTACTTAGAATTCACCATTTTAATTATTTTTCTTTTGAGATTTTACTTACAATAGAAAGCACAGATCTTAAGTGTACAGTGTCTCAGGTTTGACAAAGGTATGTACTTTTGAAAGATACCCAGAATAAACTGATATATTGTTCCAGATTATAAATATTAAGATCTTTTGTGTAACACCTACAACAATATTCCTCTAGCCTTAAAGTACTTGCCAAACTCAAAACTTGCTTAAACTGTCAGTTTTCCTTCTTAACTTGAACCTGCAGAACATACTTTTCTAGCCTTGCTTACCTGGAGGCCATTTGCTTTAGAAAACTACTTTGCCTGGCACAACACATTCTTGTTTCCTTGTTCCTTTTACTCCTGATCAAACCACTTCCCTGAGACATATAAAACGTTTGCTTATGGTCAGAAGGCAGGGGAGTATTACTTTCACAGTAACCCTCATGCTAACCATAAATAAAGACCTTCTTTTTGCAGATCCACTCCATGGTGCTTTGTTTCAGGGCATTTTGACAAGTGAACATAAAGCTCTTTGCTTTAGATCACAAAATGGTACTAAATTATTACATAATTAATGGGAATGCTATTTCCAATTAACCAGTATGTAGATGGAAAATTGATCAGTAGATGTGTCTTATTTTCGTATGTATATTTCTGTTTTTGTTGTTACTGTTGTTGTATTTGCTTTTTTTTTTTTCCATTTGCTAATATTATCTTTTTTATTTTATTAAAGGAGAAACACTTCTAAGCAGGAAAGAACACAGAAAGACACAGGAAGAGCATGGCAGTAATCCTAATACAACAGTAATTTGGTAAAAATTGGAATTTAGACACATGTCCTCCTCTATCAGAAGTGAAAATAATCCCCAAATAGGCATTTGAGGGTGAAAAGAAATTGCAAGTGAGTAGTAAAAAAATGTGAATGAGTGCATGTGAATCCTAGTGCTTCTAAGTGTCTGGATCAGTCAAGACTCGGTTCATAAAAGTCTATTCTTTGGCCGGGCGTGGTGGCTCACGCCTGTAATCCCAGCACTTTGGGAGGCCGAGACGGGTGGATCACGAGGTCAGGAGATCGAGACCATCCTGGCTAACACGGTGAAACCCCATCTCTACTAAAAAATACAAAAAACTAGCAGGGCGAGGTGGCGGGCGCCTGTAGTCCCAGCTACTCGGGAGGCTGAGGCAGGAGAATGGCGTGAACCCGGGAGGCGGAGCTTGCAGTGAGCCGAGATCCGGCCACTGCACTCCAGCCTGGGCGACAGAGCGAGACTCCGTCTCAAAAAAAAAAAAAGTCTATTTTTTTCTTTTTTTTTTTTGAGACGGAGTCTCGCTCTGTCGCCGAGGCTGGAGTGCAGTGGCGCGATCTCGGCTCACTGCAAGCTCCGCCTCCCGGGTTCACGCCATTCTCCTGCCTCAGCCTCCTGAGTAGCTGGGACTACAGGCACATGCCACCACACCCGGCTAATTTTTTTTTTTTTTTTTTTTTGTATTTCAGTAGAGACAGAGTTTCACCATAATAGCCAGGATGGTCTCGATCTCCTGACCTCCTGATCCGCCCACCTTGGCCTCCCAAAGTGCTGGTATTACAGGCGTGAGCCACTGCACTGGGCCACGTCTAGTTATTTTAACCAAGAGCTTGTTGCCTATAAAATCTGCGAAAATTTCGAAAGTCCAGATTCTAGGCTAAACCTCAAAGAAACTTTCTCAGAACATATACAACTTGCTCTAGGTTACTCTTTGTATGTTGGAAGCAAGAAATCAACAGTTGCCTAAAATTCTGTGTCAGGGCTGAGAACAAGACACTTCACAATACGGCAAGTTGGGCATTGAGAAAACTGCAGGGGCGAGAAGGTTACTCTGACCACCTCCCACCTTTCTCCCCTGATGCATGGTCTAAAGAAAATTCTTTGGCCCTCCTTACCTGGTAGTAGGTCATAAGAACCTCATTTCTGGGGCGTTCTACCGTATATCCACAGGCCAAGAAGAATCTGAACATATAAGCCTTGCTAAATTCCTCCAAGTTTGTTACCAGTAGTTCATACCCCATTTTTATTCAGTCATACTTCTACACAACTATCCAGTTTTATTGAACCTAATCATAAAAATAGAGTTTGCCATGGATCCTTGGGTCTTCACTTCTGAAGGCTCCCATGTCACATTAAACTTTGGTTAAATAAATTTGTTATGCTTTCCTCATGTTAATCTATGTTCTGTTATAGGAGTGTAAGCCATTAACCTTGACATGAGTGAGGAAAATAAATTTCCTTTTCTCCCCTATCGCTATCAAAGCAATGGCTTCTTGACATCTTGGAATCCGGAGAATGTATAGTATAGCTCCAATGCAGGGATTAAAAGAATAAAGAAGTTGTCACTACAACTACTTCTGCCCTTGGTACTGCTTCTGCACACCCATAAATGTGGAAAACTCTCTCTCTCTCTTTATTTTATTTTATTTTTTGGCAAACTTGCTTTCTAAAAAAACAGAGTGAACAACAGATAACTCCCGTGAAGTCTAATTGGAGAAAACAGATTCTATTTAGAACTGAAAATGGAAGTACAAACTAGTATGGGAAATAAACCTCTTAAGACCACAAATATCTTCAACTAGAAAAAAAGCAGGAATGGGTTGACTGAGCATATTGCCATAAATATTTTAATCTATGTATGGCTAATTTTCACTTTGTCATGTTGCATGTTCTTAAATCTAATTACATAGTTGTGTGGTTTATTGTACATTTAAGAACGTATGCAGGAATATTCAGTTTTTAACTAAGAAAAAAGGTGTCCTTCACAAATATTTTTTTGAACAGGTCATGTTCACATAATTTAAAATAAATTTGAAATTAAATTGAAGCAGTGGATGGCAAGGCAATGGATATGAAATTAAAATGACTGCTCCTTTTGAAGTTAAAAAGTATATAAATTAAAATACGATTCCAATGGACTGGTGTAACAAGACCTTAACTAGTGCCTAGAAGCAAACAGTTTCCACTAATTTAATTAGAAAAAAAATTACATGAAATAATTGAACAAAAATGACCACTTATTTCCCAAAGAGTTTCAGTTATAGCCTTTGAAATCAGGTCATAAGTGGCACTCCAAGCTTCTCCTTTCTTTATAGAGCTAGTTGATGCCAAGTGGCAAAAACTGAGAACAAAGGGGTTAACCCAATTTCAAGTTTGTCTTTGATGCACTTCCAAATCTCCTCTTGTGGGAAATGAAAGTGAATTGCTTTAAGTAGTTACAGAGTGGAAATAGATCAGAACAATCAATCTCTGGCCTTGGTAAGAAGATGGTTTAGCTTATTTCTTCTTTGGAACAATATGCCTTGGTTGATTGTATCTGTTTGAAACAAAAAGACCTACAGATATCTGAAGCAAATGCATCATCATTCAACAAGTACAGTCATCTCCATAGAAAACTACTAATGGGAGATTTTATGTTAATCACAATGTCAACAGGGTTTATGTTTACTGGAAAATGTTTCTGTAAATTAGTATTCCCTGTTGCATGTGCTTCTTTATTGAATACTAACAGGCTAGAAAAAGATACAAAATTGGGCTCTAAGTTATTATGCAAGTTTATAATGGGAAAATACTAAATAATGTTTCTAAATAGAAAGAAAACCTCTGTTTTCTTCTTGATAATGAGAGATATTTCATTTCTTATGAATTGCCTCCCTATTGAATAAGGTTAAAAGTGCACACAGTACCCATATGGTCCCCAGAGATCATTTATCATAACTCCTTTCAAATATAACCTCTCTTTCACCTACAAAGAAACTTAGACAACAAAGGCCACTCCTTATGTTCAGCAGAGCATATTTGGATGCAATCTACTATGGCGGAGGTTATGGAACCCTCCTGCCCTATAACTAATTCTTTATCATAATGCCAAATTTTCACATACACCCACATAAAAAATAACTGGATAGACATTCAACAATTGGAGCAATAATGGTAATATCAGCATCGACTTATTTAGAAAGTTCAAGATTATTAAGAGCAGAACAACAGAATGCTTCCTGCTTCTTCCTATATACTTTCAAAAAGAATAGTAGAACAAAAAATCTGCAGCTAAAATCTACGGCTTAACTGGGGGAAAAAGTGTCCTTAGGAACTTTAAAATGTGAGAAACTGGTGAAAAACCATTGGCTGCTACAATATCCACATGGCACCAGCATTTGTTTAGGAGAAAACAGAGCTAACTAAGGCAGCTGGACATCTGTTGGCTTGAAAATAAGATATTAATTTCTATGCATGAATATACTTAAAATGTTTAATTTAGAAGTTTTTAATTATAATTTTAAAATGTATAGCCATAGAGAATATTAGTGAACCACCTTGTTATTTTGAAAAATTGTAAATAAATATCAAAAAATTAGCACTATCCTGTTTTCTTGTATGAATTGAACTTTATGGAACCACATATTTAAAATGAGATACTTGAATTTATATAAATTGTTCAACTTAAAAAATATGATAAATTACACTGTCATTATTTTGCAACCGCACACGAAGAAATTGATCTGTAATTATTACTATTTAAAAACACTGCAGAGAGAAAAACAATATAGTAATGTTTGCTTCCTGAAAGGAATACACAACGTATAAAATAGTATTGAGCTCTATTTTCTCCCAAAATGTCATACTTTGTTTTGAGCATGACTCTATAACCTTTGTCAGAACATACAAGAAGCAGTGAGAATATTGTATGACACTATAGGAGTGCTATCCGAAATGTCAAGATAATGCGACTCTCTGTAGGATAAATGACCACCTAGAAGTAATGGCATAAATTTTAATACGTTGTGAAAAAATTTAGTCTACAGATACAAGAAGCTAAGAGTTACCTTGGCAGGATAAAAACAGAGAAAATCAAATCTATGCATACCGTAAGAATACAGTCAAACTCAATGACAAAATTTCAGCAGCAATCAGAGAGGTTAAAAACACTTTACAAACAGAGGAACATGATGATAGGAATGACGGCTGACTTCTCATCTTCGATGCTAGAAAGCAAAGCAATGCTATCTCTAAAGTTCATGAGAAAGGGATAAAGTTAGCTTTGAATACTCTATCAAATGAAATAATATTCTAGAAATAAGGATGAAATAATGACATTTTCATATAAGAAAAGCTAAGTGAATTCATTTTTACCTGTGCTACTAGAAATGCTAAATAAAGCTCTTCATGCTTAAGGGAACAATCAAGTGATAGAGACTCTATCAATAGAAAGAAACGCAAAATAATAGAAATAATAAAGATATGGACAAATATAGACTATTTTAATTTTTCCTTCGATTCATTAAAAGTACTTTAACTCTTCAAAGAAAAAAATTAGAATTTGGTGCACTGTATATTTAGATGTAAAATATGTTACAATAATAATATAAAATATGGTAAGGAGTGCAATGAGATGATACTGCAATTAAGTTCTTAGATTTTACCTGAAGTGGTACAACATTACTTTTAGTAGACTGATAGATTAATTAGACATGCTTTAGCCTCTGGAGAAACCACTAGAAAAATATACAAAAAATTTCTTCTAAAAAGCAAATTGCAGAAATAACAGAATATTCAAGCAGTTATTTTTAAAAGACATAAAAGAAAAAATAAGCAGATAGCAGAAACAAAAACAAATTGAAATAATTTTATTAAATATAAAGAACTAAATACTGCAATTTAAAGTGATTCCATGTCAGACTTGCCTATTCTATGCAGAGATAAGCTGAATGGAAGAAGATGAAAAAAGGATAAACCGTACCAAGTAGAAGCTCAAAAAAAATTGGATATATTAACATTGTCAAAAAAAGACTTTGAGGCAAGTAGTGTTACCACAGATTGAGATAACATCATATAATAAAAGAGTGATTTCTTTAGAAAAACCTGGCAATACAAAATTAGTATATATCTAATAATAGAGTAGGAAAATATATGAAGTGACAAAAATAAAAACAGAGAAGGTCACAATCATACTTAGAGGTTTTTAGCACTGCTTCCTCACTAATTAATAAAACAAGTACACAAAAAAATCAGATTTGGGGCCGGGCGTGGTGGATCACGCCTGTAATCCAAGCACTTTGGGAGGCCAAGGCGGGCAGATACTTGAGGTCAGGATTTCAAGACCACCCTGGCCAAAATGGTGAAACCTTGCCTCTACTAAAAATACAAAATTTAGCTGGGTGTGGTGGTGCATGCCTGTAATACCAGCTACTCGGGAAGCTGAGGCTTCACTTGAACCCGGGAGGAAGAGGTTGCAGTGAGCTAAGATCATGCCGTTGCACTCCAGCCTGGGCAACAAAGTGAGACTCTCTATCAAAAACTAATAATAATAATAATAAGATTTATGTCTTTGGAACAACATTGTCAGCATGAACTAATTTACATTTATAAGATACTATTCCCACCAACTGCAGAATATACATTTTTTTCTAATGCACATAGAGCATTCAGTAAGCTCTACTATATTTGGGCCATAAAACCAGACTCAAATTTCAGAATAATAAAATCTTATACAATATTGTTCTCTGTCCGTAATGATATAAAATTAAACTGGGCACAGTGACTCACGCCTGTAATCCCAGAACTTTGGGAGGCCGAGATGAGTGGTCTCCTGAGGTTAGGAGTTTGAGATCAGCCTGATGAATATAGTGAAACCTCGTCTCTACTAAAAATACAAAAATTAGCTGGACGTGGTGGCAGATGCCTGTAATACCAGCTACTCAGGAGGCTGAGGCAGGAGGATCCCTTGAGCCCAGGAGGTGGAGGTTTCAGTGAGCCGAAATCATACCACTGCATTCCAGCCTGGGTGACAGAGGAGACTCCATCTCAAAAAATAATAATAATAATAAAATAAAATAAAAAATTAAATTAACAATCAATAAAAATAAACTTTAAAAGCATCAAATATTTACAAATGAAACAAGAACCTATTGAAATAACCCATTTGTCCAAGAAGAAACACAATGAAAATTTAAAAATATTTTAAAATAAATGATAATGAAAACTGTACTTGTCGAAATTTGTGACATGCAGTTGAAGGAGTACTTGGAAGGAAATTTATAACTTACATGTTTATATCAGAAAAGGAGAACAGTTTAAAATTAAGGCGCTTATGTCCATATTAAGAAGCTAAAGAATTATATGGCCGTCTACATACCCAAAGAAAATTCATATGAAAAAACTCTACTCTCGTTCATAATAGAATTACTCATACAAAAATAATTGAAGAAAAATGTCTCAGCCTAAGTATGGGCACCTGTAAAACCTTATAGCTAACATCGTACATGGTGATGAAGCATTTCTTCTGAGATAAGACAAAAGGCATATTTTCTCTCAGTGCTTCCAGTCAACATTATATCTATGGTCCTGGTTAGCACCATAAGGCAAGAAAAATTAAATAAATAAATAAATACATCTTTATATAATAACAGGAAAAGGAAGTATTTTTACACAGGAGGTAGGCTATTAATGAAATCTTAAGGAGAGTACTAAATCTATTGAATTAAAAAATGAATTTAGACAGATTACAGAATAGAAGGTTTATGAAGAAAAATCAGTTGTATTATATATAGTACTGACAGTTGGAAAATGAAATTATAAAAGGCAATTTACATTAACATAAAAAGAAAATAGTAAGAAATATGCTTGTGAAATGTGCAAGACCTCTACATTTAAGAGATGAAAATATTACTGCTGAAATTAAGGACGCCAGTGAATAACACAATATAATATATTTATACGCTGGAAAATGTAATATTTCTAAGAAGTCAATTATCTAAAAAAATGTGCTATGGATTCTATGGAAATCCAACCAAAATAACAGCATATGTTTCGAGAAATTGACAAATTATTTCTAAAATTTATGTAAAAATGTAAAGTACCTCAAAGAACCAAAGATATCTTGACAGGAAAATCATAGATATACCTGACTTTCTGGCTATTTATGAGTCCACAATAATCATGCGAGTGTGTGGTTGATATAAAAGTAAAGAAATCAGCCAGTGGAACAGAATGGAGAATTCAGAAATTAACCTCACAAATGCTATCAATTAAACACAGACTTGCTAAGGCCGTTCAACTGAGAAACGAAAATCTCAAAACATGGTGGTGGAATAAGTGGATGAGCATTGGGGAAAACACACACACACACACACACACACACATCAAATAAAAAACCTTAATCCTTACTGCACAACACAAGCAAATATTAATTTGGAATCCTAATAGATCTAATAGTAAAAGTAACCTTTTAAATTTCTCAAAGAAAACATAGAATACTTTTGCAATTATTTAGTAGTCAGTGATTTCTTTGAGAAACATAAAACACTAAGCTTTTATGAAAAATACATAAATTGGATATTAACAAAATTTATTTTTCATTTTATAGCACCATTAAGAAAATAAAAATCGGGCCTCATATTGAGAGAAAATATTTCCATATCTAGTAGGTATAACACTTATGAAGGTCTTATATCCTAACTTCCAACCTGTAACATGTAACCATATATAATATATATTATATATTATATGACATACATAATACATATAATGACATAAAGAATATATAATCTCACCTGGTGAGCTGGCTCATGCTTGTAATTCCAGCACTTTGGGAGGCCAAGACGGGCAGATCACGAGGTCAGTAGTTTGACACCAGCCAGGCCAATATGATGAAATCCCGTCTCTACTAAAAATACAAAAATTAGCCAGGCATGGTGGTGCATGCCTGTAGTCCCAGCTACTGCGGAGGCTGAGGCAGAAAAATCGCTTGAACCCCGGAGACAAATGTTGCAGTGAGCCAAGATCGTGCCACTGAACTCCAGCCTGGGTGACCCAGTGAGACTCTGTGTTAAAAAAAACAAAACAAAACAGAATATATAATATTATATATATGCTTGACATTTTGTTACTGATACATAGAATATTATATAAACTATATGTTTTATCATATCATATACTGTTATATTATATATTACCTATTATATAATTTATAATCTGTTGTATGTATATTTACATATGGTTGTAGATAACCATATGTAACTATATAGTTATATTTATATAGATAATTTGTAATTTATACAAAATTATAAATAAAGTAGCCCAGGGTGGTCTACTTTATGGTGTCCCTCAGTTGTCGTGCAAGTGGAGCACGTGCAGTCAAGACTCTATCTGCCCTACATTTATATTACATTATACTGTAGTATACTATATTTTATATTAACTGTTTAATATATTGCATTCCTTTTTACATATTTATCACATATTATGTCATATAAAATAGATATATAGAATATATGACCTATGTATCAAAAATTAAAAAGCAAAAACCCAATTTGACTTTGACCATGATGTGAAAAAATTAGAAAATGCATATACGTTGAGGATAACAATAAAAAAATTTAAAAATCTGCATTGATAGTTTTTTTATAAAGTCCAACTTACACCAACTTCAAGACCATCTAATTCCACACCCAACTACTTACACAAGAGAAACAAAGGTGTATGTCCAGAAGATCCATTTACACATTACTTATGTTTATAGAATAATTATTAATAATAGCAAAACACTGAAAGCAACTCAAATGTCCATCAACATTAGAATGGATAAAATGGGATACATTGGTATACTGCAATATTAGTCAATAATAAAAGACTGACACATGGGGCCAGGCACAATGGCTGACACCTGTAATCCCAACACTGGGAGACCGAGGTGACAGGATGCCTTGAGCCCAGGAGCATGAGACCAGCCTTGGCAACATACATAGTAAGACTCCATCATCACAAAAAATACAAAAAATTAGGCAGGCATGGTGGCTTGCACTTGTGGTCCCAGCTACTCGGGAGGCTGAGGTGAGAGGATCACTTGAGCCCTGGAGTCCGAGCCTACAGTGAGCTAGGATAGAGCCACTGTACTCCAGCAGGGGCAACAGAGTGAGACCCCACTTAAAATAAGATAAAATAAAATAAAATAGTAAGACTGATACATAGGAAGACATGGCTGAATTTTATAAACATTTTTGAAAGGAATATTTCAGTTGCAAAATAATAAGTCTGATTTCATATACATGAATTTCTAGATCAGACAAAATTAATTTTTGATAGAAAATGCGAATGATGGGGTGACAATAAAAACTGGATGGAGGCATAAGGGAAGTCTATGGGGTGATGGAAATGTTTTCTGTTTTGACTGGAGTACAGTGTACATGATGTATACATTAGTCAAAACTCAAGGAATTGTCACTTAATCTGTGCATTTCCTTGTATGTAAATTTTACCGTAATTGAAAAAGTAGATGGAAAGAGGAATAGATACAAATATTAAGAATACTTAACACCCTATTGCAATATATGGACTTTCTTTGTATTCAGATCCAAAAATATAATATGTTAAAATCACTTGTAAGACTCTTATAATATGAATACTGGCAAAACATTATGGCATTACTGTTCATTTCTTAGGGTGAACGTGGTATTTTCAGGACAGTTCTTCACATGGTCTTGGACTGAGTTAGTTTTCCCCACCTTCTTTCTTACAGTTCTCAACAATAAGTGTAGAATGTGCTAGGAATGCAATATCCTTAGACAGAGAGAAACTGCCTGGAACTTGTCTCTCTCTCTCCTAGGAAATGTAACATCTTGAGTTAGGGAGAAACTATCTGGAACAAACTGGATCTTTGTTCCTCTCACCCTTGGGAGCAGGACGGGCTTCAAAGCTTTGGCCAGTGAGTCACATGCTGCTGAGTTAGTAGCCCAGGGTGGTGTACTCAGCTGTTGTGCAAGTGGACCACGTGCAGTCAAGACTTCATCTGCCCTGGGCAACTCTCCTGAACCATGGGGATCAGCTCACAATGGATCCAAGACTTCTTATTTCCCTTCCTACCCATCTAAAATTAATTAATAAGCGTGCTTTAAATAAGTTTTGCACATGAATGTGTTCCTTCTCTCATTGGTAACAGTGCAGCCCAGGCTGCAGTGGGTGGAAGGGTTTGGACTCCAATTCCTGGTGGTTCACATGATGATGATCTCTGCAATTCTCCCCACAATGGGAGTCCTCTTTTGGTGAACCTGCTTCCCAGAATTATGTTACATTTTTTAAAGCCCTTATATTTTAGAAACATATATTGACATACTATTTGGTGTCTGACATTTGGGAATACTAACTGCATTAGATGAAGATAAACTAAGATTGGCCATGTATGAATCATGGGTGTAATGAGTACATTATACCACACTCTATAGTTTTATTTATGCTTTAAAAGTTATAAAATATTTTTGAAAGCATACCTTATTGATTATGTATATATAGTGTAGCATTGTGGGTACAAATATTTAGAAGACTCAGTTATTTTCAAGGAACTTATGATTTAGATGAAATGCCAAGTGATAGTAAAACCAGCTGAAATAATTTTAACACAATTACTTTTGTATGATAAGAGATTTTTTGGGAGGACCAAAGATCCTGATTGGTTGAAAACCAGTCCCAGAGGAAAAATATTCTTGAGTTAGGGTGGGTGGGCCAAGGGGATTGAAGAGTGAGGGCAAGAATGTCACAAAAAGAGGGGTAGTCAAAAACAGAGAAAACACAAGTTGTAAACTTCATACTTGACCTTACGCTGAATTTGCCAACAGAGAATCAGTTCAGGGACAAGCTCCACCTTGCTAATCAATGCACACAGCTTGCCTATGACTGTTCAGGATCCATACTGCATACTATGATTTAATAAAAAGAGAACAGTCAAGTCTTGGAAAAAAAATTAAGAAAGGAGTAAGATTTTTTAAATAAGGATAAGGATCTGAAAATAAAATGAAATTAGACAAATTTGGATTGTAAAATGAGACAAATTGTTCCAGACGGGAAAAAAGACATGGGGGACAAAGAAAGTGGATGAGTTATTAGTAGGGTCATGACTACCCGGAAGAATATGTTTCAGCTTAGTAGATAAACCCTAGCTGTGATATAAACTCCTGTTCGAAGAAATATTTTTTCAATCATTTTATTATGATGCACAGGGTGGCTATGAATGGATTAAAGATGTCCCATGATCTTTAACAACGTTATCCATGGAACCACTCAATGCAGCCTGGTCCAGCCAGGAGCATGTTCCTCCAGGAACTTCAAATAGTATACTATTTTGTCACAACCTGAAAGAAACATTGCGAAATATTGTTCTAACTGAAGGCTTATGAACTTCCAAAGGATTACTGGGCTACTCCATTTTTGCTCCCTGAATGGAAGGATGAGAGGCACCTGTTGAAGTGTGGCCGAGAAAAAATCAAGCTCAGGTATTGGGGTTCAGTGGCACTTTACCTTGGCCAGGAGGGCCAATTCAAATTTGGTTACTGGTAATTAATGTAAACACTCCTTTTTCAGCTTCTACTTTTGAATCTAATGCTTGTATTTGAGTGATTTTTCCCCAGGAAGAATATAATATATAATAGCATTATATTGATAGTAACTGTGTCTTATGTAATGATATTTCCATATTGTTTTCTCAACTAAGTATGTCAGCCTTTCTGCATATCAGCAAAGCATAGCCAAGCAAACCAAGACCAGAGTTCTGAATTCTTAGTAACTCCTTTTTGTCAGCTATTCTGTACACAAAGCCACTGTAGAAAGGACATTTCAAAAATTGTATGCATTATTACATTCCTTTGTTTAACTTTTCTCTTTTCTGTCTGTCGTATTACTTTTAAGTAAAAACAGTGGAGGTCATTGTTGGCTGACTGACTGACCCTATGGACAACCACTTTCTCCAAATTTAGCTTCCAATCATTGGTCTAAAGTTGCTCAAATAAGTCTATTCTGGCCAATAAAATATAAAAAGCTTTGTGAAGTATGGCTTCCATGAAAGTCTATTATGGGGCAAATAGGCTGTGAAATTATCGTGTCCGTCTTTTGTTCGTCTGGATTGCAATGCCCTAAGTGATGTTGAGGTAAAGCAGGCACCTTGCGACCACAGAAAAGCTCACTCCACTTGAAAAATAACAGACAAAGGAATTCTAAAGGATGCTTACGTACCTGATAACCACTGGAACTCTTGTATTAGCCCAGGACTATTTCAAACTTCTGGATATGTAGAGGCAGGAAAAAAAAAAAAAAGAATATCTGTTTAAGACAGTTTATCAGGTTGGTGGTTGTGAATACTCAGTTCTTCTGTCTGAACAGATTTTTAAATGCTTCTGTTACAGGTTCAATTTATAGTCTCTCTAAATTAAAAAAAAATACTCTAGTTGGTCAGTCTACTGGCTTGTTTTAGGAGGTAAGAGTGATAGTTTTCTAAATAATCAGTGGGGACATTAAGGTGAAAAGGTTTTCATTGCCTGCTTCATCTTCAACATCACTTAGTGCACTCCAGGTCAGAGAAGAACAAAGGACAAAATGTTTTCACAGCCTATTTCTCCCTTTATGGGTTCTTAGAAGCCTCATTCTGTGAAGTCAACTTATATCTCACTGGTTAGAACAGAGTTATCTGGACACCCTTAAAGCAGTGATTACTATTTTGGATGCTGTTAGTGTCAGGAAAGAGAACAGCAGGTAATCACTGGTGAGGCAAACCTTGCTCCATTTCTCCATGAGGTGCTGTGTCTATATGTGCGCGTGGGGTCAGTATTTGAAATTAAGACAAGTTTCTAATGAAAACAAGTCTGGAGCCACATTTCTTAGTTCAGCTTGGTCCCACACAGATAATTTCAAATTATTTTACAAAATCCTGCTAATAATGAATGTCAGAGTATAATAGGCTAAGAAACTGGACTTACTAAAATAGCAAATTTATTGAAATCAGAAAGCAAACTGAATATTGTGAAAGAATAATTCAGTGCCTAAATCAGTTTTTGTTAAAAGCAATATACAATTTTTTCCTACTTATCAAAATTACAGGTATGATATAGTGTTATAGAAGCAAATTTGAAAAATCCTGTGAGGTCATAATAGGTCAGACTCCCAAATATTTTTTGACATTTTTATATTTTCTAAATTCCTTTACATATGTATTATATTTAGAGAATAATTTAAAAGATAGAGAATATACATCCTTTTGGGCCTGGCGTGGTGGCTCACGCCTGTAATCCTAGCACTTTGGGATGCCAAGGTGGGCGGATCACCTGAAGTCAGGAATTTGAGATTAGCCTGGCCAAAATGGCAAAATCCTATCTCTACTAAAAATACAAAAATTAACCAGGCATGACTGGTGCATGACTATAGTCCCAGCTACTCAGGAGGCTGAGGCAGGAGAATGTCTTGAACCCGGGAGGCAAAGGTTGCAGTGAGCCAAGATTGCACCATTGCACTCCAGCCTGGGCAACGGAGCATGACTCTGTCTAAAAAAAAGAAAAGAAAAATACAACTTTTTGTCTCCCAAAGTATTCTCATGGCTCAAGAAATCTTTTGAACTTCATTATCCATACCTTACATTTCTACTCTAGTGAAAGAGTGTACCATTGTGAGTATCTTAACAAATCAGTAAGCTCACACAGCATATGTTGACAGGGCCTTAAGCAAAGAGAATTAATAACACATAGTCCTCAGAGATTGAAGGCAGGAGAACAAAGCTTCCTACCCTGGCAAAGAAGTGCTGTGTTTCAGAGAGCTTTGCAGATGAGCAGTGTAAGGCAAATTCAAAACGGGGTTAGGGCCGGAAGTGGCGGCAAGGCCAAGTTACATCAGCAACAAAATCATGTCTAGGTAAGTCTCTCAATAGATAATTACTTGAGTAAAATCTTAGCTACTCTTCAAGATTTTACTTTTTATTTATTTATTTATTTATTTATTTATTTATTTATTTATTTTTTAGAGTCTCCCTCTGTCGCCCAAGCTGGAATGCAGTGGTGTGATCTCGGGTCACTGCAACCACTGCCTCATGGGTTCAAGTGATTCGCATCTGTATAGATAAAACTTCTTGAATGTATTGACACATAACATACTGAGTAAACACAAAACATACCGAGTAATTTGCATAAAGTGCAAATTAACACGGTTCACCTATTCTCAGATTCTTTCACAACTTCTTACAAACCATATTCAGCCTTTTTTTTTTTAATATGGAAAGTTCTACTATCAAAGTGAACTAATCTGAATAGTACAATAGTGCAGCCACAAATATATAACTAGGCTTACACCTATGTAACCCCAACACACATCTAGCACTCTAATGGTGCCCCTGTTCTTAATTATATTGTAACCTATTCCCTAGAAGTTACCACTATTCTTACAACTATTAAAATTAATTAGGATTGCTTGTTCTTCAACTCCATATAAATGTAATTATACAGTATATATTCTTTTGTATCTAGGTTCTTTTATCCAACATAGTATCAATGAGGTTAGTTCATGTCCTGTGTCTGAATATTTCCCTCTTTTTTTTTTTTTTTTTTTTTTAGATGGAAGTCTTGCTCTGTTGCCCAGGCTGGAGTGCAGTGGCATGTTCTTGGCTCACTGCAACCTCCGCCTCCCGGGTTCAAGTGATTCTCCTGCCTCAGACTCACGAGTAGCTGGGATTACAGGCACATGCCACCAGGCCTAGCTAATTTTTATATTTTTAGTGAAGACATGGTTTCACCATGTTGGCCAGGCTGGTCTTGAACTCCTGACCTCAAGTGATCCACCCACCTCGGCCTCCCAAAGTGCTGGGATTACAGGCATGAGCCACCACACCTGGCCCATTTCCTTCTTGTTAAATTGATATTGTAGATGTGCTCACTCTGCCATTATTACTATTTTCATGCTATGGCATACACAGGGAGCATATATTCAGAGAATTTATAACTTACAAGTCAAGATTAAAAACTCAAGAAGAATTTTCTTCCCAGAATTCATTGACTCAGTTACTACTGTTTCAGGTAAATTTTTGAGTTAATGTACAGTTTGACTTCTTTTCAGCCCATTCTACTTAAAAGAATAAAAATTAACATTCACAATTTGGAGGTTAACAATTTGCACATTCCCTATCCATACAGAATAGGAATAAGGACAAATGGATTAACTTATTTCCAAAAGCAAGTTGCTTGCAGAAATTCACATTGCTCACACTATTTATTTATTCTTTCAAAAATACTCATTGAGATCCAACAAGATCCAGAAATTATATTCAGCACAGGTTATGAAATGATAAAGAAAAGGTATCAACTATACCAAGAAACCTATATCAGGGCTGCTCAGTTTTCTCCTGGGCCCACAAGTATAGTAAAACCTGGCAACACAATGTGGCAAGTGCTAGGACAGAAGTATACATGTGGTACTATGAAGGGACTGAGGACAGAGAATTAAATGTTCTGGAGCTGGAAAGGAGAGGCAACGGTGGTGAGTGGTACCACTAAACCATTTTTAGTGCAAGTGATGAAAGCAACCTTGACCTTTAGTAAACCAAAATTGTCCTGAGTTTATGGCTTAATAATAATGTATTCTCAACAAGAAAAATTTCTTACAAACCCATGCTGTATACATCTATACAAACACAAAGAAGAAATATACTAAAAATGTACATGAATTAGAAGATACTGGAAGTTAAAGTAATTTTATTCAGCAGTCACAATATTAGAGTTCGTTATTATGAGTTCTGAGTAGCACCCAAGTTGTTTCAAAGTTAGATTACGGATATTGTCTTTAACTTGTGTTTGTATCTTTCTTCCCATGACAATGACATATTATTATCAATAAGACTACAAAATCTTCTGAAATAGCTGGGTTTAAACGATACCACATTAAAGCACTCACCTTGAAATATCATTTCCTATAGTTCCTCTTCCTCTTTACTTCTACTGATTCCTACGTATTAACCAGTCCCTTGTTTTATTATCTCAGTTAAGAGCAACATTAATTTAAGAGAAATTAGGTAAAAAAAAAAAAACAAAAAACAGGCCTATTGACAATTTTTGGGTTGACTTGAAGATTGTTTTTGTTTGTTTGTTTGTTTGGTTGCTTTTTGGAGATGGAGTCTCACTCTGACTCCCAGGCTGGAATACATGCATTGGTGGGATTTCTGCTCACTGCAACCTCCACTTCCCAGATTCAAGTGATTCTCCTGCTTCAGCCTCCCGAGTAGCTGGATTTACAGGCATGCACCATCGCGCCTGGCTAATTTTTGTATTTAAAGAAGAGACAGGGAGTCGTTGGCAAGGCCTGAGTCCTGTCCTCTTGCTCTCCTCCCCAAACAGCATGAGCTTCACCACTCGCTCCACCTTCTCCACCAATGACCATTCCCTGGGCTCTGTCCAGGCATCCAGCTAAGGTGCCCGGCCAGTCAGCAGCATGACCAGCACCTATGCAAGGCCCCAGGGGCTCTGGTTCGCGGATCTCTGTGTCCCTCTTTACCAGCTTCCTGGGTGACATGGGGTCCTGGGGCCTGGCCATGGGGATGGCGGGGGATTTGGCAGGAATGGGAGGCATCTAGAACGAGGAGACCATGCAACGCTTGAACGACTGCCTGGCCTCCTACCTGGAGAGTGAGGAGCCTGGAGACTGAGAACTAGAAGCTGCAGAGCAAAATCCTGAAGAGCAAAATCCGGGAGCACCTGGAGAAGAAGAGACCCCACGTCAGAGATGGGAACCATTACTTCAAGACCACTAAGGACCTGAGAGCTCAGATCTTCGCAAATACTGTGGACAATTCCTGCATCCTTCTGCAGATCAATAATGCCCATCTTGCTGCCAATGACTTTAGAGTCAAGTATGAGACAGAGCTGGCCATGCACCCGTCTGTGGAGAGTGACATCCATAGGCTCCGCAAGGTCATTGATGATGCCAATGTCACTTGGCTGCAGTTGGAGACAGAGATTGAGGCTCTCAAGCGGGAGCTGCTCTTCATGAAGAACTATGAAGAGGAAGTAAAAGGCTTACAAGCCCAGGTTGCCAGCTCTGGGTTGACCATGGACGTAGATTCCCCCAAATCTCAGGACTTCACCAAGATCATGGCAGACATTTGGCCCAGTATGATGAGCTGGCTCGGAAGAACTGAGAGGAGCTGGACAAGTACTGGTGTCAGCAGATTGAAGAGAGGACCACAGTGGTCACTGTGCAGTCCACTGAGGTTGGAGCTGCTGAGATGACACTCACAGAGCTGAGACATACAGTCTAGTCCCTGGAGATCAACCTGGACTCCATGAGAAATTTGAAGGCCAGTTTGGAGAACAGCCTGAGGGAGATGGAGGCCTGCTGTGCCCTGCAGATTGAGCAGCTCAACGAGATCCTGCTGCACCTGGCATCAGAGCTGGCACAGACCCAGGGAGAGGGACAGCACCAGGCCCAGGAGTACAAGGCCCTGCTGAACATCAAGGTCAAGCTGGAGGCTTGCCACCTACCACAGCCCACTGGAAGATGGCGAGAACTTCAATCGTGGTGATGCCCTGGACAGCAGCAGCTCCATGCAAACCAACCAAAAGTCCACCACTGGCCAGATAGTGGATGACAAAGTGGTGTCTGAGACTAACACCACCAAAGTTCTGAGACATTAAGCCAGCAGGGTACTCTTTGGAGAGCAAGAGGCCAATAAGAAGTTCAGAGGTAAAAATAAATAAATTAATTAAAAAAAATAAAGTAGAGACAGGGTTTCACTGTGTTGGCCAGGCTGGTCTCGAACTTCTGACCTCAAGTGATCCACTCTGCTTTGGCCTCCCAAAGTGCTGGGATTACAGGCATGAGCCATCATGCGCCACGACTTGAAGATTTTTCTGATAGAACTGCTTTTTTACAGAATATGTTATTTCAACTATTTTCCTTAGTCAAAAAGATGAATCCCATAATAACTGAAGTTTAAAATGTATGGATATTTTTGGAACATAGAGACAACACTCAAGTTTTTTGTGATATTCATTCATAAAGAGCTCACAGATCTCTGTTAAAATTTTGAAAGTGATCAAACACAATCACTTTATTATTGTTAAAGATTATAATAAAATGCCAATCATGACAAATTAGTTTTTGATAACTACTAGGCAGCATTGTTTGAAATGATTTAGGATTAGTATTTAACTGTCTATTCAAAATCTTTTATAATATAAAAGATTCTTTATGAGCTTGTTGATTTTGATGTTTGAAAAGTGCTTACTACAGTTTCCCTATTATTAAGACAAAGTAAGAAAAGAAACTTGGTTAAACCAGAGAGAATGTTAATAATCATGACCGGGGAAGTTTTATTTGTGAAGGCTTTTATAAAATATTTACCTACAAACAAGTACAATGAAGGGTCCACAGTGTTGCAACACTCAGATTCTTCAGATGCCAATCTCGGTCAGAGCTGCCCTAGGCCTTGCTCAAGAGAAAGTTACACATCAAAGGAAAGGTGATAAGGTTCTCATCACACAAAAAACCTTGCAACTCTCCTTGACTTTCTTTTCTCAAGATGGTTTTGAAGTGATTGAAATAGGTAACATTCTGTCCAAATAGTGTTATGTGAAAGGAATTTCTAAAGAAAATCTAGCTGCTGCCAACAATTTGCCCACATAATTTTCTTTTGGTCTTTGTATGTAGCATCGTTATTCAAGTAATATTTATTGATTTATGAACATTCTTAATTGGCTAGGTTCTCTATGAGTTATAATTAAGAAAATACAGTACCCCACATTAAAAAACTTTCTGAAACCAGAAGTTTTATTTTAAAGAAATACATAATTTTCAATAATTGTCAGATTATTATTGTACATTATTTGCCTTCAAGTGTTGAGTATTAAGAAAATAGACAAATGGGCCAGGTGCGGTGGCTCATGCTTGTACTCCCAGGCCTTTAGGAGGCCGAGGCTGACGGATCACAAGGTCAAGACATCGAGACCATCCTGGCCAACCAACATGGTGAAACCCTGTCTTTACTAAAAACACAAAAACTAGCTGGGCATAGTAGTGCATGCCTGTAGTCCCAGCTACTCAGGAGACTGAGGCAGGAGAATTGCTTGAACCTGGGAGGCGCAGGTTGCAGTGAGCCGAGATCGTGCCACTGTACTCCAGCCTGGGCAATAGAGTGAGACTCCGTCTCATAAAAGAAAAAAAAAAAGTAAAAAAATGTTTTGCCATTTCAAGTTTGTTTTTTTATATTTTCAAAATGCTGAATAATTATGTATATTACCTGGCTGACTGGCTATTTTATTCAAGCACTTAAGGAAATAACCATACATTTTTTTTATCACACACACTTTCTCCATTGGTTCGGGTGGGTTCGTATAGTTTTTCTCTTCTGTGGAAAGAGATGACTGCAGACTTGATTATGAAAGAATCATACTTGTGTGGGAAATAAGGTTTTACTGCTCTATGAAAAAAGAAATATTTTTCTTCCTAAAATCTAGCTATGTAAAAATTTCTTTTTTTCTTTTTTTTTTTTTCCTCTGTCACCCAGGCTGGAATGCAGTGGCGTTATCTCAGCTCACTGCAACCTCTGCCTCCCGTGTTCAAGTGATTCCCTTGCCTCAGTCGCCTGAGTAACTAGGATTACAGGTGTGCACCACTACACCCAACTAATATTTCTATTTTTAGTAGAGATGGGGTTTCACCAAGTTTGCCAGGTTGGTCTCGAACTCCTGACCTCAGGTGACCCAACTGCCTCGGCCTCCCAAAGTGCTGGAATTAGAGACTGAGATGCTGTGCCCGGCCCGATGTAAAAATTTCTAAGAATAGTCTTGCTCTTGTATTTGGAATGTAAGAAAACTTGATGTATGGGATTATTTCAATATTAGGAGAGACTTTAAACTTCCTGATTTATAAAAGCTTCATCTTTTTAATTTTCTGAACCTAATTATGGCACTATATTTATGGATTAAATAAGAGAAACAAAACAGCTTAAAATTCACACTCTTATAATGTCTTTTTTCCCCAAACATTTTAGTTCTATATTAGTATGTTCAATACTGTAGCATCTTCTTTTAAAATAAAAACTTCTGTTGATGTAGTGGCTATAAGTAACACTATACGCCTGGCTATTAGACTAGAACTAAGACCATATTCAGAATTATCCAGCATTGAATATCCAATATACCGGTATATGCACTGCTGGCCCCAGTGTTATCTCAGAGAGAAGTGCCTTTTTGAGAAATAGGTTTCCATGATAACAAACCCACAATATTTTAGTTTGGAGAATTACGAAAGCTGAAAATACTTTAAATCATGTTGAAGTTTAGAAACAGATAAATGAAGACTAAAATCTAATTTCTGATATCAATAGGAGTTTAAGAGATAAAAATAATTACACAACATCTTTATCAGTCTTAAGGAGATGATATATCAATAAATAATGGGATCCATTCTCTCAGTCAGCCTCCAGAGGCCCTGGAGGTTTCCTACCTAGAAAGCCAAGAAAAGTATACTTCCATCTACTCAAGCAATTTACTCAGCTGTTGCCAAAACTTTATTCTAGGCTGTGTTTGGCAGATAATAAAAGCAGTTCTTTGTGTACACAGAAATTCATTGTATTTCTTAGGCCTCATGCTGCTAGTCAATGGTTATTAGAGGCTCACAAGCATGTTGTGTATGGGGAGCAAAGGAAGCTGAATACGACGTAAAGTCAAAGTCAGTCCTTCAAGAAAACCGTACAGTTTTATTTTTTAATCACTGCCGACAGTGCTCCCTTTCAGTGCGGTTTACGTTCACTGTATTTTCTTGTTCCATTTCCTGTTGTTAGGTAGCTCTCCTCCGTTTCTTTTTCTCTTTCTTGCATAGTTTTTCTTTCTGATCAGTATCTTAACCTCTTTTTTCCTGTATTTTAAACTCTCTGTAATGATCTTATTCCTGCTTATAGATAACAGTGTTTTCAGATAGTTTTGAATTTTCATGTTTCTAACCATGGCTTTATTTGTAAATTACTTTTAAACTTATTGAGCACAATTGTACCACATCAAACTCCAGAAGAGCTCTCCTTTAGAAGTTAACAGTCTCCTGATGTCTTGGTGACCTGTCTCTGAAAACAATGAATCACTGGAAATACTCAGTTGAGTGCATTAGGTACTAACTCTATGATGTCCTACTTCTCTTTTTACTAATATCTTTGCCCGAACACCGACTTTCCACTCCCTTTTATACCAACCAGTTATAACGCTCATAATGTTTTACACATCCCAAGTCTGAAATACATGGGCTATCATTAGCAATTCTCCTTAAGCCTTAGTCAGTTTTCTAAATGTTCCCATTACTTCTCCAAATAAGTGAGTTTCTGATAAAGACATCATCTTCTCTGCAGCTTTTTCAGGTGGACTCTTTTCTTTCCTCTCCTAACTAAATAGCTCAGGTTTCAGTGGTGAGGTATAGGACTCACACTGTTCTTCATTACCACTTTCAAATCATTCTTCTATCTTCTGCCTTTAAAACTCACAACCCACGTGACCCAGATGTCAAATGGGATGCATCTACCTCCTGATCATTCTCCTCATTTACTAAAATATCTAGTCCTTCTATTATTAATCTTGGTGATATTATCATCATTCCCATGAAAGATTAAAAAACTTTTCTTCTCAGTTCCTTAACCTCTTAGAATTTAATAACATTTCTCCAACTTAGCTCAGCCATTAACTCCCATGGCCACCCCTATTGTCAGTACTAATGTATCAATTCCGGTCCTTCAAGTTCTTGTAAATTCTCTGACTATAGTACTGAGAGGTGAAGCTGGCTGGGCTTCTGGGTCTAGTGGGGACTTGGAGAACTTTTCCGTCTAGTTAAAAGATTGTAAATGCACCAATTGGCACTCTGAGTCTAGCTAAATGTTTGTAAACACACCAATCAGCACTCTGTCAAAATGGACCAATCAGCACTCTGTAAAACAGACCAATCATCACCCTGTAAAATGGACCAATCAGCTCTTGTAAAATGAACCAATCTCCAGGGTGTGGGTGGGGCCAATAAGGGAATAAAAGCTGGTTGCGCCAGTCTGTAGTGGCGATCCACCTGGGTCTCCTTCTGCCGTGCGGAGGGTCTGTAGTTTTGGTCTTAGCAATAAATCTTGCTGGTCAGTGATTGGGTCCGTGCTGTTTTTAAGAGTAGTAACACTCACCACGAGGGTCAGCGGTTTCAGGCTGGAAGTCAGTGAGACCAAGAACCCACCGGAAGGAACCAATTCCAGACACAGTACTATTGCCCTTGCAAGTCTTTTTTTTTTTTTTGGAGACGGAGTCTCGCTCTGTCCTCTGGGCTCAAGTGCAGTGGTGCAATCTCGACTCCTCACTGCAACTTCTCCCTTCTGGATTTAAGCAATTCTCCTGCCTCGGCGTCTCGAGTAGCTGGGACTACAGGCGCGTGCCAGCACGCCCAGCTAATTTTTTTGTATTTTTAGTAGAGATGGGGTTTCACCATATTGATCAGGCTAGTCTTGAACTGCTGACCTTGTGATCTGCCCGCCTCAGCCTCCCAAAGCACTGGGATTACAGGCATGAGCCACCATGCCCAGCCTGTTTTTCTTCTTAATTTATGTCATGTAAACTGCCTCCCTAGTAGCTCGATTGGGCCATGTGACCAAAATCTGGCCAGTGAAATTCAGTGAAGGGTGGTGGGTAACCCTGAAGAAATGAAGTTTAGTGAAAGTCGACATGAGCTCTCTGCAACCCCATCCCTTGCTTCTGCCTGCCACAGGGATGATTATGATGATGTCTGGGACCCCAACAGCTAATTTTTGTGTTGGGTTTCTGTTTTGTTCTATTTGAGCAGTCTTTCTTTGGTAAATGCCTTTCATCATTTTAATCTTTTTTTTTTTTCTCTCCTGTTTCTTTTTCTGTCATTTAGCTTATTGGCAGAAGAATTCTTATCCAAGGATTCTGATCCTCTAAATTTAGTTTATTTTTCATATATTTTTTGAAAATATGTTGGTACTGTGGTCGTATTTCCAGGTTTCCTCCACCTTATTCTACAGCCCTCTCATGAAATTTAATGAGTTTTTATTGAAGTAGTAATTCTGTATGTATAGGGCTAACATTTAACATTAAAAGGTTGAAAACTGAAAACATTTTTCTTTTGGAAATTAAAATTGTGCCTGAGTAAACAAATAGAAACTTGTGAATAGTTAATCACCAGCTCTGAGATGGTATTTTGCACATATATGTGATAGGTTTGAATGGATGAACATATGCAGTTTGATATTTGGGCTCATATGTCATCACAGAAAATGCCAATTAAGGGTTAAGCTCTCTGGTCAGGCGCAGTGGCTCACAATCTCAGCACTTGGGGAGGCCAAGGCAGGTGGAGTTTGAGGTGAGGAGTTTGAGACCAGCCTGGCCAACATGGTGAAACCCTGTCTATACTAAAAATACAACATTAGCTGGGTATGGTGGCAGGCGCCTGTAATCCCAGCTGCTTGGGAAGTTGAGGCAGGAGAATCACTTGAAATTGGAAGGTGGAGGTTGCAGTGAGCGGAGATGGCACCACTGCACTCCAGCCTGGGTGAAAGAGCGAAACTCCATCTCAAAAAAAAAAAAAAAGGGTTAAGTTCTCCCATCTCTTCTCCCATAAATACATGAATATATATTTTAAAGTCATATTGCTATATGCACTATTATGTATTTCTTTAAGAAATAATTTTGAATTTTAGAGCTATCATATCAAATGATGACATAACACATTAATATTTTAACTTTGATATTAGAATTAAAAATATATATACATTGGTTTTAACAATGCATTTTTCTAAACAAGAAAAAATAACATTGTATCATTATAGTTCACATGACAATTTTAAAAAATTCAAATTTGAGTATAATATTGTATATTTCTATATATTTTACATTTTTTATACATAATTTATCCAAAGTAGTTCACAAGAGTGTTATGTCATATTTTGTATTTGATTAAATGGAAAGCAGTAGAAGAAATAATACCTTTGCAATTGGTAAAATACTATCTCATATATAGCAATAAATGTTTTCATTACAATCCATTATATTTTGTGTATTTACATAGAAGATATTTCTCATATCTTTATCTCTCATACTTTAATATAGATAAAAATTGAGGTTAAAATCATAAAATGTACTACCAATGAAATAGCATTTTATGTTAAATTGTATTCATTTGCATTTAGTTGGATGTCTTAGATGTAGTTTTTAGTAATATGAAACTGATGAAAAAACTGACATGATATATTCACAGTCTTTGGAAGGCACAAATCTTTACCTTGTGCAAGAAAATAACTGGACCTTTGTTTTGTGGTAGTTATGAGAATATGGTAAGAGCTATGAGCATTTGTAAGAAGCAAAATATGGAACAAATATCTTTCATTACCACACTTGTAGATTTTATCAATCAAATGTTAAAATCTTAAGTTGATTCCAGGAAGAAAGTACTGCTAAAGAACTATTTACCTATTAGTAGTAGAGATGGACATCTTTATAAAGTCCTAGGTTTGTGCCAAAAACAGTCTTCACTGTGGTAGGAAGGAAGTTAATAGTAAAGATGTTAAAAGCCTCTGATAGAGGTGAGTCTCCACTGTTTCCTTATTTGCATGCTCTGACCAGCACTGCTGGATGCTGAAAGAGGACACCGCAGACTCCCGCCTTTTCTCCAGACTCCCGCCTTCTCTCTGTGCAGCTGTCTTATCTCCATATCTGTTTCATGAACTCTGGCCACCTTAGTAACTCTGACCAACTTTGCCGGCTCAGTTCAGGGAGTCTGCCAGGGTTGGACTAGTTACTCACTTCCTGTTATGGCATAGAAACTCTCAAGACTAGAAGCTGGAACAATTGTAGGATTTACTTTGTTGAGTTCCGGTCTTTCAGGGCTCACTGTCCATTGTTGCCTGATGTTTAATGTCTTGAAAACTGTTGTTTCATGTAGTTTTACATTTTTTAGTTAATTCATACAGTAGTAAACATCTTCATCTGAAGTAGAACACTTGTTTGATTATGTCTTATTTTTCTGTCTCTAATAGAATATTTTGGGAGAAAATGGGGGAAATACAATAAAAAAAGGGGAAAAAATAACTCCAGTAATATTTAATGTAGTTGCACCTTTACTCTCCCTATCATTTGATCATAGTACTATCCGGAAAAGGGCTGTAACATATCTTATTTCTTCCATCTCCCTAATCTTTTCACTTTCTTAGTGTTATATTTCATGCATTCATTGATTTATTCAACAAATACATTTTGAATCTCCATTATGTATTTGGCAAGGTGAGAAGGGCCTTTTACCAGAAGATTCCTCTGATAATTTTTACATATTTCCCTCAATGATATTGAGAAGACCGTCTCTGTGTTTAGAACTACATTTGCGATGGAAGGGGGAAATTAAAGTACAAAAACTAGAGGTGTCGCTGTCATATTTGCATTGTAGAAAGACAATTATGGCTGCAATATGAAGTATGTGTTAATAGGTCAAAGATGCTTGGGAAAGAAACCAACAGGAGAACTGTTAAGATGACCCAGTCAAGAAATATTAAAGACCTATATTTGGGCAGTAGTAACAAAAATGAATAGGAAGATATACATGTGAAAATTATTTAACAGATAAAAGTACGGCATGAAATTATAGGATATGGCATGAAAATATTAGGGAGAAACAGGTTTCAAGAAGGGCTGCACTCTTTCTATCTTCTTAGTGTTTTAACTATAAGTAGGCCATCAAATATTTAATTAAAATATGAGAGTGATTTTCTAATCTCTCTTACTCTAGTCCATTTTTGTATATGGGGCAATAATCATTATAGCCATTATATGAATGTTTGAAAAGATAATGTGGGATAATACATCAAAAAATATTAGTATAATGCCTAGCACATAATAAGTGATTCCATATTTTAAATATTGATACAATTGATTAGGTTTCTTGTTAATTGAATAGCATTATAATTTTTTTTTTAGATATGGCTTTAAGCCACTTTCAAGCTATACTGATGACCTGAATATTTAGGCCCCTCAGTAAGGCATAGTGATTAATATAAATCAAAGTAAAGTTTTCATTTTGGTTAACACATTTCAATTTGTTAGTTTGAATCGGTTCCTCTGAATCAAATTATCTCTACATACTCTGCTCAATTTGGATTTTTAGAACTATACAGTTGAAGCTAAAATGGACTAAGATGACCCATCAAGATACTCTGCATGTTACTTCTGTAAACTAAAGAATATATTTTTCAGAAGCTATATTTATTTTATTTATTGCAACTATAATGACATTAACAACTCCTAGAGAATCTTAGAATATGGAAGCAAGACTCATTAGCTCCAGTAAAGAATTTAAAAGGCTTTCTTTTCCCAGATACTAGTATTGTGCAATAATCATATACATAGTTACAGTATGACATAATGAGGACCTCAGTGAACACTCACTCTCTCTAAAATAATAAAAATACTAGCAAAACCACCTAAAACCTACCATAGCAGCACTCTAGTAATTAGAGTGATCCTAGAGAAACTATTGAATATAAGTGTGACAGCAGGATCTGTGGTGCTTTAACTTGAGGCTACTCCTATCACTCCTTTTTACCCCAGATCAATGGCACAGTAGCAAAAATACAGCAGTACTGCAGACAATGAGATTTAACCTCTTCTGGAGTTCCCTTCAAAGCATCACTCCTAGAGCACAGGCAATATTTTGTTTGAACTTGCAGATAACTACAAAATCTCTATTCTCAGACTGTGGCGATGTTTTGTGTTTAACTCAGAGAACTCAGCTCTGCTGCACAGTGGTGGATGAGAATAAAACATTGAGCAATAACAGCTGAATATTTCAATAACCCATTTTCAGTAATGGAGGAGGTAACTAGGCAGAAGATCAACAAGGAAATGGAACACTTGAGCAACCCCTAGACTTGACAGACATGTTTAGAATACTACAACCTACAACAGCAAAATACACATTCTTCCTAAGTGTATAAAATCATTCTCCAGGACAGACCATATGCTAGACCAAAAAATAAGCCTTCATAAATTGAAGGGATAAAAATGATACAAAACTTATGACAAGTGATAGAAATCAAGGCAAAGCAATATTGGCATGAGAATAAACATACTGATCAAAAGAATATGATTGAGTATGCAGAAATAAACTCATACTTATGGTCAACTGATATGCAATTGACCATAAATCAATTGAATATAAATTGACCAAGGATGCCAAGACAATTCAATGGGGAAAAAAGTAATATTTTCATACATAGTGATAGGACAAATGAATATCCAAATCCACAAGAACAAATCTAGACTTCTATCTCATCTTACAAAAAAATTAACTCAAAGGTGTATATAGACATAAAGTAATTGTCAAAATTATGAAAGTTACAGACGAAATCATAGGGGTAAATCTTCATGACCTCAGGTTAGGCAGGGATCTTTTAAATACCACACCAAAAGCACAATTGGCAATATAAATAAAAAAAGATAATTTGGATTAATCAAAATTAAAAACTTGGCCCATCAAAGGTCATAATCAAGAAAGTGAAAAGTCAAGTGGAAAAATGAGAAAATCTATTTTCCTTTTTTTTTTGAGATAGAGTCTCACTCTGTCGCCCAGGCTGGAGTGCAGTGGCCTGATCTTGGCTCACTGCAAGTTCCATCTCCTGGGTTCACGCCATTCTCCTGCCTCAGCCTCCCGAGTACCTGGGACTACAGGCGCCCGCCACCTCGCCCGGCTAATTTTTTGTGTTTTTAGTAGAGACGGGGTTTCACCGTGTTAGCAAGGATGATCTCAATCTCCTGACCTCATGATCCACCCGCCTCGGCTTCCCAAAGTGCTGGGATTTACAGGCGTGAGCCACTGCGCCCGGTCAGAAAATCTATTTTCAAATCACACGTTTGACCAAGGCCTTGTATCTACAAAACATAAAGTAATTCTATAACTCAACAGTAAAAACAACAAGTAATGAAATGGGCAAAGGATTTAAATAGAAATTGCTAAAAGGAAAAAAGAAAGAAATACAATTGGCCAATAAACATATAAAAAGATGCTGAACATCATTAGTCATTAGGAAAATGCAAATTAAAACCAAAAGGAAATACCATTTCTCATATGATGGAATGCTTAAAATAAAGGAGACAGACAATAAGAAGTGTTGATGAAGATATGGAGATATTGGAAGCCTTATACATACATCACTGGTAGGAAGTTAAAATGGCATAGCCACTTTGAAAAACTTACAGTTCTTCTAAGAAATTAAACATAAATTTACCATATGACCCAGAAATTTCATTCCTCAGTGTATACCCAAAATAAATGAAAACTTAGATACACAAAAAATCTTATTGGTGAATGTACATAGCAGCATTATTCATAGCCAATATATGGGAAAAACGAAAATGTTTAATATCTATTAATAAATATAACGTGTTATATCATACAATGAAATATTACTTGACAATAAAAGTAATGAAATATTAATCCATGCTACAGTAAAGATGAACCTTGAAATCATCGTGTTAAGTGAAAGAAGCCTGTCACAAAGACTACATAAAGAACCATTTTATTTATGTGAAATACTAGTCTCAGTAAATCCAGAGATAGAAAATAGATAATTGGATCTCTGGAGCTGAGGCTGGAAGTGGGGTCTCGAATGAGAGAGTGCAGGGTGTGAAGCCAGGATGGAATATGGCTGCTAATGTGTATGGGGCTTTTTGGGCACCAGTTAGGTATTCCAAACGTAGATTCTGTTGATGGTTGTACACTCTTTGAAAATGCTAAAAATCATTCCACTGTGTGCTTTAAACTGGTGAATTTTATGATATGTGTAATATCTCAATAAAGCTATAAAATTATGCATTAGGCAACTATTTGAGCATGCTATTTTATTCATTTAGGAAATGGAAAATTAAAATTTTCTCCCATGGAGAAAGCACAATAATAATAGTGAAGTAATAATAGTGAAGTAAAAGACAACTGGAAAACCGCCGCAAATTCAAGAGACTACATACAATTTCTTTGAAAATTTTCAATCTCCTTCTGTCCTTAAAACTGCCTTTCAACCTTTTGTACCCAGGACAACATTTAATGCATAATAGTAGGAGTTTCATAAATTCTTTTGATGAATGACTATATTAATTTGTTTTATGGAAAAATATTTGTTTTACATTACACTATCAATTGCAATGTTGAACTTCACATTTTGATGAAATTCCATGCATTCGTTTAATTTTCAATATGCTTATTCTTTCTTTTTAATTTGACTTTATGTCAGCTTAGACTACTTTATCTCACTGTGAGCAATTACTGTTATTGGGCCTTATTTTATTGTTGCTAATAAACATTTATTGAGCATCAAAGTCATACATCTATTATACACATAATATATTATATAATATATGCAATACATTATGTTATATATAATATGTAATATATGTATACATATATAATATATAATGTAATACATAGTATTTGTATATTTTTATTATATATTATATATTATTTTAAAGTCAGTCTTTTTGTTGTATCAGTATATTGTTGTGATTTACAAATAATGATCTCACGCATTTATTACTTTGGAGTATGTGAAGAATAAAATTTTTCACATAAATATATGCCTTTTTATATGCATTATTCCTTAGGAACTTTGTTTTTGGCTAAATATTTAAAAACATTTCCAAAACTTTTTCAATTGCTTAATACTTTTTGCTATGTGGAACAGAATGACGATGATGCTCAGAACATAGGGTTAAAGTGATATGCTTCCTGCTTTAAGTGATCACCTAAACTCTGGGCTTTGTTGTCTGTATAAATTCCTTTACTTTCAGTCAACTCCAAAAGATAAGAGTTCCAGGTTAAAGCTGCAGTGTTCTCTCTCTTTCCAGCCTGAATGATTCCAGGTGAGGCTTCTGATTTACTGCCCCTTCTAACCAAGCTACTTAAATCAATAAAGGTAATTTTATGAACAATTCTAAAACCTTACATAGCTGACAAGCAGTTCTGTCATTCTCTCTTCAGGTTCTGTGTGTAAGCTGTAGGACACTCAATATCTTACCAGGCAATTTCCTTGTATTTCTGGTTCTGTAACTGTGCTCTAAGTACCAAGTTTGAAGAAAATGTTATTTTATGTAAAGTAAAGGGCACTATTTTATGTTTTCAAATTAACAAAAAAAAAGTACTTCCCAGATGGGATTTAAAATATAGCAAAACATTGCAGTGATTTCTAAGGTAGAAAGTTACGGTAGTTTTGGGTGTTTTTTTTCCCCACTAATGTCTAAATACTTGTGAGAATTAATACATATTTTCAAGAAATGTTAATGAATAGAATGTAGGAATGTAAAATAATAAGAATCATATATACAAATTACACATTCAGATAAAACAGATACAGAATAATAAAACAGGTTATCTTTTCAAAAACTGTGTTATTACTGATAATAAACCAATTTAAGAAAATTTCTTCTAAATATATGATAATTGATTTATAAATCTGACTACTAATTTTTCTTTAAGTTTTTTTTAGGTGATTTACTTTACCATTCAATCAAACATAATAAAGTAATCTTGGTAAATTTGGCTCAAGAAAATTCAACTAGCGGCATTTGTATTTATGAGAATTTTCAAATTTCTATAATTAATGTGTTTTTCCTTTTTTAGGTGTAAAGTTCTTTTTGATTAATTTCTGAATTAAAATGATTTCCTCAAACAAAGTGAGTATTCCAATGAATACACATGTACATTTTTATCATCTGATATGTTTTATTTTGTGACTGAAACATTTTTTGCTTAAGCAGAAATACCTTCCCCTCTTAAATGGGGAAAAGTAAAAATTCCTAAGAATAAGGTATTTTATTTCTTACTAGTGGAATGGTTAATAATCAAAATATAGTTTTATAATCTAATTTACTGTTAATCCTATGTTCAGGAAGAAGGACAACTTTAGTTGATGCTAGAATTAGGAAGAAAACTAAAAATTAGACAAATATTTTCATTGTAATTGGGGAAGCATGTTGAACACGGACTATGTACCCTACAGGAAGCTGTAACTTTCATTTATTGGTACACAGAGACTGATTCCAGGACTTGAGAAAAAAACTGCATTAGTCCCTACAATTTTTTGCAAATTAATAATAATATTGATATTAAAGACAGTCTCTCCATAGTTTATATTATTTTATATATCTGTTCCTATGATGTTAAATTCATTCAACTTGAAGAAATATTAATACTCTTTCTTCTGTATCTATGGCAAAACTAACTTGATTCTAAATTCATTTAGGTGGGCATATATAAAAGTATTTTAAGAGATTGCTGTTTTTTGAAAAGACTTGTCTTTGTGTTCTTACCCTTCTAAATCTTCCTGAAATTTAAGTCAATGTTTTATTTTTTCTTTTTATTATTTTTTTATAATGTTGCCTTGTTATCAGTGAAGATGAATAATTGTCAAATCTTTTTCTAGAAATGGATTTCTAAGCCTGAGAAAGGCCTTGGCAGATTATCAGTCCTTTCCATTTATGGCAATGGTATTGGATAACATTGAAGGTCAATCAGGAAATCCATGAAGAGTCTAGAACCAAAGGAGCAGCCTTTGGAAGGGCCTTGAGAACATTATTGGGTCACTTGAGAGGCTTTTTCTTTTCAGTCTAAAGAATTTTTTAAATTCATTTTATGATTTCGCCTACAACTAATTCATAGAACCACTGGACAGATAAGCAAACAATAGTCAATTTAGTCAAACTTCTTAAGTTGTGACAGAAAGCTTCACCCCTTACAAGTTGGTTATCTTCTCCATTAAAGCCTAATGGGGAGTATTATTTAATATAATCTAATAACCCCTCCCATAATACTTTCCTAATATTTTAGTTCATATATTTAAAGTTTATTAAAGAAGTCAATATAAAATAAATTAGCAATAAATGATTGAATTGTGTTTGTACTTGTTACAGGTTGGCATTGGTGAGAGAGGAGACATAGTATTATTTTTGAGCAACATCTCCTTTTTCACATAAAGAAAATAAGATGATTTAATTGTCTTATCACTAATAAAAGTATTAACTACAGTCACTTGAGTGAAATTTGTAGAATTAAAGAGAAGAAACATAAATGCATTCTTAATAAACGGGCACACTTTATACCTTTTGTCTATATTAAATTAGCAGATAATATGTGGTCAGCAACAAAAAATACCAGTTTTATGAATTGTCCTTATGCTAAAACATATGTATTAAATCTGGCTGGGTGCAGTAGCTCACACCTGTAATCCCAGCACTTTGGGAGGTGGGTGGATCACTTGAGGTTAGGAGTTTGAGACCAGCCTGGCCAGCATGGTGAAACCCCATCTCTACTAAAAATACAAAAATTAGCCATGTGTGGTGGATTATGCCTGTAATCCCAGCTACTCAGGAGGCTGAGGCAGGAGAATCACTTGAACCTGGGAGGCAGAGGTTGCAGTGAGCCAAGATTATGGCACTGTACTCCAGTCTGGATGACAGAACAAGAGTCCATCTCAAAATAAATAAATAAATAAAATAAAATAAAAAATAACAAAACATATGTATTAAATCTGATTATTGAACACATTGTTTTGGTTAGGAATTTATTTCAGTGCTATATATAATGTAATGTTTTTCAATAAATTTTCATTTAGAATTCATCCTTTTCTTCATAATTGCTGTCATCATTTGTCACATTATACACAGGTAAGCTGATTTATACGCAGGTATTAAAACTGCAGCATTTAGACTCCAGATCTTTCCAGAAGTTAGCAAATATAAACCATAAGGGGAACATATCCACCATATAGATTTTGTTAAAATAAAACAATAAAAATCATGCCAAAGTTCATTGCATTATTTTCATTAAAATCATACTAGTTCAAATTTTGAATGCCTGCTGCTGGAAGTCTATAAAAGAAATCATAGGTTACATCAATAAATAATGACACTTTGCCACAAATGATGAATAGTTTTAACTCTCTTGTTCTTTAATTTATATGTCTTTTAGGCCTATTCTCTCTCTCTGTCTGTCTCTCTCTCTCTCACACACACACACACGCACACAGACATACACATACACAAACACACATATATATGATTTACAATATTCCTAAGTGCCCTGCTTGTAAGGTTTCTGTCCATGCCATGAGACTTATATCCTAGACGAAACCAGTCTGAACTGTGAAAATCCTCATTTCCACTGGGAATTTTATTTTTAGATTTTCACTCTCCATCCATCTGCCTTTGAGCAATTTTCTGTGCTTCAAGCATGAGCAAGCAATATTAATCCAATTTCTAGTTTCTGTGAGGCACATTATGTTAGATCATATGCACTTCAGTGCTTCTTCTTAGAAACTTTGTGTTTACTTAACTGTTTCACTATCAGCCTTTATCCAAAGAGTAGCAAAGAAATACACCAAACCAAGTTAATTTTATTTTCCATCTTAGGAAACAGCCCAATGATTCAAGAACAATGGAATCATATCATATGATGAAATACTATCTGACACAGAGCAAAATTACACCTTGATATTTGAGTGGATATCAATAAACTATAAAAGAATAGCTTATTGCTCTAATGCTCAGATACTTAAATTATGTTTGAGGGAGTAAATGAAAACTTCTTCAATTTTAATAAAATAATATAATTTTGTATGAAATCATTATAATTTGTTTACATTTACTTTTATCCCTTCCAAATTATCAATATGTCTACTCAGTGGGTGAAATTATTCTAGAACTAGGGTAATGTGAATTTGAAACCTGTAATAACTTTTAAAAGCCAAATGTAAATATTGTAGAATTTATTCTTTGTTATTTTCCAAATATATCCACTGCCCCTCCTCGCCACAAAAAAACACATTATGTCTGCATGATGCAAACCTTTAAATAACTATTGATAATTTGATTAAACATTAGATTGTATTAAAAATAAATCTGAATGAATGAGCATTTTAATATTCTTTAAATTTCCTGGGTCATTCCAAAGATATTAACCAAGTTAGTTGTTTTATCTAAAAGAAGTACAATTTAAACATATCAATCTATCAACATCTTTTTAGTAGTGCCACAAATAAACAGCTGGTCCTGAAAATTTCATGTAAGCGAGAACTTAGAACATATGTTCTTCAACTTAGAGAAGATTTAATTCAATTTTACACATATTTATGTAAGGACTAAGTAATAGGTACAAGCTATGGTAGTTACTGCCCCCCACAGAAAAATCACTGCATGGTAATAAAAGGAAATAAAAAGAAAATAAAGGCTCATAAAGAAAGACGAAATAAAATATATTCAAATCTGCTTTAGGTTTAGAAACTATTTGCTTCACCTTCACAAGCACATTATTTTGCTCTGCCACAGAAGAATAAATGTTTAATAGATCCTTGCAATGTGAAATAATTAATGCCAGAGCTGAGCTCAGATGCTGATCTTTTTCCTTAAATTTCAGGACTATTCTCAATGCATCCCTACTGTTCAATAGAAATATTAGGATATTACCTAGGAGGGAGCACTTTGATCTATTATCAGCTATTCTCACACATTTGAACCCTATGGTGAATTAAAATGACAGACAAAATTGAAATGTGTTACAAAGAAAACTTATTTTAAATGGGTGTAAGGAGAAAGGAAGAAATCAGAGGAACAAATGTAACAAAGTGTCCTTGAGCACCAAGGACAGAGTGTGGACTGGAGATGCTAAACCCAGAGCATAAACACAAACAAATTTACAAGCCTTAGGAATAAAAGATAAAAAATAAGACTACCAAAACCAGGAACACAATCTGGGTTGATTACTGTCCCAAAAGGAAACAAAAGATTTCTCAAAAGCTTCAGGCAGAGTTAGGGAAACAAAAAAGGTACAGCAAGTGAGGCATCCAGATACTAGCAATGTCAGAGACATTTCTACCCACAGATTGAAGAAAAAAAGGATAGGTAACATTTTTACAGTTCCTCAATGGGAACTCGAACTACGGGCAAAAGGGCTACCCAAGTAGTTGTGGAGAAAAGCAGCTGCAGACAAAAAGAAAGAAAGAAAAAAAAGCGTCCTCAAAGCAAAGGAGAATGGGGGATCTTCACTCTTGCCCTCCAGTCTCTTGTTGGTGCTTTCCCTGTGTTAAACCTAATCATAAACCATCCAGTATCGGATCCCTAGGGGCAATAACGAAATGGGGTGACACCTGAGGTGATGAGAGCAAAAATGGATAGGGCGAGCAAGTAAAAAAAATAACCACGTAATTCATCTATGCTCAAATTTTCAAGGTTCACCATGAAGAAAAAGACCAGTTTTTCTATTATGGTTAAATTTTAACTTTTTTTAAAAAAAATTTATGGGTACGTAAGAGTTGTAGAGGCCGGTCACAGTGGATCATGCCTGTAATCCCAGCACTTTGGGAGGCCGAGGCGAGCAGATCACCTGAGGTCAGGAGTTTGAGACCAGCCTGGGCAACATGGTGAAACCCTGTCTCTACTAAAAAATCAAAAATTAGCCAGGCGTGGTGGCACACACCTATAGTCCCAGGTACTTGGGAGACTGAGGCAGGAGAGTCACTTGAACCCAGGAGGCGGAAGTTGCAGTGAGCCGAGATCATGCCACTGCATTCCAGACTGGGTAACAGAGTGAGACTGTCAAAAAAAAAAAAATAAATAAGTTGTATATGTTTATGGAATGTATGTGATGTTTTGACAAAAGCATACAATGGGTAATGATCAAATGAGGGTACTTGGGATAGCCATCATCTCAAATGTTTACCCTGACTTTGTGTCGGGAACATTCCGCATTCCATATTCACTCCTCTAGTTATTTTGAAATACCCAATAAGGTCGGGCGAAGTGGCTCACGCCTATAATCCCAGCACTTTGGGAGGCTGAGGCTTACGGATCACAAGGTCAAGAAATTGAGACCATCCTGGCCAACATGGTGCTACCCCGTCTCTACTAAAAGTACCAAAATTAGCTGGGCGTGATGGCGCACGCCCGTAGTCCCAGCTACTCGGGAGTCTGAGGCAGGAGAGTCGCTTGAACCCAGGAGGTGGAGATTGCAGAGAGCCGAGATCGTGTCCCTATACTCCACGCACTGCAGCCTAGTGACAGACTGAGACTCCATCAATAAAGAGAGAGAGAGAGAGAGAGAGAGAGAGAGAGAGAGAGAAAGGAAAGAATGAAAGAAACACAATATATTGTTAACTGTTGTCACATTTAGCTACCAAAGTTGTCACATTTAGCTACCAAACACTAGATCTTATTCCTTCTAACTGTATTTTTATACCCATCAATCATCCCCCCTTTAATTTCTCCTCCTCGGTACCCTTTAGAGCCTCTAGTAATCATCATTCTACTTTTTAACTTCCATGAGATCAAATTTGTAATGCCAATATCTGAAGGAGAACATGCAATGTTTGTCTTTCTGTGTTTGGCTTATTTCCCTTAACATAATGTAACATCCTCCAGTTCCACTGAGGCTGTGGCAAATGACAGGAATTCATTCTTTTCATGGCTGAATAATATTCCACTGTGTATATATACCACATTTTCTTTATCTATTCATCCATTAATGGACACTTAGGTTGATTTCATATCTTGGCTACCATGAGTAGAGCTGCAATAAACACGGGAGTGCAAATATCTCTTTGATGCATTAATTTCATTTCTTTTGAATATATTTGCAGCAATGGCATTGCTGGATCATATGGTAGTTCTATTTTTAATTTTCTTAGGAACCTTCATACTGTTTTCCACAGTGGCTGAACAAATTTACATTCCCACCAACAGTGTATGAGCATTCCCCCTTTCTCCATATACTTGCTGCCATCCAGTTTTGTTTGTTTTTGATAAAAGCCATTTTATCTGGAGTGAGATGATATTTCATTATTTTTTACTTGCATTTCTCTGATGATTAGTGAAGTTGAGCATTTTTTCATATACCTGTTGGCCATTCTTATCTTTTGAAAAATGTCTATTCAAATATGTTGCCCATTTTTAAATTAGATTCTTTTTTATTTTGTTATTGAGTTTTTGAGTTCCTTATATATTCTGGCTATTCATCTCATACCAGTTAAATAGCTTGCAAATGTTTTCTCCCATCCTGTTTCTGGGTAGTTTCCTTTGCTGTACAGAAGCTTCTTAGCTAGATGTGATCCCATTTGCCCATTTTTGCCTTGGTTGCCTATGCTTTCCAAGTCTTACTCAAAAAGTCTTTGCCCAGACCAAGGTCCTGTAGCATTTCCCCAACGATTCCCTCTAGTAGTTTTGTTTCATCAAGTCTTAGATTTAACTCTTTAATAATTTTGAATTGATTCTGTATATGAGGAGCAATGGTAGTCTAGTTTGATTCTTGTGCCTGTGAATATCCAGTTTTCCCAGCACCACTTTTGAAGATACTGGCTTTTCCCCAGTGGATGTTCTTAACACCTTTGTTGAAAATGAGTCGACTGTAAATGTGTAGATTTATTTATTTGTCCTCTATCCTGTTCCATTGGTCTATGTGTCTGTTTTAATACCACTGCCATGCTATTTTGGTTACTATAGCACAGTATAATTCGAAGTCCGGTAATGTGATTCTTCCAGTCTTGTTCTTTTTGCTCAGGATGACTTTGGCAATTCTGGGTCTTCTGTGGTTCCATGTAAATTTTAGGATTTTTTTTTTCTATATATGTGAAGAACATCATTAATACTTTGATAGGTATCACATTGAATCTCTGCTTTTGGTAACACGGACATTTTACCAATAAGATTTTTCCAATCTGTGAAATATCTTTATCTGTTAAATATCTTTTAAATATCTTTCTATGTTCTCTGTCCTCTTCAATTTTGTATGTCAATATTTTATAGTTTTCCTTGCTTCTTTCCTTGTCATTATGTTATATGTGATTTTGCTAAAGGTGCTTTCTTGTGTGGATACTTGTTCAATTTGTTACTTCTGTGGGGTGGACAATCACTAGAGGGTTACATTTGGCCATCTTGCTCCACCTCCTCGTGGTAACATTTTTATAAACTCATTTAATTGAACTATAAGTGGTGTAGAAAGCTATTTCTAATTTTGCAAATTACCAGCTCCCCATGCCAGCTAATGCCTGTGCTTTGGAAGACAGAGCCACAATGTCAGTGGCATTGTTACTTTAAAACAAAATATACAGTAATTTGGGGAATTCGCATTACTTCATTTTTTTCAACTTAATAGGTATTGAATTTCATCTTTTAGTTATTTTATTTAATATATCCGGCCGGGCGCGGTGGCTCAAGCCTGTAATCCCAGCACTTTGGGAGGCCGAGACGGGCGGATCACGAGGTCAGGAGATCCAGACCATCCTGGCTAACACGGTGAAACCCCGTCTCTACTAAAAATACAAAAAACTAGCCGGGCGAGGTGGCGGGCGCCTGTAGTCCCAGCTACTCGGGAGACTGAGGCAGGAGAATGGCATAAACCTGGGAGGCGGAGCTTGCAGTGAGCTGAGATCCGGCCACTGTACTCCAACCTGGGCGGCAGAGCAAGACTCCGTCTCAAAAAAAAAAAAAAAAAAAAAATAATAATAATAATAATATATCCATCTGTAGGCCAGAATTAACTTCATAGCAAATAAATTTTATTTTATAAAACATTTGCTTATAAATAGAAATTTTAAAGAAACTACATATTATGTTTGATTTTGGTACAATTTATTTTGAAAAGTATGACCCAGTGCCCAAAACGGGAAGACTATATAAACTCAGGAGTATTTCATTTTCTTGGTTTTATGGTGGTAATATGTCAAAACATTTGTGTATATTTTTTTCCTGAAGCTCACAAAGATCACTAGATACAAAAATGGCAAAACCAGTCTGGGAAAGCCAAAAACAAAAAAAGGAAATGGAGAGCTGTCTCCTGTCCAACTTCTGTTCTATTAGTCATAATTTTTCCTATAGTATTATCCATTAGGATTCTTTTAATTTGAACTAATGCTTCCTGAGTCTGCTCTTACCATGACGTTTGTCATTAATAATGCACTCATCAAAAAACTTATATCTTTCCCATGTTTTAAAATTAAATTAGTGATAGTGGAAATAGTTCTATTTGAGAGGAGCATGTATGTGAGCTCAAATCCTGTTCAGCCTTCTCTTCCATCTCTCTGTAAATAAACATGTCCATACACTCATATTCTCTTGCTTTCTCATTTTGGACTTGTGATAGCAATACCTGCTAGTGATCAGTTTCCCTTTCCTTCTGAGGTTAAAGTAGATATTACTGATGCATGGGGAGTCTTTCTTATTGAATGGAGATACAACTGAAGAGTATTTTTAATCATTCATCTGCAGCCCGAATAAATTGATAGGTGTTTGCAAGAAAGTTGAGACCTATTGCTCTTCCCTTAGCTAGTTACTCATCATGGAATTTTGGGCTGAATCTTCAGATATAAATTGGAATTAAAATGCTTATTTTTAAAGAATTTTATATTTTATAAGATGATGTATGAAAAATATCTGATATTTTAAAGGCACTTAGTAAATCTTAGCTTAGTTCCTACTTTCTCCTTCTACCATAAATATCAAGATATTGACACTATTTCATTGTGAGCACACCATGTTGCTAATTTTTGTATGTTTTATATTAATATGCTCCAATTCATCTACTTTTATATGTATTTTATTTAAATAAATTTATCAAAGTTAATATAACATTTCATGTATGACTAATTTACCATACATATGTCTATGTTTAGTTCAACAACTCAATTCTAAAAATATTTTTTAAGCACTTACTAATTATTGTTGCCTCTATGGGAGGTACAATGATGTTCAAAGAGAACTTAGGTAGAATGATTGTGCTTCAAGAGTTCGAAAATTGATGAAGAAACAGATATATACATTAAACATATTTGAAATCTTTGTTGATATTTGCATTGTTTTTAGATGTATTTTTGAAAAATTATCTTCCTTTACAGCAAATCTATTAAGGTTGCTCCCATCTAAGATTAAGTGTCACTAGTCTAGTCATATGCAAGCTAGAATAAAACCATGTAGACATTACAAGAACACTCAGGAGTGGCCTGTTTTTGCAGTTTCTTCATGCAATCCAGGAGCGGTCCTGGGAACTTTAAATCTGGATCCTGTAGTTGTTACCCAAAGATCAGATGGGGTCACAAACATTTTGTTTCTCCAACTTTCCAATTGTTATCTGTTATATCTGTCTGTCTCTGTTTCTCTCTCAAATGCATTTATTCATATGCATAGATCTTTCAAAATAGTACCAAGCCTAAATAAGAAAAACAAACACGTTTTTAACTGCCTTATAACTCACAAGTTCACATAAGTGCAATAGAGTTAGCATAGTCTCATTGTTATGCAGCGCCATGATAATTCCTCTCCTTCAGCTCCCCACCCTCCTTTTAAAACATGCTATTTCAGGTCTACCTGGAATAATAAATGGCTAATGCTAAACTGTATATCTTTTACAGCCTGCTACCCCTTAGCTACACTAAGACCAGGTGGAAGCCTTGAAATTACTTCTTATAAGTACTTGATTACATTTTCAGCCAAGGGTCATTCTTCTCCCCAGTCTCTCTATGGGAAAGAGACATTCATTTTCTTCTTCCAGTTATAAGAGCTTTTCAAGAAGGAACAAGTGATCTGTGATTTTGATTACTGTAGAGAAAACTAGTCAAATAAGGACTTAGAAGACACCATTGCATTTGTTAATTAGTAGGTCGTTGCTGAATTGAGCTCTCAAAGGCTGTAGTTTCAGCAAATTTGTAGGAGGAAAAATAACAAGAGTAAGTTGAGACTGGAAGAAAAAGCACTGTAGGTAATAGTACTATTTTGATCATTTTGTCAGTGAAAAAATAGAAAGATTAAGAATTGAGATTGGGGAAACACTGGTTTAAAGGGCTATATTTCAAGCTATCAAAATGAGAATGTTTACTATCCCTGACTAATAAGCCATTGCTAGAGAAAACAAACACAAAAAATACCCAAGAACCTGAATTTGTAGAAAATTATTTTCAAGAGGCAATTTGTGTAGAAGCCAACTTCTTGTCTGGGATGGTTAGATCACTAGTTTTTTTTTGTTTTTGTTTTTTTAATTGTTGGAGACGGTGTACAAAGTATTTGTATGTTGGTCTGATTTGTGGGATGATCTTGTTCATGTGTCCAAACCATCAATGAACTACTACAGCTTGTTGGAATGTTCACCATACCTTTATCACTTCACTCTTAGGCTTGGAGGAAGGACTTCTTAAGCATCTGTGAGTGTATGGGGGCAGCCATGGCTTTAGAGGTGATAAGAACATGACCGCTTCCATAATTCTGGCAATGTTCTAAAGGCTAATACCTGAGTTTGTTAAAAGAACACTACACGTTTCATATAATGGAGACTCCCATGGTTCACCTCATCTCCACACTAGCTGCATTCCACACACTAAGGATTCCCCATGGAAAAGGCATGAAAGAAAACTGGCAACTCAAGGGAACTTTCTTTTCTTATATCAACGATGGTAACAATGAATCAGGCAGCAAACCTCCTCTCTCATCTCTTTTATGGTTTTCTTCTAAGCTTAACTCTAAAAGCCTCATTCATCAATGAGGCCAACTGAACCAATCACTCTTGCTTCTAAGCATTGCATAGTGAGAGTGAGGGCTGGTTGAGGCAACACACTGACCATCAGTGAATGTGGGCTTCAGGGTCAGCTCACCTCAGTTAGAATCTTGCTCTGTTTCTTGCTAGGAGGGTACTGTCAAATCACATAACCTACGGAATCCTAAGTCTTCTCATCTGTAACATGGAGGGAATGGTAATACCTTTACCCTAGAGTTCCTGTGAAAAGTAAATGAGATAATTTCAGTGATTTACTTAGCATAGTCAATGGCACAGAGTAAACAATCAATTAAAAACTGTCAATATTGTCTATCCTCTTATTTTTTTCTACCATCTTTATTAAAAATAAATTTATATACATTTTCCCAGTGTTCAGCAAAGCATAGCTTCTGTTTGATCACTGACTAATCATGAGTTCCTGGCTCAGATCACATGAAAAGCAAGCCCTGAAATCTTTGGGGAAATCTACAGAAAAGCAAGGCTGGCCAGGATTATTAATAACCAGATGAACAAGAGAAAAACATATATATTTTGTGTGTCTATTATGTGTCTGTTTGTACTTTTGTTAGTTACGTTTCTAGAAATGGAAATTGCAAGAGTAACAATGAGAAGATATCAGCAGTATTATATGCTAACAGATGAGGTGCCTTTGTCTATGTTTGCTTTCAAAACAAGACTATATGGAAAGAAAATCATTTCCTAGTATAGTCTATAAAATATTGTTACCTGGAATTTCTTCCTAAGGAGAAGTTACATCATCAAATATAACTGAATAAAAATTTTGCTCTTTGTTCTTTTAGAAATTTAGAAAGCACATTATATTAAATACTCTCATAACTTTTTAAAATAGGAATTACTTGATTTTATCTAAAATTTACCCTAAAATGCTGAACTCTCATAGTACTAATGTTTTGTACAACTCACTCTGTAAAATTTTGGAATAGTTTGAATTCACATTTCTTATTCCATCTCTGGCTAAACACTGATAAATTTCTCTTATAAATACAGAATACCTACGCTCCTGCTGAAAATTTGCATGACTGGAGTAGAAACTGACTGCAATAGTAAAGATAGTGGCGAAAAAGACACACAGAATGAGACCTGATGAACTGTGCTTTGTACAGGTCAGTGGTTGGAACTATGGGGAAAGAGAACCTGTTGCAAAACTCTTATTTTTAAAAAATAAAATATAAATATACTCTGCATTCTGCCTCAGAAAGTCTTTCATATTCTGCAAAATATGATTATGCTGTACAATATTTCTACAGTCTTCCTCTAAGAGAAGAGGTTTAGGAGGAGCTGAAGTCATATGCTAGCCCTTACAGCTCAGACTCCATCAGCGACGTCTGATGGACCATCAGCAATGTCTCCATGCTGTGCTATTACACTGCAATTTGACACTGCATTGTTGGAAAAGAAAAACAAATTATAAGACTGTGCTTTTTAGAAAGCTGTATTTCTAGATAAAATCTCCTTTCATGTCTTTTATTCTATAGTGATTGAAACATTTACAATATCAATTTTAAGCAAAAAGCTGTTGGTCATGATTTAGCACCAATTACAATCATGAATGCCCTATATGTGTTTCTTTCATCATTATGGTTTTTGAGATAGAAAATGCTTTGAAACCTCAAGAAATTTAGTTGAACTTTTATTTTTCCACTAGTATATCTTATTATAAAGGGCTGTTTTACTCTTCAAAACGTGAATGTAGACTGTTCTCTTTTATAAAATAAGAGGAATTGATTGTTTCTGCTCCTATATTATTTATTCTTTTGATTTATTTGTTGTTACTCAAGTGAGTTTCAAAGATAAGAAATGTAAGTTTTGTATCTTCTGAAACCTTATAGATGAGTAAAGGAAACAAACTTTTAATCAAAATAATTCCCGGAAGCTGGTGAAGTACCACAGTAAATGAATGTGCCAAGTGTCATGTATTGTGGTACCATGAAGGTTGAAGTAAGCTATTCTCCTTCGTGTGGAAAGAAGCATAGAGTGAAGTAGACTAGGTTTGACCTAAGTTCAATCTTCACAGAAAAAATTACTAAAATGAGGCTTAGCAGGTGAATAGAACTCAAGTATTATAGGATATAAAGGCAGAGAATCACAGAATCATGTGAACTGCACAGAAGTTTCACAGTTTTCACAATGTAAACACTTGGAGCTACGCTAGGAAAAATCTTGTTTATAAAATGGAAAAATTAACTATATCTATATGCAATTAAGATGCCAGGTGGATAGTTCCAAGCTGACACATAGGTTGAAATTCTGGGAGTTCAGATAGTTTATTGCATCATTAACTCATCTGGAACACATAAATATTAGCTGATCTGGGATACTGAAGAAACAACTGTTTTAATGAAAACAAGATATAATTTTTACACTGCTGTGTTTGAGGTGCTTGTGTGCATGAAGATGGACTATCTACTGGAGGAATTAGACATTTATTTAATTCTTAAGAAAGAGACATGGGCTATGGTGAAAAATTTGGAAGATATTATCTAATTTTTAACAAAAAATATTATAACTATTTTAAGGTAGGCACTTTTATAGGTTCTAGGAAAATATCTTGTGAACAAGGTGACAGATGTCTTATATCCTTGGAGTTGCCAATCCATTGAATGAAAGGAAAAAAAGGTTTCCATGTGCGTAGTAGATCACATTTTTCCAGATTATCCAATTTTAATGTTTCCTTCTATTTGACCACTAATATTTTTACCTTCTATTTTACCACTCAGTCAACTTATAGATATCTGATGGCAATGCAAAATAATTATTGCTAATAGATACACAAAATTCTGCCCATTGGAAATTCAATTGACTTCCTTCCACCCTCATGTAAACATTCTTCATTGCCTCTATTTACATAGTCGTTTGAATTCCTGAATTGTAAATGTGTCTATTCTTTGAATTCTCCATCTCATTGGTTAAAACATCATCTCAATAATTAGGTAAATGAAATATTTAATATATTTTTTATTTTATATCTGTACAAATCCTTCCATAGAAAATAATCCTAATGTAGAGACTATAGAAATTCAACATGCATTTACAATACAATGAATGCTTTGAAAGGAACTACAAGTCTAATTGGAAAGTCTACCACAGGTACATTAGGCCATTTCCTCCCAATGAGGCAATACAAAGACTAGGGCCAGAAGGTTTGGTAGCAATTAGACAGCTGAATAAATGGAAGTTTGAAACAGAAGAAACAAAGTTCAAGGACCTGGATGCAAATAAAGGAGTTGCTGAATTTAAAGATAGGGTTCCATTATATTTGGATAAAATAAAGAGGGAGAGCTTAAAATACAAAAAGGCAGTCAGGGCTAAAATCAGAAGCTCTTCCAAGAGTATCTACTTTCTCTCAAGGACAACTAAATGATTGTATTAGTCTGTTCTTGTACTGCTATAAAGAAATACCTGAGACTGGATCATTTATAAAGAAAAGAGGCTTAATTGACTCACAGTTCCACAGAATGTACAAGAAGAATAATGCTGGCATCTGCTCAGCTCAGGCAGAAGCCTCAGGAAACTAACAATCGTGGTAGAAGGGGAAGGGGAAAGGGAAACATACACATCACATGGCCAGAATAGGAGCAAGAGAGAAGAGAGGAAGTGGTACACATTTTTAAACAATGAGATATCATGAGATTTAACTCACTATCATGAGAACAGCACCAAATGCATGGTGCTAAACCATTCATGAGGAACTGCTCCCATTATCCAATCACCTCCCACCAGACCCCATCTCCAACACTGGGGATTACAATTTGACATGAGATTTGGTAGGGACACAGATCCAAATCATATCATTTCACACCTGGCTCTTCTCAAATCTCATGTTCTACTCACATTTCAAAACTAATCATGCTTTCCCAGCAGATCTCCAAAGTCTTAACTGATTCCACCATTAACTCAAAAGTCCACAGTCCAAAGTGTCCTCTGAAACAAGGCTAGTCCCTTTCTCCTATGAGCCTATAAAATAAAAAAACAAGTTGGTTACTTCCAACATACATTTAAAATACAAACATTGGGTAAATATTCCCAGTCCAAAAAGGAGAAATCAGCCAAAACAAAGGGGCTATTGGCCCCATGCAAGTCCAAAACCCAGCAGGGCAGTCATTAAATCTTAAAGCTCAAAAATAATCTCCTTGATTTCATGTCTCACATCCAGGGCACACTGATGCAAGTGGTGGGCTCCCAAGACATTGGGCAGCTCTGTCGCTTTGCAGAGTTTACCCCCTGTTACTGCCCTCATGGGCTGATATTGAGTGTCTCCGGTTTTTCTATGCACATGGTGCAAGATGCTACTGGATCTACCATTCCAGGGTCTGAAGGATGACAGTCCCCTTCTCACAGCTCCACTAGGCAGTGCCCCAGTGAGGACTCTGGGTGGGGGGCTCCAACTCCACATTTCCCCTGCACACTGCTCTAATAGAGGTTCTCTATGAGGGCTCCACCCCTGCAGCAGGCTTCTCTCTGGACATCCTGGCTTTTCCATACATCCTTTGAAATCAAGATGGAGGCCCCCAAACCTCAGCTCCTTCATTCTGCATACCTACAGGCTTACCGCCATGTGGAAGCCTCCAAGGCTTATGGCTTGAACCCTCTGAAGTAAAGGCCTGAGCTGTACCTGAGCCCCTTTGACCCATGGCTGGAACTGGAGTGGCTAAAATACATGGAGCAGTGTCCCTAGGCTGCACAGGAGAGTAGGGACCTGGGTCTGGCCCATGAAACCATTATTCTCTCCTAGACCTCCTGGCCTGTGATGAAAGGGGCTGCCACAAACTTCTCAGAAATGCCCTCAAGCCCTGTTTCCCATCAATCATCTTGGCCATTATCTCTTTCCTTTCTACTTATTCAAACTTTTGCATCTGGCTTGAATTCCTCCCCTTAAAATGGGCTTTTCTTTTCTACCACATGACCAGGCTGCAAATTTTTCCTAACTTTTACACTCTGTTTTTCTTAAATGTAAGTTCCAATTTCAGGTCATTTATTTGTTCATGTGTATGAGCTTAGGTTGTTAGAGGCAGCCAGGCTACCTCTTGAATGTTTTGTTGCTCAGAAATTTCTTCCACTAGGTACCCTAAATCACCACTCTGAAGTTTGAAGTTCCATGGATCCCTAGAGCAGGGGCACAATGCAGCCAGTTTCTTTGCTAAGGCATAACAAAAGTGACCTTTGCTCCAGATCACAAATAGTTTTTAATTTCCATCTGAGACCTCTTCAGCCTAGCCTTTACTGTCCATATCCCTATCAACATTTTGTTCACAACCATTTAGGCAGTCTCCAGGAAGTTCCAAACTCTCTCATTTTCCTGTCTTCTTCTGAGCCCTGCAAACCCTTCCAGCCTCTGCCTTTTACCCAGTTCCAAAGTCACTTACATGTTTCAGGTATTTTATAGCAATGCCCCACTCCTTAATACAAATGTTCTGCATTAGTCTGTTCTTGTACTGCTATAAAGAAATACCTGAGCCTAGGTATTTTGTAAAGAAAATAGGTTGGCTGGGCATGGTGGCTCATGCCTGTAATGCCAGCACTTTACAAAGCCAAGGGGGACGGATTATGAACTCAAGAGATCAAGACCATCCTGGCCAACATGGTGAAAGCCCGTCTCTTCTAAAAATACAAAAATTAGCTGGGCGTAGTGGTGCACACTTATAGTCTCAGCTACTCGGGAGGCTGAGGCAGGAGAATCACTTGAACCCGGCAGGCAGAGGTTGCAGTGAGCCAAGATCGTGCCACTGCACTCCAGCCTGGGCAAGACAGAGTGAGACTCCATCTCAAAAAAAAAAAAAAAAAAAGAAAGAAAATATGTTTAATTGGCCCACAGTTCTGCAGGCTGTACAGGAAGCATGATGCTGACATCAGCTCGGCTCCTGGAGAGGCCTCAGGAAACTTACACCTATGGGGGATGGTGAATGGGAAGAACACACACACACACACACACACACAAAAAAAAACCTTATTTCTATAGGTAAAAGAGCTCATATACACACACACATTTCTAGATGGTGACAGAAAAATACATTTAATGGTGGCAAGGTGGGACCTGACAACTGATTAGGAATAAGTAGAGGAGAAGCGTTTTTTAACATATTTATAATAATAGCATCTTGAACACAGAGCTCAATTCATACATGTTAAATGAGTGAGTGTGGGATGAAGAATCCAAAATGACGGCTAGAATTCTGGATTAGTCAACTGGGTGACAGGCAGTGCTATTTATTAAGAAAGAGTTTGTCAAATGAGAAAGAGTCTTAAATATGTTTAAATGTTGATAATCACCAATAAAAAGAAAAGTCAAATAATAAAGAAAAATTATAAATAATATTCAGTAGGCAATCTAATATCAATTTATTCTCCCCTCTGAGTGAACATTTACTTGTTGCTATTATACGTATAAAGAACTATAATGACAGGATTATTAGAAGGAATTCCAATTACCAAAGTAAGTTACCTCTGGATTATTTTCAAGTTAAAGTCTCTTGACATTCCAATACTTATAAGGAGGTTTTATCCAAGCACTGATTTTGTGTATCATTGGGATGAGATCACAGCTTTGGAATTATTCTCTTTTAATTTCTAACCTCCTATCATGTGCTACTTTCATCAAATACCTAATACCCAGATAATTCGTATATATCCATTTTCACCAACAGCTACATAATTTTTGTCCCAATAACATGGTCCCCACAAATGTAATTCAAACTCCTTTACAGTTCATGAATTAATATTTCAACAAACATGGGCTTGTTTTGTTTAACAAACAACAAAAAGTCGACTCACCCTTGTTTTCATTGAGATAAATTTATTACTTATATGTTGCTTTCTTCCAAAAAGATTTAGGTGATGTAAAAAATATATGCAAACAAGACAACTGCTAATATATAATGCTTATAACTAATGCTATGAAAATAATGGGGAACCCTACAGACCACCATATATGCCTGTACAGTTTCTGTAATTGAATGTTCAATTGAGCTCTCAGCTTAGGTAGAGACAAACTGTAACAGTAGTTTCATATACTTTTCATTGTCGAATAAAATAAGAAGATCAGTTCCTCAGGATCATTAGTATTATTTCTTAGAAGTGAATTTTAAAAGGAATTTGTCATTTGGAACCCTATTCAATGTATACCGAACATAACAGAGAATGCAATTAAAACTACTTTTGCAGTAGAATACATAATTCTTTCCAAATTCAAATCAAATAAAATTTTCAAATAAAATGGTGAATGTTGAATTTAGCCTGGGCCCTGTGCTCATAGAAAATGGTTATGGTTAGGACATCTCCCTATTCCTAGCACCACTTTTTTTTTTTTTTTTTAATTCCAGTAGAAAACCAACTGCAAAAGAACCACCCTTCCCTATGTTATTCATTGTCTCTTCTTTTTCACCACTCTAGGAAGACTCACAGATATCTTTTTTGTTCACCTGCCTCTATAAAATCCAAGATATCCTTCTTTTTATTTGAAATCTTTCTCATTATGATCATCCTTCCTATGCAACGCCTGAATAAAATCATCTTAATCATGCAGTGCATGCTGTCCTTCAGGTTACTTTGAGGCTACGTGGGAATTGGGAGTATAACATTCGAGCATTACTGTTTTCAGGGTCTCAATTTTAGCCACTTTTCTAACTCTTTTTTCTTATTTAAATATAGTTTAGACAGTATGTGAGATAAGTAATTCCTAATAATTTTGAAAAGTTTAATTTTTATACATTTATTTTATGAATCTCCAGGCTTCAAGCATTCCCAAAGCTTAATGCTTTTTACCTATATGTATTAATTATTCTAAGTCAGAGAGAATAACAGGTAGTTTTATGAAGATGAATGAATAATCAGGTAAAATTGAAGATAGAAAAGAAGAAAAAGAATAAAAGAATAGCTTCAAGGTTTTTATTCTCTTCAGATCTTTAGTGTTGATAGCTAATTTTTTTTTTTCAGAATCTATCATCTATGTGCTAACATTTTCTAGTAGCTATTTCCACAGAAATGAGTTCATTATGACATTTCTATTTGCATATTCTGGTTTAATTGCTTGCACTGTCGGTCCTTTTCTGGTGATAACGGAATATAAAACAAGAAACTCCGCTCTTAAACATTTATATATTTGAGTGTTGGCACGTCCTGTTCTTAGGTACAACTTTCAATTCCCGTCTTTACTTCATTGTCTAATTTACATATTTTAATCACTGTTCTTCCCTCCAGAAAATATCAAAGATTTCCTTCACTTTGTTTCCTTCCAATCTGAAACTAAAATGAGCTGTTCTGGAAAACACAGACAATACTCTTTTCACATGAGAGACACTCTGGGCTTTTCCATCTGAACTGGCCTTCTGCTAAAGTGCCTTAAGCAGAAGCTCTGCAGAGTTCATACTAAGCAGTCCCCACACTTTCTGCCCATCCAACCTCCAATCTGAATCCCAAATATTTGATAATCACTCACAAGTTTTTTCATGGCACCCATGTAAGAGAAGTGAATACAATTACACCATTGTACAACATAAAAGATTTTATTTACTTACCATTATAGAAATTAATTTGTGACCAATAATTAAAACTTCAGTTATAATGAGAATAAACATTTTAAGCTTCTTAGAATTACTATTACTATAAACTCATATTATTTATATATATATGTATATATAATATGTATATATATACACACACACATATATATATATATTTTTTGAGACGGAGTCTCGCTCTGTCGTCCAGGCTGGAGTGCGGTGGCGCTATCTCACTCACTGCAAGCTCCGCCTCCCGGGTTCAGGCCATTCTCCTGGCTGAGCCTCCCGAGTAGTTGGGACTACAGGCGCCCGCCACCAAGCCCAGCTAATTTTTTTGTATGTTTTTAGTAGAGATGGGGTTTCACGGTGTTAGCCAGGACGGTCTCAATCTCCTGATCTCGTGATCCACTTGCCTCGGCCTCCCAGAGGGCTGGGATTACAGGCCAGAGCCACTGCGCCCAGCCTATTATTCTCACATTTTATTGTATGAAAGCAGATTTATTTCACATAAGACATGGTGAATTTTATTTGCTGGGATCAAAGGAGACATCACTTCTGTTTCCTCTTAACACAGAGTCATTGTTTTGCTGTCACAGTGACTGTAGGTACTGTAAATGATCCACAAACAGCTTTGAAAGAAAAATAAAATATATAAGTCACATGTTATATTATCTTTAAAGGTTTCCGTCCTTTCATGTTACAACTAGGTCTCAAGAGCAGCATTCTCGCATTGTTTAGTCATATTGTAAATGACAATGCAGAAAAAAAGGAGGTGTAGAAAAGAGGATACAAATTTTAGCAAAAGATTAAAAATCCAAGCATGTACAACATATCCTGTAATTATCTTGAGGAAAACTGGCATATATTTCATATAAACATTTCATTAAAATGCTAAAAAAAAAAAAAGCAAAAATATTTTCTCCTTCCCAGCTGAAGTTATTTTTATTAACTACTTCATCATATGCAGATACTCATTTTAGGTCTAATGTTTACTTGTCAAGTTGCTAGTCAAGTAGGAGTATTCTTGGGTAAAATACATCGTTACAACCTTACAACTATTTAGTTAATTTTGAGTTTATCATAACCTTGATGTTCATAGTAATTTCAGAGGGAAGTATTTGAAACATCAGATAGTTGCCAGTTATAAGTATTACTTTTAGAAAACAATTTTTATTAACGTCAAAGTAGATGCTTATGCTGATAACTTACTGTTAAGTTGTTCATAGTTAATCTCACTAGAAAGTATTACATAGGAGGCCAAAAATTTGAAGGAAAAAAATTATATGTAGTTAGTACAATGACCTGAACGAAAGAGGGGAAGACTATTGTGAATATAAACTGTCATTAAAGAATACATCTATTGATGGACTTATTGCTAATTTTAAAACTTAAGAATAAAAAAAGACCCCAATAAAACTACTGAAAAACAACAGTGCCTGAAAATATAAGCAGTCCCTTTATTTTACTTAGACAAACTGAAATTAGAAAAACTTATCCCCATATATACCTTGATTTAGATTTTCCAGCAAGAGCGATTAAGCTTTTTTTTTTTTTTTGACAGAAAATGGGTAAAAGTGAATAGGTCTTTAGGAAGTCTTGCAAAGCAATCATCACCTCTCTGTTGAGTCTGCTCGGATGTCTCATATTGGTAAATGCACATTCCCTTTGACTGGTATTCTCATTTTTTTACAGAAATAAAATAGGCAGTTAATTAATAAGCTTCTCACAATATTGTTTGTGTAAATAAAAACAAAAATACTGTGAGTACTCATCAGTAGGCACACAGTTAGATAAATTATACTATATCTATTTACAAAGTACTTTGGAGAATTTTAAATGAAGTAGAGCTACATGTAAGAAAATGAAAAAGAGTATTTTATTTTATTTATATATGTATATTTGTTTATTATAACTGAAAAATCAAATAATATGAATCCTGTATTCACTATTTATAAGAAAAATCAATTTGTAGGGGTGTGTGTATATGTAAAGAGAGAAAGAGAGAGTAGATAAAAATCTCTACTTTGAATTCAAGTGTTAAAAATGTGACTTTAATATGTTTTATGTAATTAAATGGAATATTTGTGTTGCTAATTGGTGGGAAGTTAATTTCAGTGAAACTGGGAGTTTATCAGTCAATTTGTCCTAATCCATCTCTCCCCCTGTGTTCTGTCTAAATCTGGGACTAAGGCCTGATGAAGAGTGTAATTCTTGTTCCTCAGAATCTGTCTGTGCTGGAATATGCAAGGATTTATTCATCATTACATGATCTATTGTCACTTCAGACAGTTGGAATGTATAGTATCCTTGGCTGTGAGTGCAAAACTCTTTGTAAGTAAACGACTTTTCAGTCCAGAGTTAGAAGGATGCACATGAAGCAAAGTTACCCATGTTGCACATGGCCAGGTGTCACTCCCTTACCAGCATTCAAGAACAAAATGAGAGTAAAGATACTAAATCACTCTTTGATACTGAAATGGGAAAAGTTCCCTTATCCACCTCACAGGGCAGGAGATGGGAGTGGGTCCCTTCTCCAGTGCCCCACTGCTCAAACCTCTAGGAGAGCATACAAACAGGCAGGTTGTGGAGCACTGACCCCATGGCAGTGTCTAGGGGTGAATGTTTACAGCTCCTGAGGCCCCCGTGGGCGTGTGTTACAGTGTGCTCTTTCAGTTTTGGCATCCGAAGGTGGCTTGTGTTAATCAGCTCAGTTAGATCCTTTGCCTTATTGCAAGGACAGAGGGCTATCTGTATCCCAGGTTCTTGCCTTAGCATACCGGAAAAATCAAATCAAATGTGGGCTTGGAGAATGAGTGCAAAGTTTATTATTGAGTGATGGTGGCTCTCAGCAAGGTGGATGGGGAGGCCAGAAGGAGAATGGAATGGGAAAGTGGTTTTCTCCTGGATTTGGGGTGCTCAGTGGCTGGACTCTCCTTAGACCACCTGGCCAGATCCCCATTCATGTTATTCCACTGCGGATGGTCTACCGGCATCTGCCGGTGAATGTAGGCATGCTAATGTGGTTTTAATAGGCACAGGATGGGGATGTGGCAGGCCAGGGTGTTCTTGGGAAATGCAACAAATTCATTTAATTTGCCACATTTGCTAGCAAAACACCAGAAGTTTGCTCTAGGTTCTGGTGCTTGCCACACCGAAAGTCAATGACTGAGATGAAAAGTAATGCTAAGGAAGTGCCAAGGAAGGCTTTAATCCTGTGCTGCACTCAAGGAGATGGGAGATCAGTCTCAAATCCATCTCCCTGACCAACTAAAACTAGGGGTTTATATGACAGAGAAGAAATGTAACAATGTGTAAGAAAACAGGAACTATGGAGGGGCCAGGAAGCAATCATGATGAATGAAGGATTTTGCATCTCATTGTTCTGATGCAGTGATTTGGTGAGTTTCAGTTCTTTGATACTTTCTGAGAGGCCTGGGGGTCCTTTCCTGAGGAAGAAATTGAGATTTAAAAAATATAAGTTCCAAGCTTTAAGACTAGAAAGGCCAAATTTCATGTTTATTCCCAAAAAACTGTCTATGGTACTCTTGGGTCAATTTCACATTCACAGAAAAATGAAAATGTTCTCAACGAATAAAGAAACATAATTTGAAAAAGTATAATGCTGTTTAATGATACAACTTATCAAAAAACTAATCAAAACTAGGTTAGTACTTGATTTGAATACATGGGAGAAGGTATAGATATATGAGAGGCCAGAAATCATGGACCATTTAAGCATCCTGCTTACCACACACACCTAACAAATGTCAGCATTCAATGTATTCAGTGGTGAAATATTAAAAGTTTTTCTCCTAAGATAGAAGGAAACATGAATCTCCCTTCTCACAAACTATTGAAAATGCCACTGTAACTCCTATCTAATTCAACAATGCAAGAATGAGAAATGAAAAACATAAGCATACAAAAGACGAAATAAAATTCTCATTTTTTTGTAGACTCATGATTTTATATACAAAATATTTTAATTAATCTTTAAAAAAACAATTAGAATCAATAATTGAACTTCTGAAGTGTGCTGAATAGATAAATGTACAAAATTCAAATGTAATTTAATATTCCAATAATGTATAATTAAAATGAAATTAATAAATGAAACCATTTGCAATAGCATCACAAACTTTAATACCTAGGAATAAACCTAATAAACATTGTACAAACATTCCACTCAGTCAACAATATTATTGACAACAATGAATACAATCTAAATGTTATCACTATCCATGTTCATAGACTGCAATCCCCAATGTTGTGAATGTCAATTCTCTGAAAAATGCTTTGTATATTTAATGCGTTCTCAAACAAAATCTCAGGTTTTTATATATCATTTGACTTTTTAGAACTTTACATGCTGATTTTAGAATGTATATGGAAGTCATAAGAGCCAAAGAAAACCAAGAGTCTGAGGCATCAGTAATTAACGCAATGTGATATTGGCATTAAAGAAAAAAGATATGCAAATACCCTTGAGACATATGAGAAAAGTGCTCAACCTCATTAACCACTGAGAAAATTCAGTTTAAATCCCAATAGGAAATCACACCAACAGAAATGATCAAAATTAGGAGACTAACAAATGACAAATTTTGGGCGATAGTGTTTCTATTTGTGCTCACACTGGAGGAATTTTATACTAATACAATCATTCCAGAAAATTATTTAGTAGCATATTATAAATTATCTGTATCTTCTAGAACCAGAAGTTCTTTTTCCTACTATATAGCAATCAGACACAAGTAAAAGTGTGCACCAAATGACATGTAGATGGCTGTTTATAGAAGCATTATTTACAATGATCTCAAACTGGAGATGTGGCAACTGCCCTACAATAGTAGAATACATATAACTTTGTAATGATATAATATTATATAATAATACAATTACTAAGAAAACGTGCTTCATTAAGTACAGTGATTGAATCTTTCTCCCTTTCTCTCACACATACTCACATGCACACACACATACACACAAATTACCTGAAAGAAGCTAGACAAAAAAGTCAATATTGTAAAAGGAAAACCCAACCTATGGTGCTAGAAGTTAGGCTAATGTATGCTTTCACAGATAAATGGGGCTAGAACTGAGATAGTTCTTGAGTGCTGCCACAGAGGAACTGGAATATTACATTATTCCTGTGTCCGGAATTGGTGGGTTCTTGGTCTCACTGACTTCAAGAATGAAGCTGTGAACCCTCACAGTGAGTGTTACAGTTCTTAAAGATGGTGTGTCTGGAGTTTGTTCCTTCAGACGTTCACATGTGCCTGGAGCTTCTGCCTTCTAGTGGGTGGTCTCGCTGTCAGGAGTGAAACTGGAGACCTTCATGGTGTTACAGCTCTTAAAATTAGCAAGTCTGGAGTTTTTCGTTCTTCCCTGTGGGTTCGTAGTCTCGCTGGCTTCAGGAGTGAACCTGAAGACTTTCCTGGTGAGTATTACAGCTCATAAAGGCAGCATGGACCCAAAGAGTCAGCTGCAAAGAGCAAAAGAACCAAGCTTCCACAGGCTGAAAGGAAACCCCAAGCAGTTGCTGCTGGCCGGCTCTGGCAGCCTGCTTTTATTGCCTTATCTGGACCCACCCACATCTTGCTGACTGGTCCATTTTACAGAGAGCTGATTGGTCTATTTTACAGAGAGCTGATTGGTCCATTTTGACAGCGTGCTGATTGGTGCGTTTACAATCCTTGAGCTAGATACAGAGTTAGCTAGATACAGAGCACCAATTGGCGTATTTACAAACCTTGAGCTAGACAGAGTACTGATTGGTGTATTTACAAACCCTGAGCTAGACACACAGTGCTGATTGGTGCATTTACAATCCTTGAGCTAGACACAGAGCCACAGAGTGCTAGTCCTCCAAGTCTCCACTAGGTTAGCTAGATAGAGTACAAATTGGTGTATTCACAAACCCTGAGCTAGACAGAGTGCTGATTGGTGCACATAGGATCCTCCTGCTAGATATAAAAGTTCTCCAAGTCCCCATCCAGTTCAGGAGCCCAGCTAGCTTCACCCCGTGGATCCTGTACCAGGGCTGCAGGCCAAGCTGCCCACCAGTCCCGAGCCACACCTGCACTCCTCAGCCCTTGGGCTGTCCATGGGACTGGGCTCCAGGGAGCAGGGGGCAGTGCCCGTCCAGGAGGCTCATTCCTTGATCTCTCTGTTAATTGCCTGTACATATTTACTTTGGAAAATTAAACTTCATGCCCAAGATTTCTATACTTTTTAATATATTTTATACTCAAAAACCTAAAATCTCAAACTATCATGGGCTTGACATAATTCAAACACTTTTTCATACTTTTGCAGATAAAGAAAATTTCAAGTTTACTATATTTACATTATTCTGCTAGCTCACATTATTAAATCAAAAAACATATAAGCATCTGACATTTAATACCTTTCATATTTGTAGGACACCCAACCATACATCTTCTTTGGCACCCCATGTAGGAGAAACTGTATTCCAGCTGTTTCTTTGCCTGTCTGAAATTTATTCCTGAATAAGATCCAGCTGGCTTCAATACAAGTCTATTTTTACTCAGGTGATGCTTAGAAGCACTCATCAAGGTCTTAAAATAGAGGCTAGTGGTGAGACTCAACAAACTACAAGTTAGTTTTTCATATCATTCACACTCAAATGGTGTACAGTCTGGTCATCCATAACATCAAATTGATGCCAAGGGTTAAAGTGCTATATCCCAGATGCTTCCAACTACATCAGCATTTTGATCAAAGTCAAAGGTCCTGTACCTGTAATACACTTTTTTGACATGTTTAAACAGGACTCTGTCATAGTCATAAATTAAGAGCAGCAAAAAGTATTCCCAGAAATGGTGGTGGCATTACCTGGAAGTAAGGGTGTCATTATTAAAGCTTCAGAGCAATTTTCCAGTCAATGTATTCACAGATAACCAACTTTTATCTCCCTACACATACATAAGCCCAGCATTTCTATCTCCATTGAGATAGAAATCCAGAGAGATTTTATTTGCAAATCTCTCTTCTTCAAATTTGTAATTATTTCACTGGTTTTAAGTTGGTAGATCTAGTTTTATGTCTAGTATCAGTTTTACCTGCATATCTGTAAACACTAAAGCCGCAGAGGTAATATGAGTTGGGGTCATATTTGACTGAGCAGTATGACTTTATGCCATCCATGTCTAACCAGAATATTAGATTCCATGGCAGGGAAGAAATATTAAATAGATTATCAAATAATTACAGTTATAAGTGCTAATGCCTTTTTTATTATTTGTATAAATGTATAGGGTACAAGTGTAATTTTGTTACATGCACAGATTGCATGGAGGCGAAGTCAGGGCTTTTAAGATATCCATCACCCAAATAATGTATTAAGGCATTCTTAAAGATGGCTTTTACTTTCTCTTTGTCCTTTCCAAATGGGTGTAGGAGAGCCTGTACATTGCTGAGTTCCACTTTAAACTGCCAATCTTATATCATCCATTCATGTTGGGTGATTATGCCACCTTAGTACAGTACCCTCTCCAACCTTATACCTATGATCTACTATCCTCAACATTAGGAAAATGATTTATTCCTTTTCTAGTTGAAGATTTTCCTTGTGAGATATTTCATGTTAGATATTTCCTAATAGCCCACTCACTATTTTGTAAAGCAACCTGGTGATAAACCAAGAGCCACGAAAAGCTGGCCTACATATATATTTTTAAATGTTTTTTTTTAATTATATAATTTACTTAATATTCATAAACACATGCTTTTGAAATCTCCTAAACATATGGAAACTTCAAACGAGAGCAGACTCAATACCACGTGGTAACTGCTATCCATAGACTGAGCAGCAGCTACTTCTCTCAGAGGGATACAGGGAGCCCCTTACCAGCATCCACCATTTGCACAATAATTCCATAGGCATTTATTCTTGTCATGTGTCATTTACTTATGTTTCCTCACTGGCCGCAATGTGCATTTGAATTGGTAGCTCCTACTGAAATCCCTAGTAGGCTACCTATTAGCTCTTGTAGTTCCCCTCATGAAGAGAAATTTAGAAATTTCTTTTGCCCATGAAACTAACTTTTTATTACAAAAAGAAATGATTTGCCAATTAGTTAATAAAATCAGTTTAATCTCCTCCTGGAGCTAAAGATGTTTCATCTCTCCCAGTCTTAATTTCCATGATTTGGAACTACAGGTGTAAATGTTGTCAGGAAACATTACAAAAGAGTCCTTCAGATTCTGGTTAAAAAAAAAAAAAAAGATTCAGTGTGTTTGTAAGTTTCAGGGGTAAGGGAAAAATGCCAACCAATGTACCAGAGCTGCAAAGTTTCTCAACTTGTTCAGCTTAATTTTTGTTGGAAATTAGTGTCTAAATTATCGAAATATATTTTTCTCCTCTCCTTCTGTTTAGCCTAGTAAAATAGTATCATAGATAATAATGTGGCCTCTAGATTCAAGCTTAACTTCTCTGACTTTTCGTGTTAAAATATAATTATATTGTGGTTTGTTTGTTTGTTTTTGAGATGGATTCTCGCTCTGTCACCCAGGCTGGAGTACAGTGGCACCATCTTGGCTCACTACAAGCTCTGCCTCCTGGGTTCAAGTGATTCTCCTGACTCAGCCTCCCAAGTAGCTGGTATTGCAGGCGCCTGCCACCACACCCGACTAATTTTTTGTATTTTTAGTAGAGATGGGGTTTCACTGTTTTAGCCAGGATGGTCTCGATCTCCTGACCTCGTGATCTGCCCACCTCAGCCTCCCAAAGTGTTGAGATTACAGGTGTGAGCCACCACGCCCAGCCTTTTTTTTTTTTTTTTTTTTTTTTTGAGATGGAGTTTTGCTCTTGTCACCCAGTCTGGAGTACAATGGCAGGATCTCAGCTCACTGCAATCTCTGCCTCCCTGCAACCTCCACCTCCCGGGTTCAAGTGATTCTCCTGCCTCAGTCCCCCAAGTAGCTGATATTCCAGGCACCCGTCACCATGTCCAGCTAATTTTTATATTTTTAGTAGAGATAGGATTTCACCATGTTGGCCAGGCTAGTCTTGAACTCCTGACCTCAAGTGATCTGCCCACCTCAGCCTCCCAAAGTGCTGGGATTACAGGTATGAGCCACCACTCCCAGCCTATGCCTTTAATAATGAATGAGATAATATGCTTATGAAGTTATATAACAACATACAGTACATGGTCAGGGCCCAATACATCTTGCCTATTTTTATCAGGGAAAAAAGCAAACACATGCACACAATCATGCATAGGGGTGTGTGTGTGTATATATTTATGCATTATACATATAGGCATAATTATATGCATATATATGTGATCATATATAATACTTATAAAACATGCAAACAGTTTCCTTTTTGGTACAGAAAAAAATTAATGAAAAAGTGCGGGCCAATATACAGTTAAATTTTAGCATTTCACACTTACTTAACATACTGAAATGTTGAATTGAATTAAATATTTAAGCAACAGTAGGACTTGACAGCTTCTAAAACTCAAAGTGGAAGAGAAAAGTATCACTGGGGAAACCGTAATGTCAAGTGCTTAATCTACCTTGACTATTAGCTGAAGTACTCATTTTTTTTTTCCCTTGAGACAGAGTATTGCTCTTTCGCCCAGGCTGGAGTGCAGTGGCACAATCTGGGCTCACTGCAACCTCCACCTCCTGGGTTCAAGCGATTCTCCTGCCTCAGCCTCCTGAGTAACTGGGATTACAGGCACACACCACCACGCCCAGCTAATTTTTTGTATTTTTAGTAGAGACGGGGTTTCACCTTGTTGGCCAGGCTGATCTCGAACTCCTGACCTCGCAATCCGCCCACCTCAGCCTCCCAAAGTGCTGGGATTACAGGCGTGAGCCACTGTGCCCGCCCTAGCTGAAGAACTCTTAAACTGTTAGAGATGAATAACTATCAATTACTTGCCTCATTCTGTGTTGTTTAGATGACTCTATAACTCTCCTATTTAACCAAATGTATGACTCACTTCAGCATTAGATCTTAGTTTGGCATTCTTACATTTTTGAAATTACAGAATTGTATTAGAAAGTTTCCAAACAACACCAATGTTATTTCTTCTAGTGAAATTTGGAAATCTTTGTATATGTCTAAAGCAAATGTGGCAACACATTACAATCTGAAGAATAATATATTTTTCACTTAAGTATACTTAAGTATACCATATTTATTTACAACTTTGTATACATTGTTTATTTTAAGAAATAAACTTATAAGGACAGAAACAATGTTGTCTAAAAATAAAAGATCTCATCTGTACCTTGATATTTAAAGGCAGTAAGTAGGAAAAAATAATTTTCCTAAAAAATGAAAACTGTTTTCTTACTTTAAATTTCAGTAAATGCAATGCAATAAATAAAATGACTTTAAGAAAATGTGAAATTTAGGAAAATTTTATAACTTTTTTTCTATTTGAGTATGATGAGTTGGGTCTGGATTTTCTAATCACATTCTGAGACTGTAAGCTTCTTAAGAATTAAAAAAAAAATGTTTTCTGTAGTATCTGCTCAGGTACCAAATAATAACTGGCAGAAGTAATTAAGCAAAGTACTTTGAACTGAATAATCTGTTTGCTGACATACTTTCATTTCCTTTTGAATGTAAGAGAATTACATGATGATATTTTATTTCTAAAATAGAATAATGAATAGTGGAAATCAAACACTTTTCCAATGCCAAATACTATGGAATTAGTGTATCAGAGTTTGAATGAATGAATTGAAAAAATGGTGATGTTAATACATTTAAGGTAACAGTACATATACAAGTACTGTTCCTTTTCTTCCACAGCAGTAGTTCTCAACCAAGGGTGATTACACCTCCAGACACAAGACTATTTGGTAATATCTGGATACACTTTTGGTTGCTGCATTTTGATTAACACTGCTGCTGGCATCTACTAAGCACAGGCGAGGAATGCCGCAAACATGCTTCCATGTACAAGACCGTTCCCAAAACAAATGAATACTTGAACCAAAATATCCATCATGCCAGGGTTAAGAACCCTATTCGATGGTCAGTTGTGTGGACTTAGTAATTTCTGATCAAGATAGCCAAATATTAAAGACAACCTAGACAGAGTTGAAATAAAATAGAAGGTCATTTGTCACAATTCATTTGTTCCGGTCTTTTTTATATAATTGAATTTCAGGTTCTGTTTGGTAAAGATAACTTGCCCAAGGTCATTAAGTCTATCCTACTTATCTATAGATTAATTTCAAGGTAAGGACACAGATCTCTTCATTTTTTAGGCTAGAACAGCTTTTAAAAATGAGATATTTCAGAATTCAGGTCATCACATCCAGAATTGATATTCCAATACAAGAAGATAAAATATATTCTGAAATCGTTGATTTCAATGATGATAGACACTTCACTGACATTTTTTTTATCATACTCTGAAATGGAATTCAGTTTGGAAGAGAGTTGATCATATCACCTTCATAAGATTAAACATTGTCAAAAGAAGTTATTTTAAAAGTATTTTGATGAAATGAGGGCATTTTGCATGGTGCTTTTTAATTGATAGATATTATTCATATTTTATTTTTATCGTGGTACAAATTCTAGCTTGTTTTAAGATAATATTATATTTGTTAAATTTATCTATGTACAATTAGCATGATTTTAATCCTTTTGTTTTTGCCAAGCCAGTATAGATCCCAGTAATCTTTATTGTTAGCTGGCATTGTTGTCCTTTTTAAAATTTTGCATCTGAAAACTTATTCTGGTTTTGGGTAGTGAGAAAAAGTATCTGTTATAGACCACATTGCACAAAATGCTTTATAAATGATTTACTTTTTGCTTTTGCTTTTTTAGATACCTGCTACTCTTTAGGAAACTGTAATTACTATAATAAGAAGTGAGATATTTCTTAAGAGCTTTAAATCCATCTTTTCTGGCTTAATAACTACTAAGCACTTAGGGTGAGTTGCTTGTAGGGGAATAGCATCCAGTCCGCATGTTACTGCAGTGGGACTGGCAGTCAGGGCAAATCAACCAAGGGAAAGGAGAGAATGAGATAAAAGAAAAGTTGTATTATTTCAGAATTCACTCCAACCAGGAATTGTACTGAAGTCAGACTTGACCTCAAGCCATTCAAATAAGAAATACAACAAGAATAGAAACTTCAGTCGGCTGTGAAAAATTTCTGGATAACACTTACAACTTATGGAATCTTCTCAAGTGCATTGTGATTTCTTTTGTGAGGTACAAGCACAAAGCATCATGTGTCCCAACCCCTCACAGAGGCAGAGCCACATGGACACTGCAAGGTCTGCATGTTGGCTCAACTCCATGTCAGCATACTGTCAAAATAAAGAATGATATATAAATCTGTGCATTGTGCCAACAACAGCATATAAACTACCTGGAGTTCATCCAGCTTTGCACAGAGGGCACCTTTGTACAGCAAACCCAGAATATACTCATGATGTAATGTTATTGAGGGATGCTATCAAGGGTAGAGATTTGTAAACTTTTTGACAAAGATATGTAGCAGATCTTTCCAAATTTTTATATTCTATGTACCCTTTGTGTTACAAAAACTAGATGGTTTATGTTTGTTCTACAATTTATCCATATAAATCTGCTTATTTTAAAATATAAACTCATAATGGGGTGGAAATGGATCATGAAAAATGTCAGAGATATTAAATAGCACTTGATGTAGGAGAAAATCAGGCTTATGTAAACAGAAATAGGGTATCTCAATGAGAATTGTAAGAGAATAAAGACTATGCTGAGAAGGGCAAAAAAGATTGATTCAGTCAGCCTCACGAACTTTCTGATTTTTGCAGTACAAGGAGAATGTAGCTACAATGGTGATATACTAGAAACCACCATTTGAGAAATTTCTACAGGTTACCTGGAGATATTTCATTAAAAAAAACTTTAAAACAAAGTAACTCTGGGAAGATGAGCACTCTAACAAGGATTGGCTCCCGTAGCAACTGAGAATGGACAAGAACCCAAAGATTGCAAAAAGTCAGAGGGAGAAGTTAATGATGTAGCTGTTCTGCATGTCTTTTTGTAACCAAAGTTGTTACTTGTGATTTTTCACACAGTGATAAAAAAGTGATATAATTTCTGGATACTCCTGATAGCTACCTGCATAGGCAGTGATCTCCAGGGCAAGGGTCAGGAGGAATGGAGAGGTACACGCAAGCGCAGTGAACAGGGAGTAAAGGTAAGTTCAAGGTTTAGAGTCAGAAAGATGGAATTAGTCTTTACTAATGAATTTGCTATCATTGGTAAGAAAATCAGGAGAAAGCTTCCTATAAAATAAACTCCGATTCTGGAATATTTGTGCCCTATCCAGAAAGTCTAGAAGCATTTTCTTTTCAGGTATTTTAAGAAGGGAACTTAAGAGAAGGCAGATTTTCATGTATTTTGGACATGACAAAAATGCTATGTATCTAAAAATGCATGAATCATAACAAACATCAAAATTCCATGCTCTAATGATATATTCTACTTTCAAATATTTGGTCACCAATAGGAATTAGTAGAACAGCATTTCAACACTGCAAGCAGATTATAAGCAGAGCCTTCAGCTGCATTGCTTGTCTAATCTGATATAAAATACCCTACATTTCAACCTGAGTTAGAAAAACTCCATTCATTATTTTGCTATAGAATCTTTAGCTGTAGATACAGAATCATACCAGATAAAGTGTCCTTTTTGGATTTAGCTTGTAAAACTTCCCATATAGATGTTTTAAAGTTGAAATTGGTTTTGCAACACTGTGATTCATGTCAGATTGGGATGTTTATTTAATGTTTCCATTGTTTTACAGGAAAAAAAGAGAAATTCTTTAATAAAATCTGATCTTACTTACTTATTCACTCATAGGGCCTAACTGTTTCATTATTAACTGCAAGATGATGATTTTATAGCTCATATAATTTGATACCAAGTGGTTTAATTTGATGCCTCTGGCTAGATTTGTATGTCACACAATTTTACTAACTAAACGTAGTGATTCATTTTTAAAAATATCTTCAAAAATTCTCTTAGTTTGGAACATTAGGTTTGTTCCTTTGCAGCAGCTACCTCCATATTTCTATCACAATATTTTTGATAGAATTTGCCTTATCTTAATAGCAACACACTGGCTTTTGTATGCTTATTTGGTACAATAGATGTGCTGTCAATTAATATTCAAATTGCCTATATTTACACACTTTATTTTTCGTATTTTTATTTTGAAGCAAACTCAAACCTATGAGAAACTTGCAAGTACAATATAAGAAATGTAGTTTCCTTAAACATGTTTTCATCCAAGAATATGTTCTTTATATTTCCTGCTATCATGTCATTCTAGTGGTGACTTGCCATGCAATCACATTGCAACCTTTTAATCAGGAGCTGAGTGCCTCTAGTTCTCGTCTGTGTATGTTCTCTCTGCAGACCCTTCAAACAATTTTTGCATCATGTTTAGAGTTTGTGATTGTTACCTGTGAGAGGGCTACTCCAGTAAACACAACTCTGTCATAAACAGAACCTGACAAGGTGAATTTTGTTTTAAGACCAACAATTATAAAAGCTAAAGAATAATTCCAATATATAAAAGTAGAGTTCTCTAAATTTTCAGCATTTTATGAGAAAATTGAAAATGGATAGCTTCACTTTTCGGTGAAAATGTTGTCAACCAGTATAATCATTAAAAGGCAGGCAAAAACATGGACTTAAAACATCAGAATTGTTTTCTTTTACAAATTCAATGAGCATGGGCAGAGAAGGGAAAAGGCCAGGTAGAGAATTTTTTTTTTAATCTTTTTTTTTTTTTTTTTTTTGAGATGGAGTTTCACTCTTTGTTGCCCAGGCTGGAGTGCAGTGCTGCGATCTCAACTTACTGCAACCTCTGCCTCCCAGGTTCAAGCGATTCTCCTGTCTTAGCCTCCCGAGTAGCTGGGATTACAAGCGCCCGCCACCATGCCCGGCTAATTTTTGTATTTTTAGTAGAGACATGGTTTCACCATGTTGGTCAGGCTAGTATCAAACTCCTGACCTCAGTGATCCACCCGCCTCGGTCTCCCAAAATGCTGGCATTACAGGCGTGAGCCACCGTGCCCGACTGGGAGAGACATTTTACAATACACCTCATTATCTGTTTGTTTGTTTGTTTGTTTTCCCCTTTCTTTTTTTTCTGAGACTGAGTCTTCTCTCTGTCACCCAGACTGGAGTACAGTGGCATGATCTCAGTTCGCTGCAACCTCTGCCTCCTAGGTTTAGATTCTCCTGCTTTACCCTCCTGAGTAGCAGGGACTATAGGCAAGCATCACTACGCCCAGCTAATTTTGTTTCATTTTGTATTTTTAGTAGAGATGGGGTTTCACCATGTTGGCCAGGCTGGTCTCAAACTCCTGGCCTCAAGTGATCCGCCTGCCTCAGCCTGCCAACATGCTGAGATTATAGATGTGAGCCACCGCACCTTGTCAAACATCATTACTTTTAAATTTTTTGTTTTACAAAGAGGAAGAAAAGAAATCTTTTAAAAATGTGTATTCCTCATGGGTGCTTCACATACATTATTTTAATTAATTTTTAGGACAGATGAAATGCCTTTAAACAATTGCTACCATTTTATTAATGTTATAGAAAGAATAATCTGAGTTTCAGAGAAGAGCAAATGACTAATTTGAGGTATCAAAGATACTCATTTGAGAAAATCAGATTTGATCCTGATTTTGCTGAGTCTAGTGACCATAATGCCTTAAGCCCTAACTTGTTAGTATCCTCTGACTTATAGACACAAAGGTAAATTACTTTTTTTGTTTTTGTTTTTGAGAGGGAGTTTCGCTCTGTCACCCAGGCTGGAGTGCAGTGGCACAATCTCGGCTCGCTACAAGCTCCACCTCCGGGTTCAAGCCATTCTCCTGCCTCAGCCTCCTGAGTAGCTGGGACTACAGGCACCCACCACCACGCCTGGCTGATTTTTTGTATTTTTCATAGAGACAGGGTTTCACCATGTTAGCCAGGATGGTCTTGATCTCCTGACCTCATGATCCACCCACCTCGGCTTCCCAAAATTCTGGGATTACAGGCGTGAGCCACCGCTCCCAGCTGATAAATTACTTTTTGTAGTCTGATTGGAACACAGGTGTTTGCTAATTTTTAGTGTCAAAATATGCCCCTAACTAGCTTTCAAAAGGTATTAAGTCATTTTCTTTATCAATTTAGTTTTATTCATTTGTTTCCTTAAGCTTTCTTTTCTAGATGTATATTTGGCTGAAGGCATACAGTTGTACTGAAATGTGATTTCTGTAGTGTGATATTAGCTAATGCTCAGCATTCTAAGGGCAAAAGCTCGTGGCACACAAATAAACATATTTTGCATAGTATTAGCTTTGTCACAGTCACTACAGAAGTATTAGAAATCACAGTGACCCAAAGAAAAAAATGAAAACATTTCTGATTCCATCATCCTGAGGTAACGGTCACAATTCTTCTACGGCCATCCAGAAACTGAACTCCAATTTTTAAAAATTCTTTCAAGAGGTGAGATTGCACCACAGCACTCTATTCTGGAGATAGAGAGAGACTCAAAATTTAAAAAAAAAAAAAAAAAAAAAAAGTTTTGTTGATTTACTGAGAGGCTGTAAGTCCAGCAGGGGCCTCTGTCGGTAAAGCTGCAAAAGGGCTGGTGGGGCTACATAAGGAAGAACAGATAGAAACTGCAACAGATTGATGGATGGAATAAAAAACGGATTGAGGAATTCCTGAGGGAAGCTCATGTCTTTGTAAGGAGACAGGAAGAGAAGCAGAAACAGAAAGCGAAAATCATGGTGGAAGAGGTAGTCAGAAAAAGGTTAGATCAAGATCCCCCTGGAAGGAGATAAGGGAGTGTTGGATTTTGACACAAAGAAGGGAGATGCAGGGAAAAGCTCCTAAGACCATGAGTGTGTTTGAAATAATTGTTTCTCAGTGCCGTAAAGAAATAGCACTTGAACATAAATTTAATTTATTTAGTAAGGTCATTTTTACTTCCTGCGGAAAGAGTACACTCACCAGCAGTTCTGCCACGAGAGTACACTGAATAAAAGAGACAGGGTCATTTATAACCTGATGCGTCCACCCTACTGCTGTGTCCAGTTTCCATTGGCTGGAACGGGACCTCGCATTCTGTGTTTGTCCCGATTGGCTAGAAACTTAGAACTTTTTAAAAGAGGAAAAGGGAGAGGACAACAAAGGAAGGAGGAAGTAACTTGTGGAATGCTGAAAAAGGTAAAAACACTTTTAAATAAGGAAGAGGAACAGGCTATGACCTAGTGCTTGCTTGGATCAGTGTAAGCATGCCAGGGCAAATATTTAGGCTAAATTGTGGGAGCTAGGAACATAAAGTACATTGATTTCTTTATTACGGCTAGCAGATATTTAAGAATGTTAGCACAGGTCTTTGAATAAATTTTGCTTCTAAGAGAAATTATTATTTATTCGTAATTAGATGGGGAGGAAAGTCTTTGCAGAGGAACCTCTACTTTTTATGAGTAGATGTCACCAGTGTGGAAAGCAAGGGCATTTTAAGAGAAAATGTCCTGAATGGAAAAAAAGAAGAAAAGGTGACCCCCCTCATGATCCTTAATGAAGACTAGGGGGGTTCAGGGGTTCCTTCTGAGTAGGCCCCACCAGGAACCCTTGATAAATTTGAAGGTAGGACCAGAGGGAGAAGAAGTGACATATTTGGTTAATACTGGGGAGGCTCACTCCTCCCTAATTCACCAACCAAGGGGTACAGAACTCTCTAGGAAAAATTGACAGTATAAGGGGTAAAAGGGGAGGGATTTCCAGTTCTGATATTCAAGACAACGTTACTTAGATTGGGACGAAAACAAATTGGCCATTCTTCTGTGTTCCTGAAGCAGGAACTAACCTCCTAGGTAGAGACTGAATGTGAGATTCAGTTTAAGATAAGGAATAGAGGAAGGACAAATAAAAGTAAAGGTGAGCCTCCTAACAGAGGAGGAGGAAAGAAAAAATTAATCCCCTTGTGTGGGTTGCAGAAGGCAACAGGAGAGGGTTAAAAATCACACCCCTATAGATTGAACTAAAGCAACCAGTAAAAGTAGTTTGCAGAAAACAATATCCCATTTCCATTGAAGGGAGGAAAGATTTCCAACCAGTAATAGAGGGTTTGATTAAAAATGGACTGTTAGAACCCTGCCTGTCACTATACAATCCTCCTTTGGGTTGCTTATCTGGAAGGCAGAGTTCCTCTGTCTGTTCCCAGACATCTTCTTGCAACTGCAGGCATCCCCCCAAGTCCTCTTGTAGCTTCCCTATCTTAGTGTGCCTAAAGGGAAAGGACTGTACTTATTAAGGCCTTGCTTTTACTGGGGCCCATCTTAGGAGTGTGAAGTTTGGTGATTACCCAGGAGTCTTTCCCCTAACCCTCCTTCTGTGCTTAAGCTGTTTATCTGTGATTTACAGCCTGAACTTTCAGGCTGCCCTTTGTTAGAAGAGAAATGATTTCTTTGAACTGCATGAAGTTAGAAAGGAAGCTACTTCAAGGGTGTTAAGGGAAATTATGGAAAGTTTACAAATTAGATGGGATTATCACACCCCTTGGTATCCCCCTTCCTCTGGAAAGGTAGAAAGAATAAATCAACTCTCATAAAGCATATCACCAATCTAATCTTAGAAACTAAGATACCTTGAACCAAATGTCTCCCAATAGCACTCCCTAGCATTAGGACAGCCCCAAGAAAAGATTTGGGATTGTCCTTCCATGGGTTATTATATGGACTCCCATATTTGGGCAGGGCTACAGATCCTCTTACTATAGAAACCAAGAACCAATTCTGAAGAAATTATATACCGGCCATATCCTCCACCCTGTCATCCCTCGGGTTAAAAGGACTCCTGACTCAAACTCCACCTCTTGAGTTCATGGTTCAGCACTTCCAGCCTGGCGACTTGGTGCTGATTAAGACTTGGGAAGAAGACAAGCCCCACCCAAACTGGGAAGGTCCCTCTCAAGTGTCCCTGGCCACTGAGATGGCAGTGTGAACAGTGGAACAGGGGTGGGCTCAGTATACCCCTGTCAAGGGACTGGTAAAAGAGAACCCGGAAAGGAGGGGAAAAGACCAGTGGAAAGTGCAGGGGCCGTCTGAGGAACCCTTAAAGTTAACTCTGAGAAAAATCTAAAAAGAAAACATGGGCTGGCCCCATTTCTGGAAGTTAATATGGCTGGGATGGGCTACTATACAAACAGCAGAAGGTCAGATTGGAAACTGGCAGGGGACTCCTCCCTACCCAATCAGGTTGGTGATTAATGTGACCAAGATTGTAGCACACCAGAGTGTAAGATTTGATGCCGCTGAGGCAAGGTGGCTCAAGCCTGGAATCCCAGCACTTTGGGAGACCAAGGCAGGTGGATCACAAGGTCCAGAGATCAAGGCCATCCTGACTAACATGGTGAAACCCTGTCTCTACTAAAAATACAAAAAATTAGCCGGGCGTGGTAGCGGGCACCTGTAGTCCCAGCTACTCAGGAGGTTGAGGCAGGAGAATCACTTGAACCCAGGAGGTGGAGGTTGCGGCGAGCCGCAATCACGCTACTGCACTGCAGCCTTGGTGACAGAGTGAGACTCTGTCTCAAAAAAAAAAAAAAAAAAAAAAAAAAAAAAAAAAAAAAAAACATTTGATGTCTGCCTGGTTTTACCTTCTGGGAATTTTGAAAATAAGGGATAGCTCTCGCAGGCAGATAAATATATCTGCCCTGAGTCAAATGCAGGTTACAGTAAGGGCATCACCCTACTCCAACTGCAATGATGTATGCTGGACTACCCAATTTCAGGGCTGGACAGTAAACATGGAGTGGGTAGCTCTGAGCTGGAGACCCTTGAAGAATAAACCACATCTGTCCAAGGGTTCCCTGGCAAATAACTGTCAGAATTTAGAATGCAATCCTATACTCATCACCATTGACAATCCAGCCATTCCAGACCAAGAACCAAAAGCAGCATCTCGGGTATCTGGGTTAGGGGCAGACATCACAGGAAAAGACACTCTAGGGTGATTTGTTCTCAACCTAATCAAGAACTCAGCCTCCCATTTGCCTGGGACTACTCCAACCCCAGATCCTAGTAATCACTTAATCTACCAAATAATGACCCTAAAAGAGTAAAAATAATGGAGGTAAAGGATCTAAGGCAAGCCTTAGAAATTGGAACAGAGTACGGGGATGTGAACGCCTGGGTTGAATGCGTAAAATTTTCAGTACAAGCTCTCAGCAAGAGTAACTGCTACATGTGTGCTGTGGGACAACCTCAGGTACAGGCGGTTCCATTTCCCCTAGGATGGAATCCCAATCCTAAAGGAATGCACTGCATGTTGGCTCTATACCAGGACAAGGATGAATGATGAAATGAGACGTGTAAGAGTATATCATTGTTCTTTCTGCATTGCAGAGGCTGGATCCCAGAACAATCCTTTTGTTCACTATAGGAAATATGGACCACTCTTCTCGCCTCTCTAGGCAGGGGTCAGAGTTCAATAAGCCCGTGGGAGAACTCTTGACTTGTACCAACATCAGAAACATCACTGGTGAGTCAAGCAATAGCAATTACTCAGCTCTCCATATACCCCAGGCTGATGTCTGGTGGTACTGTGGGAAAGGGAGCCTCTGTGACCCGTTACTGTCCAATTAGACCGGGACTTGTCTTTAGTCCAATCGGCCATTCCCTTCACCCTGGTATTCCACAAGATACCTGAAAATACACATGGCCACTGAAACCACAGAGATTAAATAAATTGTTTTGATCCAAATCTATATGTTGACTTGATAGGAGTCCCTAGGTGGGTACCTAATGAATTTAAGGCCTGAAACCAAATAGCTGCTGGGTTTAAGTCAGCACTCTTCTGGCGGTCAACTATTAATGAGGATGTGGATTGGATTAACTACATCTATTATAATCAACAGAGATTCATCAGTTATACTCTGGACACTCTCAAAGGGGTGGTCAGCCAACTGGGTACCAACAGCCAAATGGCCTGGGAAAACAGGCTTGCTCTAGACATACTAGCAGAAAAAGGGGTCATATGTGTTATGCTGGGTGAGAAATGTTGTACTTTCATTCCCAACAATACTGCCCCAGATGGGACCATCACAAAAGCTTTATGAGGACTGATAACTCTAGCCAATGAACTGACAGAAATTGCTGAAATTGATGACCTATTTATGGGTTGGCAAGAAGGCTGGTTTGGAAAATGGAAAGGCATGGTAGCTTCAGTTCTTACATCTCTCATAATTGTGGCAGGAGTCTTAACAACAGTGGGATGTTACATTATCCCTTGTGTGAGGAGACTAACACAGACATTAATTGAAATAGCTATTAATAAGCAAATGCCCGTGACTTACTGGCAGAATAACCTGCTACTGTTTGAAATCAAATTAAACTCAGTCTCCTATGAGGAAGAAAGTAAAAAACTTCTAGAGCAATTCGAAGACCAAAAGGGTTTAGATGAAAATAAGACCAAAGGAAGTAAATAGAAAAGAGGAGGGAATTTGTGAGAAAACATTTTAAATGGTCCCTTTCAAGGCATGATAAATTTAAGTACCGGCAGCCAGCCTGCAAATGTAACAAACCACACAGCTCCTGCACCTAGAAGGCCACAGTAAGTGAACAGAATGTAGAAGAGGGATCAGTTAAAAGGGAAGAAAGTTTCATCATTGAGAAATCGAAACTTAAGCAGAGAAGTGGACCTGGGTGTAACCTTCTAAAGGGGATAATGAAACTTAGGCAATGCCTGGGAAGATTGTAACCCCATAGTAGTCGATCAGTGAGGAACTCAGGGAGGGACTTGTGTGCTAGGAGGTAAGTTACCTATTGTGACTGCCCTGGATGTGCCCGCCCACCAGACACTAATCTTGCAAGACCATTATTAAAAAGTCTTACTTTTGCTGTTCTTTGTGTCTTTAAGTCAATTCTTGGTGTTTGGATGGGTAATTGTGTTTCTCATATAACTCAAAAGGTTATGACTTTAGATTATAGTATCTCAGCTGTCTGAGGAAATATAATTTACTCTCATCAGTTTACAAATGAGAGAAAAAAAATAGATAAATATAATTTCCGTAGAAAAAAAGTAGCTTTCTTTCAAAGCCACTTGGAGAGATTAAAGTAAATTGATGTTATAGATACAGATAAATGGATGATAGACAGATAGACCTATCTTATAAAATCTATGTCTTTTTTATTCTTTTTGTATGTTATATGAGGATAAACTGAATTATTTCAACTAGTTAAATTTGATTTAGGAGGCAATAAAAATCTACTCAATGAATCTACCTGTATCATTTAGAAAATATCCCTCTGATATAATGCTGTAAGAATAAAATGCAGTTAAAGTGCTGGTTCATTTTGATACATGTCCCTGGTAATTATTTAGAAAAGGATACAAAGAACAACTAAGTAGCATTTTATTTACCTATTAATTTCTATTACTTTGTTTTATGTATATCCATTAATTATGGTATATTAGAACATGTCAAAATAAACACTGTAAATATCTCAGTGCATACTTTTTATAAAATTATGCATTTGACATTTGACAGATGATAATACTATAAATCATACAACTTCCATCTTTGATATTGTTATATTCTGTCAGTCTTAAAGGCGAAGAATAATGCATTCTGTTGATGTGTTCATGCTAAATTACTTTCAGCATACCCCCAAGTATTTACAAATGTTAATTTATGAAAATATTTTATATTTAAAACTTCTAGGTTTAAAGCACCAGTTTTGCTTTAATGTAAGCGATTTTCTTATATTTTGTCAGAAAGAAAATTTGAGAATGATCTGCCTTGTAAATTGAAAATTTTTCATTGAATTCAAATGAAGCTTATTCCACAATCTGAAATTTGAACTCTTTGATACATTTTATTATGTTACTTGCAAAATACCCTTGGCTTAAAAAAAGCTACTGAATGTTTAGTCCATAAACAAGCAAGTGTGCATATTTTGTTTAAATATTTAAAACTAACTTATGTATTAATCATAAAATGAGGACAGAGGTGCCGTTTCATTACATGCTTCAAAAAATACTGATCATTTAGCTCAAGAAAATTTACTTTTAAATTGTATTTTTCTTTATGCAATTCAAATAAATGATCCTCTTAAATTTAAAAAAAAATTATACATATTCTTAAAATCTACATTAAGCAAACAAGAAATCATTCCTATTTGATTCCACAGCTATTGAACTGTAAAGTACAAATAACACACTTATTATTACACTTGAGTTTGTTTTGGAGAACTACTAAAATGCAGTGGAGTGAAGAGTATTGGTAAAGGAATAATGTGTAACTACCAAATGCAGCATAGAATATTTAGGTTGTAAATAGAGGAATATAAATGATAGGTTATCATGGTCCTATTCAATTTGTTCTTATCTCAAGAAAACTTGGTGTATAATTTCAAACTCTATAAATTTACACAATTTATTACCTATGGTTTTAGTCCAGAAAGCAGGCTACATTCTCTTAAATTATGAGAAAATTTGTCCAAGAAGTGTTAAGTATACAGTACTGGCTTTTTACAATTAGAAGAACTAAATATTTATTTTTATGTGTACTTTGCCTGAAGCTAAAAACTGTGACTGGATGAAGCAGTTACTTTCCTAGTGTAAAATTTTATTGCTCTGATTAACATTCTTTCTTCTTTTTACTATAAGGGCATAAGATAAGAGAAGGGGCATTTATTATGCACCAAATCGTTTCCAGATACTGTGCTAGATATTTTTATAAAATGGTCTCAATTTTTAATAATAGAAACCATCAATTATTACTTAAGTATTGTATGTTCACTTCTATTTTGCTCAATATAATATAGCTAATAGGAAACACAGTAGCTTCACATATTTGCTACTGAACATACGTTCTGTCTAATATAACTGAATATGTTTTGGAAGATATTGTTACAATCTAGAAAAAAATATAAACATTGTAGAAAATAAATCTTCACGGTGGCTCACGCCTGTAATCCCAGCACTTTGGGAGGCCGAGGCGGGCGGATCACAAGGTCAGGAGATCGAGACCACGGTGAAACCCCGTCTCTACTAAAAATACAAAAAAACTAGCCGGGCGCAGTTGTGGGCGCCTGTAGTCCCAGCTACTCGGGAGGCTGAGGCAGGAGAATGGCGTGAACCCGGGAGGCGGAGCTTGCAGTGAGCCGTGATCGCACCACTGCACTCCAGCCTGGGCGACAGAGCCAGACTCCGTCTCAAAAAAAAAAAAAAAAAAAGAAAATAAATCTTCATAGAGTAAATTAATAAAAAGTATAACACCAGACAAATTTTAATGTATTATTACTAAAGAATCATAAAGGCTATAGGCAAAATATAAAAAGTCCTAAAATCAAGTAGAATCACTGCTATCAACTTTGTCATAAACTTCACACTTTACTTTGCTCGCAGGAAGTCATTTTTAACACCTGGCATTGCTTTTTAAAATTTGTATTGTTTGACAGATCTTTTTGAATAATAGATTCTAGCCTTAGGTATATTCCTACTTTTAATTTAAATAGAACGATAAAAGCATGAAATCCTTCTTTGTAGGAAATACTCTGCAGCTTTATTTTAGTTGTACATTATCATCAGAAGAACAAGCCATGACTGGCCTTGCAAAAGTCTTCACTATAAAGGATCTCATTCAGAGATATGAACTTCACTGTAAGAGAAGAATAGCTCCCACAGAAGCTAAAGATATGTGCCGCCTTTGATGTAAGCCAAGAAATTTTTTTTTTTTTTTTTTTTAATGAGGACATTAAAAATCGAGACATAGTATGTAATCAGCAGCCCACAAATTTCTACCAAATTTTTACTCATATAGTTAGGACAACTCAGAGAAATGCTCTGTCATGAAACACACTAAAGAGTGAGACTAGGCCGGCACAATGATTCATGCCTATAATCCAGCACTTTGGGAGTCCAAGGCGGGCTGATCATTTGTGTTCAGGGCTTCAAGTCCAGCCTGGCCAACATGATGAAACTGTCTCTACCAAAAATACAAAAAGTAGCTGGGCATAGTTGGGCTTACCTGTAATCCCAGCTCCCAGGGGACTGAGGCAGGAGAATTGCTTGAACCCAGAAGATGGAAGTTGCAGTGAACGCAGATTGTGGCACTGCACTCCAGTCTGGGTGACAGAGCAAGACTGTGTCAAAAAAAAAAAAAAAAGAGAGAGAGAGTGAGACTAACAATAAATACAACTATTGCCATAATCTAAGGGCTTCCTGAGGTATAATCAGAAAGGCTTGAGCTATTATCAAAGTTTCAAGTATTAGCTCATAAAATTTTGGCACGTGAAACATTAGTCACTTTCTATCCAGAAAGTTCATTATAAAGAGTTTTCAACACCAGCAAGGGGCTCAGTTCCTACGCCAGTCAGAGAACTAGAAAGGCAGTTCTTCCTTAAAAGCCTGCTGTCTGTTCAGTAGCCTGCTTCACTTCTCCCTCAACAGCTCTCCTTAGAAAACTGAGCTTTTTGTTTGAGGACCAATTCTAGAATATATAATAGTGTCTGTTACTTAGCTTTGTAACATTAACGTTCAGTCCATCCTTTGGTCTTTCATGATCTCATGCCTAATTCTCTAGAGGAAAAAAATTATATATATATAATTTTTTTATATATATATATATCCGCCTACCTTGGCCTCCCAAAGTGCTTGGATTACAGGGGCTAGGTTTATAACAAAGATAACGGAGAGCCTTTGAGTGAGAGGAGCTAAGAGAAGCGCTAGCAAGATATGCAAATTATACTATATATATATATAGTATAATATATATATAATTATACAAATTATATATATATAATTTGTATATATATAATCTGTTATAAGTATATATGATTTGTTATAAATATATGTATATATATAATTTAATATATATACGTATGCATAACACAGAACCAAGCAAAGAACTGCTCTTTACGAACACAAAAATATCGCAACTTTGGAACTGCTCATTTGGTGAATGGATGTTCTCTACTACGTTACAGTGAATGCACTGGACAGCAACGTGGCATCCAGGGAGCACATGTGTAAAAAGAAAATAGCAACAACACCATCGATGTGCACATCACAATGGTGATAGCATCCCACTGGCCTTTTAGCGCTGATGAGTGACACCGATCTTAGTGGTATGTTCACAGCATCATAGCAATTCTCAACAAAACATGACCACAGGTGTCATATTGGCTTGAGGAAACACACATATAAGGGTTGTAATGCACTTTCATGGTGTTCTATGTCCAGCAAGAACTGGACAATCAGTACACGTAGAGCTGAATATACTGTTCTAGGAATCCGCTTAGGAGACTTTTGGGGAAAGTAGTTGAATGGTCCTGTATGTTTTAAAATAGTGAGTAGAAAAAAAAGAGATGGAGAAATGCCCTTTACCACTCTTTATGTGAGCTATCCTTCTCTTTTCTTTCAACCTATTGTGCTGGTGAAGCAGGAAAATATGCGATGGGGAAAAATATAAATTTAAGAACACAGAGGTTCTAGTGTGTGCAACTGCACATTGCCACATTATACATTAACTTGAGAGAGAGAGAGAGAGAGAGATGGCTGTCTCCTACACAATTACCAGAGACTGATTCAGTTGATGAGCAAATACCCATTGGCTGTGAATTTGATTTATTGAATATAAGTAATGAACGAAGACTCAGAGGAAAAAAGAGTGCCATGTGGTGATAGCTATCTCGGTCATTGCAGCTTGTCTATGTGCTTCTTGTACAGTATATTAATGTGTCAATTGTCTTCCTTCCCCCTCTTTCCTTGACATCTAAGAGGAGCTTTTACTTTGCTTGCTTTGAGGTCAGAAAGATGTTCAACATTTTGTGATAAAAAATTGTGAGACTGAAAAGATGGAGACAGAATCTGAGTTTGGGGAAATGAGGAGGGTATACATGGGGCTAGCTATTTTTTTTTTTTTTTTTTTTGAGACAGCATCTCGCTCTGTTGCCCAGGCTCGAGTGCAGTGGCATGATCTTGGCTCACTGCAAGCTCTGCCTCCCGGGTTCACGCCATTCTCCTGCCTCAGACTCTTAAGTAGCTAGAACTACAGGCGCCTGCCACCACGTCCGGATAATTTTTTTTTTTTTTTTTTTTGTATTTTTAGTAGAGACGGGGTTTCACGGTATTAGCTAGGATGGTCTCGATCTCCTGACCTCGTGATCTGCCTACCTTGGCCTCCCAAAGTGCTTGGATTACAGGGGCTAGCTTTATAACAAAGATAACGGAGAGCCTTTGAGTGAGAGGAGCTAAGAGAAGCGCTAGCAAGATATGCAAACAAGTTTCAAGACTTTATACGAGAGTGAGTTTCGAAGAGTGGCAAGCTCTCAAACAGCCAGCTATTAAGGGTTAAACGACTTGTCAAGGTGGCGAAAAGACCTTCCCAAGTAATTGCTGTAAATTACCAGATTTATAACTTGCTTTTGGTTGCTATACTAACACTCTCAAAAGACTGATTCTGTTCAGGCCCGTTACTCTGTTTAAATGAGTTACCTGACCATCCAATGTTGCAGCACCATCTAGGTCCAGGGTATACAGCTGGGAGAGGGGAGATTTGATGCAATTATATTTTCAACTACTGGAAAAAGGAGATAATTTTTTCGCGTATTTTAAGTGTAAACTTTTTCTAAAGAAAAATATTTAAACAAATTTTAAAATATAATTTCAAAAAGACCATAAATCTTCATGCTGGTCATCCTTGTACTTTAAATTTTCATATGCTACTCTATGTGTCAGAGGAAAAACAGTGACCATTAGGCAGGGCTAGACTCAGTGCCGTTGGGGCATTACTAGGGCAAATGTCTAGGCAAGGGGCTTCAGCTCTGGGGAACCAAAGGGCACTCCTGGGGTCAAGTTGCTCAGTCTCCTATAGGTGTGGGAGAAGTGGCGGACACAAGGGCAATCCATGGAATCCCTATTTGCATAAAAATACATGATTGGCCACTCTCACCCTGGCTTCAATGGTTTTTGTTCCCAGATGGGAGAATTGTCTGAAGAGGATAAATGATCACCTTCCAGGTGGAGGTGAGAATGCGAGAGCCAGTCCCTTAGAGAAGGGACTCATTAGCCTGATCACAGCCTACACAAGATCAAGTGAAACCACATGTCCACACACAATGCCACCACAGATAGAGCATACTGCTAACATGACCACAATACAGAGAGAAGTGTGGTTACAACAGGGAAAGGCCAAGCAGCCAACCTCTTTTTTTATTTAAACATTTTTAATTAACAAATAAAAACTGTATATAGTTATACAATTGTACAATATGATGTTTTGAAATATGTAACGTGCATAATTTCACATACCTTGTTTGTGGTGAGAGCACTTGTTTTCTTTCTTAGCAATTTTGAAATACACAATATATTGCTATTAACTAGAGTTTCCATGATTACAACCATATTTTCAATTAACAGTCTTCCTTTCTCAATAGTGATGAGCCCAGAAAGACCCAATCAGATGCCAAGGAAAACCTAAAGCACAAAAGGAAAAAAAAATGGCCATACTAGAAATTGAATCTCAGAGGAAATACAAAAATCCCAAATGCAAGGTTGTATATACAAGTATCCCCAGAGATACTCCATTTTTAAGATGAGTTAGAGAATAAGAAATAAGACTTGTAAGTAGATACCATATTTCCTCTCATTAATAATTATTATTGTTATTATTAAATAGAATAATGTAAAGATAGAATTGAAATTTATATGTCATGGAATAAAAGGCAAAAATATAAAATATGCTAGAATATTATAAAACACAAAGGATCAATACAGGAGATTAATTTACATGTAAAATGCATTTCAAATAGAGGTGGCGCACATCAACACATTAATTCACATGCTTTCATTTTCATTTTTTCAAGGAAGGAGTCTCATTATGTTGCTCAGGCTGGACTCATTGACTCAAATGTCTGGGCTCAAGGGATACTCCTGCCTCAACATGTCAAGTGGCGGCGACTACAGGTGCGTGTCAGCCACTCAGCTCAATCACACATCAGACCATTAAAAATAAGGATACTAGGCTCAAAGCTAAATTTTATTGTTGTCAAAATTTTCAACATCAGTACTAAAAACCTAGAGGAATATGGATAAGCATTTAAAAAATTCTGTCCAGCTAATTCTGTCCAGTGTTCCTTTAAATATCATGCAAAAAAGCTAGTTTTATAAGTGTGAAATCTGCATTTATGGAGGGGAGGAACGCAAGCTTACTGGAAAAAGCCCCAAATGAAGGAAATTACCTGCTATGAGATTGAAAAAACAATGGATCTCACCCAGCAGGGCCTTGAAAATAAATGTTGAGATCATGTTTTACAACAGACTGGTACAATCAATCTAATAATTACTGTTTAATAATTAGCAGAATTAAGACATTTTATGACATAAGAGATGTAGTAAAGAAAGGCTTACACTTTTTGATTGACAATATAAATGAAAAATTTTAGAAAAACAATATAGTCATGTAACTTATGGTCCAAATATGAATTAAACTAGAAGGTAACATGACTTTATTCAGTTAACGTAGTATTCAAAAAGTGATTCCAATTAGTCTTGGGTGTTGTACCAACTTCCTTCAAAGGAGTAAGTTTTAGAGAAAGCAGATTTCATATCCCATACAAATTCAATAATATTCTTGTTCAAAAGGTTATAAATTACATCACTGTATTATAATAAAAAGTGTTTATAACATTTTATTTTTCAGAGTCAATCAGAAACAGCATGAAATAATTATAGCTAAATAATGAAACATAAATGTTATAAATCTTGACATGGTAAAATAAACAATGTAGTTGTCAAGCTGAGAGGAAGAGTGGTGGAAATGTACAGAGAAATAGTTGTACACGTTTTAGAATTTCACCTAATGAGCAAAGATATATTATCTAAATCTGGTGGATCAAGATTACATTTGAACATAGTATTCAGATTTATAAGCTTGAAAAAAGGAAATAAAAACCAAAGATAAATCTAAAAAAAAAAAAAAAGAAGGGAATGGGAAGGTAGCAAGGCAAAGCTGTGTAAGTCACACACCTATCTTCTCTCTCACAGCAGAGAGTAAAGCAATAGGGTTTATGTTGATAAATAGAATACATAAATGATAAATGTATACAAACATATTAACTTACAATTACAGAGGTGACCATTAGAAGAAGTGAGAACAGAAATTGTCAAATCCAACGAATAGAATAGGAGATTAGGAGAGGTTTTTCAGTATTTTTTAATGCTTATATCAATTGCGGAACTTACAAATGAAAATGGGAAAGACAAGTATGAATCTAATCATAGATCCATAAGTAACTAAAATGAATAAATACTATACTGATACTTTAAGTTAATGTAGGTACTCTATAAGCAATGAAATCTATTTTATAAATAGTGAAGTCATTTTTAAAAACCTATAATGTTTATTTTGTCATTGATAACTAACTAAATCACTAGCTAATCACTAGCTACTCTCAGTTGCCATATAGGGTTAAATGTAAAATTGCATACTTCTCTAGACTGGAATTACATTTGTGAAAATACAAAACCATGATGGACAAAGGTCTATGGAAGTGTGCACTGGAGAGTGAAACAGCAGTACCCAGGTGGCTACAGTCAGCAGGGGTGTTTGATGCTGGGACAAAGCGATTATACATGGAATAAATGTTTGCTGTATCTTGGGAAATACTTTCTAGGTATGATTCATTCTAGAAGTTGCTTTCTCTCTGACAAAACTAGGTCAATCTTTACAACTCCGCTCCTGGCTTTGGAGCACAAAGATGAAATTGTTCCTTTGTGGTCAAAGGCAGTTGTGACAGGCATAATTTTATCAAATTTGCAACAGAAAAATATTCCTCTTTAAATTTCCAGATGGGATGAAATTGTGGAGCAGATAATAGAGGGAAAAAAGTATATCCACAGAACTCTAGAAATTCAGATAATGAAGAACCCATATATAGCACCAGAGATTCTTGTAACTATAGGCAAATAAATTGAGAAATCTTGGTAAAAAATAATTAACTTTGAAAAGGAAGTGATTTTTGATAAAGACATTGTGTTGAGGCAAATAAATGTTTCAAAATTTAGAATTAGGAAACAAAAAAGAAATATAAACATCAGCTGCAAATAGAACTGTGATATGTCCTTTGATCATATTCAGAATTCCCAAGTGAGGCCTGAAGAGTTAACATAAGAATCACATTGCAGTTAGACCTGGATATTAATTTTAGGCATATATGGAAATTTATAAATATATACATATATATGTGTGTGTGAGAGTCTGCTTGTGTATGTATTCTGATACTAAATTACATCTTTTTCATTGCTTAGTGGTGATGCCGTCACTCTTTTAAGTGATTTCTACATACATATTTGATTTTATGAAAGTGATTTTCAAGCTAGTGAAATATATATGTTTATGGGTATAGACAGTCAGAAAATAGTTTAAATTGGTATTTTATGTGGCTTTTACATATGAAGGTGTGCAGCTGCTTTATTATTATTATACTTTAAGTTCTGGGATACACGTGCAGAATGTGCAGGTTTGTTACATAGGTATTCACGTGCCATGGTGGTTTGCTGCACCCATCAACCCGTCATCTACATTAGGTATTTCTCCTAATGCTAACCCTCCCCTAGCCCCCCACCCCCTGACAAGCCCTGGTGTGTGATGTTCCCCTCCCTGTGTCCATATGTTCTTGTTGTTCAACTCCCACTTATCAGTGAGAACGTGCAGTGTTTGGTTTTCTGTTCCTGTGTTAGTGTGCTGAGAATGATGGTTTCCAGCTTCATCCATGTCCCCGCAAAGGACATGAACTCATCCTTTTTATGGCTGCATAGTATTCCATGGTGAATACATGCCACATTTTCTTCATCCAGTCTATCATTGATGGGCTTTTGGATAGGTTCCAAGTCTTTGCTATTGTGAACAGTGCTGCAATAAATGTACGTGTGCATGTATCTTTATAGTAGAATGATATATAATCCTTTGAGTATATACCCAGTAATGGGATTGCTGGATCAAATGGTATTTCTGGTTCTAGATCCCTGAGGAATCGCTGCACTGTCTTCCACAATGGTTGAACTAACTTCTACTCCCACCAACAGTGTAAAAGTGTTCCTATTTCTCCACATTCTCTCCAGTATCTGTTGTTACCTGACATTTAATGACTGTCATTCTAACTGGTGTGGATGGTATCTCATTGTGGTTTTGATTTGCATTTCTCTAATGACTAGTGATGATGAGCTTTCTTCTTTTAATCATATGTTTCCTGTCTGCATAAATGTCTTCTTTTGAGAAGTGCAGCAGCTTTTTCAGAATGGTGTCTGCGGCAGGTAATGTCCTCTAAAGATGTCAGCATTTAATCCCCCAAACCTGAGAATATGTTACCTCAAATAACAAAAGGAATCTTGCACATAAAATTGAGGTAGCATACCTTAAAATAGGCAAAATATTTTGGGTTATCCAGATGGACCTAGTTAGGTCCAATTCAGGCTTTTTCAAGTAGAAGAGGAAGACAGATGCGTGGGGCAGAGAATGTGAGAGAAGAGACAGGAAGGATTCAAATCATGAGAGAGACCCAGCCTGCTGGGACTGGTTGTGAAGATGGAGCAAGGGGCCATGAGTTGAGAAGGGTGGGCAGCCTCTAAAGTTTGAAAGCAAACCTCAGCTGATAGTGAGCAAGGAAATAGACTTCAGTCCTATAGTTGCAAGGAACTGAATTCTGCCAAAAATCCAGATAAGAAAACAAAAACAAAAAACAGATTCTCCCTACAGCTCCCAGAAAGTAACTTGACCTTGCCAGCACCTAAATGTTAGCCCAGTAATACCTGTGCTGGGATTCTGAAATACAGAACTATAAGATAATGAATTTGTGTGATGTTAAGGTGTTTAAAATTTGTGATAATTTCTTATGACATCAATAGAAAACTAATAGTCTCCAAACCATTAACTTACTATAATTATATGCCTTATTATTTGCTTACTCTAGGCTTATCACGTGAGCAGCATCAGCAAGGGACTTCCATATAAATTGTTTCTTTACAAAATTCTGCATTTGGATGTTGTTATGTCCATTTTACAGGTAAGAAAATAAATCTAGAGAGGAAAAGTAACTTTCTAAAAGGAACACAACTAGTGAACTCTATGAGTAGTATTCAAAAATAGGACTTGAAATCAGATTGTTTGAAATCACTGTGACATATTTACATATTTATATGCATATATGCCCACACATATCTACATATACACACTGCATCTCCATAAATGCATTTTAAAATGTCTAAGTAAATAACATAATGCTTTATGGAACATAGAGCAGCTATTTTATTATCTATTTGTGTAGAAATTTACCTTGCAATAAATGTTTAAAGAAATGCAAATTTCCTTGCTTATTCCTTTAAATATATTTGCCTTTAAAAATTAGTAAACATTTTTACTGAACTTAGAAATTTAAATATTTACTATATAAAATTTAAAGCCATCTTGAATTCAAAGTAATTTTAGCATGTAAATATGACAGGTGCATTTGATTATATGTAACATGACTTGAAATTAAATGAAGTTTGACATTCAATAATAAACTGTGAATAAAAGCATTTATGGATCAAATAAATCATGTAAATAACAAAAGGAATTAAATAAACTTCACATGCACATACACTTAGTTTGTATCTTAAACAAATGTTGCATTAATATTTGTTATCTAATTTTTTTAAGTTTATATTTGATATGGTTAGGCTTTGTGACCCCACCCAAATCTCATCTTGAATTATGATCTCCATAACCTTCAGGAATTGAGGGAGGAACCTGGTGGGAGATAACTGGATCATGGAGGTGGTTTCCCTTATGCTGTTATCATGACAGTGAGTTCTCACAAGATCTGATGGTTTTATAAGTGTTTGGCAAGTTCCTCCTTCACTACTTTTCTCTCTCCTGCCGCCATGTGAGAAGGTGTAAGCTTGCTTCCCCTTTGCCTTGTGCCATGATTGTAAGTTTCCTGAGGCCTTCTCACCCATGTGGAACTATGAGTCAATGAAAATTCTTTCTTTTATAAATTACCCAGTCTTGGGTAGTATTATTACAGCAGTGTGAGAATGGAGCAATATAATATTCCTATTATACAGCATCACTTCCATCTTTGCTCACTTCCCCTTAAAGGAAACTATGGTATGACTTATGGTGGCAGGACAGTTCATATAGTGAAGTCTTGAGAACGAGATTGGAAGCAAACACTTATTTCTTTATGTAGAGTGAAACATCACAGTGCAGAAGTGAACTGTGTCCTTCTCTGGGAACAGAAACGGCTTCCAAACATGAGGACATAGGTTAGGAAGATGTAGTAAATAATCATTTTTTTTTTTTAAAAAGGACAAGATAAATAAATGCTAATCTGTTTGATAGGAAAGAGTGTGAATGAGACATTGCAATTTAAGTAGAGTAGTCAGAGAATGCACTAGAATGATGAAGAAATAGTCATGTCAAGAACAAGGTTGTAGGTCTCATATATAAAGATAAAGACTTGTAATGATCCTAATGCATAAATGGAAAATGTGGCTGGAAGTGAGTAAATGAGCTAAGTAGGGAGAGTAATAAAAAGTTGATGTTAGGGACGATGTAGGCAAAGACCAGACAGTAGAAACTTGTGAACCATGGTAAACAGTTCGGATTTTATTCTGAATTTAATGGGTAGTTATCAGAAAAGTTTTTTGTTTGTTTGTGTTTTGATACAGAGTCTCTCTCTGTCACCCAGCCTGGAGTGCAGTGGAGCGATCTCGGCTCACTGCAAACTCCGCCTCCTGGGTTCAAGGGATTCTCCTGCATCAGCCTCCCAAGTAGCTGAAATTACAGGTACCTGCCACCATGCCCATCCAATTTTTGTATTTTCAGTAGAAATAGGGTTTCACCATGTTAGCCAGGCTGGTCTCAAACTCCTGACCTTAAGTGATCCACCCGCCTCGGCCTCCCAAAGTGCTGGGATTACAAGCGTGAGCCACTGTGCCTGGACAGAAATTTTTTTTTTTTGAATATGTATTTTATTTACATGATCTGATTATATTGGAAGATATATCTGACATTTTTAGAAGATGCAATGTGGAGAGTAGTAGATCATAAGGAGTCCAGAACAGAAGTGGAGGACCTTCCCTGCTATTGCAGGTGTCAGGACAGATGATGCTGGTTAGGTTAAAAGATGAAGATAGGACCCACTAATGGATTACACAGTGGGTGTGAGAAAAAGAGACAAATTAGGAATGACTTCCTTTCTGGCTGTGACGAATAAGCTGGATAGTGCCATTTGGTTATTTGAAATTGACTGTGTTTGGAAACAGACACTTAAAAGATATCCATAGTACTGACTTTACAGCAAAATTTCCACCTAAGGTAGAGTGACACACTGCAAAGGGAGAACGTTAATAAGCACTACTGTCTCCACCTGCAGTAAGAAGAAACCTGAGATCGTCCCCATGACTCCCATCCACAGCACACATACCCTATATAATTCCCTCCTCTTCAGTGTGGCTGAGACCATTGAGTATGATGGGATATCACCTCCATAATAGGTTGCTAACCACTTAACTTTGAGGGTGGCCCTTACATAACCATGTGAGATATTCAGAACATGGTGATATGGTTTGGCTCTGTGTCCCCACCCAAATCTCATCTTGAATTGTAATCCCCATGTTAAGGAAAGGACCTGGTAGGAGGTAATTGGAACATGTGGGCAGTTTTCCTCATGCTGTTTCTGTGATAGGGGGTGAGTTCTAATGAGATCTGATGGTTTTAAAGTGTAACACTTCCTTGCTCACACTCTCTCCTGCTGCCATGTAACACGTCTTGTTCCCCATTTGTCTTCCACTATGATTGTTTCCTGAGGCCTTCCCAGCTATGCAGGACTCTGAGTCCATTAAACCTCCTTTCTTTATAAAATATCATATTTTAGGTAGTATGAACACTACAGCAGTATGAGAATGGACTAATACAGACAGTGAAGTATCATTGAGATTGTTTCTGGCAGGCCTAAACCAAACAGCCATGTACTTTGTAAACTGCCTACACAAGGGGCCACATGACTATGACCTGGAGGAAGCATCTAGAAGCCTCTGAGGGGACCACTGGCCAAAACCCAGCAAGAAAATAAGGATCTTAGTCCTACAAACACAAGACACTGAATTCTGCCAACCATCTAAATGAAATCAGATGAGAACTCTGAGCTCCAGATAAGAAAGGAGCCCCAGCTGACACTTTAATTTCAATTTTATGAGGTTCTAGAAAGACAACCCAATTATGCTACCCCTGGACTTTCTAATTACAGAAGTCATGAGATAATAATTTTGTGTTATTTTAAACTGTTAACTTTTCAGTAATTCATCGTAGCATCAAAAGAACACCTTAGTACTTAGAAGTGGAGTGGTGCTGATACCAAAATTTGGGATACCAAAATTTGGGAACAGCTTTTAAATCGGGCAGTGAGTGATGACTGGAATAATTTTGAGTAGCATACTAAGAAAAAATTTAAATCATCTTGAACAAACTGCTAATAGAAATTAGGATTTTAAGGATAATGCTTATGAGAGCTAAAAACAGAATCTGCAATCCAAAGGAAAGGACGTCCTTCTCATACAGTGGCAGAAGCCCTGGTGAAACTATACGATGTTGATCGCAGAATTTTGAAGTGATGAACTTAGGTAGGGACATTTCCAATCATAGTGTTAAGGGTGCTGCCTGGTTTCCTTCTGCTACTTACAATAAAATCATGAAGAGAGAGAGAAATTGAGGGAAGAAATGTTAAATGAAGAGGAACAAAGAATAGATGATTTTGAAACTTTCAAGGTCTCTGGATAGTGAAAGATTCTAAAATTTTCATATGGCTGCCAGAAACCTGGCATGGAGAAGCAGCTGATGTGTCACTATATGACCTTTGCTAAAATATCAAACAGATCAAAGGTCAAAACAATCAATAACACAAAGGGTCTTTGCAAGGTACTAAGGGTATCCCTCACAGATCCTCTTGAACAAACAAGTGGGCCTTTATGAGGCTTTAGTGTATTGTCCCTCAGTCATCTCAGTGGAAGCCAAAGATGGAGAAAAAAAATCTCAAAAATCTTTTGGGATATGCCTTTGATTACTGAAGTGAGACCAGTGAAATTCACACAAGAAATACAAAGTTTTTGAGAACATTGTTTTAGCAGAAATAATCTTGGCTTATACTGAAAAGACTAAGAGAAGATGAAGTTAAAGTAGGCTCTTGGATCCCAAATTCTAACAACAGAAGGCTAATGAAACTCTTCAGCAGCAAACACATGCTGCTTATTCAATAAAGAAAGGAAGAATGGAGCCAAGAGCCTAGAGGACGAAGTCAAAAGCTGTGGGTGATTATTCCCAGTCCTTGAAACCTAATAAAAAATTCTAATGCTGTTTTCCTGTGTTGATTTCAGAACTAGCTTGGACTAATCATTCCTTCTCATCTTCCTTTGCCTGCTTTTTCTTTCTTTTTCTTTCTTCTTCTTCTTTTTTTTTTTTTTTTTTTTTGATGGAGTTTCGCTATCGTCACCCAGGCTGGAGTGCAGTGGCAAGATCTCTGCTCATTGCAGCCTCAGCCTCCGAGGTACAAGCGATTCTCCAGCCTCAGCCTCCTGAGTAGCTGGGATTACAGGCACCTGCCACCACGCCTGGCTAATTTTTTGTATTTTTAATAGAGACAAGATTTCACTATGTTGGCCAGGTTGGTCTCGAACTCCTGACCTCAGGTGATCCATTCACCTTGGCCTCCCAAAGTGCTGGGATTACAGGTGTGAGCCACTGTGCCCGGCACCTTTGACTGCTTTTTCAAGCCCAAATGTGTTTAACCATTATGCAATAACCTACTCCTCTACTGTATGTCAGGAGTGTTGGGAGGAGATACCTTACATCTTTAGGTTCACATGTCCACAGGTGGGGAGGAATTGTGCCCAGGAGCTGTGTTTAATGAATTACACACAGTGGCCTCATTCACACTTACTTTAGATAATGAGAAATTTAGACTTTCAGCTGATAATATAATAGAGTAAGACTCTTTGTAATGCTTGAAGAGGGTGAATAACATTTGCTTGTGTGAGGGATATGAATCATTAGGGCCCAGGAAGTAGACTGTGGCAGGCAGAATACTAAGATGACTCCTCTCTGCTATGGTTGAACAATTTTGCCCCTCACAAACTTATATGTTGAAAGCTTAATTACTAATTTGATGGTATTACAAGGTGGGTTTTGTTAGGGGTTTATTAGGTCACGAGGGCAGCCCTCATGAATGGGATTAGTACCATTGCAGGACTTTGGGAGGCCAAGGCAGGCAGATCACGAGGTCAAGAGATCGAGACCATCCTGGCCAACATGGTGAAACCCCATCTCTACTAAAAATACAAAATTTAGCTGGGTGTGGTGGCAGGCGCCTGTAGTCCTAGCTACTCAGGAGGCTGAGGCAGGAGAATCACTTGAACCTGGGAGGCGGAGGTTCCAGTGAGCCGAGATTGTGCCACTGCACTCCAGCCTGGCAATAGAGTGAGACTCTGTCTCAAAAAAAAAAAAAAAAAAAAGGAGGGGGTGCCCAGAGAACTGCCTTGCCTGCTCCACCATGTGTGGACACACTGAAAAGGTGCCATGTATGAGACATCACATCTGCTGGTGTCTTGATTTTGGACTTCCCAGCCTTGAGAACTGCAAGAAATAAATTTCTGTTGTTTATAAGTTACTCAATTTATGGTTTTTCTTATACCAACCTGAATAAACTAGGACAGCCCCCAGTGTCCCCATACAAGGTCTGTATGTCTTCTCCTGAGTGTGAGGAGCACCAGTGATATGAAGAAATAACACTCCTATTTGTATGTTATATAATATGCGAAAAGGATTTTTTTAGAGACATAAGTAAGGTCCCTAAACAGTTGCCTTTGAGTTACTCAAAAGGGAGATTATCCTGAATGGGTCTGAGCCAATAGGGTGAGCTCCTTAAAGGAAGGTGAAGCGTCATTGAGATCCTCTTCTGCTAGCCTGAACATAAACAAATAGCCATGTTATAAACTGCCCATGGAAGAGATATACAGCCAGGGCCTAGTGCCAGCCTCTAAAAGTGGGAAGAAATTCTTTGCTGATAGCCAGAAAGAAGACAGGAATTTCATTCCTACACATAAAAAAAACTTGATGCTGGGGAAGGGGCAGTGGACTGGTGAACTGGAAGAGTACTCTGAGCTCCACTTGAACGCTTAGCCATAGTTGGTACTTTGCTTTCAGTTTTTTGAGACCCTGAGAGAGAACCTAGTTCCTAGTTATGCCAATTTTGGACTTCAGACCTATAGAGACTGTGAGATAGTGAATTTGTGTTGTTTTAAGTACTAAGTTCATACTCATCTGTTACACAGCAATTGAAAACTAATACAACACCAATGCACGTTTTGGATGGGAATTGCTAATTTCCCAAGTGTCCACATTGTGGGTATTGACCCACACTGGGCCATCACTAGACTTCTAAGTGAGTCATCGTGATTGCTGATGGCAATCATCAGGCTATATGGCATCTTTTACTTAGATTGCTTGTATTGAAATACACGTGTCTATTTTTTTTTTTTTTTTTTTTCTGAGACAGAGTCTAGCTCTGTTACCCAGGCTGGAGTGCAATGGCACGATCTCGGCTCACTGCAACCTCTGCCTCCTGAGTTCAAGCAATCTTCTGCCTCAGCCTCCCGAGTAGCTAGGATTACAGGCGTGCACCACCACACACAGCTAATTTTTGTATTTTTAGCAGAGACAGGGTTTTGCCATGTTGGTCAGGCTGGTCTTGAACTCCTGACCTCAGGTGATCCACCCGCTTCGGCCTCCCAAAGTGCTGGGATTATAGGTGTGAGCCACCGTGCCTGGCCTGAAATGCATGTGTCTTTTCTATCTGGATCAGCCATATGACCCTGAAGCTTCCCTTGGCCATGTTTCCTGCTGGATGAACAAAATTATCACAGAGGAAGAATAAATGGCATCAGTGGCCACGGGGAAGCATGAATAAATGATCATAGCAAGTATGAAGGCGGATGGTGTCTGTGTTGCTGTTCAAACTCCACGTTTCACCACGGAGAAACTGTGAGTTTCCCTGAATCATAAGTTCTCATGAAAGCTACCCTGGTATATATTCATTAAATTCAAATTGGGCCTCTGTTACTTGAAACCAAGAGTGCTCTCACTCATAGAACTCAAACTAAATATTATATAAATCGTCTATAAATGACCAGGAAACCTACACAGCAAGCAGTCTCAATGTTCACCTTTTAAAAATTTCTTGCATTTATTTCTTTTGCCAGATGTTCAAAACCTTCTCCTTCAATAAGAATTAAATTCCTCAATCTCCTTCTCTTTTATACTTGAGTTGTTTTCTTCCCTGGAAAATCTTCCTGTATCATTAAACTGTCTTTTACCTGTCCTTTTTTCCTTCTGCTTCTAGGGAAGATTCCAGTGTTCTAGTGAAGACTGTTTGCAGACTAATCGCATTGCCGTTATCCATTAGAATTAATGACTTCTACTGCCTCTGGGGCCGTTAGTCTCATTCATTCCCTCTATTTCACCCATTCTGAAGCTTTCTCATTCCACTCGCATTTCCTTTCTGTCCCAGAATATCCTCAGATCTTTTGTACACCTTGCATCAATTCTTTAAAGCCACATCTGTCTCTCTTCTCTTTATTGCAGTCACTTCATTCAAATTATCTTCCCTCACTACTTATTTTCTCAATGCATATTCCTCTCTGTATCAATTAGAGTCCAGTCAGGCAACCGTATCTATCAAGTTGTTGGAAGGACAGAATTTGATATAAAAAAAATCTTACCCCAATGTATGAAAGTGTTACTAAAGGGTAAACAAAAAACTTATGTAGCATGGAAATAATTGCTGTGGGAAGCAACTGTCATTCCTAGGACTGAAGGAAGGTTCTGGAATTATTAAACCTTAGAAACTTAAGAAGTTACTTAGATCTCTGCAGAGACTAAAGTAAGAGTCCTGAGGAAGGATCGCCAGTTCAGCTGGTTCTGGTGTAGCTGAGTTTGGGAGGGGCCCTGAGGAAGGCAGCACTGCTTAGATAGCCCCTGAGAGGCAGTTGCCGTGAAGCTGGTAGGGCACATTTGGGAAAAACTGGTAAATGGATTCAGTTGTTGACACAAAACCTGCTGGAGGTGTGAGAAGGCCCTATTGGAGTGAGGTTCACAGGAATTACAAGCCCAGGAGAAGGCCCAAGTGAGCAGACAGACGGAAGCAAGCTCCCTTTCCTCTTCCAGACACACAGCCTCCTTTCAAGGCCTCGCATGGGCAAATTTGTGGTGTTCAGGATCCCAGTTCCACCATCACAAAGCCAATCTAGAAGGGCGAGTTGGGTCCTGAAAGACAATAGCTTCAATCTATTGCATTTTGGCTTTGGTGCTTATACTTCTGTAGCAATACCTTTTTAATTACACTTATTAAGAGACAGCATAAACTCACATTGTCTAAAACCAGTGACATCTTACCTGAACTTTTTTCTTATGTGATTACTGATATTGAATGAGGCCATAATTGTCCTCTCTGATACTTGACTCTCGACTTTTCTGGTATATACCTAGGTATTAGCTCTCTAGGTTCATAATTGATTTACCATTGTCTTTTACAACTTTAATTTATAATATATACTTATCCTTTCAACAAATATTAATATTAACAAACATTAATTTAAAGTCTGTCATGGACTAGCCACTGTGCTATTTGACAAATAGAAAATGATCAAGATTAATATAGTTCTTTCCTTGTGGGTTTTATCTGAAAAAAATATATATCAATCATTTTTCAGTGACATGTTCAATGAGGACTGAAAAGCTGAAGTACAGTGCCAGTTGAGAAATAGTAGATACACACATATAAATATGTATATCTGCATAGACATATTTCTACATGTGTCTATACATACATATATAAATATGTGTATATTTACAAATAGATGTTTATTTACATATATTACAGGGCAACCTCTGTGAATATGCATAGGAGCAGGTTGTAACAAAATTATCTGGCTTACATTTGAGGAATAGGCAGGGCTTTCCTGAAACAATTTTATTTTTAACTTGAAGAGTTAACTCAGTAAAATAGTATATGGAATTAGGAAGTTTCCAAGAAAATGGGAGAAACACTGAGAAGCACATTAAGTAGGAAGGAACTTACTTTGAGGAATAGAAAGAAAGTTAAGAGAGGTGATAAATGTATACAAGTAATAACTTCCACAAAATTATTTTATTATCTCTCTGTTGTCTCCATAGTATAATATGGAAGAGTATATTGTTCTTTCTATAGCATATCACACACACATTTACAGATGTATATACATGCACATATATATATAAACATGTGTACATACATATATACAGTGGGGGATTGCTTTCAGAACCCCCTCAGATACAAGAATCCATAGATGCTCAGGTCCCTTATGTGAAATGATATTACATTTTATATAATCTGTACACATCTTCCCATAAACTTCAAATCACCTATAGGTTACTGTTAATACCTAATGCAATTTAAATGCTATATGAATAGTTGTTATACTATATTGCTTAGGAAATAACTATGACAAAGAAAAAACCTGTACATGTTCAGTACAGACACAACTATCCATTTTTATTTTTTTAATATTATTAATAAATTGTTGAATCCATAAATATAGAACCCAGGGACATCAAGGGCTGACTATACACACACACACAGACACACACACACATACACATGCACACAAATAGAAATATGTCTAGACATGTATTCATATACACATATATGTCTAGTTTTAGTCATCAGGTACTTAAGAAATGTGTTCTATTTTGGTAATGTAACATCTTATTCTTGATTGGGGAGGAAAATGATTAACTTACTTAAATAAATTTACCAATATTCAGACTAAAGTTTCACTATCTGTCAATTTTCTGTATACATTCTGATTTTTTAGGAGCTTGTGTCAGTGATTTTTGTTGTTGTTTTCAATTTTATACCTTCCCTTGATGTATTTTATTCCCTACTTTGATCATCCTTGATTTTCTGTTACAACATTTCAAGAAGACACAAACACCTATTGTATCTGGTCAACTAATTAAAGATACACAATTAATTTTGGTAACCTCTGTGTTTATTCCTGATCGTACATTTATTTTAGCATTTTCAGGTTTCTATGTTCCCCTGATTTAGAAATAATCTTATAAGTATTTTTTCCTGTGAGGGAAAATAGCAAATACATTTCTCAGCATACAGTAAAGAATTTAACCTTGCCCAGAGTGTGGTCTGACCTTTGCCCTCAGATCTTGGGAAGTGATCGCTAAGCTCTGGAAATGTTCTGCCTGGTAAGAGTGTCTTTGTTCTTGGGCCATGCCATATAATCTAGGGCTTTGAGTGGCCAGGTATCGGCTTAGTACCTTCAGAGGATCTGGGGACTCGGGTGGATCATTTGGGCAGGGGATCATGTCTCTGTGACAGAGCTCCATAAAGACCCTGGACACCAAGGCTTGAGAGGGTGTCTTTGGTTGACAATGCTCTATGAATGTTCTTTGCTAGGAGAAGTTTATAATGTCCATGACTATGAAAAAAAGCAAACCTGGATGTTCCATTTTTGAAATTATCTTGGATTCTGCCCCATGTACCTTGTCTTTGGCTGATTTTGATCTGTCTACTTCCATTGTAACAAACTGTAACTGTGAATATAACAGCTTTTAGTGAATTCTGTGAGTCTTTCTAGAAAATTACCAAAACTGAGGTGGAGTGGGACCTTCCTGAACTTGCCAGGGTGTCAGAAAAGGAACCATCTTGGTGATTGCTTCTTAACTCACTCTCAGTAGGTTAAAAAAAAAATGCAAATACTTTTTTTTTTTTTTTTTTTTTTTTTGAGACGGAGTCTGCTCTGTCGCCCAGGCTGGAGTGCAGTGGCCGGATCTCAGCTCACTGCAAGCTCCACCTCCCGGGTTTACGCCATTCTCCTGCCTCAGCCTCCTGAGTAGCTGGGACTACAGGCGCCCGCCACCTCGCCCGGCTAGTTTTTTGTATTTTTTTTTGTAGAGACGGGGTTTCACCGTGTTAGCCAGGATGGTCTCGATCTCCTGACCTCGTGATCCGCCCGTCTCGGCCTCCCAAAGTGCTGGGATTACAGGCTTGAGCCACCGCGCCCGGCCTGCAAATACTTTTAAACACAGAAAAAAATCATTGAAGGTAGTCATATTTTAGAGTGTCAATATTTTACTCTTGATAATTACAAAGGAATTAAGGAGGATGTTATGTACATCTTATTAATGTAATTTCAAATATTATTTTTCTTTATGAATTATTGAAGTGTAACTCTAAAAGATGATTACTATTGATACACCCTCCAAAACTTTTCCAGACAGTTCATATTTCTAATATTGCTAATCAAAGGTACAAAATCAAAGATGAAATAAATGAGAATATTAGGCATTGCACCAAAAGTCATGACGTGTGAATGTTAGACCTAACTCTTCTACACACGAACTCACAAGGCCTTCAGCATATCACTTACGCTTTTTTCACTCTTCTAATTTTTGAGGAGAGAGTGGGTATTCAACAATGTAAGGAATGAGAAACTATTTTCTTCAGGGACATTTTTATTCAGCGCCTTTATTCTATAAGTGTGTCTTTTTAAATCATATCAAATTATGTAGAAAAACATTAAGTAGAAACAATTGATTATTATTAAATTGTGGAAAGAAATTGGTAGTTGCCTATATAACACATTAAATAACTCAAAATTACCTAAGAATGCTTAATTTGTTCTTCATGTAGAAATATCCATTGCATATTAAGAATTTCTGTTTCTGAGGCCAGGCACAGCAGCTCACGGCTGTCATCCCAGCACTTTGGAAGGCAAAGGCAGGTAGGCACTTGAGGTTAGGAGTTGGAGAACAGCCTGCCCAAGATAGCGAAACCCCATCTCTACCAAAAAGTATAAAAAATAACCTGTAATCCCAACTACTCAGGAAGCTGAGGCAGGAGAATCACTTGAACCCACAAGGCGGATGCTGCAGGGAGCGGAGATCGCACCACTACACTTCAGCTTGGGCGACAGAGTAAGTGACACTCAATCTCAAAAAAAAAAAAAAAAACAAACTCTTTTTTCTGAGTCAAAAAATCCTATCTTCAAGCACTTTTACAAAATTTCACCCAGATTATATAGCCTGTTTGTAGGTATTAATTTACTACTACAGTCTTCCCTTGATGTTTTCTTCATTACTAATTGGAAAATTTTTTAATTTTTTTCTAGTAACAGGACAGATCTCAATTCTATTACAAGATAGTATAGACTGCTCCTCTCTCAGACTTTAGAAATCAATGACTCTTCTTTATTAGTCCTGCTCATCAGATTAGAGAGAAATTAGATAATCCAATTTACAATGGCTACTGAATATTAGTGCTATGAATAGGGATTGCTTTTAAACAAAATTCCTTATTCTGCTCATTAGCAAAGCCACATCCTGAGGCTAACTACAGCATTCCGTAGTTGAACCCAATCATGATCTTGTCAAAACTCTGAAGGAGCGTAAGAATGGCCAATTCTAACTATTGGTTTCCCTATTAATCTATTACATGCATTATAACGACCATGTATTCGCACTTAGGTTTCAATGCATAAGTCTCCTTTACATATCCCAGTCTGCAGAATGTGGTGTTCTGAATCTGAATTTCGGTTCCAGTAGCATGTAAAGCTCCATAGTCTTTTTACAGGACTGGCTTCCTATATTGTTTGTTTTCTAGTTCATCCTCTGGAAATTGAAGTTCATTCCCTAAATACTAACTTGCAACAAAGACAGCTTTCCTGCATTGATATTACATCTTTTTATGTTCTGCTTTCCTAATGGAACACCATTATTTTGTTTCAGGTTCCTTAATATTGAACATTTTCATGTATTATAACTACAAAACTTTGGGTTCTCTGTTGTAATTTGCTTACCAAACATAACTTAGCTTTGCCACCTGAAATCTAAATAGTTTCACTAGAAATTTCCCTGTTTCATTTGGCAGGTTATCTCAATACCTGTTAGGACACTGTTAACCACCTATCCCTTATATAGATTAACTGTCATATATAACTGATACATACTGAGTTATGGCTACACTTCATTAAATGTGCTAGTTAGTCTGTAAGTCACAATAATAAAATTTAATTTAATACTTTTTTCACTACTCAATAAAGTCTATGACTATATTATAATAATTTTTTGGGAACTTTCGTTACTTTGATTTCATTTTCTGCAGTGCTGATCAGTTTGAAATCTCAATTCTCCTAGAAATAACTGAAAATTCAATTCAAGGCATTGAATTTAACTAGATCAAAACCAACAGAAGTTCTAATACTTATACTGAAACAGGAAAAAAATGAATCAGAAAAGGTATCATTCTTATATAAAGAGATATGAATCTCTGCAGCATCAAAGAAAAGTTAGATGCTGAATTAGTTTGACTAAGGTAACAGGAGAAAGTCTGAATAGGAAGATACCATTAGAAAAGAGAGATAAGCTGCTATCCTTCTTCACTGGCAAACATGTTTCAACAAGGTTGATGCTGAATACAGTGCAAACAAACAAAATGCTCTCCATCAGAGGCCGATTCTTCCTCATTCTTAATGAAAAAGTCCCTGAGTATATGTTTGAAAGCCAAATGTCTGAATATGTAAAAGTGAGATGACAGAGAGTGAGTTTCCTTTCCAGAAAGCCAATAAATAATTCTAAAAATTAGTGCTTTATTTGTCTTTCCTTGCCTTAAGCAAATTAAGCTGGCAGAGGATAAAATGTATGAGAAATCAGATATCATGGAACCAGTGGCAGTTCTCCATCTTTAAATCTTCATAATGGTTTATACATCTAGAATAAAATTGTGTCCAGAATTGGTTCCTTCCAGTGGGTTCTTGGTTTCGCTGACTTCAAGAATAAAGTCGCAGACCCTCACGATGAGTGTGACAATTCTTAAAGATGGTGTGTCCAGAGTTTGTTCCTTCAAATGTTCAGATGTATCCGGAGTTTCTTCCTTCCAGTGGGTTCATGGTCTGGCTGACTTCAGGAGTGAAGCCGCAGACCTTCACAGTGCGTATTACAGCTCTTAAAGGTGGTGTGTCCAGAGTTGTTTCTTCCTCCTGGTGGGTTTGTGGTCTTGTTGACTTCAGGAATAAAACCACATACCCTCGGGGTGAGTGTTACAGCTCATAAAGGTAGTGCAGACCCAAGGAGTGGGCAGCAGCAAGATTTATTGTGAAGAGTAAAAGAACAAAGCTTCCACATCGTGGAAGGGGACCCGAGCAGGTTGCTGCAGCTGGCTCGGGGTGGCCAGCTTTTATTCTCTTTTTTGACCCTTCACACATCCTGCTGATTGGTCCATTTTACAGAGCACTGATTGGTGCATTTACAATGCTTTAGCTAGACACAGAGCACTGATTGGTGTGTTTTTACAGAGTGCTGATTGGTGCATTTACAATCCTCTAGCTAGACAGAAAAGTTCTCCAAGTCCGCACTTGACCCAGGAAGTCCAGCTGGCTTTACCTCTCAAAACTGGGAAAGGTATATTTCTTCCCCTATTGAACCAGATTTTGCTTGCTGTCATCCTGTACTCATCTGACCAGAACTACAGAGAGAAGATTCCTGTGTTCTTGTTAACCCACAACTCCTGAGATAGTGGGAAGAGATGATACAACCTGTAAGAACCAGATGATGCAGGATAACTAGTGGTAGGAGATTCATAGAAACGAGAGCTCTATAAGCATGACGAAAGGAAAGGGCAGGTAGGATTGAAGTCCAATTTCAGGTAAGACTGAGAGACAGTCAGCTTGTCAAGACTTATCTTCCTTAAATATCATTTTCTAAACCAAGCTTGTCCAACACATGGCCTCTGGGCCACATGGAGCCCAGGATGGCTTTGAATGTGTCCCAACACAAATTTGTAAACTTTCTTAAAACATGAGATTTTTTGTTTGTTTGTTTGTTTTGGTTTTTTTTTTTTTTTAGCTTATCAGCTATCATTAGTTTTATTGTATTTTGTGTGGGGGCCAAAACACTTCTTCTTCTTCTAGTGTGGCCCAGGGAAGTCAAAAGATTGGACATTCCTAGACCTTCCTTGTATCTCAGTAGTGGCCATTTGCTCTACTCCAAATGACTAGACAATGGAACTACCACAAAAGAGCTCCAAATTATATTTTGACATCTGAGGCATGAAAGACCAAATTGGACATAAAATAACATATAATGGCGATCAATAAAAAATCAGATACAACTGTGAAGCTGAGTTGAGTGAATCACAGTTAAAAACATTAAAATTAAATATCAGGAAATGAGATTCAGAGGACATGCCATGTGCATTTTAGAAATAAAAACAAACAAAAATATAATCATGACATAGTTGGTCAGAAAATAAGTAACAAACTGAATAAATACATAAACTGAAAATAAATAACAAACTGAAAAATTGAGTACTGAATAAAGGTAGGAAGAGGGGGTTATAAACAAAAGTCAGCAAGGCAATAGAGTAAAGCCATTTTGTCATATAAGTATTAAGAGTAAGTAGGATTTTCACTATCCTATGAGAATACAGTTTTCTTTAAAATAGAGGGGAAAATTAAAGTTGACTTTTATGTGTTTTCATGATGCTTAATGTCTAAATAAGTTTTTTTGAATGGTTTCCTCCATGGGGATCATGATTAGAATGGGAAAACTCAAGTTTGGAGCTGCTACACTATATATTGTAATAATTTAAACCAGAGAAAGAACAAATTGTTAGTTTAATTCTCTCTTTGTATTAATGACATAGTAACATCAAATGTACCTAGAAGCTATACCATAAAGTGCAGCTCTGGGTTATGAAATAAAACCAAGATAAGACTGCAAAAACCAAGACACAAATGTAATAAAACAGGAGGAAAAAGTGAAAAAGGAAGAACTCTGAACAGAGTAAATGATGGCCAGAATGTCAGCTTTAATACCATTCATGTTAAACTCTATGAAAAGTTTTTGTATTTGTAGAGGGCTAGATGCAATTTCAAAACACTTATTTAAACCCTATTACAGGTGAGTCACTGCAAACTAAGAGGGAAATAAAGGTTATTGGAGGCTACTTAGACAAAAATGAAAAAATGTAGGAACAAAAGAAGATTAATAGTGAAAACAGAAAATCAGAAAGTAGACCAAGAGTTCTACTACTGAAAAATGAATATACCAACAGTTACTTTCTGTCTCATAATCCCTCACTTATTAGATGCATACATGTGTACATATTTGTTAGCATACTTAGCTCTTTCTATATATCTATGCTAACTTTTTGAACTTTGCATTCAAAATAATAAATGGTTATACCCCCACACCCAGATCTTGGGTTCTAATCGCATTTTCAAATAACAGGAATCTAGAGTCAATGGGGAAAAAATATGGGTGATTTTAGAGCTAAGACAAAGAAGCATGCAAGATGATCCTGCAGCATCCTGGAGTGCCAGAAAGGAAGAAAATGTTCAAAAAACAAACTCTAGGGGCATGTAAAAGTGACAAAAGTGTCAGTCTGAAGCAACTCCCAATGACTGAAACCTGGAACAATTTGAGAAACAAAATAAAGTGGTATGAAATTATGATCCAATGAATAAAATAAACATTCATGAGTCTATGAATATATAAGTAAATTCTAAAATAAATAGGGCAGAATAGAAAAATTTCCCATGCAGAAGGATTCTACTCCATTGAAGTAGAGCATTTTTCTTGCATCCTCAAGCGTGACTGTACATAGTGACTTCCTATTAAGGAGTACACTATATAAAAGGAGATGAGGAGACAGAGTAACCTTATGGTGGAGAAACTTGACAAACGCTTTCGAAGGAGGGAGTCAAAGTTAACATCAACAGTGATAAAGCATGTTGATAGCATCTACCCTAATATAATGTCCGGAGAAGGGCAATTTACCTCTGTAGACTTCCTCCTGAAAAAAAACACCATCACCACTATCTAACCATGAGAAAAAACATCAAACAATTCCCAGTCGAAGACATTCTACAATATACTTTGCCAGAACTCCTGAAAATTGTCAAGGTCATCAACACTAAGAAAAATTTCAGAAACTATCTCCACAAAGAGGAATCTAAGGAGACGTGTAAATGTAATGTAGTAACCTAGATGGGATTTTAGAACAGAGGAAGAAATGAGGAGAAAAGTGGGAAAATCTAATGTATTGACTTTAATAAAAATATATAAATATTAGTTCATTAATTGTGAGACACGAACCACAAGAATGTTAACAATAGCGGAACCTTGGTGTGGCAAATGTAGGAACTCAAAAAAATTATTGCAATGCTTTTGTAAAACCAAAACTGTTCTCTAAAAGTTTCCTAAATGTTTAAATGTTACATAAAATACAAGAAAAAAATGGTTCAAATTAATGAAATAAATTCTTATATTTCATTAGATAAAGAACAAAGGCCACATTCTGCAAATGTCTGTGGTGCTTATTATCATATAATACACACAATGTGAGTTAAAGAGATGTCTTGAAGAAAGTAATACCAGAATTAGAATATCAGCTACTAGGTAAGGCTTTTGGCTCATAAACAACAGAACATCGATTCAAGATACTTCAAGAAAAATGTCGAATGAATTGAATGGAATAGTCAAACCACAGCAAGAACAAGAATGGACTGGCCTTAGGAATTTTTATAATCAGTGATTTGAATAGCATCTACACTTAATCTCTCACTTCTTTTGTTTTCAAGATGCAAACCTTACAATTTTAGTTAATCATTTTCTTTGACTGCTGGTATTTATGCACAAGCAACAGAGTTCCAGGAAAAAAAAAAACAAAACAGAAGAACGTTTATTTACAGGGCTGATTTGCCTAAAAGTTGAAAGCTTTTAGGCAAGAACTCTGATTGGCAAGTCTTGGGTATTAAGTCCAGCAGAGCCACTCACTGTGTCCAGAGTGGTGGACTTGTGTCTACACATCAGTCTGTCACTGCAGCCGGGGAAGCAAAGTCATGAAAGGGCAAGCAGTTCTATTCAGACAACATGATAATAGTGGAGGGAGAAGGACACAGAGGGACGGTTTTCCTAAGGAAGCTGGTGGCCGTACAGATAAATGGCTATAACAGAGGCAAAAATGTTTAACCAGAGAGCCAAAATAAGTAACATTTATACTAAGAATTTAGTATAATTTACTATATGTATCATTTTCCCCCAAATGCCAGAAAGTTGAGGGTAAAATTTGAAAATTACACTTGGCTTTCCTATAGGTTTTATATTTATGCTTCCCATTCAAAATGTTACCTGGTTGGTAATGCTTATTAACTAGAATCTCCCTGGTCTTTATACTTTCCAATCTGTCTCTCAGACTTTTTAAACCTGATTTTGTAAGTATTTATGTTATTTTTTCATAAGCCATTTCAGTTCATTTTTAGAATTAGTAAATCTATGTTTAGATTCTCCAAGAAGCGGATACCAACACACCGTATGATTGGCAAGGGACCTGTGAAGGAAAATGCCTATTAAAGAAAGATGGTTGGAAACAGGAATTTGCAGAAAGAGCCTTCAGACTACAAGGCAAGACTGGCCTGTTATAACACAGGGCAAGCAAGGAGGATTGCTTAGATGGTCTCACCACAGTTTTAAGAAAGTTCCTGTCCAGGCAGTGGGGAGTGCATAGCCAGTGTTGCCTGTTAGCATAGATGAGCTCTAGGTACAGGACAGCACTAACACTGCAAACACACCCAGGCACTGGGTGGGAATAATCTGGGGAATGGGACCTCAGCAGAAATGGGGTCCTTGATTCCCAGGGGCAGCAGCTGGAGCTGTCAGTCAACCATGCTCCATCCCCCATGAGATCTGAGTAGCACATTTTTATAGCTGTCTCCAGGAGGGACAAGAATTATAAACAAGTAATATATAGACACCAAATTTAATAATAATATCACTAAATGTCATCAAGCAAAGGGCAAAGGTAAATGTCAATGCATCCTTGCCTCAGAGGGCCAGGTAGGAATCCTATAGAGGGATGAGCAGACACAGAGGATGCTGCTTTCATAGTACAGAGCTGAGACCTCAGTGGGGCTAGGCTCCAGCCTAGTCAACAGGTGGCAAAAGATCTAAGTCCGTGTTCCAGCTATTCAAGTGGGTTTCTAGTACCTGGGAACCTCAAAGAAAGCAAAAGTGAAGAGTGGCCCTCCCTGCTCTGGTTTGGAGAAGTCTCCTCTCACCCTGGAGGTAGCACTAGACAGCCAGTCACAGAGTACCTGGGCTGTTCACCTGGCCACCCTCGTTTTGTTTCTCATGTATGATCCTTTGCAATACTTAAACCATGGGATTACAACAAACAGAAGAAAGCATAATACTCTCACAACAGCCAATGTCAATCCAGAGCTTGATAGAAAGTGAGCCTCTGAGAGCTTCTGAATGGTCTCTGAGGACAGAGCATAGATGATATAATGAAGTACTGTTGGGCTCATGTTCATAGTTGATAATGCCCTCCCAGGGAACAGACCATCCATTTTCAACATCCCATTATCAAGCAGCAGGTTAGGTGATTTTTAAATGTGAGCTTCTTAATAGCCAGATTATGATATGCCTACAGGTTTGAGGAGTGGGAGGCAGGAGGCAGGAGGCAGGAATGAATGATTAGACTAGTGCCAGTGAGAAGGACAAAGCTCCAATTCTTCTGTTCAGCGCTGGAGTCTACACAACAAAGAATGATAGCAGCAGGCAGTGTGCGCTTTGCAGGCATGTGTTGACATCCTAATAAAAAGTAAAATTCTGATTTTCATTCTAGGTCTGCAAATCATCGTTTTATGGCCCTGTGTTTTTCAAAAAGGAGGGAAAATGCAGGAGATGAGTGGTGGGGGTGGTTTATTTCTTTCGGTACCCGAAGACAGGATGATACATCAGAGCCATTTCGGAAGAAGCAGAGAAATATACAGTAGAGACAGCAGGTGGTATCACATGTGTCAAATTAACTTCGTCCAAATAAATATTTTCTCTACAATCCCCAGCTGTGTGGAAAAGTAGAAACCTATGAAAGTCTCCCCATGATGACATTTAAAAGAAAGATACTATTGGTGGTGCCTTGAGATAAAGCAATATGTTTATGGTTGAGTGTTAGGGAAATTTTCCTTTGTCTGTTTCTCCTTTATTTCTGCCACAGCATATGTTGGGATTATATTTTTACTCTTTATGATTAAAATCCAATGGTGGTAGTTCCAGTATAATCAGGATCAGTAATGGATAATTGCCTCCCTCCTCTGCCTTCCTTGTTGCTATGTCTTAGAAGAGAACAGGGGCAGAGGTGTCTTCAGAAAATAAAGTGATAAGATGAATTGCTAAACTGGGAGGGACATTAAAGCTTATATACACAAGCACCCTGTGTAATATCCTCAGAAGAGCTTTGTAGATTGTCCACAGTGACAGTTATTGGGAGCCAGGGTTCAATCAGTATCTACATATTTCTTGGTTAGTGGGCTTCAGTCCTCTACCAAATGCAGGTGTCTTGACTTTTTCTGTTATTTTTTTATTTCCTTATTAATCTTTCCAGTAACTGCCTCTCTCCCTGAGTACTCTGACTTCTTGCAGTAGCCCAACCAACTTCCCTAGGGAGGCCTAGCTTAAAAGACAGCTACTAAGGAAAACTTTCCCTACTAAGTGTTAGTTTCTGAAAAATTACCTTAGGTACCTGTGCACATCTAAATGAAATTACCTCAATGATCTGGCACTTGTAATTTACATAAAACAATAGTCTTGGGTGTCTAGAAATAAAATGACAGTAGATGAGGACAGTTGTTGGAGTCTGAGAGAGAAATATTTAGAAATGTGTGTATATGGTAGGTGTAAAGCAAATTCAGTGATGCTTTTCCAAGATACTTATCCAGTCATACAAAACAGGTTGTTGTCTATTTGATCTAAGTCTAAAACCATCCATGATTAGGAAATTTTTAAAAATTTGAAGTAGGAATTCAGATTCCCTAAAGTTGGGAAAATCATATTGGTCCAATATCTGGTTTGTGTTTTCTTCTTTAAGTAAGCAACAATGAAATGTGTAAAAAGAGCTGATTTCACACAGTTGAGAATTTGGAGAAAATGAGCATTAGTTCTACAAATTAACATAGAATTGTAATCCTGTACAGGCATACTTTCTATTCCAAAAACTCTGTAATATCATATATTGCATTTAAACAATCATTTCCAGGATATCAAGATGACAATTAGATATGTTTCTGAGAGTCCATTTGTTTATGTGGAGGAAAATCAGGCTTTAATCAAACACAGTCTTTGCACATGGGAAACACTTTGCAGATTTGCTAAATTGAATTATATTGAACTAATGAATGTTTTGAGTAAAAAGAAGAGTGCCTTGTTAGTGATAAATAAAACAATTTTGGAGGAAGTTTCATTCACCAATACAATCCTCTAGTCCTGTATTATCTACCATTTTCTCCTTTGTGTTAAGAAATGAAAACAGATGCAAACTTCCTGTCATCACAAGGATATCACTGCAACCATCAAGGAGTCCAAATGAATGTATGCCTCAGACTAAATAGGGCTGCATCAGAGAAATACAGTTCAGTAAAGAGTCTCTCTTCCCTAAGCAAAACACACAGGCTATGCACATACAAGGTGAATTGTAAAATTTGGCATATAATCCTAGTTGCATATCCTTTGCTCCTAAACCTTCTACAGAGACTAATGAGGTTGCTGAAAATTATGAACTTGTAATACTTGAAATGTTTTTCTTCCCATCACAAATCTCACTTCTCTTAAAATAATCATAATATTTTGACTATACAGTTTTTTTATTTTTTTCTGTGGAAAAAATACCAAATATTTTTATAAGAAAATCAAATGAAAATATAGTTAAGCTTTTCTTTTAATCTGTTTCCAACTCCCCAAACTCCAGATCTGCCCTTTGTTTTACTCATGTAGATAAAAGAGAAAATTATACTTAAAGGTAATTAAAGGATCTAAATTATACAAGTTCACTACAGTATGACAGCTTTTGAAATTTTAATTGAGGATAGTATGAATTAAATCATGAGAGAAAAAATGTCTATTCATGGTATTTTTTATTATGCATATATAAAAGAGAAATGTCAGTATAGGTCAATATATTTGCTTTTTAAAATTAAATGACAGAAATAACTCATCCAAGGAACCAGCAGAAAGAGCAGATTTTTTCACATTGACACTTATGGCATTTGCAAGTGTGATTGATCATAATGTGATAAAATGGCTTCCTTCTGCCAGTCTCTATGTGAGAAGTACAATCGGAAATGGTGTGAACAGTGTCTCCTCTGCTATTTATGCTTCAGTTCAAAATCAGAGAACAATGGAACAGCATTTTCTATGCAGGAAAATGTATTGAAATGTAAAGGCGCATGTAGTCCCTGAGAATCAGTATTATTAGTTGTCTAATGTCCAGTAGATTGAGTGGCTAAGAGCATGAAGTTTGCAGTAGGATTACATGAGTTCCACCCACAGTCCCATCCTTTTCTGCCTTTCACACCTCAAGCCAGTTACCTACCTATTTAAGGCTAAATTTTATGATGTATACTAAGGAATTAAAAATTGCTTCTTAGAAGGTTTTTGTAGAAATAAGTGATATAACAGACTTAGCACAACACTTGGCAAATAATGCTTTTAACTTGGTCACATAAAATTAGAAGATAGAACATTTATGTGTTTTTATTTAAAAATGTTCATTGTTATGTATGGCTATTGCTTATATAATTTTTCTTGAATGCTTCTATGAATTACATTTAAGAATATCTATATACAATTGTTCTTTAAAAAGATGATTGTTGTCAATACAGATAACCCTAATTTTTCTCCCAAGAAAAAGTCACACACCTTTGGGAAATCTAGCACAATTTTTCACTCAGAAAGTTGAAAAATACTGTGATTCCAGCAGTAAAATCACTCCTCTTCATTAACAATACTGTCACTAGAGAAAATTATTTACTAACTTTAAGGCCCATTATGTTTCTGAGTTATGCTACTTCCCTATTTAATGTATGAGAAGTAAAAAATTATATAAAAAATTGAAAAACAAGCATAGAAAAACTCTGTACTTTCTAAGTGTTTACTCCTTAATCTGTAAACATGCTGAGGCATACATATCAGTAGTGAACATTAAGGGCAACAGAAAAGAAACAACAACAAACAAATAGCTGATATGGTGTGACCTCAGGTTCATTAAAATTATACATACTGAAGATTCTTTTAATATGAGGTAAACATACACTGTTTGAGGAACAACTTAAAAACATATTAATCATGTCTTTGTTTGTTTTACACAACATCACCTCCTGACAGAGACCTTAACAGGGCAAAGTGTGCCACTGTGACCAGAATGTCATCTTATCCAGATCAGGACTTTGCAGATGCTTTATGATTTTTATTATACTTAGACAGAATTTCCTTACTTTTGGACCAGCGTGTTATACAAAATCACCAGGATATTTGGTCTTCCTAGGTGCTCACTGTATGAAGGCAGATTTCATGTGGATTTAAACATTCATAGCACAGATGTTCCGTGGGTATACATCACACTCCTGGAATACCTAGTGCTGTTTGTTTTGTCTAGCTGTTCAGACATTTATAATCATTTTTATAATTTTCACAAAGGTCACAAGGAACTTTCAGTATTTGCAAATGTACAGTTATGGGAGCTCAGCAATATTAAAATGCCATTGACTACATATTAGCAAATGTTCAGATGACTGACTAGGTTATATAAAGAACCTTGAAGGGGTAAAGCATAATATGATTGGAAGTTTGGCTGCATTGGAGTTTAGTCAATTAGAAAACACTTCAATAAAAAGACAAGTAAATTAGATTTCCCCAAATTCAAAGGTAAAAATAAATGTAAGAAAAATGCTATGTCATATGAAAAAATATTTTGCAATGAAATTGCTTTTAGACTATCACAAATATCAAAGTCATACTTAGGTTGTTAAAAGGAATCAATTTCTTCAAGTCCTAAAATATTTATAAGCAATTGTTTTAAAAGTAACCTCGTGAACTACCATAGCATATAGTGAAACATGAACAATTCATCGACGAATGTAAATAATCAATAATTAAGAATCCTTCCTGGAATTTCCTTTAGTGTCTGGAATAATACATTTTCTAAATAATCCATGAGTCTCTACGTTATTTATTTTTTCCACAAATGTTTAAAGCTAATGATATAATTTAAGCTTTTAGAATGCTACAGAGCTCCAAATGTCAATAATTGTATGCTTTTTCACATATATATCCAAAATACACAGGTAATTACTTTGGCATTGCTCAGTAGAAATGGAAGGAAAATGTATACTCTGGAAACAGTTGTCAGTTACCATGCTTCTGAACAACATCCTATTGAAACTATTCAATCCCTTCAATAATATATATTTTTATTTTCTTGCTTATTTTTATGTATGTGTCACATATTTTCTTAAGCATAGACTCTGTATTTTTTGTTTAATATAACCTTGAAAACAAAATAATACGTTACATACAAATTCCTGGACTTAACAATATTTCTTTTTGCTGGAATTTAGACAGTATAATACTCACCATCATTTTCATTTTTGTGCTAAAGTGAAGCCTAAGAACAGTTATCCTAAAGTTTGCATGCTATAGACATAAAAGGATATGGCTGCTTCTTACCTAGAGCAGAGGATAAACTTGAATGGCCCTGGGAGGTTCCATTTGACATAAGAATAAACCTACTGTGAACTCCAATGACTACAGAAAAGCTCTGTCAATCCTTTTCCAGGACTTAGAAGAGAGGGACTAAAGCCAATAGAGCTGCCTGAGCTCATGACAGAGAACGATTCTACCCCAGTGACAAGACTTTGAAAGTTACCTATTTTGTTTCCTCTGAAATTCCAGAAAAACTGAAGAAATCAAGATATTAAAGTGATATTCTAAATGCTATTTCCAGAGTTCACAACATAAAAATAGACAATAAACTTCATTATTGTACTTGCTGCTTTAGAAGATATTTAAATGCTGTCTTTATAGAATGACATACAGTTTCATTCATTTCTTCATCTTGCTTCCCTACTGAATCAATAGTTGACTAGTGTAAGTCTAAAAATTGTCCACTTGAGGCTATTTTAGATATGCCTCATGAATTTCAATGTTGCCCCACTTTTATCACGCTTTTAAAACTGATTTAAGAATTTGTCTTTTCATTTTATATTCTTTTTATAAATTTATATCAGAAGAGTGAAATAAATCACTCAGAAGTACAAAAATACTAATGTACAAAGTTAGAGACACTGCCAAAATATAACAGCAAGCAGCAGCATCATATAATACCTCAAAATATTCTTTCACCAGTTGAGGTATAAAAATCTGAATCTGGCATGCAAAAGAAAATAAGGATGTGAATGTGCAATGCATGACAGTTGTGTGAACGTTGAAAGAAAGAAAGTGAAGGATATTTTACTAGACAATCTCGTCCCATCTCTTGAAGAACTAAAGAAAATCGTATTCACACTTGTAAATGAAGGAAAAACTGTTAAGCAGAATTACTAGATGCAGGAACACGATATATCACCAAAAGGCTCCAAATCATTTAAAACTCACCTTTCTCTATACACTTTTTGTTCTCTATGTTTGTCATGTATGTTTACTGTTTAGAAATTTCTATGGCTTAATATTTAACTCAGAAATATGCCACATCTGTCAATACCCTTGCTATAATTTTTTGCACAAGTGAGCTGCAGTTTGTGGAACTCTATCTAAAAATAAAATACTTTCCTATCTATTACTATGGTTTTACATTTTTCTGATTTTTCGCGGTTCTTTGTAATCTATGAAAATAACTTTCACTTAGGAGGTATCCTAGTATTTTTGCATATAATTTTTCTAGATATAAGGCAAACTTCATGAAAAACATAGAAATCATTTCTGTGTCCTGAGAAAATTTCTGCAACATTGGATTTTACCTTTTATTCTTTTTTGGAATAAAAAGTAAAATTAAGGCTAGAAAACAATAATGTATATTTGATAGACAAAGACCATATCTACCTACTAATCTTTCAGTGTTTTTTCTTCATTGCAATTTTTTTTTCTTTACTGATAATTGAGTTCAAGGTTAGAAAGAGAGGCAATAAAACAATCAGCAATTCATTGTTTTAAACTGGATAGAATGTAGTAATGGAAGTTAAAAGATAAACATCTTAATGACAAAGGTTGAAAAATAAATATGAAATATTTCACAATATTGATATATAATGTCTTCTTATATAAGAAAACCGAAATTGTTTATAATAAAGACAATATCCAAAGGTAGCAATAAAAAAGCAAGTTTCATAGGGATTATATTTGTATGAAGATACTGTGGGTCAAAAACATTTTAAAGTTCAAACTTTGAAATTGTATAACAAGTTTAAAGATATTTGAAGGTGATTACAAATATCGAGGTCATTACACTGAGAAATGTTTTCTAATGATCTGATCTTACACTTTTAAAACTGTATTGTTTTTTAAGTAGAACATTTTCTATTTGCATTTCTCATACAATCAAGGTAATATCTTGCATGATTTATCTTTTCAAGGAGTTGACAGTCTAATTGGGGAGAGAAAAGTAACAAATATGAAATACAAACTCATTAAGAGTTACATATTGATGTATACTCTAGAGGTTTAGTAAAAGTGAATTTAATCATTCCAGCTCCTGACATTTAAGGATTCAGAAGCCTGTTTGTTAGAAATTTGCTTCATCTGTTTTTAGATATGTATTCTTACTAAAAAAAAAAATAAATAAATAAATAAAAATAAAAAATAGAAAACAGAATTTGGAATAAACATGATTTATCATTATTATCATATTTTAATATGAATATATCTACATTATGACATTATGGGCATCAAACTTATTATCATTGTTCTCAAGTATAACTGCTTTGAAGTCCAAGATGGAAATGTGATTATTTCAAAAAGATAGACATTTTAAAATAATGTACTATAGAACCCTATGCCTCTTTCAAAGATAAATTGGTATTTAAGAATATTCCAATAATAGGGTGATAATAGCCTTAGAAAGTCTTTATATAAAAATAAAAATTTTCTATTTTTTGCATTTTGGAATAACCTAATATAAAATGTGGTGGTTATAGAGTTGTCGTTCTAACTCAGATCTTCAATCATTGTGAAGTTTATTGTTTAGAGCAAATAGACAATTACTCTTCAATTAATTTTGAGAATATATATTTTTCCAAAAATATTTAATCCAGGATTTAAATTTGTTGGTGAAAATGATCTTATGTATTCGTAAAAGCTATATTGATATTTATGTCATATTCATTTATAATTAGTGAGCACTCACATTAGGTTCCTTTACATGAGGTCGGTACCGAGCACTTAAGTGATGTAATGGTCACGTTAGTTTTACTTTCTTATTTACTTTTTTTCCTGCCATCTTGACAGATCTACGATGGAACTCAGATAAACTTAAATATAAATGAAATTTTCCATGTATTTTTACTGTGGTTTAACTTTCAAATTTTACCTTTTAAAATAAGAAAACATTAACTTTATTTTGTTATCAGTGGTTAAATGAAATTAACCTACATATTTTATCATTTCTAAAAATGTTTTTATGTCTCACATTTGCCATGGGGGTTCCCTTTTCTCATTTCTAATTTTTCTTTCAGTAAGAGTCTGTGGGTGGTACAACCTTAGTCTTTCTCTGTATAAATATATGATATTATATTGTTAATCATAAAAATGTACCTTAACTGGTATAAAACTTTAGATTAGTAAGATTTCCCTCAATAAAACTGAAGTATCTATTTCTGTGGTGAAAAATCTTTTCAAAATTTTTCCTCTTTAGGGTTTATCTTTCTGCTGAGTAGATTTTAAAATAGCGTCTTTATTTTATGCTCTGGAATTTCACAAAATATGTATTTAATATAATAATTCATCCTACCTGGAACACAGAATGCCTTTACTGCTAATCCATGTCCTTTCCTTTTGGGAAAAAAAAACATTCATTTTACTTTAAATATTACTTTTGCATATATATCCATTCTCTTTCCTATCTTAATCAAATTCTCTCACAGCTCATTGCATTCTTCAGTCCTGTCTTTTGATGAACTCAGATCAGTCCTGTCTCGGTTGAGAGGCAGTAGCAGAGTGGTTAAAAATACCTAATCTGGAACCAGATTTTATGGCTGCAAGAAGCTCCAGGTCTGCCTTGTAAGGTGTATGAAATACAGAAAATGATAGGATCTAAAACAAGATGCTTTTAAGTGAGTGTGATGCTTTATATGGATAAGTACAAAATGAGTGATAGGTAGTATTACACCATCAACTTTGTTTTTTATCAATAACTTTATTTTTCATTTCATATGTGTGTGTGTGTGTGTATATGTGTGTGTGTGTGTGTGTGTGTGTGTGTGTGTGTGTGTATTTTTTTTTTTTTTTTTCCTGGGACAGAGTCTTGCTCTGTTGCCAGGCTGGAGTGCAGTGGCGCGATCTCGGCTCACTGCAACCTCCACCTCCAGGGTTCAAGCTATTCCCCTGTCTCAGCCTCCCGAGTAGCTGGGACTACAGGTATGTGCCACCAAGCCCTGCTAATTGTTTTTTTGTATTTTAGTAGCGATGGAGTTTCACCCTGTTGGCCAGGATGATCTGGATCTCCTGACCTCGTGATTCGCCCGCCTTGGCCTCCCAAAATGCTGGAATTACAGGCATGAGCCACCGCGCCGGGCCCCAATATTTCTTTTTGTAATGGCTGCCTATTTCCATGTTTTCCTTAGTATATTTTTATTAGTTTACAGATTTTTCTTCTTAAGCCTGGACATACTTCTTATATTATTTTTTTAAATAATTTTTTATGTTGTAAATTCTATATTTGTCAGCTGAATGCTGCAAATATGCTGGGAGCAGTGCCTCGTGCCTGTGATTCCAGCTACTTAGGAAGCTGAGGTTGGAGTATCGCTTGAGCCCAGCCAGGACTTTGATACCACCCTGGACGACGTAGTGAGATGTGGTGTCTAAATAATAATAAAAATAAAAAATATTAGGAAGTCAAGGTGGTGCATGCCTTTGGTCTAGCTGTTCTAGAGTATAAGGCAAGAGGATAACTTGAGCCCAAGAGTTCAATGGTGCAGTGAGCTATGATCACACTACTGCACTCCAACCTGGCCAACAGAATGAGACCCCATCTCTTAAAAATGATAATACTAATAAATAATGTTCCAAATATGTGTTTTGAAACTGGAGTTTCTTAGCTTAACTAGATAATTTTGTTGTTATTGGAGTAGTTGTTTTATTTTTTATTTATGCCTTAGATTTTTTTTTTAGAAAAATGACTTTTCGCTATGTGCATACTGCAAAATCTAGCATCTTTGAAGGGATTTGGCTCCTCACAACTAAAATAATGATTTGTAATTCTAATATTGTTGCAGTATGGGATATTTCCTGATTAGCCAATGGTAACATTCTTTAGTTCCTAGTCACCTGGCAATATCCATGGACTCCTCATTCCCAAGACCTGCAAGCTATTATAAGCTTGAAGCTAAGAGCTTGGTCTACAGCATTTCTTTGGGATTTTTTTTTCACAAGTGGAAACTCTTCTTCAGAATCCCTGAATACAAGCAGAGTTTTTCTCCAGACCACTTTTTGCATGGAGCTATCATATTCCCTGTTACTGCTTGGACGCTTTATTTCTGCTTCCAGATCTGGATTCCAACATGCTGTGGCATGCTTGTAGATTCATCCTCACTCAATAATACTGTCTCTCAATTTAATTTCAAATGGTGAAATATTTGTTTTTCAACCTTGGCTATGCTATTTCACAATCTGTTTATTGTTCTTGGTTATTCTCTCTGTTATACACATGAATATAAATGGACTGTTCTTTGTAATTATATGTTTTGAACAAGAGAGAAATGACAAATCATTACATTTGACCCATCTGACTATGGGCTTTACAATACTAGCCAGAAGGAAACCATCTAAAATAAAATAGGCATAGATAAAAAAATAGTAAAAATAAAAGTTAAAAGACAAATAGTATTTTTAAAAAAACAGTAAAAATGAGACAACAGAAAACATATTAATATTTGACCAAATGGTACCACAGGCCTATTTTAATAAGCTGGGTAAAAAAAGACATTACATGATAAAGATAATTATCATGCACACAATAGGAAAAAAGTTATAAAATGCTATATGCCAATAAATAATATTTTTCTCTCACAAAAAAGCAAGAAACATAGAAAAATAAACAAAATTTACGAAGCACAGTTGTAAAGAGTGATTTTATTTTATTCACATTTAAAATATCAGATTGAGCAATATTAATTGAACTATGTTTATATATGCATATATTTATGTGTGTGTATGTATATAAATACATGTGTCCATGCATATATTTGAAAAACTAAAAAACAAAAATAATTGACAAAAAAGTATGATCAAAAGGAATATATTTTAAATGTATAGATTAAGTGATTCATTACTTTGTAATTTTAAAAAATCAAAAAGAAAATAAAAATCAATATTGCAAAGTGATGTCTACAAGCTAGTAGTATAGGCGCTTTCTAGGATAATCCTTCCACAGAAGTATCAATTTTGATAACTACCCACAGACCCACAGACAGGAGTACCTTTGTGGGAGTCTGCGAGCCTAGCAGAGAAGTTTCAGCACACCACTGGAGAAAAAAGTCTGAGAATAGATGCACTGAAGAAGGTAAGAACTGTTTCACTTTTGAATTTCCCCTCCTCCCAAGGAAGCACAGCTTAGTGCCAAGAGAAACCTCTTTGGTTACTATTTTCTCCCACAGGAGGAAGTGAGAGTGTCGGAAGTGCCCTGTTTTCCCAGCCATACTGGACAAAGCCCGAAGAGATGTTGACTTCTTTCTTGCTCCACACAGAATATTGAGGCAATCAAGACAGTTGAGGGATTAAGAAAGGATAAGGGCAGAGAAGAGTGGACTCTACCAATTGCTGTGAAGTTTCCATTAGGAAGCCTGCCATGGGCTATTTGGAATGCTTTTCCTGTGGACCCTCCCCTCAACTGCCTGATGGGTACCCAAGTGCTCCATATGCCTCAACCCTTCCTCTCAGCCCAGCTCCCAGGGGTTTTACCAGTGAATGGTGAGTGCAAGTATCGTGCACAGACTAGTTTCAGTCAGCACGATGGGGAGAAGGCACATAAACTTGATCATTTAGTGGTATTACCCTAAGGAAACAAACAAGAGGTTCTCAGCACCTGGCTTGGCTTTGTGAGATTGATAGAAGCCATTCAATCTTAAAAATTTTCCCCAGAAAGGAACAAAAAGTGGGAAGTAAACTCAAATGTAAAAAATGTTTGAGAGAGACTTGGAACTCTCAGGCAGACTAACTGGTGAAAGCATTTCCCTCCTGAAGCCAGTTAGCAAAAATTGGAGAAGATGACTTCTTCAAATGCCAAATGTAAGACTTCAAGAATATTTTTAAAAAATGAATAAAATATGACACCACCAAAGGAGCACAATATTTTAGTAACTGACTCAACAAAATGGAGACCTATGAATTGCTTGAAAAAGAATTCAAAATACGTATTTTAACAGAGTATGGTAAACTACAAGAGAACACAGATGACTCAATGATACCAGAAAAATAATATATAAACAAACTAAGAAGTATAATGAGGATACAGAAATCATAAAAAAAGAACCAAACAGAAATTCTGAAACTGGAAAACAAAATGAAGAAAATTATAGACAATAGTAAGTGCCAACAGAGGACTTATAAAGCAGAGGTAGAAGTCTGTGAACTTGAAGAAAAGTCATTTGAAAGTATTTAGTCAGGAGATAAAAAATACCAAATAATAAAAAGGAATAAAGGAAGCCTGTGAGATTTATAGGGAACCATCAAGACAGCTACCTTACACATTAGGACAGTCCCTGAAGGAGAAGCTAGAAAGGTACAGAAAGCTTATTCAAATAAATAATGACTGAAAACTCCCCAATCTGAGTTGGATGTGAGTACACAGGTATATAAAGAATAAAGTTCTTTAAGCAGTTTCAACCCAAAGGTTTCACAAAGACAATAATCAAACTGTCAAAAATTTAAGACAAAGAGAGAATTTCTAAAGTAGCAAAAAAAGAGGTTATTATATATAGGAGACTGTTAATTAGGAAAAGTCTCTGCTAAATCTTCACTAGCCTGGGAGAGAGTGGGATGATATATTCAAACTACAGAATGGAAAAAAAATAAAACAACAACAAAAAAACCCTCCAGCAAACTACCAACAAAAATTCTACCTGGCAAATATTTTCTTGCAAAAAGAAGGGAAGATTAAACATTTTTTTACAAACAAAAGCTGAGAGCTCATTACCACTTGAACTGACACACAGGAAATGCTAATGGGAGTTTATTAACCTAAAATTAAAGGACACTTGTGACAGAAAAACTTGTGCTACCATAAAACATGCTAGAAAATGTAATTACATAGTTAAATTTAGAATACTCTAATATTGCAATGGTAGTGTGTACATCAATTATTATTCTAGCATAAAGCTCAAAATGCAAAAGGAAAAATAACAAATTATAAAAATTTGTATGGGTACACAATATAAAAATATGTAAATTGTGATAAGAAAAACATAAAATGTCAAAGAGGAAAGTAAAAGTGTAGAGATTTTGTATTCCATAAAAGCTAAATTGTTATTAACATAAAATAATCTGTTATAACAACAAATTGTTTTATGGAATCCTCATGGTAACAACAAAATCAAAATAAGTAGATACACATAAGATAAAGAGAAAGGAATCAAATCACACCACTACAGAAAACCAACAAGTCATAAAAGAAGACTCAAATTTAGGAAAAAAGAAACAAAATATATGTATTTTAAAGCCAAAATAATGACAATATTTAGTTCTGATCAAATAATAATTACTTTAAGTGTAAACTGATGAAATTCTCTAGTCAAAAGACATATACTAGCTGAATGAAAAACAAAATGCAACTATATGCTGCTTACAAGAGATTCACTTCAGTTTTAAGGGCACAGATAGATTAAAAGTGAGGAGACAGAAAAATATATTCAAAGTCAATGGAAACTAAAAGAGAGCAGGGTAACTATAATCATTTCAAACAAAATAGACTCTAAGTAAAAACTTAACAAATTGTGATTTTTTCTTTTAGATTTTACATATTCAAAATTATTGTTTTCAAATAAAGTTTGCTCTTCCTTTAATGTTTATCTTGGCTATATTTTAGTTTTATAATTACATTCAACATAACAAAACAAAAAACCACTTTGGATAATACTGATTATAATACACCTCTGACTCCTTTCTTATTTTGAGAGAGAAATGAGTCAGACTTTTACAGTTTATTCCAATGCTTGTTGTTATTTATAGTTAAAAAGATCTAATTTAATTAAGTGGAAAGATTTTTCTCTAAGAACTGGAAAAGGATAAGGATGCTCACTCTCATCGCTTTTATTTAACATAGTACAAGAAATCCTATTCAGAGAAACTAGGCAAGAGAAAGAAATATGGAGCATACACATTAGAAAAGAGAAAGTCAGGCCGGGCGCGGTGGCTTAAGCCTGTACTCCCAGCACTTTGGGAGGCCGAGACGGGCGGATCACGAGGTCAGGAGATAGAGACCATCCTGGCTAACATGGTGAAACCCCGTCTCTACTAAAATATACAAAAAAAAAACTAGCCGGGCGAGGTGGCGGGCGCCTGTAGTCCCAGCTACTCGGGAGGCTGAGGCAGGAGAATGGCGTGAACCCGGGAGGCGGAGCTTGCAGTGAGCTGAGATCCGGCCACTGCACCCCAGCCTGGGCGGCAGAGCAAGACTCCGTCTCAAAAAAAAAAAAAAAAAAAAAGAAAAGAGAAAGTCAAATTGATCCTCCTTTGTGGAAGTTATAATTTTCCTTTTTTTTTTTTTTTTGTTTGAGACGGAGTCTTGCTCTGTCACCCAGGCTGGAGTGCAGTGGGGAGATCTCAGCTCGCTGTAAGCTCCGCCTCCCGGGTTATGCCATTCTCCTGCCTCAGCCTCCTGAGTAGCTGGGACTATAGGCACCGCCACCTCGCCTAGCTAATTTTTTTTTTTTTGTACTTTTAATAGAGACAGGGTTTCACCATGTTAGCCAGGATGGTCTCAATCTCCTGACCTCGTGATCTGCCTGCCTCAGCCTCCCAAAGTGCTGGGATTACAGGCGTGAGCCACTGTGCCCAGTCAATCTTACAAAATTCCGCCATTGATTATTGTACTGTTTATTTCTCAAGCAGTGCCTCCCTAAAGAGGACAAGTGACTTTCGCATAAATGTAAAAGCACCGTTTCACATAAGAATCTGTTATTCACACCCTCCTTGCAGAAAATGCCTAGAATATATTTAAGAAAGGCATACTTCTTTCCCTATGCACGTTTTCCCCTTGAAATTGTGTGTTTTGTTTTTGTTTTTATACCAGTTCTACTTAATAAAATTCCAAGCATCATTGCTCATTTTGACAATCAGTTACTTCCTTAGTTTCTTTAGTCATGGCAACACCAAGTTTTCTCTGCTGTCTTTCAAGATAGGTAGCTGTTTCCCTACACCCTTTATTTCATTGCATTCTAACTATGTGTTTATATGTCTTCTGCTTTTACCTGGTAGGTATATGGACCTTGCTTTTGTGGCTGGTCATGTCATAGAGTGTAAAGAACATATGCCTTCAAGCCAGGCAGATATGAATTCAAATTTTCTTTCCATAATTTCACTCCAACTTGGATTTTTGAATAAGTCAAGTACCTTATCTGAGGCTCACGTTTTGAATCTAGGATTTGAGTAATAATAAATAACACATATGTTTGGCATCAAATGAAGACACAAAATGTAAGACAATCATGTTGTTTTCCTTTCCATACTTTCCTACTATACTTAGTTCATTGAAGTTGGGAGCATATTCATACTCTTCTTCATCACAGTTTTATAGCACAATGATTCATAAACATTTTTCAATAAAGATTTATCTGAAAGTAAGTTTACTAGTTACTTCATCTGAACAAAACACCTCTTCTTTGAGTTACTAAACAATAATATACAAGATAACATTATTAATTGTATCTGTATATAGGAATTTTAAACCATTCTGTAATACTTTTATAATAGCTATTTTTAATAGTGTCTTATGATGAACTTCACTTTATTCTCATCTAATAGTAATTTCTCAATTCTTAGATATTCTCTATTTAATAATTTTCCTCACAGTTTGATGCTTAAATGCTGTCTACAATACAAGATACTATCAGAAGAACTACAATAACATTTTACAAAAGCTTATTTATAACCTCTACAGCAGTAGATTCTAATGTACAACTTAATTTGATAGCCATAGCACATAAATATATTTAAAGATTATGTCAAGTCTTGATGTCCAAAATGATTAATTTACTTCCATGACTCCATTTTAACTGCTTATATTTAAAATAGATCTTATATAAAAATTATTTGACTTGTCATTTTTGATGTGTCACTTTTCGTAAATTTTATGCATTTTATTTTTTCATGTTTTACAGTTCATTATTTTAGTTACAAATTGGTGTTTGGTTTTTGGCGCAATTAAAATAATCAACAACTGAAACAAAAAAGTGTTCTAAGTTTACTTCACTGCTCATAAGGAAATAGAGGATCAAAATAATTGCACCGCTAATTATTATTTTTATTTTCTAAAAGAAAACAACCGAAACCAGGTACATTTTCATTAATGGAGTAGTTCAGTTGAAAGTAGCTTGCTACATCTGGGTCACTCAGTTAATTACCCTGTGTGGTTTCTTCTTCACCAGCAAGCTTAATCACCTGCAGTCTGAAGCCACATCTATCAATCTCCTTCAACTTCTCTCTCTCCATTTAGTAACTTTTTCACTGTGCAACTTAAGGACCTTCTATTTTTCCTAAGATTTTATTATCTTTAACTGTTCTCTATACATAAATCCTTTCTTTTAAAAATTATCTTGAGTAAAGACATTGTGCATATCTGAAAGATTGTATTACAGAAAAAAAATGTTAAGATAAACTTTAGTGAAAGAAGAAACACCATTTTGTTGAATTAGGTAAGATATTTAATAGGAACTTTAAATGTTGTAAGGAGGGAAGCTTAAATTTTCCATTTTCTTATATCTAATTAGGAGAAAACTTCGATTGCATTCTCTGGGCTGGGCGCGGTGGCTCACGCCTGTAATCCCAGCACTTTGGGAGGCTGAAGCAGGGGGATCATGAGGTCAGGAATTCGAGACTAGCCTGGCCAGCATGGTGAAACCACGTCTCTACTAAAAATAACAAAAATTAGCCAGGTGGAGTGGTGGGTGCCTGTAATACCAGCTACTCGGGAGGCTGAGGCGGGAGGATCACTTGAACCTGGGAGGCGGAGGTTGCAGTGAACCGAGATCGCGCCACTGCACTCCAACCTGGGGAACAAGAGCGGATCTCTGTCTCAAAAAAAAAAAAAAGAAAAAAGAAAGAAAGAAAGAAAAAGAGAAGAAGAAGAAAAGAAAAAAGGACACCAAGCCTTTTATCCAGAAATTGACTGCCTATTTGTTAAAAAATAATAGTAATAACAATATACATAAATTTTGATTCAGAATAAATTCACTATGGACAAATACTCAAATAGTGATATCTTCCTTTTATTTATTTATTTGTTTATTTTTTGAGATGGAGTCTCATTCTGTTACCAGGCTGGAGTGCAGTGGCACGTTCTCAGCTCCCTGCAACCTTCGCCTCCCAGGTTCAAGGAATTCTCCTGCCTCAGCCTCCCTAGTAGCTGGGACTACAGGCATGCACCACCATGCCCAGCTAATTTTTGCATTTTTAGTACAGACAGGGTTTCACCATGTTGGCCAGGATATCGGCCTCGATCTCTTGACCTCGTGATCTGCCCGCCTTGGCCCCCCAAAGTGTTGGGATTACAGGCATGAGCCACTGCGCCCCGCCAAAAAGTGATACCTTAAGTACTATCGTACAAAAACAGTGGTAGAATCAGTGGATTTTTTTGCACAAGGCTCTTGTGTTCCGGCATGACACACCTAAAGTATTGGGTTGGTAAACATAACAATTTAATTCACGCAGGCATTGAGCACCTTTTATTCAGGTCTTTTATCTAGAAGACATTGAGAATTTGATGTGAGCAACAGAGAAAAGCAGACAATTAACAAGAAAATAGATAATAGTGATTAGGAAGCAGTCAATTGAAACAGAGTTATGACATATTTGTAATAATGATTAGGAAGAACTCAACTGAAATGAAATTACCAGGTCTGATACATGGAAACCTAGAGGATTGGGAGAGAGTCTACTGAGAAAGTCACAATAAGTCAAATAAGGTGAAGAATAAACTAGTAGGGAAAAAATAGGAGGGAGTATTTCAGGTTCTGAGTGAAAACTTGTAGATAAAAAAGGACTTAGCTTGGGAGACCAAGGTGGATGGATCACCTGAAGTCAGGAGTTCGAGACCAGCCTGGCCAACATGGAGAAACCCTGTCTCTACTAAAAATACAAAATTAGCTGGGCGTAGTGGTGGGTACCTGTAATTCCAGCTACTCAGGAGGCTGAGGCAGGAGAATGACTTGAACCTGCTCCGCTCAGGTGGAGGTTACAGTGAGCCGAGATTGCGCCATTGTACTCCAGCCTGGGCAAGAGGAGTGAAACTCCGTCTCAAAAAAAAGAACTTAGCAGGATAGAGGAATTGAACAGAGGGCTGCCAATGAGTCTAGAAGACAATGGATGAGCAGGAGAATAAGAGGAAGCAAAGTACATAGTGCTTAGGTCATTTTGTGCTTTCTTGGCTCTGGCAAGAATAAATTGAATATTTACTGAGCAATTATTTACTGTGTGCCAGGTACTATTTTAAGTTGCTTTATGAATTAACCCATTTAACTCTAACAGTAACCTTTTAAGAGGGTACTATTACAATATTTTACAATGAGGTACTGAAACAAATAGCTTAAGTTCTTCAAAACCTCATCACCAGTAAGTCCCTGAGTCATGATTCTAAAGTAAGCAGGCTTATGTAGAGTCTTCTTTTTTCACGACTATAGTGTGCTTCCTGCAGCCAATAAATTCATATGTTGTATTAGAGAAACAATGTGTTATACTTCAATTATCAACAGTGGCCTGAAATTGGACACAGAAATAATGTGGATTGTGACTCTTTTATCGTCAATGTTTACCACAGCTAATATTTTTAAAATGGTTTAGAGGACAAGAATGGTTTAGAGAACAAGAAGGGGGATTAAAAAATAACTAAATAAAAACCTGTTACATTCATTCAGACCTAGAAATCATGGTGACTCAAACTAGAATGGGGTGCATGGAGATGTAGAGAAAAGGAAATTTGACCCTTTGACATGCATTTTGAAACTAGACATGTTAGAACTTGTCAACATGAGGGAGGGTAAGCAATTAAGAATGACATTGAGGATTCTAAATTTTGTAATATGGAATTGCTACCACTGTTATCATCTGTTTGTCTTTGAATAGTCATTAACCAAACCAAAATGAAATTCATCAACCAAAGAGCTCAGAGTGGGGTAACTATTATGCACTGGCATAAATTTCAGGTAAACAATCTATCAGCTCATTCATGGCAAAGTCCAAACTTAACAGTATATTCAACTAGGGCTCTTTGTAGACCAATTGGTGATTTACTAGCAGTTGAAAATGTTAAAATGAGTTTATATGGTGCTAAAACTTAAACATTTTCCACTTTAGGAAATAATGGGATATATATTATTGTTGTAGTACAAATATTAAAATGGTTGTGATGAGAGGATAGGTAGGGGGCTATAATATCTATTACAAGGCCCAGTGGAATTTGGCCTTTCATCCTATTCTTCAGTACCTGGGTCTGCAATAGGCACTAGAAGGTAGCATTGCAAAATATATCAAAATACATCATTGGTCTGTGGAAGCCTACCCTAAGCACTCCAAGGCAAATTATATGTAAAACAAAGTAAAATTACTCGTTTTCCTTAGCCCAAGTTTAAAAACTGAATCTCAAAAAAAGGTCCACATATAATCATTTTAAGTTTGTTTAAATGTTTATTGCCCATTTATTATCTAGTATTTGAGTACATTTGTTTAAACTTCTATTTATTACCGATTATAATTAAAAGAATGTATATAATTGTCTAAATTTTGTCATAGTTGAGAGTAAGCTGTTTTTGACAAATCAAATTCTCAACACTACACTGAATCTGTGGCTCAAAAGCATTATCCACATTAAAAAAAAAAAGACATTTTTCTACTATAGGCTCATATTCCTGGATGTAATCAGGTGGCAGAATTGATAAATGGTTTTAAGACAACACAGATGGAAACCAAGACATGTTTATTTGTCACCACATATTGTCCATGTGGCCATAGCTAAAATATCTATCACATAAAAATTTCTCCTCTGTGACCATTCTTAATCATGTATATCCTGAATAGTGGTATCAATCTGCCCTGACACGCCACTACTTGTCTTCCCAGGCCCCCCTTTGTTGACAACATCTTTCGTTAACCAGAATATATTGATGCCATATAAATGTCTGGTCATAAGTTCTTAACCTCTTAGGCTCCCTTATCATGATATGTTTATACCCCTTAGAAACTCAAACACTGGCATAAATTTCAGGTAAACATCAGCTTGCTCATGGCAACATCCAAACAATAGTATATTCAACTAGGGCTCTTTATAGACCAAATGATGATTTACTAGCGTTAAAAATATTAAAATGAGTTTATATGATGCTGACATTTAAACATTTTCCATTTTAGGAAATAATGGACTTAACAATGTCTACAAAGAGAACCAAGGAAAATTCTAGGTTTTAGTCTGACACTTAAGGAGCTTAGAAGTTGCCACTTCTTCTAACAGCAAGTAAAACCTCAACGAACTGAAAAAATCAACAACTTTTCTTAGACCAAAGAAGTAAAGTCACAGGGTAAACTGCTATCCTGAATATTGAAAAGACAGGCGGATACAGAAAATGACAACTTACTGAAACAGTAACCTACATGCATAAACCTCCATGGGACCCAGTGTTAGGGTAGAAAAACATAAATTTTAATTGATGAATTGCTGGCGGCTCAGTGTGGGAAAGTCTGAAAGTTAAAACCCCAGAGGACCCAGTCATAGAGATGATGCCCTTACATTTTGTGAGAATTACCTCCAAGAGCTCTACCAGGGACTCACCGAGTATACGGGAGAAAAATCTCCTTCTACTTCCAGCAGGGGGAGGGGAAAATTACCAGTTGAAATACCCTAGACATTCTGTTTTTAACAAGGTCTGACCTCAGGAGAAACTATTTACTAAAACTTAATCATCTGAGGTCTTATTAGAGCCCAACCTACCTGGGGAAATAAAAATATCCAACTCTGGTCCCCTCTAGCCATTCTGTCTTACTAAGGGGAGAAAAACCGAGGAGCACTGCTGAAGTTCACAGTCTAGTAGCAAAGGTTTATGAACTAATGACAACCATAGACCCATAGAATGCTTCCCTTCCCCCACACCTTAACACCACACCACTAAAGACCTATTTACTGAAGTTTCTTTTTTTTTTTTTTTTTTTTTTTGAGACGGAGTCTTTGCTCTGTCACCCAGGCTGGGGTGCAGTGGCGGGAACTCGGCTCACTACAAGCTCCGCCTCCTGGGTTTACGCCATTCTCCAACCTCAGCCTCCCGAGTAGCTGGGACTACAGGCGCCCACCACCTCGCCCGGCTAGTTTTTTTTTTGTACTTTTAGTAGAGACGGGGTTTCACCGTGTTAGCCAGGATGGTCTCGATCTCCTGACCTTGTGATCCGCCCGTCTCGGCCTCCCAAAGTGCTGGGATTACAGGCGTGAGCCACCGCGCCCGGCCCTGAAGTTTCTTTTACTTAATACATCATGTCAGGATTTCAAAGAAAAAAATTTTTTTTAATTACATACATACATGTATACAAAGAGGCAAAGAAAAAAAAAGAAGAAAACAAGAAAAAACAAAAAATGCCATTTGAAGATACTGAATAAGCATCAGAACCAGAGTCAGATATTTTAGGAATATTGGAATTATCAGACCAGCAATTTAGAACAACTATAATTAGCATGCTAAGAGCTCTAATGGAGAAAGTAGACAGCATGCAATGGATAATGTAATCAGAAAGATGAAAACTCCAAGAAACAATAAAAGAATGCTAGAGATCAAAAATACTTAAGAAACGAAGAATGTCTTTGATAGGCTAACGAGCAGACTGCAGACTGCTGAGGAAAGAATCTCTAAGCATGAAGATATGGCAGTAGAAACAAATAAAAAACAATTTAGGCAAGGCGCGGTGGCTCACGCCTGTAATCCCAGCACTTTGGGAGGCCAAGGCAGGCAAATCAGGGGGTCAAGAGATCGAGACCATCCTGGCCAATATGGTGAAATCCCGTCTCTGCTAAAATTACAAAATTAGCTGGGCATGGTGGCTCATGCCTATAGTCCCAGCTGCTCAGGAGGCTGAGGAAGGAGAATCACTTGAGCCCAGGAGGTGGAGGTTGCAGTGAGCCGAGATTGCACCACTGCATTCCAACCTGGCAGCAGAACAAGACTCTGTCAACAACAACAAAAAAAGAATTTAAAAAACAGCAGAAGATTATATTTTCTGTTATTATAACCCTAATAGCCATAGGGCAACTACAGAAAGTATACAATATGTGTAATAGTGATACCAAAAGGAGATGAAAGAGAGAAAGGAACACTAGAAATAGTTGAAGCAATAATGACTAAGAATTTTCCCAAATTATGTTAGACCTAATGCCACAGGTCCAGGAATCTATAAAAACCCAAGCGTGGGCCAGGTGTGGTGGCTCATGCCTGTAATCCCAGCACTTTGGGAAGCTGAGGTGGGCGGACTACAAGGTCAGGAATGTGACACCAGCCTGACTAATATGGTAAAACCTCGTTTCTACTACAAACATACAAAAATTAGCTAGGCATGGTGGCTGGCACCTGTAGTCCCAGTGACCTGGGAAGCTGAGGCAGGAGAATCACTTGAAACCAGGAGGCAGAGGTTGCAGTGAGCCAAGATCACACCTTTGCACTCCAGCCTGGGACACAGCAAGACTCTGTCCCAAACAAAACAAAACAAAACAAAACCAAAATAAGCAAACAAAAAAAAGCCACCAAGCATGATAATGCCATACACACACACGCCAGCCTCATCTAGGCATATCATATCCCAATTTCAGAAAACAAAGCAAAAAACAAAAGAAGCCAGAGGAAAAAATATACCTTACCTATAAAGGAACAAAGATAACAGACTTACATCAAACTAATTCTTGAAAACTGTGCTAACAAGAAGAGAAATAAAGTATTTGAAATGTTGAGAAATAAAAACCAAACTATAACTCTGTACCCTGCAAAATTACCTTTTAAAAGTAAAAAAAAGAAATAATTTCTCAGCCAAACAAAAATTGAGGAAATTTTTCCAGTAGACAATAAGAAATGTTAAAATAACTTCTTTGGACAGAAGGCAAATAATATAGGCCAGAAACTCAAATCTACATAAAGAAGTCAAGAGTATCAGAGAGTGAATAAATGAAGGTAACATAAAAATAATTTGCTTTCTTATTTTTATTTGATCAAAAAATAAGTTTGTTCAAAATTACAACAGCAATAATGTATTCAATTATGTATACTTATGTTTGCGTGTGTATGTGTGCATATATGTATATATATGATATATGTATGCTTATGTATAAGTGAAATAAATGGCACAGAGAGGAATAGGGAATATTTTGTTATTATAAGGTACTTTCATGACCTGTGAAGTGATATGGTATTTGAAAGTAGACTTGAATTTGTATAGCAAACATTAAAGCAAAAACTTAAAAGTTTTTTAAAAGAGTGAAAATTAATTAAATAATTAAAGAAAAAATATAAAATCATGTAAAATTAAATTAAATGTATTAATGTAATATTAAATTAAATTTAATTTAATATTAAATTAAATTAAAACCACAATGGCAGGAAAAAGTGTAAGACATATAGGAACGAAGAACAAGGGCAACAAACTAAAAACAGTAACAAGTATGGTAGATATTCATCCAACTATATTGGTAATTACTTTGAATATCAATCATTAAGATGCATCAATTAAAACTCAGAACTGCCAAAGCAGATCAAAAAACAAGATCCAAATACTTGTTGTCTAACAGGAAACCCTATTTAAATATAAAGACACCTATACATTAAAAAATAAAGAGATAGGC